>NC_068349.1:16012470-17212470 GCF_014633365.1 Diospyros lotus | reverse complement strand
CAAATGATGCAAGCCATGGTTCAATTTGGTGGCTCCATTAATGATGACCCAAACGCACACATCGCCAACTTCTTGGAAATTTGTGATACTTTCAAGCATAACAGAGTCTCTGATGATGCTATACGCCTAAGATTGTTCCCATTCTCATTGAGAGACAAGGCGAAAGCGTGGTTGAGTTCACTTCTACCAGGTTCTATCACCACATGGGATGCCATTAGGGTTGCAAACGAGTCGAGCCGAACCGAGCTTCCCTAAGTTCGACTTGACTCGGCTCAATCACATTTAGCACTGGCTCGAGTTGAGCCTGAAATGTAGGCTCGAGCTCAAGCTCGATAACATTTCTTGAGCTCGGGCTCGAGCTCGATTGAAATTTATCAATTTTTTTTATTTAAAAAAACCTAATAAATTAATGTGTAATTAAAATATCAACCTATAATCAATAAATATACATAAATCAACCTAATCTCATAGTCAACAATTATAAAATTATAGCATCGACGTGATAATCAAGTAATAATAATTTTACAATTTGTAATAAACATAATAATATCATTCACCATACAATAAGATAATCAAAATACTTACCTAGTTGTTTTCAAAATACAAACATAATCCAAATTACAGCACATCAAATATGTTTTCAATTTAACTTCAAAATAATTAACTCCAAATATCAGCCTTTCTCCAAATATCAACCTGCAATTTAAAATTATAATATTAATTAATAATCACATATATCAACTTACAAAATACTAACACATCAAAAACCTCCAAAAATCACATATCTTCTTTTGTTTCAAATGGAAGAAAAATTTTTGTGATGTTATCCTATTTATAAAAATATTAAAATTAATATTTTCTTTTTCAAATATAAGCTAACAAGTAACAAAGAGAATAAAATAAAAGAAATTATACTTACTTTTCTTTTCCTTTTAATACCATAAAAAGCTTTAAATCAGTCCTCACCGTATAATAACATTTGAACTATGTTTGTTCCCAAATTCGAACGATATTGATCTATAACTCGACCACTAGCACTAAAAGTAGCTTCTGAAGCAACTGTGGTAATGAGAATTGACAAGACATCACAAGCCATCTTGGACAAAATACGAAACTTCAAATTATTCACCCTTCACCAATCCAACACATCAAAGTCCTCAACTTCACTACATATGTAAACACCTTCCTCCAAATAAACATCTAACTCTGATTTTACAATTAAATGGTGTCAACATTTCTTATAAAACTATAAAATTTTGCCCCTCCACTTACATTAAAGCTACTCGAACAGCTACCTAAATCAATCATATGAGTTCCAATTTCAACTTGTTGTTCAATGTTGCTTAATCTATGAAACTCAATATACTCATCATATAACTTGTATAAAGTATCTCGAACTTCTTTCAAGTGACTAGCAACAACCTCATTGTTGTAAATTTGAGGGAAACACCAATCAATCAACTTCATCTTATTTCTAGGATCCAAAATAGCTGCAATTGATATAAGCACATTGCAGTCACCCCAATACTTGTCGATTTTTTTTTTTTTTTCATTTTTATAGCCATGGCACTCATGAAGACATCACCATTAACACTTGTTGCATCTAAAGTTGTTTTTATATTCCACAATTCAGGAAGAAACAAATTTGATGTTAGGTATTCACTCCCAGAAATAATTTTAGTGATCTCATTAAATAATCCAAGTAATGAACAAACAACTTTGACCTTTCTCCAATCTTCCTCACATGATAAATAAGAATAGTATGGATCCCTTTGTTGATACCTCAGAAACACATCTTTAAACTCTAAAGCAGTCACTAACATAGCATATGTTGAATTCCATCTTGTGTTGCAATCAAGAATAAGTTTCTTATTAGGCAATTTCAACTGTTTGGCAATATCATCAAATATTTGAAGACGGGGTATAGAAATGGAAATATACTTTACACTTTCACGAACAACATAAATCATGTCTTGAATTTCAAACAATCCATCTTGTACCATCAAATTTAAAATGTGTGCACAACATCTAACATGAAAAAACTTTCCATCGCTAGAAAGATTGTTTTGGTAAGCTAGATTGTCTATCAAAAGACTAACAACACAATCATTATAACTTGCATTATCCACTGTAACAGTCCAAATCTTCTTTTCTATTTCCCATTCAAACAAGCAACTTTGTAATGCATCACAAATAACAATCCCAGTATGTGGTGGAGGAACATTACAAAAATTTATAATGCGTTTTTGTAATTTCCAATTAGAGTCCACAAAATGACAAGTCACAGCCATGTATTGAATCTTTTGTCCTGATTTTCATAAATTAGTAGTCACACTAACTCTATTTACACTCTTCAATAATTCCTTAATTTTCTTTTTCTCGAGCTCATAACTAATAAAATAATCATTTCTTGCAATTGTTTGATTTATCTTTTCATAATTAGGAGAGACACTTCTCATGAATATATTAAACAACTCATACTCAGCAAGGTTAAAAGGTAACTCATGAACCATAATCAAGTGAGAAAATAACTCCCTAACCTTTGCATGATCATACTTGAAATTTACCACTGCATTAACACTTTTTGACACTGCAATCATTGTATTATTGATAGAAAGTTATTGTTGTCCCTTGTTCAATTTACGTCGTAAACAACTCTTTGTGTGTCGAAGAAGATGCGAAGTTGCACCAGACTTTATCATACCAAATTGATGCTTGCAATATATACATTCAAACTTTATCGAACCATTAGGGAGTGCAACTTCTTTGAAATCATCCCAAACTTTAGACACATTCTTCCTTTTCTTTTTCTCAAACGGATTTTCATCTCCGTCATATTGATCATGCACTATATTCTCAACTAGAGTTCTTTGACCTTGAGTCTCATTGCGTGTTTCATCAGGTATTGAACTGGAAGGTGTAGGTAACATTTTTATCCTAAAATAAAAACAAGTGGTTAAATGAGCACGAAAACCAATTAAATGAGCACGAAACAAGTGGTTATAATTCAAGATTGCATTTCACTTATTTCCTAAGTAAATATCTCGGCTTCAACATTTGGGAAGGAGTTAAAATGCATTAGGAGCAGGCTAAATAACGATTAATCTTATACACACCTATAAGCGGATGCGGAGGGACAGACGTCGAGAGTTCAGAGAGAGAGAGAGAGGGAAGAGTTCAGAGAGTGACAGCGTTCGCAAATCGAAAATGAGAATTGGGGGGAGGGGGTGAATATAGATTAACATCATTGAGACAAGAAGATCGGGAAAAGAGATCTATTTTGATTTTCACTTTCACCCAAATCTGTCTTCTACCATGGATTGATAAACATATCAGACAAATAAATCCAATCCAAGCTTTTAACTTGGGATGAGTGGTGGGCTATTATTATAATTAATGTGGATGATGCTACATGTCCCAGAAATATGGGTTATTATTAGTTTAATTTCTTTTTGATTTTTATTAAACTTGTTATCAGATTTCTTAAGCTTATTTAAAAACTTAAATATGGTACTATACTGCAAATATTAAGAAATCTGATAAAAACTTAAATAATTTTTATTATAATTATTTTTTTTATTTCTTTTTCCTTCTTGCTTCTTCTCTTTCTTCTTCTTCTTTCTTCTTTCCTGCGCTCACGCTTATGGCCCCTGCATAGCAGCCCTCCAGCCGCCACGTGCAGCTCCGCCACCAGTCGCCTCCAACAGCCATGCGATTGTCGACCATCGCCACCTCTAGCAGCCGTGCGATTGCTGGCCACTGCCACTGTTTTTCGTCAGCCAGATCTGGCCACGCTTGCTCTAGCTAGATCTGACCACACTTGCACCTACTCCTTTGTGCAGCCACCAGCCACCACTTGATCAGGTCTGATCCAACCCGGCCCGATTTAGGTTCGACCCATACCTAATTTGACCCATCCAATTAGATCTGACCCATCCTGATTCGACCCATTAGATTTGACCCATACCTGATTTTTTAGATTTAGCCAAAACCCAGATCTATCATGCTAAGAATCCCGTTTCGATGCGGTGCCTACAGAGTTTTGAGAAGATAGTGCACCCCACTGTGCATCTTTGCTCCTTATTTTTGTCATAAGAAGGATCCACTTATTTTGCTGCCATCCACCGCATTTTTTGCTCCAGAAATGCCTCCATCCTCCTGGCCCATCTTCCGGTAAGTGATCGACTTGGAGCTACTATGACACTCTTATTTGAAGCTCAAGCTCGGATTTAGGATCCCGTCTATGGATGTGTATCCCATATCCTTGCCCTTTAACAACAGGTTAGTGACCTGGAAGCTTATCGAGCTCTATTACAGGATTCACTATTCCCACACTATTTTGCACATCCTCAACCTGTTCCATAACCTGACCCAAACTGGAGCTCTGATTTCCCCATCAGTCCAGAAAGTGCCACGCTTCTTAGCTTTCCCCTAGGCTACTTCTCTACCTTTCTGTGATGACATTAGCAGTAGCCAGATGCCACTCCCAGACGACATTGATGAGCTGGGACTCGTCGTGTTTGACAACCATCGTCGTCACTGAGCATCGTCATCATTATCAATTATATGGTTTTCCTTTTCCTTTCTAGTAATTGTATGGCTTGATCTCTTGTAACTATATTGAACATATGGAATGAATATTATGTTTTTGGTACTTTAACGTCTCATTCCCTTATCTTATCCTCGATTGCATATTGATCGTAAAATATCTCAGTCTCTTACAGTTGTTTAATAATTCATTAAATCAAGGTAAGAATATCAGCTCTTAATTATCAACTGAAATTTACGTTCTCATTCAAGTCACACATAGCTAAGCATCCAATGTCCTCAAGCTATCTTTGGAAAATGTGGATTTCATTATTAAGAAATAATGGCCCTTGAAATCACCGTTCGTCGGCCAAGAAGCTTGTCTTGAGCCTTTTTGAAATTCTCGAGTATTACATAATATATATTTTAATTTATTATAAATTTTTCCCTCCAACGAAATTCTCATAATATGTTAAAAAAATTAAAGTTTGATTGCATTTTTATTTGTATAATTAAACTATGTAAAAGAATAAGCCTTAGTGGGCTAATTCCCCACCATCATCTCTGTAAAGTTGGATGTTTGCATTCAAAATTAAAGGAAGCTTTGGGATGGGAAACACTTTATATTTACATTTTTATTTATTTTTATATATATTATCAATAGTTAGTTATTATACATTTAATTTATTTTTTATTTTTTATTTTATTTTTATTTTATGCACATGAAATATATTAATTGATATATTTAGAATTTAAATAAATATATTTATTACTTTGATACTTGAATTAAATGTTATAATTACTAAACCAATATAATGTACCACTTAGTCCAATAATCATTTTGTATCATTAATAGAATGTGTTGATAAAATAATAATCAAAGTATTAAACTCATACTTTAATTAATTAATTTGAAGTCACAACAAATTTATTTATCAACACATTCTATTAATCATTTTATTAATATATTTATAAATAAGTATACTCAAAATTATAAATAATTTTATTAATACATTTATAAATAAACTTATTCACAAGCCAACTCGCAAACTTTTAATCGAACCAACTCGCGATCCTGTAATCGAGCCATCTCGCAAGCTTCTAAGGGAGCCAGCTCACGAGCTAGTATTTGAGCCAGCTCGTGAGCCGCTATTCGAGCTAGCTCACGAGCCTATCATTGAGCTAGCTCGCGAGCATATAATTGAGCTAGCTCGTGAGCCTATCGAGCCAAATTTTGCTTAGCTCAAGCTCAGCTTGTTAACAAATCAAGCTTCAAATTTAGGCTCAAGCATGACTCATTTACCTTAATGAACATACCCTGAACGAATTTTTACTGAACCGAGTACCAAACCGAGCCCAAATGGCTCGGCTCATTTGCCTCCCTAGATGCCATGGCCCAGAAGTATCTAGCTAAGTACTTTCACCATCAAAAACTGCAAAGATGTGAAATGATATCATTACTTTTGTGCAGTATGAGATGGAGACATTGTATGAAGCCTGGGAGTGCTTCAACGAGTTGTTAAGGAAGTGTCCACACCACCAATTACCCATGTGGCTTCAGGTACAAACTTTCTATAATGGGTTATCTTCTACTAATTATTCTATGATTGATGCAGCTGCAGGAGGTACCATTATGAGGAAGACACCCGATGAAGCTTATGAGTTGTTGGATGAAATAGCGTCCAACAGTTATCAATGGCAAGCTAACACATTACAAAAAAGCAGCGTTTTAGAGATGAAAAATTCCGTCGCTAAAACATCAAAATCTGTCGCTAAATTTTTTAGCGACGGATTTAGTGACGGATACCTTTTCGTCGCTAAAAAGGGCATCGCTAAAATTTAACGACGAGTATTTTTTAGCAACGGAATCAGTGATGAGGTTGTACCCGTCACGAATTAGCGACGAGGTTAACCCCGTCGCTAAATTTTTAATTTTTTTTATTTTTTAGCGATGGGTTTGAGCCCATCGCTAAATTTTAATTTTTTTATTTTTTAGTGACGGGGTTGAGCCCGTCGCTAAATTTTAGTTTTTTTTATTTTTTAGTAACGCGGTTGAGCCCGTCGTTAAATTCAACCCCAAAATTCAAAATTCAACACGCGCTTGGCCCTGGCCTCCCCTCATGTGCGCCATGTGGCTACGCCTCTGCTCTCCACGTGGCAGCACTGGGATATTATTCCCAGCTATTATCTCAAGCTCTTCACCGGATTCGAACCCCCAACCTCTCATGACCAAGTTCCGCGCGCGAGCCAGACAATCTAGAAGTCTTTTTGTTTATTGATGTATATAAAATATATTTATAGTATTCTCTTCCAAATATTTCATAATTATATTTATATACAAAAATTTCTCAAAACTTATTTAATGATATTAATTTTAATATTAATGTTAGTAAAGGGAAATGAATATTAATTTTAATTTTAATTTTATTTTGTTATTAATTTAAATAAAACTTTATTAATTATTATATTAGCAGTGAAAAATTATGTTTTTATTTTGATTTTAATTTGTAATATATTTAAAAATTATTAGTTTAATTTTTACTACTATTAATGTTAGTAAAAATTATTATGATATGTTTAAATGTAAAATTTTTAAATAATTTTTTATTTTTTACTTAATTTATTTTATTTTTTAGCGACGGGATTGACCCCGTAACTAAATTTAAATTTTTTTTATCTTTTAGTGACGGGATTGTCCCGTCGCTAAATTTTAATTCTTTTTAATTATTTTTTATATTTTAGCGACGAGAATTTCCGGTGGCTAAATTTTTATTTTTTTATTTAATTTTTTTAATTGTTTAGCAACAGGCATATCCTGTCGCTAAATTTTAATTTTTTTATTTAAATTTTTTTATTTTTTAGTGATGGGTGTACCCCGTCACTAAATTTAAATTTTTTTATTTTTTTTTAATTTTATTTAAATTATTTTTATGTAAATTTTAATTTTTATTTAATTTTTTTATTTTTTAGCGACAAGATTGGCCCATCGCTAAATTTTAATTTTTTTAATTTAATTTTTTTTTATTTTTTAGTAATAGGGTTGACCCATCGCTAAATTTGAATTATTTGTTTTTTAATTTTTTAGCGACGAGTTGACCCGTCGTTAAATTTGAATTATTTTATTTAATTTTTTTTATTTTTTAGCGACGAGGTTGACACTGTCGCTAAATTTTAATTTTTTATTTAATATTTTTTATTTTTAGTGACGGGATTTCCGTCGCTAAATTTAGTGAAGAGGTTTCCGTCACTAATTTCGTCGCTAAATTAAAAAAATATTTAAAAAAATTTGCAACGAAAATTTCGTCGCTAAAATACATTTTTCTTGTAGTGACAGGTTACCAATGAGGAGACCAACTGTAGGAAATGAAGTGAGCAACATCAGTGCTTTATCTGCTTAAGTGGCTGCCCTTAATGCAAAATTGGACAATTTATGCAACCCACCCATGCCTTGTCAAGGCCCGCTCCCGGATTTTTCCGCTAACACATGAAGTCTGAGAGAAGGTCCGTTAAGGATAGATACAGATACTCAAAATTTTCAAGAAATTTCCTATCCGAGTTTTCTCACTAACAATAGGAGCCATAATAAATTTCATATCATTCAGTACATTATCATCTTGGGCTTACTGCCCATACATTTTCAAAGTAAAAGGGCACTCAGGCTTTAAAATAAAATGAACCCTCTATTTCTTGCCCTCAACATACACCCACAACTCTTTGAGGTCGGGACATCTCTGTACACAACTAATTTAAACATGCCCCACGAATATCTATCTTCCATTACCTGGAATGACAAAAGAAACAACGTGAGCCACAAGGCTCAGCAAGTATATAGCAAAAGAAAGAATCCGTAGAACGATATATGAAGGCATGAATAATTCAGAGCCAAAGAAAACCATTACCCAACATCCAAATACCTATTGGTTTCATGCCTTTTGGACTGGACAACAACATCCTCAAGAAAAACACTTGCTTATGGATCATCAACCCATATTTCAAAATGAGCCATAAGGCTCGATAAGTAAACATATATATATATATAATATTGAAAGCATGAATGAAGGGATGGATACAAAATAGAGTACACCTGACTCTCCAATACAATTTAAACCCATCCTTCAATTCTCATTTATAAAACCATTAGATGAGCAACCATATGCTACAACAATGAAGCAATAGGGTTAAGGCATGGAAAAATCCCAAGTGGAATAGATCCGACTTTCCAAATACGGTAGCATTTCCCATTTAATTACCATCAATAAAATCATTCCAATGCCATTGCCATTATGCATGTTATGCATCGATTCATTTCTAATAAATACATAAATCTCCATACATCGCATTGGCTCACACAGCCTTCCATATACATGGATCACATTGGCTCTTAAAGCCCTTTTATTCACATGCATGAATGCATACATATATATATATAATCAATTTGCCACTCAGTGGCTTGAACATCGCCTACTGGGCTATATGGCCACCTCACCTGCGTCAGGCACTCTTTAGGATATCTATTTTTCATCCTGCGGTACATAACCGCTGCGCAAAATAATAGATGCGCAAATAATAATGCCATGCAGTGCTCATGAGATCTCACATAAATATAATACACATGCTCCATTATAGAAATGTACACATCATGCACATTTAAACATTCAATAACATACTCACTCATGAGCCCATTTATGCACATATACATATCTTCAATCACATCTTTTTATGGCCACTCCATTTTATTTAAGGATAATTATTTATCTAGAGTTATCAATGCATCCCTCGTGAGACTCCATGAACATACCAACCAAGGATATTTCTCAACAATCTCCCAAATGATTATTATTATACCTCCTCATGCAAGTCAATTGTATTTTTATCTTATGAATCCCATGTATTTACATCTATATATCTTCAAACACATCTTATCATTTAGAGGATTGAGGGATATCTAAGGGAGCATTTAAAAACAATTTACTTTAACACTCTCACTTGATTTGGGTTAAGAAAAGCTTTAATCAGATCAAATAAAATTTGAAATATATAATATTATATATCAAATCGAAGCCCTGGAAGTTTAGTTTATAACTCTTCAAACGGATCATAATTCTGAGTTCTACGTCAAAAGTTATGGCCAAAAAAGCCAAGCATGCGCAGAGTAGTCAAAGCTACGGCCGAGTTGACTCGACAGAAATCCGAGTCGACTTGGCTTGAGTCAACTCGCCCAAAACCAAGTCGACTCGGCCCGAGTTGACTTGACCACCTGGGCAAGTCGACTTGGCCGAGAACGCATAAAAAGGGCCAAAAACCCACCAAAAATACTCAAAATGGACACCAAACTCTCCAAAACTCTCATTCTAGCTTCCTAACCCACCAAAGTCATTCCTTGAAGGAAGAATGTGGTGAACAAACCCCAACGAAACCATCAACAAGACCCAACAAAGGCTTGACATAACAATACGCAACATACGGATCAAAGAAAAAATGGCAAAAATATACAACTGATACCAACAATACTTTTAACCATGAGAAGATAACAAGTCATGAAACATTTTAACATCTTAATAAACAAGAAGGACAAGCTTGTACAAAAGAAACTAAGAGTGCAAGGAGAACTTGCCTTGAAAGATGCCTAAACGGAAGAAAAGAAAAAGTCTCCTTAGCTGCAACCTTAAAGCTCCCAGCAATAAGAGAAATATAGAAGAAGAAGAAGAAGAAGAAGAAGAAGAAGAAGAAATGAGAAGAAGAAGTTTCTGCCGTAAAGAAAGAAGAAAGAGGAAGGAAATATTGGAGAAAGAAGTAAAAGAAGAGAAAGCATGGGGGGAAAATGGGCTGCAAGTCCATCCCAACCACCCCTTTTCCAATTTTACCCTTTTGCCCACCTTGTACACTCACACAAATTCAAAATATCCAATGCCCATTTTTGGAAATTTCTCATTTAAATTCCCTTTTCTTCCAATTTCTTTATTCACTCCATTATGAAATTTACATCATTACCCTTTCCTTTCTTAATAAAGCAAGGACCATTTGGTCACTTTGCATTTTGCATTTTCTTTCTTCTTTTCTTTTAATCAACAAAATACAAAAATATATATATATAATTTCCATTTATTTAATTCCATCTCTCATTATTATATACATGGGCCTAAGCCTCATTTCAAAAAGTCCACTCATATAAATACATGGGCCCAAGCCCAACTCATTGGCCCAATTAAATATAATGGCCCATTTCATTAGCCTATTAAAAGGGCCTCAACATATCCTTAAGCCCAATGGGCTTCACAACATTACAACAATTAAAATATACAAAATCTCCCCTTAGGCTCAACCCAAGTTCCAAAGCCCAATCCATTAATTTAATACATCATTTATTTGCATAAATTTTGCCACATAAAAATATGCACATATGTATATATATATATATAATGCCCAGGCCCACCTCACTAATGGCCCAATTCATTTTAGGCCCATAGGATTTTTCTAAACCCATCACATTCATTGACCTTAAACACTTGGCCCAAATGGGAAACTCAATTAATGAATTTAAATACATGCATTTTGACACATAAGAATATTTCCCAACATTTAATTTAATAGAGCAAATCTCCAAATTTTCATAATTAAAATATTGATAAACTTCTAAACCCACCAACAGGTCGTTACATGCCTACCAAGAGCATCACTTGTGACTTATGTGGAGCAGTAGGACACGGTTCAATAGAGTGCTAAATGGGGAATACTTTTACAAGTGTGCCAGAATCTGCCAACTTTGTAGGGAATTTCCATTGTCAGCAATAGAATCCATACAGTAACACTTACAATCTCAGATGGCACAACCACCCCAATCTCTCATGGAGCAATCATAATGCCATAAACCATCAACTACCTTCTCGATTCCAGCCACAACAAGAGAAGAAACCAAACTTAGAGGAGTTGATGACCAAGTTCATAAATACTACTGAGACAAGATTCCAAGGTATGGAAATCAAATTTCAGAACCAGAAGGCATCTATTCGAAACTTGGAGGTACAGGTTGGGCAGATTGCCAAAATGTTTTCTTCTAGGCCCCAAGGCTCTTTACCAAGCAACACAGATACCAATCCAAGAGAGCAAGTGTAATACCCCGAGAGCCCAGAGAAGTTAGCATATATCGAGGATAGTGTAAGAAAGGAAACAACACCAGCTGGATACCTTTTGGGCTGAATGTTGGCAAAGAACTCCCAAGTTAAGCGTGCTTAATCTGGGGTAATCCAGGGATGGGTGACCCCCTCTGGGAAGTTCGCGTAGGCCCATCAGGGTAAGTTGTTCGGTCCTTCCTATCGCTCGATCGGGATGTTACAGCAAGCCAATGCTATCACGCTAAGGAGTGGAAAGGAGTTGCAGGATCCACCTAAAGCAATTGAACCCGTGAGCGAGCAAGAGGGGATGATCCAAGGAGAAGTGCTTCCACCAAGAGAATTTTATGAGACTAAACTAAAAGAAGTTGAGACAACACAAAGAAGGCCAAACTAGATGGAAGCAAAATGTGAGTATGAGTGGTCACTAAAAATCAAGTTTTCAGATCCTAATGTCAAGCCATACGTGTAATACCCCCAGAGCCCAGAGAAGTTAGTATATATCGAGGATAGTGTAAGAAAGGAAACAACACCAGGCTGGATACCTTTTGGGCTGAATGTTGGCAAAAAACTCCCAAGTTAAGCGTGCTTAACCCGGGATAATTCAAGGATGGGTGACCCCCCTGGGAAGTTCGCGTAGGCCAATTAGGGTAAGTTGTTCCGATCCTTCCTATCGCTCGATCGGGTCATTACAAGTGGTATCAGAGCCGACCCCCGAGCCTCTGAGCACGGTGGTGGGGCAAACCTCAGCGAGGAGGCTGAGTCCCGAGGAGGGGGTGTGTAGGCCCCTATGGGGGGTGCGTGTAGGCACCTTAGGCGAATCCCACATCGGCCATGCAAGGGGGGAGAGATCTGGGATCGGTTGTAAGGTCGCATGACGAGGACGTCATGTGCTTAAGGGGGGGAGAATGTAATACCCCTGAGAGCCCAGAGAAGTTAGTATATATCGAGGATAGTGTAAAAAAGAAAACAACACCAGCTGGATACCTTTTGGGCTGAATGTTGGCAAAGAACTCCCAAGTTAAGCGTGCTTAACCCGGGGTAATCCAGGGATGGGTGACCCCCTGGGAAGTTCGCGTAGGCCCATTAGGGTAAGTTGTTTCGGTCCTTCCTATCGCTCGATCGGGTCATTACAATACGTGCCACCATTGCCTTTCCTCAAAGACTCAGGCAGCACTAAAATCAACAATTCGCCAAGTTCTTTGAGATGTTAAAGAAGCTACACATCAATATTCTATTTTTAGATGCTATCACATAAGTCCCTAGCTATATATGCCAAGTTCTTAAAAGAGATTTTAGCCAACAAGAGGAAGCTAACAGAATTTGAGACAATCAAGCTGAGTGAAGAGTGCTCTGCCATTGTGCAAAACAAGTTGCCACAAAAGCTTAAGGATCCAGAGAGTTTTACTATCCCTTGTATTATTGGTGATATTTGTTTTGATAAAGTTTTGTGTGATTAGGAGCTAGTATTAATCTCATGCCTTTAACTATTTTCAAGAAACTAGGTTTGGGAGAACCAAGGCCAACCACAATCACTTTGCAGCTCGTGGATAGATCGATCAAGCAGCCAAAAGGTGTTGTGGAAGATGTTTTGGTAAAGGTAGACAAATTCATATTCCCAATTGATTTCATTGTCTTGGATATGATTAAAGACCTTGTGGTTCCCCTTATTTTAGAGAGGTCATTTCTAGCTATAGGTAAAGCTTTGATAGATGTCCAGCAAGGACAACTTGTGTTGAGGGTCCAAGACGACCAAGTAACGTTTAATGTGTTTTAAGCTCTCAAGCATCCAGCAAAAGACCAAACTTGTTATAGACTTGATGTTATTGACTGTGTTGTGTATGATTGCTTTCAAGCTAACAGGTTTGAAGACCCTTTGGAGGGTTGTTTAGTAAAGTCAACTACTATAGGTGGAGAGGAGGATGCATATGAGGAGATTGTCAAGATGTTGGAGGCAAATTCACCCTCCTAGCAAACCTGTACTAAGCAGCATGGACCAAGATATGAGAAGTTGGAGAGACCACTGATGAAACTGCCCAAGACATCCATTAAAAAGCCACATTCACTTGAGCTTAAACGTCTTCCATCTCATTAGAAATATAGATTTTTAGAAGGCTCTTCATCCTTACCTGTGATTATTTCATTCTCTTTGACAAGTGACATGGAGGCAAGGTTGTTACAAGTGCTCAAGAAACATAAAAGGGCTTTTGGTTGGACCATATCAGATATTCAAGGAATAAGCCCTTCCATTTGCACACACAAGATACTTATGGAAGGTAACTACAAACCAACTATGCAACCACAAAGAAGGCTCAACCCGATGATGCAAAACGTGGTTAAGAAAGAGGTGATCAAGCTTCTTGATGCAGGTACTCATAGAAAATTGAAACTTAAAGAGATAGAGGAATGTCGTGAAGCAGCATATGAGAATGCATGGATCTACAAGGACAACACCAAGAGATGGCATGATAAACATATTAACAAGAAAGAGATCCAGATTGGAGAGAAAGTTCTTCTCTACAATTCTAGGCTCAAGCTCTTCCCAAGCAAGTTGAAATCAAAATGGTATGGTCCTTTCACCATTAAGCAGATACATCTTTATGGCGTTGTGGAGATTTTCAATGACACAGAAGAATCTTTCAAGGTTAATGGACATCGCCTGAAGCACTATGAAGATGGTGGATTCGAGAAGGGCAACTCAGTCCTTCAGTTGCATGAGCCAACTAGAGTCTCCAAGATAATCAAGCTAATGACTATAAAGAAGTGCTTCTTGGGAGGCAACCCAAGCTCTTTTTCCTTTTTTTTGTTTTATTAATTTTAGTTTTGTTGAATAAGTATGACCAATAACCCATACTTGTGATGATGTGCAGGTTCAAAAGAAAGAAAAATAAAGCTGATTCAATTTGGACTGGCATGGGTATTCATAATGTTCAATTATGAGACCAGGGGAGTATTCATTTTTCATTCTCCTTCTTTTTCTTTCACATTGAGGACAATGTGTTAAATAAGTTTGGGGGGTGGAATTATTAATTGTTGAAATATGCTATTTGTTTTTCTTGGGTGTTTTTGATGTGAAAATCTTTTGCAAAACTTATATCAAGTGCATATTTGGCCAACCCCTAGACTATAAAATTTTGTGAAAGTTAAAATAAACAGAATCTGCTATTTGGAATCATGATTTGCATTTGAATTCTTTATTGTGTTTAACATTGAGTATTTGATTTGGAATGTGCAATATCTTATAGAGCAAGATTAAGTATACTTGGGTTCTAAGATCATTGAAGTGCATGTTCTTTGCGAAGTTGTGTGAGTTGTGTAACTATGCATGAAAGATAAATGTAATTCTTTTCTTGTAATTGTTCCTTCTGAACTAAGCCTAAACAGGTTTTAACCAAATAGGGTGAATAATGTTGAACGAGATGGAGCATAAAATGCACTCTTTCAGTAAAAAAAAAAAAAAAAAAGTAGACAAGAAAAAACGAGATGGAGCATAAAATGCACTCATTAAGTTTAAAAAAAGAAGAAGAAAGAAATAAAGAAAAAAAAAAACAGAGAGAGAAGAAAAAAAAGGAACCCTACTTTGCTACCTTTATTTGTAGTAGTGAGAATGAATTGTTGTAAGAATGGTTGTTGCATTATTTGATCGTGCAGGGAACATGACAAAGCATGATTGAGTTTAGAATTTTGTATGAATTCTTGAATTTCGGAATGTAAGTATGCTTAATTTTCTTTATTTGCTATTGTTTCATTTTAGATTGAGGATTTAGATGTGGGCATAACAAAGGATTTGAATATGATGAATGATTCCGAATATAAGTTTTGTGCTTTGAGAATATAATTTCTTTTCTTTGCTTGAGGACAAGCAATAATTCAAGTTTGGGGGTATTTAATGTGGGAATTTATTCACATATTTATTAATCATAATTAAATAGTGTTTTTAGTATTTTATATATATATTTTCTAGAATTGTCTAGTATTTTTAGTTTTCTTTGCATATATTTAATTTTTAGTATTTCTTATTATTTTATAAGAATACTACTTGGTGTTTAGGTTAAAAAATAAAAAAATAAAAAAAAATTAAATTAAAAATTAAAAAATTATTATAAAGTTAATTTTAAAATTAATACTATAATAATATAAATAAAAAATAAATATTATAAATAATTAGTATTATAATTTAATTAAAATGAATATAATTAATAGTAGATTAAATATTATATTTTATATTATATATTATACTATTTATATACAATACATATTATATTATTAATGGAAGTTGCGTGAATGTGTTGACTAGGGTGGAGATTGCACATGCATATTTATATATATGTGTATAATAATGTGAAGAAAGAGGAGCAGATACTTGGGGGCGGCAGGAAGCTTTGCAGCGCACATAGGAAGCGGCCTGGCCCGGATTGGCCTGGATCAGCCCACAGACTTTTTAAACGGGCCAAGCCGACCCTTTTATTAAAAGGGTCGAGCTGGGCCCGACCCACTTTAGCGTGGATAGGGCCCGGCCCGATCCACGGCCTCCCTACAGGGGGGCCGGGCCGGGCCGGGTCAGCCCGTGAGCTAAAGGGCCGGGTCGGGCCTGGCCTTTAGCCCACAAAGCCTAGCGGGCCTGGCCCGATGGGCCCGACCCCCTTTTTTCCTTTTTTTTTTAAATAATTTTTTAAAAATAATGCATATAATATATACATATATAAATATCAAAATAATGTATATATAAAAACTATTTTTTTTCTTTTTTTTCTTTTTAAACAATTTTTCATCTTAAGTTTTAAATATTATTTCATTATTTTATATTTCAAAATTCTATATGCCTTATAAATTTTCTTGTGAATTGATATGAAAAATAATACACATATAAAAAAAAATGTTTATTTATAATTTAAATATATAAAAAATTTAGCTTGAAAATTTTAAATATATTGATGGCTATTATTTATATATATTGCGAAATGTAAATTGTTTAGCATCCAATATCAATAATTAATAAAAAATAACATAATTAAAAAAATAAATGAGCAAGGGACACTACAATTTATAGAGGTTTGAACCATTTGGTAAACAAATGGCCTACTCTTCTCTCTTCAAGCCATCACTTGAAGAAGTTCAATAAAATAATTTTTTTTATCTATTTTACATGAGCTAGCAACCATCCCTAATAATCCTAGTCTCTTTTTAGAGGTAGAGAATTTTTAAATCCATTGCTACAGCAAGATCATTATCTTGCGGTTAGCAAAAAACTCTCATCACTCAAATGGCGATTGCCAATATTGATTGGTGAGGGAGTACAATAGTTAAATTAAATTTTTACATCTTTTCGATTAAATAAAAGAAAATAGTACAAAATTGCAAAGGTAAAGTGGCTTTAGCTAGTTACCAACATCATCTTCACTTGATTCATCTACTAACTCGATCCCTTGTTGTTCGAACTCCACATCGAGCCAATCTTTAAAGCAAACACACATTTCTAATATTTTTGGTGATAATCTTGATCTTTTTGGATCTAACACCCTATTACCTACAGAGAAAGCAGACTCCGATGGTACTGTGGACACCAGAGGAGTTAGTACCTCACGAGCCATGGCAGCCAAAACAGGATATGTGTGTCGGTTTAGGCGCCACCAGGCCAAAACATCAAAAATATTTATTTCATCATCAGAAAATTGCATATCTTTATTTAAATAAAAGTCTAATTCATTAAATGCACTACTTGACGTTATAGTTGTTTTTTTTTTATTGTTTACTTCTCAAAAATTTTGAAAATTCAAATTTTAAATTTCCTTTGGATTTTGTTTGTTTTGATGAGTCTTCAACTTGTTGTCTAGGTTTAAAATGAAATTCGTACATATTATACATTTCATATACTAATTGTTTAACTTCATATTTCGTATCATCTGTATCAATATTCATAGCATTGCCATAAAAATCTAAAAAACCATCTACAACATTCCACTTTTGTGTGGGATCTAACGTACTAGCTATTAGGTAAAGTGGTGGAATTTGCGTCCAATATTTCCTAAATTTTGCTTCCATTGGGTCAAGAAATGGCATGTAACTTTGATGTTCTCTATATTCATTGAAACAATTTACTATACTATATATTTCTCTTAAAAAAATGTGAGTTGTTGGGTATTTACAACCAAAAAATGTAACTGTAGCATGATATAATTGTTCTAATATAAAAATAAGTATATCTAACAAATTCCAATCAAGTTTAGTTATGTGATGAGATGGTGGCATTTCTTTATTCCAAAACATTGTTAAAAGTTCTTTATATGGTGTTATCATTTGTAATAACAAAAATGTTGAGTTCCATCTAGTTTCAATGTCTTTTGGAAATTTTTTATAGGGCAGTTGATAAGCATGAACTAATTGTTTCCATTCTCTAAGTCTAAACGTATTAGTGCGTATGAATTTTAAACAACTTTTTACTTTTTCTAATGACTCTGAACCTACACGAAGACCATCTTGAACACATAGATTTAAAATGTGACATGTACATCTATTGTGAAACAATTTTCCCCTTAAAATTAAGGGCACAGAAAGTTTTAATCATTTCACTGCGACATTATTATTACTAGCATTATCAAAAGAAATAACAAATAATTTTTCTAAAATATTGTAATCTAATACGGACTGTGAAATTGCTTGAGCGATGTAGTTTCCACTGTGTGCTTCTACAAGTTCTTTAAAAGTAATTATTCTTTTTTGAATAGCCCACATGTCATCTATCCAATGGGCTGTCACACATAAATAATGATTATTTGTTAGTCCGCCATACCATATGTCAGACGTAAGTGAGATTTTACTAGTAAGTTGATTAAATATATTTTTTAGCTTATCTTTATATATTAAAAATAATCTCATTGCTTCATTTCTAATAGTGTTCCTAGAGAAACCTCTAGACTATAAATTGTGTACAGTTTTACAATACCACTTAAAAGCGGGATCTTGTGCAAACAAAAAAGTGCATTCTGATTTAATTATCATTTTAGCTAAATACTCCTTGTCTAATTCTGGATTATAGCGATAAATATTACCTGAAAGATTTAATTGAGTTTGTGTACTACCTTTTTCACTACAGGCTATTGCCTCCTCTTGCTTTGCTGCATGCCTTTTTAGATGACCTGTTCCATCACCACACACAAGACGTTTTTTACATACCTTACATCGGGCCCTTTCACCCTCGCCTTCAACCTGAACTATTTCATAATAGTTTCAAACAACACTTGTTCGCTGTCTTTTCCTAACAGCTCCCACATTTGACGGACCTGCATCATCTTCTTCGTTCTCTCTGGGTGTTGGTGGGGGTGGAAAATCAGCAGGCCCAACAAAATTGATGTTATCATCTTCTTCTAGTAAGTCAGGTGGAAGTGTTTCATCCTGATCTGCATAATTTGTGTTATACAAATCACGAATGAAATCCACTGGGGGTTGGGGCTGAGGACGACGAGGTGGACGGATTATAGGGTTAGATGTGCTAGACCGTGGTGGATCCATAGAACCAGAAGGAGTCCCACGAGAAAAACGGGTGGATTTTGAGCGACGAAGGAAAGACATTATTATTGATAAGGATAATATCTAAATTGTGAATGGATAAAACTTATAAAATAGAAAGGCAAAAATACATAAGAACTAACAATTGAACAACAGAATTGCATGGAATTCGAGAGGAAATAAAAATAACTCATATTTGTTCACCTATTTATAGAAAATCAAGAGACTTACAAATTTGAATTTCAAATTCAAATCTTAAGAAAAATTCGAACTTCTGTGAATTTCAAATTTTCAAACGTTGTGACAGAAAGGTTAGGGAACATTTGTCAGGCAGCCTGGCAAACGTGGGTGACAGCTTGACTCAGCAGCCAAATGCACCATTGGTGGTCATCATGAAGGATACTTTTGATGGCGTTTGATGCCTTCCCACCATTTACTTTCCTATCAATGATACTGCAAGGAATCTCATTGTCATTTTTGGTATTTTATGCACTTTCTTGGGAAAATACTTGAAAATTCCAAAAATAACTCCTATGACTTAAAATTGATATATAATATGTTATTATATTATATTATACATAACAGATATAATATTATATTATAGATCACATATATTTATAATATATATTATATAACAAAAGAAAGTAGCATATTTAAAGCTTTTATAAAGTTAATAGTCTGAGCCTTGCCAGCCTTGTCATTGTTAAGTTATATCTGCTAGCCTTCAAATTTTCAAACGTTGTGAGTAAAGGTTAGGGAACATTTGTTAGGCAGCCCTTATGGGTGAATATTCAATTTCAAATAGCAAGACATAATGAGTTGTCACAAGACTTATGGCATGCTTTGCCTTTATGTCAAGTTGTGGACTCACAAGCAAAACAGTGAAACACATGCAAATTGCAAAATTTATAAAGACATAATGAGTTGTCACAAGACTTCTGACATGCTTTGCCTTTATGTCAACTCACAAGAAAAGCAACATGCAAATTGCAAAATCATTAATTAATCTGCTTAGTGTGGGTGATGCGCCCATGATTAAAGCTAATCATCAAACCCTCTGCTTACTTATAATTTATTCTATTACTCACTCTTTCTCACAATCATTAATTAATTCGCTTAGTGTTTGTCAGGGCCTAATGATGATACTAATTAACTTGCACTGGGTCAAACTTTGATGAAAACTTAGTTAGTTAGATAAAATTGAATTAGAGTTAAGTCAAGCTTGAACTTAAATTTCAAGCAGACTGTGTACCCAGAGCCAATTAATTTTTAACTCTTGTATCACAAGATCATTATGTGAAATCATACCAACCCAACATGATGATTGGAGGCCATCAATTTTATGAGCCCATAAGGGCCTCACAGGCCAAGCCCATAAGGGCCCAACGAGCCAACCCATAAGGGCCTAATTGACTAGGCCCGACCCATAGGGTCCCAACGGGCTGGGCCTAGTGGGCCACGGGCCGAGCTGGGCTGGGCTCTTAGACGGGCCAGGCCGTGGGCCCAAATTCTTTGGCCCGGCCAGTTTGAACAGTGACGAGCCAGGCCAAAGCCCAGCCCGCGTGCCACCCGGCCCTTTTGACACCTCTAAGGAAGCCTCGCTGATGATGCAGAGCCGATCACCTTCTTCTGTTTTGAACCAAGTACTTGCAAAAAGGGTGGGGACTTGCTCCCCATGATCCCTCCTGACGCTTAAGTCAGTTCATAGGGTTATAAATTGGAGATAGTCATAGAAAAAATAATAGAAGAGTCCCTTAGAAATCAGATCCCCTACCTGTAGAGGTTGTCCTCTATTTATAGATGTCCCTTGGCCTTTCCTTTAAGAGATAAGATATCTTTCAAAAATAGAGGTCGATCCCCTTTCCATGGGGAGAAAAGATAATATTCCCTAATAGAGATAATTATTGGGATGTTGGAGATATTATTGGTTGACTGAATCTTCTTCTCTATCTCTTTCCAATTCAAAATCATAATAGAGATTATAAAGACACTTGGAACTCTTAGAACTTGACATGTGGCGATTGCATATTGGCCTTTACTGGCACACATGGCTCCAAGTTAATGGTAACCTCCCAAGGGTAGTACAGTAAAATTGCCCCCTGTAAATATTCCTCATCACTTGCCCCCCACTCCTTGAGCTGATTGAGCGAGGAGGTTGGGCAGCTGAAGGAGTAGTCGTCATTGTTTTTCTGAGCCTCTGTAAAAAAGTTCTACTAAAAATTGGGTTAGCAGTCTCAAATGTTGAATTCTCTTTTCAAGTCTCCCAGTGCCCTTTCACTCTTGCCATGCAGAGGGTGATTAGGTCACTTGAGGTGATAGAGACGTTCGGGGATTTTCCTATGGTAGAGAGGGGCCAACTCTCAAATTAGCACACATATATGGTAGAGAGGGGCTAGCTCTCAAATTAGCACACATATATATTTTTATTGTTATTTTTGGCCTAGGGCCTAGCTATGCTGGTTGAGGCCACATTCCTCATCTTCGGGGGCCGCTGGCCGAGGTTGTGGTGGCCGAGGCTGCGTGCCTTATCTTCAGGGCCGCTGGTCGAGACTGCGTGCCTCATCTTTGGGGGCCGCTGGCTGAGGCTGCGTGCCTCGTCTTTGGGGGCCGTTGGCCGACGCTGCTTGCCTCGTCTTTGGGGGCCGCTGATCGAAGCTGTGGTGGCCGAGATTTCTCTCTTTCGCTTGCTTTCTGAAGCTCATAAAATCTTGGCCCTTAACCATTTAGGTGTACTAGGATAAGCTCTACTATCTTGATGAGGCAACTTTTCATGTAGCACTACTTGCTTTAAGGAGAATCTTGATCTTTCGACTTTCGTCAGAGGTTCTTTTCGAACCGATGGGGGGTTACATCGAACCTTGTTTTTGTTTTGGGAGTGATTCCTGGAATTGATTCCTTAATTGT
Source organism: Diospyros lotus (assembly GCF_014633365.1). NCBI lineage: Eukaryota > Viridiplantae > Streptophyta > Magnoliopsida > Ericales > Ebenaceae > Diospyros > Diospyros lotus. The sequence goes on along the minus strand of NC_068349.1, from coordinate 17,190,424 downwards.
TAGGGGTAGTCCCCTTTGAGCCTTAGATGGTCGAGGTTCGTAGCACCGAACTCGTTCCTTAATTATTAGGGGTGGTCCCCTTTGCTCTTCATTTGGAGAAGGTTTGTAGACTCCGAACTAGGGCTTTAATTAGTAAGGGTGGTCCCCTTTGCTCTTCGATGGTCGAGGTTCAAAGCCTCGAACTCGTTCCTTAATTATTAGGGGTGGTCCCCTTTGAACCTTCGGTGGTCGAGGTGCGTAGCCTCGAACTCGTTCCTTAATTATTAGAGGTGATCCCTTTGAAGATCATGTCTGATCTTATTCATCTTTGATTTTTAGTTGTCAGGAGTTCGAGGATCATAAGTGATCCTTTGTTTTTGAGTGTTCGGGAGTTCGAGGCCCCCCGAGGATCACATCTGATCCTTTGTTTTTGAGTGTTAGGGGGTTCGGGGCCCCCCGAGGATCACATCTGATCCTTTGTTTTTGCGTTGTCGAGACTTTCGGACCCTCAATCTTCGTGTGCACATGCTGGCTTGGATTTGCAGTTGATGGCGAGATTTTAAGGAATATCCATATTTTATTTTCGCGGTTCGACAAAATGCCTACGTCTGCAATTAAAGAATAATAATATTTTGTCTTCGCAGTTCAGCGTAATGCCTACATCCGCAATTAAAGAATAATAATATTTTGTTTTCGCGGTTCAATATAAAATCTACATCCGCAATCCGAGATACCATCCACCTTTTATTTTTATCGTTAGGCTTGATGCCTTCATCCGCAATAAGAAATAATGTTCATATTTTGTCTTCGTCGTTCGGTCTTGATGCCTACATCCGCGATAGCCATCTCTACTGTCTTGTCATGCAAAGATGTATCCTACTAGCCATTGGCCATCTCTTTGAGGGTTTGGGGCTAGCCCAATTTGGCCCTAACAGTCATGGAATAAAACCCCCATGGGTAGAGAGAGATGCTAGGCTCATCGGAAAAGCCCTTTATTAACGTTATAGCCAAAAATAGGCCAGAAAAAGATAATATATACAGCATGAACAAAATCAAGCTTCATCATCTTGAGGTTTTCGACCTTAACAAGTGCCATTAATAAGCAACAATGATAGACAAACACATAGACTCAATGGATTAGAAAAATATAGAATTTACGATTGCCGCGTATGCGGCGGCACGATGCTATCGCAAAATCAGTTGCCAAAATCAAAGTGTACATGGCCATTTCTAGAGGGAATTTCACCCTTTTTTATCAACTTGATTCAAAGCAGGTTCTCACCTGAAGCAGACTCTGATTGACACTTGGTCTAATGGTCCCATTGGATGCTTTGGCTTTAGGGATGCTAGTGGCTACAACTATAATTTTGCAAAGAAGGAAACATAAAACTGAAGCAAAATTAATAGTACCTTGCTGCCATGGAACTTCATCCATTGATTCTTCTTGTCTTTTTCCCTAGCCTCTAGAAGGTTTTATTTTAACATAAAGCTGCATAGGATGGAGAAATCAAGCCGCATAAGATCTATAAAATAAGATGAACATCTTCTTTCTCTTGGATTGCCGCTCCCAATTTCTTCTCCCATTTTTTTCAGAAGCCATTAATGATATAACATAAGAGCAAAACTTATGGGAAAAAGGAAAAAATCGACACATACAATAATTGATCTTTACACATAAATTAATAGTTGATATGCATAATGCCTCCAGCTATCTTTTCCCCTTTTATGCAACAGTGATCGGTGCATAAATATTAAACTAGGGAGCATACCGTTAATGAGATCACATACGTGAAACCTTTTCTTTCCCACTCGATCTGATTGTGTTTCGTGTGGCTTGATATTATACTTGGCAGATAGAAAGAAAAATGAGGGCCCCACGGTGGGCTCCAATTGATGATGCAGAGTCAATCACCTTCTTCTGTTTCGAACCAAGTACCTGCAAAAAGGGTGGGGACTTGCTCCCCGTGATCCCTCCGACGCTTAAGTCAGTTCATAGGGTTATAAATTGGAGATAGTCATAGAAAAAATAATAGAAGAGTCCCTTAGGAATCAGATCCCCTACCTGTAGAGGTTATCCTCTATTTATAGATGTCCCTTGGCCTTTCCTTTAAGAGATAAGATATCTTTCAAAAATAGAGGTCGATCCCCTTTCCATGAGGAGAAAAGATAATATTCCCTAATAGAGATAATTATTGGGATGTTGGAGATATTATTGGTTGACTGAATCTTCTTCTCTATCTCTTTCTAATTCAAAATCATAATAGAGATTATAAAGACACGTGGAACTCTTAGAACTTGACATGTGGCGATTGCATATTGGCCTTTACTGGCACACATGGCTCCAAGTTAATGGTAACCTCCCAAGGGTAGTACAATAAAATTACCCCCTGTAAATATTCCCTCATAATATTGTGATTGACAGCCTGATCGCCTGTTAAATGATTTTATGAACATAGATGATATAGACCAAGTAATTCTATATTAAGTTTTGCATATCACATAACTTAGATTGGATATTGAAATGGACCAAGTATGAATATTCATCTTTGCGGTAACTTGAATTAGTGATTTGAGTTAGTGAATTTCACAAAACTTAATGCGTCATTAATTAATTAATTTTACATGGATCAAGTGTAGAATTAGTGATTAGCGATAGTTTTGTTATACCCAGGCCAAAGGATAATAAATAAATTATGAAATTTCGTCATCACATATAAGTAAAATCCATCAAATTAACTTATTTAGTAAGGATTACAGTATTCTTATAGGTGAATCGAATTCCTTATGTATCTTATATCTCTATTTTAACTTGTTTAATTGCTCTTTATTTTGTTATTTTTGATACGTTGTATTCTTCTTACTTTATTTTATAGTTAGTTGATATTATCTCTAATTCGATTTTTCTAGATAAAGAATATGATTGCTTCGTTTCGGTACTTATTTCGGCAGTCCCCGTGGGAACGATACTTTACTCATTCACTTTATTTCTTGATCAACTAGTACACTTGTCATTGCATTTTAGGCTGGGAAGTTCCCGTAGACTAATCAGGATAAGTTGTTCTGATCTTTCCTATCTCTCAATATGAGATGTTACAGGTGGTATCAGATCTGACCCTTGGTGAAGGCTATCCGATGAGGGCATGGAGTGGTGCCGGGGCTCAAGAGCCTGTATATGGAGCGACTTCTGGTAGGCTTCTAGGATGGCAGCCCCCTAAAGGAAGAAGATTTGAGATTAGTTATAAGATCGCATGACGAGAACGTCATGTGCTCAGGGGGAAGAATGTAATACCCCAAGAGTCTAGAGAATGGTAATATATATCGAGGATAAGTAAAGAAGAAATCAGTACCAGTTTGATAACTTTTGGGCTGAATATAGGTAAAGAACTCCTGAGTTAAGTGTGCTTGAACTGGGGAAGCTCAAGGATGGATGACTCCTGGGAAGTTCGCGTAAGCCCATCAAGGTAAGTTGTTCCAGTCCTTCCTATCACTCGATACGAGATGTTATTGAGAGTGAGAGCGAGCTACGAGCGAGAGCGAGAGAGTGAGCAAGCAAGATGTGAGAGTGAAGACGAAGGTGAGAGTGAGGGTGAGAGAGCCAGAAAAGGAGAAAGGTTTGCAGAATGCACTAATTGGGAGGGGGGATTTGGCCAAGGAAAGAGGTTGAGAGATTCCCACCTCTTTAATTCACTTAGTTTTTTTTTAATATTTAATAATTAAATAAAAAATAATATTAATAATTATTTAATTGATAAAAATAATATAATTTAAGATTATGATAGGTGACAAAATAATTTAAATTATGATAATTATTAAATAATTTAAATAATAATTTATTGTAATCATCTAAAATGTGATAATAAAATAATTTAAATGATTGCATTTCAAATTAATATTTATTTAAAAATATAATTATATAATAAATCTAACAATTATAATAAATTAGTTTGATATATTGGATTATTTGTTATTAGTTTGTTACCTCAAATAATTAATTTTTTTCTATAAATAAGAATTACATCAAACGAAGACCGCAGAACAACTACAGATTATTAGGATAGATCTAGAGTCTCACAAAAAAATAATGAGCCAAAACTTATAGACAACAAAAGTAAAACTAAACACTAAAAAGGAAATAAATTTTCAAAACTAACGATATACGACTGTGATGATCAACAAAACAATGAAGAGCTTTGATGCACAAAGACAAACATTAAGAGAGTTTAAAAATAGTTTTGATAATATTTCCATAAAAAATAAGGAGACATTTCATGAATTATTTTAAAAATAATTTCTTTCTAATAAAAATTGAATGTCCAAGTTAAGTACCATTATTATATGCTGAATTTAGACTATTATTGTTAAGATATAACAATGAATTTTTTTAATGTGAGAGAATGTCTCGATCAAGATGCAAGAAAATGTCTCTTAACATCTCCGAGAGGCTTGATAAGAGAAAAACAAGTTTAGAGCGCAAATGAAATCACTTGCAAACCTTTTGATGCATAAGTCAATCTTGTGTTGGAAGTAAAATTATAGTTTTATTAAGATTATGAGCATATTTTAGTTTAGCGAAAAGTTCTCCTATTTATAGAGAAGAAGAGACTGACAAGGTAGCCCCTAATCTCATTTCTATATAATACAATCTCTCGATATTATTTTATTTTTATGATTTCTAAAATTTAAAATAATAAAAACTTTAACAATATTTTAATTTTTGAACTTTTTATTTATTTTTCAAATGTAGTGTTTGTTTACATTTTGTACAATTTAATAAATATTACCAATAGTTAATTATAATACATTTAATATATTTTTTATTTTTATTTTATGCACATGAAATATATTAATTGATATATTTAGAATTTAACAATATTATGGTTTTTAAAACTTAATATATTTATTTAAATTAAAAATTTTAAATTTTATAAACATTGTTGTTAAAATCCGATTTTACGCATACGATTTTACGATTTTACGATTCGAAGACCCCCAAACGATTCAAATCCCATGTAAAATCCAATTTGAGATAAAATCCTATAAAATCTCTATTTTACATGTACGATTTTACGCTTCAGAGATCTCCGAACGATTTTACGATTCAAATACCTCTATTGATTTAAGTTGTAATTTAGAGGATACTTCCAACGTCTCAATGTCACATAGCATCTGACATTGGAACTTATGCAATGAATTGTTATATTTTGCCTCTAAATTGGAACTTGATTTAACATTGATTACATAAATTCCAATGTCACATAGCATCTAACATTAATTGCATAAGTTCCAATTTACTTGATTTAAATTATAATTTTTATTTGATTTAACATTGATTGCATAAGTAAATCAAGACAAACAAGTAATTAATTAATGGACCACCCAACCCCAAATTGGGATATTACTTGATTTAATCAATGTTAAATCAAGAAAAAATTACAATCTAAATTTAATGGAAGACATTGGAAGCATCCTCTAAAGAATTTTAAGCTATATTTTACCTCTAAATTACTTATATTTTGCCTCTAAATTGTCTATACCAACCTGCTAGTTTTTTAGTTATATTTGGGAAGTATCATTTTTTGAATTATAATAAGGAATAATCAAGTTATTAGATAATATTAATTATTTTTTATAAAATTATATTATTATAAACATATATTTACAAAAATTAAAGGGTATTTTTAATTATCTCTAAAATCTTACGATTTTATGATCCGATTTTATGGACCCTTTATCGATCCCACTTAAAATCCCGATTTTAACAACCTTGTTTATAAATTAAATTTTTTATATTCATCTCATGTTTAAATGTATATTTAATTTTTAAATATATTTATACATTAATATATTTAATTTTTTATAAAATTTAAATATTCATCTCAAGTTTAAATATTTATAAATTAATTGATTAAAAATAAAAGAAAAATAAAAATTAGCGACGGATTGAATATTACGTCACTAAATCAGCGACAAATTTAGATAATCCATCGCTAAAATTAATTTTTAATTTTTTTATTTTTTAAACAAATATTAAATTTTTTTTTTATTTTTAATTTTAGTGACGAAAATAATAATCCGTCACTAAAATTAGCGACGAACAAGTGTTTTAATCGCTAACTTTTAATAATAAAAAAATTATATTAAAATTGAATTTTATCGCTAATTTTAGCAATGAAATGTATTTTTCGTCGCTAAAATTAGAGATGGAAAATGAATTCCGTGGCTAGATAAAAATTTAATTTAATTTTTATTATTATTAAAAGTTAGCGACGGAAACACCTGTTCCTTGCTAATTTAGCGACGGATTATTATTTTAGTCGCTAAAAATTTAAAAATCTTTTTTTTAATTTTTTATTATTTTAGTGATAGAATATTTTTCTATTGCTAATTCATCGTTAATTTTACAAAAAAATAATGTAATTCATCACTATTCCGTGACTATTTTGTTGCAAAATAGTAAATAAAATTTTCGTCATTAAATCCCGAATTTCTTATAATGATATAAGCACAAAGGCTTGCTATTTTAACTTTATTTCTTACTTGATTATTCAACTTATTTACTCAACTAATCTCTCAGTTAGTCGAATAAAACTTAAATCACTCGATTTAAGTATTTTTTAATGCATTACTCGAGTACAACAAACATATACACGACTTAACATTAGAATATTTATAAGATGCTTGATTGAACTAACAATTTTCAAGTACTACACGATTGAGTTACTAAGGTAGTTGAGTATGACAACTTGTCACTCAACTCATCATTTTCTTACTCGATTAACACTAAGCCTCAAAATTAATCTGCTTGATTATCAAAATTGAATACTCGAGTGATGGTTTTTAAAATTGGTTAATACTAACTTCCCTAATCATATTCACTCAATGACCAAAGAGTTTTAATCGCGTACGTAATTTGATACTTGTTATTGGGCTTTCCTTGATTAATATTTTTTCATTAAATTCATTAAAGTTTTACCTATGATTTTATCATCATCTATTTCATCATCAAAACATACTTAAGGATAGTGATTGGGGTTCTTTGACATTTTAGATTATATTTATATTTGACCTTTTCAAATTTTATAAAATAATATCCAATGTGTTCAATATTTGAGTTAATAAGATTGTTATAAATATCGAAATTTTATAAGTTAGAATATGAGTTAAAATGTAAGGCTGCGTTCTCTTTACGTTTTTAAATTATTTTTAATTTTTAATTTTTTAAAATAATAAAAACGCATTCTTTTTATTATTTTTAAAAATGCAATTTTGAAAATAAAAAAAATATAGAGAAAACTCAAAACAAAAAAAAATTGTTTTGAGTGTTTTCATCTAAAACAAACTCTAAACTAAAACATATTTATTTATTTATTTAATCATATTTTATTATTGTAATGAAAAAAATATTACAAAATTCATTAACTTTAAAATATATATATATTTTAATATTATATTAACATTAAATATTTCTAATTTACTAAATAATTAGATTTATTAAATAAAATATCATTAAAAAATTATTTTCAAAATTTCAAAGAGAATACATTTTCTAATTTTCTTTTTTGAGAAATAGTTTTTTAAAATGACAAAGAGAATGCGTTGTCAATTTTTTATTTTTAATTTTTTAAAAATAGACTATTAAAATAAAAAATTTAAAATAAATTTAAAATTTAAAATTAAAAATTAAAAAATAAAGAGAATGCAACCTAAGTTTTTGAGAGAGATTTCTAGTTATCTTCTCGAAGCACTTGCCATCAGTATACAATTACAAGAAAATACCTAGGGCCCAATCAAAGTGAACTTCTATAAAGGAAAAAACAAAATGGTCACTTCGGAACCAAGACCTAAAAGTTATTCTTCAAAACTTTCGAGATGTAGATGCCAATATATATTGAAAAATTACCCTTCATTTATTTGTGTTGGGGGTACATCCTAACCATGAGAGTACGTACAAAATTGATGCGTAAAAATCCTATCAAATTGAAGTTCAATCTTCAGCAGGAAGTTTAAACATTACGGACTGGTTCCCATAACCTAAGTTGGGATCTGTTGGAGTTTGGTTTTTCCTTCCGAGCCGAAACCTAAAAATCCTATCAAAAGCGTTGCTTCTAATATTGTGTTTCTCTTGGATAATGGTCGCTATCAAGCGACCCGTATGGACGAGTAGAAGAAGCCCCATAACACTGCACCATACGATGACTGCAACAAGAATGGTGTCACTGAGCGACCCCCGATCCTTCTTGGGCGTGATCACAACGTTGGCAAACGCGTAGCTGAAAGCCGTAGCAGAAATGGCCAGCCACATGATCACCACCAGAATCCACATAAAGGCCCTTCTCCTAAATGGAAAGCCACTGATGAGCAACAAGATGGTGCTCAACGATGCCACGAAGCCTATGGTGTTGGACCGCAGGAAGTAGTGGTATGAATCTGGATAGTTGTAAGCCATCACTGCTTCACCAGCTCGGTGTTTATCATTATCTTCTTGCCAGACCGCTCCTGGAGGATTCACCCCGGCTTGGAAAGCCATTGTGGCGATCAGTGATGCCACCACCATTAGAGCATCCCTTTTCTTAGTCACCCAGTCTTCCTGTGCGAGGCTTTTGCCTTTCTTAGCTTTGGATTCTGTGAGGAACTCTTCCATGTCGAGAATCAACTTGTCTGGCCCTCTGTCGCTACTCTTTGCAAGAGAAAGAATGTCCATTGCTGTGTGTCCGCTTGAATTTGTTGCATTGACGTCTATTTTGCTCTCCTTAACCATGTGTCTAACAATCTGAAACATCAATATTCTTCTCAAAATGCATAAAAAAATATCAACCCATCTTCTAGCCCAGCAGAAAATTAATTTTAAAAGAATAACAATATAATTATTAATACTTTAAAACACGTATATTAAATAATCAATTTTAACATAATTTTTTTCCTTTTGTTTATAAGATGAAAGAATGCATCTTTTCCTGCATTCAACAATTAAACATATTTTTCATGTTTCTGTGGAAAAGAAAATTATCAAGAAAATAAAAGATTAGAAATTAAAACACTAAAAATATTCCCAATAATTAAATTGATAGAAAACATTTTTTAAAGCTTTTGCATTATGAGAACAGGATATATGCACACCAATGGAGAAGTTCCACAGAAGCATAAATGCACGTGAAGATCCCATATGGAATAGTTCTTCCTATCAAATTAAATTAATGATTCTTGCAAATGATTATATTATAAATGGATCTGACTCAACAAATAACCTTACCTCAAATCGTTTGTACATGACAGCTAGATGCAGGATTGTGTTGCCGTTGTCATCCTTGGCGTTGACGAGCTGCAGGCACGTGATTCTGTGCAGCAAAAGGGCCAGAGCATTCAACTGATCATGCATCACGCAGAGGTGCAAAACAGTGGCGCCGCCGTCGAGCCTGGCTAGGGCGGCATGCGGGCACTTCCAAACCAATTCATCCAACACCTCCACCTTGCCCTTCATCGCCGCCAGGTGGAGCGGATTCGCGCCGTCCCGGTCGCGAGATCGGCACATCTCCGGGCTGACATTGACCAGCTCTCGGACTGTGTCGAGGAACCCATTGGCTGCCGCCAAGTGTAGCGGCGACCTCTGCCGCGAATCCAAAGCACCGGCGAGCTCTGAATTGGTTTGCAGAAGCAGTCTCACGAACTCGGCGTTCCCCCGCGATGCAGCGAGGTGGAGAGGGCTCGAGTTGAGGCAATTCGCTGAAACTCTATGGAGAATCAGTGCGTCTTGTTGAAGGATTCCGAGCAGCGAGTTAACATTCCCAGTGATTGCTGCTTCACATAGCATCTGCTCCATTTCCCCTCTATCTCTCTTTGATGGACGATCAATTCATATATATATATATATATATGTGTGTGTGTGTGTGTGTGTGTGTGTGTGTGGCAGAGAAAGCACGAAAACGAAGATAACGTTTCCGGCGATTACTAGTCATCTTTGGTGGACGTAGAAAGATTCCAAGTCAATAGTCATCGTTAATTACTTCTTGCGGTGAGCTTCTCAAATTGTTGTTTATCGGCTAATTACCAGTAAGAGGATGTGACGTTGCTGAAGAGTGTGGGACTGTAGATAATATTTGACTATATAATGTTGCCATTTTTATCATATTTTTATTTTGCTGTTGTTTTTCTTGTATCACACAGTCAGTGATATTAGTTTTGCCTCATCTTCAAAGTTGTAGTAGTTTGTTGTAGTGGTTGTTTTACGTAGCCGAGCTATAAATACTTTCTATAATTAATTTTCATAGTGACGATTCTGTTGTATTTTCTCTCTCCAATTACTTGGATACCATGGCAGTTTTCTAGTTTTCTCATATCTAGCGAGATGGAAGAAGTCGACGCAACTTTTGCAGAGATCATTCCGAACATAAGCGGTGATTTCTTTAATGACGATCCGTTTAATCTTCAAAATTCTGATCATCCAGAGCTGGTTCTTGGAATAGCGTCGATGACAGGTGTTGTGAAATTTGATGTTTTGACTTGATAAGAAAATTAATAAATTTGGTTAAAGAAGGATGATTATAATTATTCTTAACAACCATTTTTATTATTCTTTATAGTCATTTATATTCCAAAATTATTCTCTCCCATATATTTCATACCTCGCGCACAGCCACAAGTCACACATCGCCTTCTCTATTCTGTCACCTGTTGTTTGTTTGTTGCTGGAGTTATCTCGTCTCATCAAAATTTTTAAGTAATGAATTTGAATTTTTGATTTTGCAACGAGTTTAAGTTTGGAAATTTCAACACAACGATCGAAAAATTCATGGTTCTCGAACCTTATATCTTTATTTTTTTTATATTTTATTTTTTATGTAAGTATTCGACAAATCCAATTTTTAATTAAATAGTGTTCATTAACATATTTTTTTATACTTAATTTTTTTATCAAAGTATTACACTTGAATAATTTAATTTTTTTAAAAAAAAACAAATTTATATATTTTTTATCTAAGTATATATGGATTTCCATATCCATAGTTCCCCGAACTCACGGGTTGGGGGAACACATCCTTAATTTTTTTTATTTTATTTAACTATTGGCCAAACCTATTTTTTAATTAAATAGTGTTGATTAACTTTTTTTTATACTTAATTTTTTTATCTAAGTATTGGACTTGAATAATTTAATTTCTAAAAAAAATAAATGCATATTTTTTCATAAATTTTATTTAATATATGGGGAAATTGATAGTGATGATTTTTTTATATTTTATATTTTAATTTTTTATAGTGATGATTTTACATCTTTAATTTTTTTATATTTTATTTTTTATCCAATTATTCATAAATTAAAATAAAAAATATTTATAAACTTGGCACTTCCCCAGGGTTTAGGGAACATGGATTTCCCTGAATCCTAGACTTTCCCGAACCCTAGACATGGCTTTCTCCGAACCTGAACCCTAGGGTTCGGGGCCTTCAATGTGCCCCAAACCTTGGGGTTCAAGGACCTTCAAGACGCCCAAACCCTAGGGTTCGGGGGGGCATGAATGGGTACTGCCGACGGGTATGGCCGCCATGGCTGATTCCCAGAATCTGTGTGTATATATATATTTATGTATATATATGTCTGTGTATGGGGGGATATGTGTATATATGTTTCTGTGTGATTGTGTATGTATATATGTATATGAGTTCTTCTATTTCTCTATTTTCATTCGTTTTTTGTTTTTGCATCGCATCAGACGTTCTTCTCTGCATGGTCTCCAGTATGAATGGGTAGCTACATATGTTTGGTGGCAGGCAATTCATTGAAAGAGAAGTGGCTATAATAGTGAGGGTAAAAATAAATTTTTAAAATAGGGTATTTAAGATATATTGAAATATGATTGTGAAGAGCAAAATGGTGGTTGCAAATAGAATTTCCCTTAGGATTAATATATAATTTTTTTAAAAAAGTCATTTTATTTTTAATCAAGTAATGGATTCAATTCAAGCTCCAGTAAATCGAGTAATAAGTCTTTAGTAATCAAGTAACTCATCAATCAGAAAAGGTTTAAGTAGATTTTTCAATTTTTTAGTGATCGAGTAAAAAGCTTGTGTAATCAAGCAATGTTCTAATATTTCTAAACATAATCGATTACAAAAGAAGGCTTAGTCGAGTAAAGATAAAGTATACTCAACTAATCAAGTCTTTGTATTTGAATATATAATACATCTCTCTGTTAAGTTAAAAATAATCGAGCAATAGATTTTTAGTCATGTAATGGTTAATTTATACTCAAGTAAATCAGTCTTGAAATCGAGTATATTCTCCTAAAGTCGACTGTGTTTCGATAATGAGTATTTGTTTTTGTAATTGAGTGAAGATGCTCTTGTACTCGAGTAGATTTTCTTGTAATCAAGTAAACATAGGTTAAAAATAAGCAAGGTCTGGATCCTAAGTTTAATCAAGTAAAAATCTTTGCATTCAAGTAAGCAACAAAGTAATAGATTGCAAAATGCATATAGTCAAGTAAAGATAAAACTTAGTCAAGTAATGACTAGTTTGTATTCAAGTAACACTTGACAGATTTTGAAAAATATAGTCGTTATAGTTCATTAAATGCAATATGTCTTTACTTTTCAGTGCATTAAATGATTTTCTAACATCATGTGTGTACTTTATGAATTTCTAATTGATTGTTTAAGGTTTGTAGAGACAAAAAAGTGGCAGTTGTGAGACAAAACAAATATTCTAATTGTTTAAGACAGATCAACAGTTGCATTCAATACCAGAAGACTATAAATAGGAGTTGACGCTTACTGAAAAATGTTACAACACAATGCACAATCAAGGAAGCTCTAGTCTTCTACTCTCAAACTTACACGTCTATTCTTACTCGATTAATTCAAAGAGAGTGTACTTACATTCATTGATTTTATGAATCTCTATGTTCATCAAAAAGAAGTTTCTAATTACTTGTAATATCGTTTTCTTCTCTTAAAATATCTCTTTCACATTTCATTGTGAAATTTGTAAAGGTTAAGCCTTACCCTGTAAAAAAGTATTGGTTGTGGCTGAATTAAGGTTAGGCTAGTAGCTGAATCTACTAAAAAACTACCAAGATAAAATTGTTTTGCCAAAATCTTTGGTGAGGAGTCAAGATAGTGGACTAAATTTTTAAAATTGAACCACTCTATATTGTGTGTGTGCTGCATTATTAATATACGTATATATATATATAGTTATGGTATATATATTAAATGAAATAAAATATTTATAATTTGAAATTTATATTAAGAAAAAGAAAATTTGTTAGTCACCAAAGTGGCCAAATATTTGTAAAGTAAATAAATTTCAAATTATAAAATAATAGATCCATAATTGGATTTGTTTATATATATACAATTATGGTGTGTGTATATATAATAAATGAAATAAATATTTATAGCTTAAAATTTATATTAAGAAAAATTTGTTAGTCACCAAAGTGGCCAAATTTTGTAAAGTAAATAAATTTTGAGTTATAAATTATTTTCAATTTCCCATAAACATAATGTTTAATGATGACATTAAAGTTTTGCTTGATATTTGTTTGTGGGTAAATTGAAATTTGCATTATAAGGCTATTCGGGATTAGCCCAAAGGTTAATTATTTGTCCTTATAATTGTCAAATATGAATGTGATAATTATTATATTCTATTGGTTTTATTTTGCATATCCAAAGACAGTAAATAGATCTAATTGGTGCATATTTAATTATCAATTATTATTATTTTATTTTGTACATCTTAGTATCGCCCAAAGGAGAACTATGATGTGCCTTATGATTAATATCTGAATTTGAAATTATATGAAATTTTTGATGCATTAATATATGAGTATTTAAATTTTTTTTGTAGTATCTGTACCTATTTCAATGCATTCGCAAGAATCATCTATACCATTTTTCAATGGATTAAATTTCTCCGACTGTAGTGAACAAGTTGAGTTTCACTTAGGTGTTCTGAATCTTGATTTAGCACTCAGAACTGAGAAATCTGCTGATTTCACCGATAAAAGCATCGATGAGCAGATGGAGTTCTATAAAGTATAGGAGAGATCAAACATATTGTGGCTTATGTTTATGCAGATGACCATTGCAAACATAAAATTAACGCTTCCCAAAACTGAAAACGCTAAGGAACTTATGAAGTTCGTGGAAAGGCGTTCCCAGATTGTTGATAAATCTCTGGCCAATACATTAATGAGTTCTTTGACCACCATGAAATATGATGGTTCTCGTACCATGCATGAGCACATTCTGAAAATGACCACCTTAGCAGTGCAATTAAAAACCTTGGGAATGACCGTGGATGAGTATTTCTTGGTATAATTTATACTCAATTCCTTGCCTCCAGAGCAATACGTGCTATTTCAAATGAACTATAACACTATAAAGGATAAGTGGAACATCAATGAATTGACCAGTATGCTCATTCAAGAGGAGACGAGGCTGAAGAACCAAATAGCTCATTTTGTTCATTTCTTAAAGCATCAAGAAGCTGGTAAAAGTTTCAAGAAGAGAAGTGGCAAGAGCAAGAAGAAAAGTCCTCGTAACCTGAACAATTCTTCGAAAGGTGCTCATAAATAACCTATGGCTATTAAGTGTCACTTTTGTAAGAAAAGTGGACACATGAAGAAAGACTTTCTGAAACGTAAAGCTTGGTTCGAAAAGAAAGGTAAGCCTTGTGCTTTAGTATGTTATGAATCAAACTTTACTGAAGTTCCACATAACACTTGATGGATTGATTCTGGTTCCACTACTCATATTTCTAATACGATGCAGTGGTTCCTTACGATCTGAACCACAAGGCCAAATGAAAGTTTCGAGTTCATGGGAATAAAAGCAAAGCTCCCATTGAAGGCATTGACACTTACCATTTGATTCTGGATACCAAACATTACTTAGATTTATTAGAAATTCTTTATGTTCCTACATTTACTCAAAATTTAGTTTCATTACAAAAACTTGATGTAGCCTGGTTTTTCTTTTAAATTTGATTCTGGATCTTTTAGTTTATTCAAACATAACAGTTCATTGGTTCTAGTATATTATGTGGTGGTCTCTACAAGTTCAAACTTGATAATGTGTTTGTTGGGACTCTGATGACCTTGCATCATAATGTTGGTACTAAACGTAGTTTAGTTAATGAAAATCCAGCTTACTTGTGGCATAAACGTTTGGGTCATATATCTAGAGAAAGGATGGAAAGATTAGTAAAGCACGAAATCCTTCCATATTTAGATTTTACTGACCTTGAAGTTGTATTGATTGTATTAAAGGCAAACAAACAAAACACACTAAGAAATGAGACATAAGAAGTTCACAGCTTCTTGAAATTATACACACCGATATTTGTGGACCTTTTGATGCTCCATCTTTTGGCAGAGAAAAATATTTTATCACCTTTATTGATGATTTTTCACGTTACGATTATGTTTATCTATTGCATGATAAGTCTTAATCTATTGATGCACTTGAGATGTATATTAAAGAGGTTGAGCGACAATTAGATAAAAAGATGAAAATTGTAAGGTCAGATAGAGGTGGTAAATATTATGAAAATTTTGATGAATCAGGTCAATATCCAGGACCATTTGCCAAATTCCTTGAAAGACACGGTGTTTATGCTCAATACACAATGCTAGGTACACCACAACAAAATGGTGTTTTTGAAAGGCATAATCGTATCCTAATAGAAATGGTTAGGAGTATGATGAGTCACTCATCTTTACCCTTATCCTTGTGGATGAATGAATTAAAGACAGCTATGTATTTGCTAAACAAGGTTCCTAGTAAGGCAGTTCCAAAAACTCATTTTGAATTATGGACAGGTAGGAAACCTAGTTTAAGACACTTATATGTTTAGGGTTGCCTAGCAGAAGTAAGGGTTTACAATTCACATGAAAAGAAATTGGACTTTAGAACTACCAGTGGTTATTTCATTGGATATTTGAAAAAGTCCAAGGGGTATAGATTTTATTGTCCTAATCACAGTACTAGTATTGTTGAAACTGGAAATACAAGGTTCATTAAAAATGGTGAAATTAGTGGGAGTGATAGAATGCATAATGTAAACATTCAAGAAGTCATGGTGGAAGTTCCTATACCCAAGACTGATATAGTTGTTGTTTGTCAAGTTGCAATCCAACCAAATAACAGTCAAGACTAACAAACACTCCATGATGAACCTGCAATAGTTGAACCACAAGCAATAGCATTAGGGAGATCTCAAAGAGATAGAAAATCTGTTATTTCTAATAAATATGTGGTTTATCTACAAGAGTCTGAATTTGACTTAGGAACTGATAACGATCCAGTTTCATTTAAGCAAGCTATGGAATGTGATGATTCTACTCAATGGTTAGATGACATAAAAGAAGAGTTAAAATCGCCTTTCTTAATGGGGATTTGGAGAAAGAGGTCTATATGGATCAACCTGAGGGTTTTTCAATTAAAGGAAATGAACAAATGGTGTGTAAATTAAAGAAATCAATATAAGGACTAAGCAAGCCTCCCTCCAATGGTATCTAAAGTTTAATAATACCATTACGTCTTTTGGCTTTCAGGAAAACATTGTTGATCGGTGTATATATATGAAGGTCAGTGGGAGCAAATTTATTTTTCTAATCCTGTATGTTGATGATATTCTACTTGCTGCTAATGATCTTGGTTTATTACATGAAACCAAGAAGTATCTCTCTAAGAATTTTGAAATGAAAGATATGGGAGATGCAACTTATGTGATAGGAATAGAAATATTATGTGATAGATCAAAAGAATTGTTAGGGTTATCTCAAAAAGCATATATTAATAAAATTCTAGACAAATTCAATATTGATATGTGCTCATCAAGGGTAGTTCCAATTCAAAAGGGGGATAAATTTAACCTTATGCAGTGCCTGAAAAATGAATTGGAATGAGAGCAAATGCGAAATATTCCTAATGTATGCTCAAACTTGCACCAGACTAGACATAAGCTTTGCTGTTAGGGTTTTGGAAAAATACCAAAGTAATCCAGGCCTTGATCACTAGAAAGTTGCAAAGAAGATTTTCAGATACTTGCAAGGAACTAAAGATCACATGCTTACTTATCGAAGATCCAATCATCTTGAGGTGATTGGTTATTCAGATTTAGATTTCGTCAAATGTGTTGATACCAGAAAATCAACATTCGATTACTGATGTGAGAATTTATTTACACATTTATTGGTCATAATTGAGTAGAGTTTTTAATATTTTATATGTATTTTACATAGAAATGTTTAGTATTTGGAGTTTCCTTTACATATATTTAATTTCTAATAATTCTTGTTATTTTGCGGGAATATTACTTAGTGTTTGGGTTAAAAATAAAAAAATAAAAAATAAAAAAATATTGTAAAGTTAATTTTAAAATTAATATTATAAATTAATATTACAATATAAATAAAAAAATATATTATAAATAATTAATATTATAATATAATTAAAATTAATATAATTAATAGTATATTAAATATTAATTATTATATTATATATTATATTATTTATATATATTATATATTATAGTATGTATATATATTATATATGTGTGTGTGAAGTGGCGTGAAGTTGGACTTAGGGAAGCATAGCCATATATGTTATATATTATTTTATTAAATTAAATGGTGTGAATGTGGAGTCTTAGGGCTCTGCCTGAAGTATATATATATATATATATATATAATAATAATAACAGGGGGATTTTTGGCAGAGAACTTGAAGGCAGCGGCGGTCAAAGGAATTAAGGATTTTGGGAAGGAAGTAGTGCACAGTGAAGGTTTGGAGACAGCGGCGCATGACTTGAAAGCAGTGGACAGAGCAAGCGCAACGGATAAGAGCGAGAGATTGTTTAACCCAGATCTGAACAGATCTGGGCTGGTCAATTTCTATCTTCTTTTTCCTGATTTAATTAATTCTCCTACTTCTATTGTTATTTTGGCTTTTAATTAATTCTGTCACGAACTAATTTATTAAACTAAGGCCATGTATTGGGCGAAACTATGATGATGCATTTTTTTTATAATTTTATGTGATTAAATAAATTGAGTTATGTTGAGTTGTGTGGTATTGACCACTATTTACATGATTTGATACCTAATCTTGAGATCAAAAGGAGATAGGTTGGGGATTGCATCGTAGGTATCATACACCGTAAAGTAAAACCGACTAGAAATATAATTCAGTTTCTTTGTGTGGCTTTTAGCGATAAGTTAGAAATTTCACAAATTATAATGCGTTTTCATTTAATTAAACTTTATAGAAATATGAGAAGTTATTAAATGAGAATAGACTCGTTATAACATAGAAATAGGGTAACGAATGCATTAGGAGATTTCGTCGTCGCATACTCAATTTACCAATTCATCCGCTTAAAAATATATGATTTGCATTGCATAGTTAGGTTCATACATGTGCCTTAGTAATTAAAAACCATTAATTTCTTTGATTCAAGTTGCCTTCCAAATCAATTTTATTTCATTAATCTAATTAATTAATTTACTCTTTTATTAAACCTGAAATTTTTCATTGTCTAAATAATAAAGAAAGTTTAAAAATTTGGTATTTGAAATCTTTCCTCGTGGGAACGATATTCTTACTTACTATTATATTACTTGTTCGACCCATACACTTGTGCTATATTTTAGGGTGATCAAGTTTTTGAAAAATAATAATAATAAAAAAAAATTAAAAAAAATAAAATAAAAATAAATAAAAAAAAATGTGAAGCAGTCCGTCATCGCTGCATCCACTATGGAAGTTGAGTTTGTGCCTTACTTTGAGGCCACCGTTCATGGTTTATGGCTACGAAATTTTATTTCAGGGCTTCGGATTGTCGATAGTATTGTCAAGCCGTTGAAAATTCATTATGATAACTTTGCAACAGTATTTTTCTCTAAAAACGATAAGTATTCCAAGGGTGCTAAGCATATGGAAATCGAATACTTAGCAGTTAAAGAAGAAGTTCAGAAACATACAGTGTTAATAGAGTATATTAGCACCAACCTTATGATAGCAGATCCTATGACAAAATGACTGTAACACAAAATATTTAATGAACATGTTGAAAGGATGGCTATTTTGGGCATTATGTAATTTGACTCTATTAAAGTTTATGCATTTGACACTTTGATTTAATATGTTTCTGATATTTCTATTTTCTATTTGTATACATAACTATTTAGAATAAAATTGACAAGAATAATTAAAGTTAGACCGTTATGATCATCTTCATTAAAGGTTATGTTAAGTTGGAAGTTAGTGTTGTGGTACATGGAAGGGATTGGGTCAGAAAGAATTGACACACAACCGTCATGACCCGCATTAATATTTTAACTTAACTATAATGACATTATGATAACCAAAATAAAGAAATTAAAGTATGATTGTTTGTGCACATAATGTTCTTCTTATTAAATCAAAAAGGTAATGTCATATGAGCCAAGTGGGAAAATGTAAGAATTATCTTGTGGCTCACATGATAATTAATGTAAATATCTCAGCAAATATTATAGTATTTATCTGATAACATAATCAAGTTCATTATCAGATATAGTTGTATTAATCTGATAAGATAAATATAAGAATTTAATAAAATAATGGTTAATCCTAATTTTATTTGGTTTAGAATATGATGATGATAACTCCTAAGAATCTTGATGAGAGACTACTTCTACTATTATAAATAAGGGGTTTGGTCATCTCCCTACCCAATACAATCAAAGTGATTATAGTTATATTATTCCATCATTACAGTTGAGGTGAAGTGGGAGAAATCAGATTCTGACATTTCATCTTCAGTTGATATTTCTCATTATGGTATATTCTTTTATGGATTCAGGTACGCATTTAATTACAGTTTTATGTGATTTTCATGAGTTTTACGATTATGGGTATAATAGTTAATTGTATGTTATGTATGTCATACAATATTATTGTAACTTATAGAATTGAGATGCCAGATGAGGAATTGAAACATTATGATGCATGGAAAATGTGCGATTACATGATCACAATTTCAAAATATTTGTTAGATGCTTTCATTTACACAACCATAGCTAGGGAATTGTGGCTAGAAATTGCAGAATGGTTCGATGTAGTAATACATCATTGGTTTATCAAATTCAATGAAATATCTCTTCGATAAAATAAGAAAATACATCTATCTCTGTATACTATACACAACTTAGAGGGTTATGGGATGAACTAACATCAATTTATCCAATTCTTGCGTGTACATGTGATGCAACAAAATCTATTACTGAGATTTCAAACAAAAATAAACTCATGTAGTTTTTTATGGGTCTTGACGAGGGGTATAACCACGTGAGGAATCAAATTCTTCTTCTAGATCTACTTCCTACCTTAAACAAGGCTTATTCGATGGTATTAAATTGTGGAGGCTCAAGGGCTAGTGTTCTCTTCCTTTACAAAAATAGTAGAGGGTTCTGCACTATTTCTTAAACCCTATAATTCTAAGCAAGAATCAAAGGGCAAGAAGACAAGAAAGGGTTATTGTGTTTATTGCAAACAAGATGGACACACAAGAGATCATTGCTTCAAGCTTGTCAGCTATCCAAATTGGTATAAAGGGAACATAAACAAAAAAACCTAATCAAAGCTTGGGAGCTAACATCAACACAATAGTAGAAACAATTATAGAGACTCCTTTAAAACAATTCAATTCTAGACAAGATTTGAGTGCTTTGGCCAATGCCCTTTTAAAATCCAGTAATTCTTCACTCAATCCCATTACTAATGACACCACAAATTGTGCTAGTAAAGTCAATTCCATTAAACATTGTCTATATAGCTCGGTTAGAGAAAATTTGGATTCTTGACAGTGGGGCAACTAATCATATGTGCTTTGATTCCAATATGTTTACAAATTTGCACCCACTTTCTCAAAACATTTCTATTTATTTACCCGATGGTAATACTATGATAGTTATACAAATTGGTTATATTCAACTTGATTCCAATCTCTGCTTGAAAAATGTTCTATATATTCCATCATTTCAATTCAATTAACTTTCTATTAGTAAACTCCTTCATGACCACAACTTACTTGTTGTATTCTTTCCTTCTGGTTGCCTCATTCAAGACTTGAAGATTGAAGGAATAATAGCTGTTGGGAGATTTGAAGGACGCTTATACAAGTTGGATAAAACTAGTTTTAATTCTGATACTATTAACTCCTTCTTGTTGGAGCTTCAAACTTACCAATTTTTTCATGCAATTCCTACTTTCTTTGTTACTAGTTGATTAAATAAAGAGAATTTGGTTCATTCCATGTTACATGTTGTGATGTCCCGCTCCCACTTACACGTGCCACTCGTGAACAATCATCCAAACTGCTCACATGCCCGGCCATTTACCAAGGGCGGACTATGTTTCAACACGAAACGCCCTAGGTGAGAACTAAGTTTCGTCCTTCCCTTCCATCAATCCTAGGATCAACTAGCAGATTTGGGCTTTAACCATGCCACACTTGGCTAATTAATTTCCATTAAGTTTGCCTAATCATCATTTCTGTTATTCAATTCTTCTTCTTTCCAAGAATTCCACCAGGCTCCATATAATTCAAAATTCAATCAACCTATTGATTTTTACCAATTTCGAGGAAAACTCATATAATTTAAATTTTCAAAAATTTTGGCATTTTCTCTAAAATACCCAAAATCTCTTTATTTTTGAAAATTCCTCGAGCCCATAATCAACCAAGAAATGCCCCAAAAATCCCCAATTTTTTGAGTTTTTTTTTTTTAAAATTGGCTAGTAAGGCCTGCTAGCGTGCCCGGGGCCTAGCAGTGCTCTCGCCGTGCGGGCAAGCCATGGGCCGCACGCGCCTGCACTCTCGCGCCCCAGTGCCCGGCGCTTGCAGCCACTGTGGCCCGCTACGGGCCACCTGGTGGGCCTGCTGCTGCCTTCCACCATTTACCCCCCCTTTTTTTTCGAACTCTTGGGCTTCCTAACCCAAAATTTCTAGAATTTCAATACCCACTTTTAACATCCCAAAAAGCTTCATTTCGCAAAAAAAAAATACTCATTACAACCACTCATGGTGCTTATTACAATAAGAACCAAAAATAACAAAAAAATAGGCTTTCATAAGCCATACAATGATCTTGAATCTTCATTCCCATGTATCCATATGCTATTCCATCTTTGCCTTGACTTGCCCATGCCTTAACAACCTATATGCGAGGGTAAAACCTCATGAGCTATTAAACTCAATAAGGGTGCAATGATAATAAACATGAACATGAATATAAATTGTGATGCCAATGCATGCAATGCAACAAAGTTAGGGCTTCCACATCCTCACAGCCACCTTAGTTTGAGGCTTTAACCTACCCTACCCATACAACCTCATGGCCATAGGCCCTTGAACACAAACAACATGCCAATGCACACATATTTTCTCATGAACCATACTTACAACCTTGCGAGCCACCATCCCATGGGGCTATCCCTTACCGTAGCATTCTTTGAAGCTTTTAAACCCTTCCTAGCTTCATTCCATCCCTTCTACCTAAGAGATCCTTACACAAAAAATAAATCCATATTACAAGAGAAGAAATAGAGAGAAAAGATCAAGCCTTTATGTGGCTAAAACATAAAAGATCTTACCTTCATCTTCATCTTCCTCCTTGGAATACATTATTCCTTTCTCTACTCTTTTTCTTCCTCTCCACAAGATGGGAGACTTCTTCCACTTCTCTCACTAAACTTTGCCAAAAAGATTAGGGTTTCCATATATTAGCCCATTTATACTAGCACCCAATCTTTCAAGAATAAATCCTAGCCATTGGATTTATTTGGTGAGAATAAATCCTCACCCTCCAAACTAACACAATCCATGGCATTAGGTCTTGCTTAATATCCACCCTTGGATTTCTTTCACTTTCCAAGACAAGATCTTAGCCACACAAGAAAGCACAATCCATGTGCTTTTCTCATCTTAAAGCCAAGCCTTTGGAATTTTCAAGAACCATCCACCACCCTTGGATTAAGCCTTCCAATCCCATAAATAGATTCTCTTTTCTATTTATTTAATTTGGATTATTTTCAAGCCCATCATATGAGAGACCACTTGAGAGACATATACCATTTCTTTCCCATTTAATTTAATGGGACCATTTTTCATTTCTTTTGGATTTTCTTTTAATCCAACATAATCATGCCTCTCATTAAATGCAAGAATGACCATATATAATTTCTTTTTGCATTTATTTAATTTTCTTTTATCTTGGACCACACATTGTCATGTGTCACTCTGAAACATCATACTTGGCTTCCAAGATTTAATCTAAGCCATCCATGTGGCATCACCACATTAATTCTCCAATTTAGGGAAAAATCAATTATTTCCTCACATAATTGAATATTCACTATTTTCCATAATTTAATTCCTTTATGGAATTCCACTCCAAATTACTAAAATGCCCTTTGTGAATTATTAATCCCATATATCTTCACATAAATTCAAAAATAGAAAATTAATTCACTTCCTATAACACTCAGTGTTACTAGTGTAAAGAGAAAGAGAAAGGAAATGAGAAATTTCTAAAATTGCCCTTGAGAAGGTAATGGATTCTTGAGAATAAAGGTGCCCTAGGAGAGGGGCATTTTGGTAATTTAGATAACGAAGTCCAATAAAAAGAAATTTGGTAAATTGGAAATAATTCGTAGGTGAAATTAAGTATGGAAGTGAATTAATTTCCCATTTTTTAATTTATGTGGAGATATATGGGATTAATAATTCACAAAGGGCATTTTAGTATTTTGGAGTGAAATTCTATAAAGGAATTAAATTATGAAAAATAGGGAAAATGATGAATATTCAATTATTAGAGAAAATACTTAATTTTCCCTAAATTGGTGGATAAATGTGGTGATGCCACATGGACGGTTGAGATGGAAGCTTGGTAGCCAAGTATGGTGTCTTAGAGTGACACATGGCATTATGTGGTTCAAGATAAATGGAGAGAATTAAATAAATGCAAAATAAATGATATTAGTCTTTCAAGCATTTAATGAGAGGCATGATGGTGTTGGATTAAAAGAAAATCCAAAAAGAAATGAAATTAATCATGCATTAATGGTGGAAAATAGTCTCATTAATTTTAAAGAGAAAGAAATGAAAATTCAAGGGATAAGATTAATTCTTGGATTTGGAAAGTGATCTAAGGGCCACCATTAAGTCTTAGAAAGTTGGCATGGATTGCCAAATGGGTGGAGCTATTTTAAAGAGAGATGATTGGAGGGTGGAGATTTAATCTCCAAAATAAATCAAAGGCTAGGATTAAAACCTAGCAAAGCACATGGATTGTGCTTCCTTTTGATGGCTAAGATCTTGTCTTGTAAAGTAAGATAAAATCCAATGGTGGATATTAAGCAAGACCTAATGCCATGTGTTAGTTTGGAGGGTGAGGATTTATTCTCACCAAATAAATCCAATGGCTAGGATTTGTTCTTGAAAGTGGAAGAAATGGGTATAAATTGGAAAGTAAGGAAGACTTGTCTTCCTTTGGCCATTTGAAGAAAGAAAGAAGAGATTGGAAGAAGCTTTCCAAGGAGAAGAAAAGAAAGAAAGGGAAAGAAGAATATCAAGAATGTAAGTATTCTTCATTTTGGTAGTGTAAGCTCTTTTGGAGTCATGTAGGCGAGCTGTGCGCAACAAGCGTACGACAGGAGGCGCGGGGCCATGTGGGCATGCGATCGCGCGCCGGGGCTAGAACACCGCTATTCCCCGCGTGGGCTAGCAGGCTATACCGGCCAATATTTTTTTGAAAAATTTGGAAAATTGAGGGATTATTGGGGCCATTCTTGGTTGATTATGGGCCTGGGAGGAATTTTCAAAAATAAGGAGATTTTGGGTATTTTGGAGAAAATGCCAAAATTTTTGAAAATTTAAATTATATGAGTTTTTCCTCCAAAATTGGTAAAAATCAATGAATTGATTGAAATGGTGAATTTTATGGAGCCCGGTGGAATTTTTGGAAAGAAAAGAATTAAAATAAATTAAAATGGCGATTGGGCAAACTTGATGGAAATTAATTAGCCAAGTATGGTATGGTTAAAGCCCAAATCTGCTAGTGGATCTTGAGGTTGAGGGAAGGACGAAACCTAGTTCCCACCTAGGGCGTTTCGTGTTGCAACATAGTCTATTCTTCACGAATGGCCGAGCATGTGAGTAATTCAGTTGATTGTTCACTAGTGGCACACGTAAGTGGGAACGAGGCGTCACAATTTGGTATCAGGGCGGTGGATAGAGTGTCGAGTGGAGGATGCTTGGCGTAAAATGGAAGAAGGTTGATCCGTTGGCCTTAGAAGTAGGACCACATCTCCGAGGACCCTAGGAGTTAGGACGAGGCATTGAGGTTGTAAGTGATATTTTACTCTTGGATAATAAAATAGTGGTTTTGATAATGACTATATGAAAATCAATCTCTAAATCTTTATGAGTAAATATTTATGGATAAGTTTGTGAAAAACAATCTCTAAATCTCTTTGAAGCAAGTTATGAAAATCTATATAGAAGTAATGTTAAGTACGGTTGAGTGTGTTTTAAATTCAAAATAAATATGTTTTTGATTATCTCAACTTGCTTTCAAAAGAATCAAAATGATGATTTGTTAAGTTTTCAATGTTTTCAAATGGATAGTCGACTATGTGGTTTAATGTTGTTGACTATGCCTAAAAATAGTTGACTATGTTATAAGGATGGTCGACTATGCATAAGGATAATCGACTATGCTGGTTTAATCTGTCGACTATATTTGTACATGATTTTCAAAATCTTCTTTACAATTTTGTATCTATCGACTATGTCTATGTGTCTGTCGACTATGAAAAATTTGTGTTATAAGATAGTCGACTATACCTTCTTGTCTGTCGACTATGCTTAGTTTTATTTGAAAATATAGTCGACTATGCATTATATTCTGTTGACTATCTCTTTTTGCAGAAAGCTATAATGACTAGTTTTTCAATCTCTAACGGTCACAAAATGGCTAGTTTTAGGGCAAAACTTTTGGGAAGCCTATAAATACAACTCAAGGATGATCAAGAGAAGGCTAATAGATGGAAAGGAAATGATTTAAGCTTACATCGTATACACATTTGTATTTATATTGACTGTGCTTTAATTTTCTCTCTTCAAGGCTTTGATCTTCACTTGTAATTATTTATTTCAAGCCTTGTATCAATTTTCAGAGATATTGTAACTAAGAGATTCATCTCTTAGATTCTCTCCAATTGTACACTTCTTGCATTTCCTAGCTTGTGTAGCTAGAGGGCCTACTTGGTTTAAGTAGGAGGTTGTATTTCGTAGCTTGTGTAGCTAGAGGGCCTACTTGTGTAAGTAGGAGGTTTTAGTGAATTGGTTTAAAATCCTTAGTGGGAGCTAAGGTAGTGGATTAGGTTTGGTTTAAGCCTGAACCACTATAAATCATTTGTGTCATTTATTCTTCTTACTTTACATTTGTCATTTCATATGTTCTATGTTTTAAATCCTTAAACCTCAATTTGTATTAAAAAGTTTTTCAAGTTAAATTAAGTTTTTAAAATATCCAATTCACCCCCCCTCTTGGTGTGTGCCATAGCACCTCCCGGTCTAACAGTAAGAGATGCAAAGTGTTGAGGAATGAGGCTCATGGAGTAAGCTTGAGGTTATCAAGGCAAGGATAACCAAGTAAGATGGCTTTGGCAAGATGGTGATGGAACCATCATAGCTCGCAGAGGCTTTATAGTAGCATAATGCTACGGGTGCAAGGCTCGTAGTGACAGATCTGATGCTACAAACCATGTGGCAGAGGACTAATGAGTTGGCTTGCGATGAAGGCAGGTGGCCCATGGGTTGGATCCACTTAGTGAACTACAGGTGATGATCAAATGCCGAAGATCTAGAGCAGCACCTTAGGAAATTTGGTCAGGTGAGACCGATAGCTCCTGCAAAGGACAAGACATCTAGAGTAGTCCTATGGAGGAATCATAGAACGCAGTAATGTTCCGATAGATTAGTAGTCAAGTAGGAAGCTTGGTGGGGTAATGGCTACGGGCGTGGTGGGGTAGCCACACCGGGTTCTATATCAAAGGTGGGACCAGAAGGCCTGGAGTCATATTACGGGTGCGAAGCAAATTAGTGATGGACCTGAGCTATGCTGTTAGGAACTAGTGTTGGGCCTTGATGTGCTAGCTAAAGAGCAACATGGTCGTGAGGACTAGAGGTTGGCTCGCCGAACACAGGACGACACAGTGATTGCGCGGATGGTCAGGGGCCGAATATCTGTGGCTTGCATGGTAAGGGTGATGAAGGCTGTGGTTAGTCCCACGACTTAGCTGTGAGTAATGAGAGATGTTAGAGCATTGCACCCAAGTGGGGGTTAAGCCCTTTGTTTCAGAAAAACAGTGATGAAACGATTTGGCGAATGTTCAGGTGTTGTAGCATCTCGAGATGTTTGAGAAAGAAACCCATGGAAAAGAAACGGGTTTAGCGTGGGAATAACACTACAGTTGATGCCTACTAGTGACGGGTCTAATGCTAGGGACCATTGGATACAGACGGTTAGCTCACAAGAGGGACTACAACCCTCTGTGTGGAGTAACCCATCTGTGGTGGAGATGATTAGACGCCGAAGACCTAGGGGTGTGCTGTAGATTATGTCTGGGCTAGACCTAAATTTCCATGAGGGTTGAAGTATCGTGGTAGTGTCTTTAGTCATCATAGCAATTAGAAGGGTTGTGAATCGATTGGGTGATATCTTATGGCGTGATATCAAGATGCATGGCGATGCTCCTTGCTAAAGGATGCTAACGCAGTTGTGGTTAAATTGAATCGAAATTGATCTAGTAAATTGGGATGATGGACCTAGTATGACCTTCTAGTAATGCGGGATGATGGGTTGATTGGTGGAGTCAGTAACTGACTCCAGAATGTTAAGTAAGTGCCGTGGAGGGTGAGACTTACGAGATGGAAGCCAACCATGAGATGGGAGTATTGAAGCGTTCGAAGATTTCAAGTAAGAGAATCTCTAATCTTGTGATGTGAGTTGTGGCATGCTGAACACGTGGCTAAGGCACGGTTCGGAATCAGTGAAGGCTCGCAATTGCACAGTCTAGTGTTAGTCTTGAATGTGTCGATGTGAAAATGATAAAGTATCCTCATATAGCACTAGATGGGTTTCCAGTTGATGACACGGGATCAGTTGCCAGGTGGTAGCACCTGATGGAAATAGAGGGAGTGTAAGGCTCGAGAACTATGATATAAAGCCTTGTTGATTGTCATGTATGCCTTTAATATAAAAGTTCAGCGGGTCCTGGTGGCTAGACCAGGCAGATTTTGAGAAAGAGATCCAAGGTTATAGAAGATGGTTAGTTGGGGGCAGAATTGTGCCACTTAAAGGAGTGTTGCTCCGTAATAAGGGTTATAGAGGGTAGTGTTGAAATGTCGCCATGCTCCCAAGAAAGGTTGAGCATGGGGCAACAGCACTGGATGAACCTCCTAAGGCACTACAACTCTAACAGGATGGATCACCCAAGGAAAACTAGCGTGATGGCAAGTGCCCAAGTAGGAAGGTGAGTCCTATCGGCATCAAGTGGAAGTGTGAGTTCCACAGGAGTGGCAGGGGTGATTTCTAGTGGGTGGAGTTTAAATCAAAGTGATAGTCAATGATTGCAAGTGTAGTGTCTAGAGGAAGGTTGTGTTGGTTGTGAGCCGGGCGATCCAGCTAAAGTTAATCGAGTTGGTTAGATAAAAGTTGAGGTTAAATTTAAGATGCCGCTAATGGATGACGAGAGCTCGAAGAAAGAGCTTATGGGATGAGATTGGTTCCTAAGAAGGGTGTTTAGGTGATGAAATCACTTGATAGCTGTGAATGATACAGCTAGGGGGATGCCTTGGTGTGTGGGTAATTGATGAGATTTAACCTCTTGGTTAGGGGTTAATGGGTGTGAAAGAAAGCAACTAGTGGAGTTGATTGGTAACCCGCTAGGGGTAGCCGGTGACAACCATAGGCGTTAACCAGTGATAACAGCGGCGGCTGGCCATGGTCGTGTGGCGTCGTGAGAGTAGTCGGTCAGTGGCATATGTGGCTCTAGAGTCGCGGTTGCGACTGAATGTGGCGCCAAGCGATGGTAGAAGGTCGTCCTAGCAGATGATGGTGGCATTAGGGCCAATGTAGTTACTCACTGAGTGATGTGAGTTGATTGAAGAGAAAGGTATAAGAAAGTCTAGGAGAAGCTAGAGTCTCTTAGGGAATTAGCTAACTGCTATAAGGATAGGAAAGTGATATGGGAAAGGCTGACCCAAGAGTGGGGTTGTGCTAGTTGTGATGACCAGTGAGATTCAAGTAGCAGTGAGTCTTTGGAGATGACATGGTGGTGTCATCGTCGCTGTCAGGAAAATGATGTTGTTAGGGAGGTCAAAGGTAACCATTGTGCATGGTATGATCTCAAAGTCAAGTGTTGTTGTGGGCTGAGAAGGAAGCCGAGTATGAATGGCCATGAAGGCTGGTTCCTGTGAGAGTTAAGATGCAACGACCGTGGAAGGTTTAAGTCAGGTGTTTATTGCGAATTGAGAATAAACCTGATTAAGATGGTTGAAAAGTTTCGTGCCTCTAGAATATGAGGCTCTGTCGAGAAATGGTGGGATTTGAAAAGTCCCAATGAAATTGAAGCTGGGCGAGTGAATTTGGTTAGAAGACCACTACAAGGGTGGGGGTGTAACCATGTTAGCTTGTTATGGTATGGGACCAAAGGCACGAGTCATCCTACAGGTGCGATGCAATAAGTGATTGTGCATATGGTAAAGAGCCGATCACTTGTGCCACGCACCATGGGTGATGACGAGGGCCGATTAATGGCTCCACACCCTTAAGCGCAATGGTGGGATCCCTGACTCGTGGTAGGGTTTATCAGCTAAGGTAAGGCCTAGCATGGGATATGATTGTGAAAGCTGAATTGGGTAAAGAATTGAAAGGGGTTGCTGAGTGAAGAGTTCCCTAGTTTGGATATGAGACCCCTACTAGTAAGTAGTATCGGCCAGTAAGAAAGGCCTAAGTATCTCTGTGTGCTTATGTGAAGAACTCCTGATTGGAACAAGGTTGTGGCCTAAGCAGGGCTAGCCCTGAGAAGTTAAAGGCCCTAAGAAAAATTTTATATGGCCCTACCATCTTAAGCCCCTAATATTATTTAATATTATATATATATATATAATATGAGATGGGCTCATGCCTACAAGGCCAAGATCGGCCTTGGTGGGGGGGGGCCCAAGGCAACTGCCTTGGTTGCCTACCCTCAGAGCCGACCCTGGGCCTGAGCATGGTTAAATTCGAGGTGACAATGAAATGGTGTGTGCATCGCCAAGCTCGAGGTGGACTCGGGTAGTGCACGTTATTGGCTGAAACATGGTTTTGCCCACTATGAGGTGTGGGTATATGAGTTAGGTGTGAATCAGCATTAAGTGAGGGTCGACTGGTCAAGGTAGTAGACCATGTATGAAATGGTCAAATTTGGCTGGATGGGCCAAATGGTTGCTTCCCATGTAGTGTTAGCATGGTTAGTTGGTCGGTAATGAGAAATTGCCATGAGGATCGACTCAAGCTATGGATGCATGTGATAAATAGCAGTATGCCATGGTGGAATGGGTGTCAGAGTGTCTTGTGGGCACTAGAAGTGACATTGCGACGGGTGATCAGTGCTAAGACGTTGTGGATTGGACTAGCGTAAAATCCTGGCCATGTGTGATTGGCAGTGGGAAACGTTGCCGTGTGTGATCGGCGTAAAATCGTGGTAGGCTGATCAATGATGTAATGTTAGCAGGTTTTTGTTTCGGTTGATGCGAAAAAAAATAGGAAGTGGATTGCAAAGTGATGCCTTGAGGAAGTGGAAATCCATTAGGAAATGGACATCGTTGCAGTAAGCATGTCCAGCGACTAGTGGTGTAGTTTGGCAGGAGGCCAAAGTAGTATTCGTTTGATAAATGTCCTCAGGAGTTGGAGGACCAAAAGCCTAAGCGAAGCCTTGAGGTGGGAATGACCCGAGGTAAAGGTGAGAAATGGTTAGACTACGAGATTCTTGAGCATGGGAATTTGGTATGTAGCCCGGGAATATGATTGTCTTGGTCAGGAGAGTCTGGTAAAGTGAATTTCAAGGGCAAAATTCTTTTAAGAGGGGTAGAATGTAACACCCAGTGTTACTGGTGTAAAGAGAATGAGAAAGGATGTGAGAAACTTTCAAAATTGCCCTTGAGAAGGTAATGGATTCTTGAGAATAAGGGAGCTTTATGAGAGGGGCATTTTGGTAATTTGGATAATGAAGTCCAATAAAGGAAAATTTGGTAAATTAGAAATAATTTCTAGGTGGAATTAAGTATGGAACTGAATTAATTTCCCATTTTTTAATTTATGTGGAGATATATGGGATTAATAATTCGCAAAGGGCATTTTAGTATTTTGGAGTGAAATTCTATAAAGGAATTAAATTATGAAAAATAGGGAAAATTGTGGATATTCAATTATTTGAGAAAATAATTAATTTTCCCTATATTCGTGGATAAATGTGGTGATGCCACATGGATGGTTGAGATGGAAGCTTGGAAGCCAAGTGTGGTGTCTTAGAGTGATACATGGCATTATGTGGTTCAAGATAAATGGAGAGAATTAAATAACTGCAAAAGAAATGATATTAGTCTTTCAAGCATTTAATGAGAGGCATGATGGTGTTGGATTAAAAGAAAATCCAAAAGGAAATGAAATTAGTCATGCATTAATGGTGAAAAATAGTCTCATTAATTTAAATGAAAAAGAAATGAAAATTCAAGGGATGAGATTAATTCTTGGATTTGGAAAGTGATCTAAGGGCCACCATTAAGTCTTAGAAAGTTGGCATAGATTGCCAAATGGGTGGAGCTATTTTAAAGAGAGATGATTGGAGGGTGGAGATTTAATCTCCAAAATAAATCAAAGGCTAGGATTAAAACCTAGCAAAGCACATGGATTGTGCTTCCTTTTGATGGCTAAGATCTTGTCTTGTAAAGTAAGATAAAATCCAATGGTGGATATTAAGCAAGACCTAATGCCATGGATTGTGTTAGTTTGGAGGGTGAGGATTTATTCTCACCAAATAAATCCAATGGCTAGGATTTATTCTTGAAAGTGGAAGAAATGGGTATAAATTGGAAGTAAGGAAGACTTGTCTTCCTTTGGCCATTTGAAGAAAGAAATAAGAGATTGGAAGAAGCTTTCCAAGGAAAAGAAAAGAAAGAAAGGGAAAGAAGAATATTAAGAAGGTAAGTATTCTTCCTTTTGGTAGTGTAACCTCTTTTTTATTTCTCTTGATGGGGGCTTAGTTTCCTTAAAATTTGTGTCAATGATCTCGTAAGGAGAAGAGTTAGAAGGAAGCCAGGAAGAGTTAAAAGCTTCAAAGAATGGAAAAGGTAAGGGATAGCCCCATGGAATGGTGGCTTCACACGGTTGTAAGTATGGTTCATGAGCAAATATGTGTACATTGGCACGTTGTTTGTGTTTAAGGACCTATGGCCATGAGGTTGTGTGGGGTAGGGTAGGTTTAAGCCTCAAACCAAGGTGATTGTAAGGATGAAAAAGCCCTAACTTTATTGCATTGCATGCATTGGCATCACATTTTATATTCATGTTCATATTTATTATCATTGTACCCTTACTGAGCTTAATAGCTCATGATGTTTTTATCCTAAACTTGTAGGTTGTTCATGTACCATGAGAAAAAGGGAGTGTTGCAAGCTTAAAGTTGGGAAGCTCATGGTGGGTTTTGTTAATTTATGGCTTATAGAAGCCTAAGCATGTGTTTTATTTATTTTTGTGGGTTCATGGCTTATGGAAGCCTATTTGTTGTATGTGCTTCATGTGATGTAATTTAATGGTTGGTAATGGCTTGTGAAGGCTTAAGACCATGGATGTATTTTATTTTGGAATAAATCTTGGGTGTTGGAGAGAATGATTTTTGTTGGAATGTGTAGATTTATGATGCATTTTATGGGTATTTAAAATCTAAAAAATTTGGGCTAAGATGGCCAAGAAAAAAAAATTGGAGTCATGTAGGTTAGTCACGTGCGGCAAGCAGGCGGCTGGAGGCGCAGGTGAGTGGGGGCACTGGGCCGCCCGGGCGTGCAATTCTTGGTTGATTATGGGCCCAGAGGAATTTTTTAAAATAAGGAGATTTGGGGTATTTTTGGAGAAAATGCCAAAAATTTTGAAAATTTAAATTATATAAGTTTTTTCTCCAAAATTGATAAAAAAAAAATCAATGGGTTGATTGAAATGGTGAATTTTATGGAGCCCGGTGGAATTCTTGGAAAGAAAAAGAATTAAAATAAATTAAAATGGCGATTGGGAAAACTTAATGGAAATCAATTAGCTAAGTGTGGTATGGTTAAAGCCCAAATCTACTAGTGGATCCTAGGGTTAAGGGAAGGGAAAGACGAAACCTAATTCCCACCTAGGGCATTTCGTGTTGAAACATAGTCTGCCCTTACGAATGGCAGGACATGTGAGCAATTCGGTTGATTGTTCACGAGTGGCACTTGTAAGTGGGAACGGAGCGTCACACTTCCATACTTAATTCCACCTAGGAATTATTTTCAATTTACCAAATTACCCTTTATTGGACTTCATAATCCAAATTACCAAATTGCCCCTCTCATAGGGAACCATTATTCTCAAAGATCCATCGCCTTTTTAAGGACATTTTTGAAAGTTTCTCACTTCCTTTCTCATTCTCCTAACACCAGTAACACTGGGTGTTACACATGTTGAATCAAATTTTAAGCTATGGCATGCACAGTTGGGACATGCTTCAAACAAAAATTGTTCCCACATAATAGCCTTACAACATCTTGTGGAAAAAAGTTACACTTATCTAGTATGTCCTATAGAAAAACAAACTAGGTTGAGTTTTCCCATCAGTGAAACCATTTCACAAAATTCCTTTGATTTGCTTCATATTGACTTGTGGGTACCTTATCCATTTACCTCCATTTATGGTGCCAATTATTTTTTAACCATAGTGGACATTTTTCTAAAGCCACTTGGACATTTATGCTACAACAAAAAAGCCAAAGTCCTTTAATCATAGCTAATTTCATGTCCATGATTCATACTCAGTTTTAGTCCAAAGCCAAGGTCATTTGTACAGATAATGGCACTGAATTTATCAATCAAAAAATGTTACAATCTGCAGCTCTCAAGGTATTATACATTAGAAAACTTGTCCTTATACACCCCAACATAATGGTGTGGTAGAGAAAAAACACCGACATATCCTTGATTTAGATAGCACACTTAAGCTTCATTCTTCCTTACCTAAACCCTTTTGGTTTGAATGCATTTTGACTACCACACATCTTTTAAATAGATTACCAACACCTAAACTAAATTGGAAGACTCCCTACCAACTTCTTTTCAACAGAGAACTTGATTATTCAAACCTTAGAGTTTTTGGCGTCCTTGTTATGCAACAAACACCTCACCTCGTAAAGAAAAATTTCCTCCATGAGCGTTACATTCAGTTTTCCTTGGTTATTTCGAGACAAGGAAAGGTTATAAGATGTATAATCTTCAAACTCACACCATTTTTACAAGCAAGGATATGTTATTCCATGAACACATTTTTCCTTTCAAGCATACTCCTACCCAGAATTCCATTTCACCAACACCTCTCCCTTATATACCTGTTGCCCCTGATTACTCGGGTGATACAACTAGCCACTCAAGGATTATCTTTCCAGAGTCCACTCCTCCTTTGCCTAATATTTTTGGTCCTTCATCTAGTCCAACACCTTTTTTCTGCATCACCCTCGGATACTCATCTTTCAGATAATTTGAATACCATTAGAGCTTTAAATATCATACCAGAACCTCAAAGATCCACTTATATCAATCATAAACCCAATTAGCTCCAAGATTTTGTATGCTTAGTCCAATCAATATCTCCTACTTCTATTACTTTATCTTTAGGTTATAATTTTCTTTCCTCATCTACTTTACAACTCTCTTCTCCTATTTTTGTTTCATGAATAATGTTGTTGTTAGTCTAAAACCTTGTTCATACCACCAAGCTTCCTCTGATCCCAACTGGACTAATGCCATGTATGGACAAGAAATTGACAGCCTTAGAAACCAATGGGACATGGGGTTTGACCTATCTACCTAAAGGCAAACAAGCTATTGGTTCTAAATGGGTTTATAAAGTCACGTATAAACCTAATGGTAAGGTTAATCGATATAAAGCTTGTTTAGTTGCGAAATGATATAATCAAATTCCAAGTTTTGATTATAAGGATAGCTTTTCACAAGTTACCAAATTGGTAAGTATTCGAATGAGTTCCTATATGGTTTCCTTAATGAAGAAGTATGTATGCTGCCTTCTGATGGTTACACTAAAGCTAAACCTGGTCAAGTTTGTCTCCTAAAACGATTTCTTTATGGCCTTAAATAGGCCTTAAGATAATGGAATAACGAGTTTTCTTCTTTTTTATTGTCATTGGGTTTATCTCAATTTCTGAATGATCATTGTTCATTCACCCGACAATCTCATGATGAGTTCACTGAGTTGTTAGTCTATGTTGATGATGTTTTACTTACTAGTACAAACCTAGACATTATATCAAATATGAAACAAGCCCTAGATTGCAAGTTTACTATTAAAGATCTAGGTTTAGTAAAATATTTTTTGGAAATTGAGACTGTAAGATCATCTACCGGCACTTTTCCTTCTCAACATAAGCTCATTATGGATGTTGTTAAATATGGATGTCTTCAAGATGCTAGAGCATCTATTTTTCTTCTTTCAAAGGGGTTACACTTACTTCTTGATCATGGTGAACTTTTGTCTAATCCTGATCAATATCATTTCCTCATTGGTCATTTATTACATATAATTTTTACTTGTCTTTACATCGATTATGCAGTTCAATACCTCAGTCAATTCAAGTCCATTCCACGTCAACCCCATCTCAATGCGGTGTTACAAGTGGTTAAATACCTTAAGGGTACTACCACTATATGATTATTCTACTCGGCTACCAATGATCTTTCATTTCAGGCCTTTTGTGATGCAGATTGGACCTCTTGTCCTCACACACATAGGTCTTTAACTAGTTTTTGTACTTTTCTTAGGGGTGCATTCATTTCCTAGAAAACCAAGAAATAATCCACTGTTTCTCGTTCCTCTGTTGAAGCTAAATATCGTAGCATGGCTTCAAGTATTTGTGAGTTACTCTGGATCTCTTACCTATTGTGTGATTTTCAGCTCACTCATTTGCTTCCTATGCCACTACATTGCCACAATTAGGCTACCCTACACATTGCTAATCCCATCTTCCATGAATGCACCAAACATATGGATCTCGATTGTCATATTGTTTGTGAATATCTGTCGAAAGGTTTTATTCTACTTGTTCATATTTCTTCTAGTTCCCAGCTTGTCATTGTTTTCACTAAGCTATTGGGCTCTCTAGAACATCACTCCCTTGCTCACAAGTTGGGCTATTTGATTCCCAGTCTCCAACTTGAGGGGGGATGTAGATAATATTTGACTATATAATGTTGTCATTTTTATCACATTTTTATCTTGTTATTGTTTTACTTTTATCTCATAGTCAGTGATATTAGTTTTGGCTCTTCTTCTAAGTTGTTGTTGTGGTTGTTTTACATGGCTAAGTTATAAATACTTTAAGTAGTGAGAGATTCATTTTTCTTTGATTCTATCGTCTCTATTCTCTACAATTACTTGGATACTATGACGGTTTTATAGTTTTCTCAGGAACCCACACCAACACCAATTGATTCCCTACAATCTTGAGGCTATTCTCCTTCAGTGTAAAATTTGATGGTCAAATTAGTACTCAGCTTAAAGAAAATGAGTAGAGTAACAAGTAAAAGTTAAGTTAATGCATACTTGCCACCAAACATCCAAGGGCTTTTATATTTCGTGTCAAGATGGATAGAGTGTAATTTTTGCTAGGTGTCCCTTCTAAGACTAGTCAAGTGTGGTCTAGACATAAGCATAGGGGTTTGGGACATTCCCATTAGACTATGCTTATTAATTGCGAAGTCTATCATGGTTGCCATGTGGCGGGTTTAGAGGTTCTCTTGGTGGTGATTGCTCCTTTTTATCGGGCCTTACCACGTGTCTTTTACCCAGAAGTCCATTTGTCTTGTGCATTTTAGACATGTGGCACTTATTAGAAGAGGTAGGTTATTTATCCTCTTTCAATTGCCCCCAAACTCTTATAGTTGATTTTGTTCAAGTGTAGGAGTTACTTCAAGTTTAATATTTTATCTTTTGTCTCTTCATGTTTTTCTCCTCTTTCCCTTTCTTTGGCATATGTCTTGGATGGATGCTTCACATTCTGCCATGCCACTACTTTGAGAAGAAGTGGAAGAGGGATTGCAACTATTCACCTTCCTTCTCAGATCCTATAAATGGATTTCCCTACTTTGATTTCATTTCCTTACTCTTGCCATTTTTGCTTTGATTTCTTCTCCATTTATGTCTGCTAGGCTAGCATCCATGTTCAATCATTCACCATCTCCTCTACTTGTCTCTCCCTTTGATATATGTCTTCATCTATTGACTCTTAGAGTAGGTCTTTTAGTGCTTCTCCAAAAGATCCGGGAACCAATAGTTGTTTTGGGAGCTAAGATTCAAGTAGAGTTGAACCCATTTCCAAGTCGTGGGTCAGATTGATCGAGAATATTGAGGCCTCTTCTCAACCAGTTAAGCTTGTAGCAATGAAACCCGAGGATATGGAGTGTGAGGTCCTCCCAAAGACCTTATTGAGGATCCCCTTGTGTTCAACAAGAAGGCCATTGAGGTCCTTGTGCATAGGTTTCTTCTCCCCACTAAAGGTTACAAGTACATCATGCCCGAGAACTTTCTTGCTCACTATGTTATGTCAAACAGTTTGGTAATGTATGAACAAACCTTGGAGGCAGGTTTATGTCTTCCCCGCCCTTATCTCATATATACTATCTTCAAGTTCCTAGACTTAAGCCCTTCCCAAGTTCCTACCAACGAGTGGAGGAACCTGGAACCTTTCCATATATGCTACTAACCGTGGAGGTGGTCGTGGTAATACTAGTCTATGGTGCCAATTGTGTGAAAAGACTGGCCACATAGCTTCCCGTTGTTGGAAACACTTTGATCCTCATTTTCATCCCCACAACCTCGCCCCAATCCTCAAGCAAACCTAGCCTCCAACCAATCTTATCAGCATTTGACTAAACCCAAATGGCATCCTGACACTAGTGCGACACATCATCTGACCAACGACATGAGTAATCTGAATATCCGAAGTGATGATTTTTCTAGCACTGATCAAATTCAAATTAGTGATGGTATAGGTTTTAAAATAACTCATATTGGAACTGCTTCTTTATCTAATTTGTCTTTATCTTTTATTTTTGATAAAATTCTTATCATACCCCAAATTACAAAAAATCTTCTATCTGTTCAAAAATTTGCTCAAGATAACAATGTTTATTTTGAGTTTCACAGTTCTTTTTTTCTACTTAAGGATTACTTGGGGAACGTCCTACATTAAGGATCTATGTCTGATGGTCTTTATTGCTTCTCTCCATCTTTTCAACGTTGTATTCCATCTGCCTTTGTTGGTGCTCGAATTTCTGTTACAAATTGGTATCGTCATCTTGGTCATGCCTCTTATGGTATTGTTCGACATGTGCTTCACAATAATAATTTTCCAATTGGTTCCAATGAGAGAAAATATTTGTTCTAAGTGTGAGATGGCTAAAAGCCATAATTTACCTTTTTCTACTTCAATTCATTCTATTTTAAAACCTCTTGAATTAATTTATTCCAATGTTTGGGGGCCAAGCTCGGTTGTTTCTAGTTATGGATCTCGTTACTATGTTTGTTGTCTGGATGCCTTTACTAAATTCCTTTGGGTGTTTCCTTTTAAATTAAAATCTGATGTTGAAACTGTTTTCATTCAATTTCAAAAATATGTTGAAAGGCATTTTGATTTACAAATTAAGGCCATTCAAACCGATTGGGGAGGTGAGTATAGACGTTTGAATACTTATTTTAAAACCTATGGTATTCAACATCATTGAGCTTGTCCTTACTACTATTTACTTACTACTCATAACTCATCTCTTGCAAAATCCACTTGTTTTTCTAAGGCCACTAAACATCACCATTGGCGTGAAGCCATGGATGCTGAGTTTAATGCTCTTGTTAAAAATGGTACTTGGGATCTTGTTCCATCCAAGCCAAGTTATAACCTTGTTGGAAATAAATGGGTGTTTTGAATTAAAAAACATGCAGACAGTAGTGTAAAGTGTTTTAAAGCACAATTGGTGGTGAAGAGTTATCATCAGCAACCTAGTGTGGACTACACGGAGACCTTTAGTCTTGTGGTTAAGCCAACAACTATACAATTGTTATTATCTTTAGCTATTACACGATAATGGAGCATTTGGTAGATTGACATCTAGAATGCATTTCTACATGGCGAACTACACGGAGATGTTTATATGCAACAACCTTAAGGGTATGTTCACCTTGATTTTTCCAATCATGTGTGCCACTATCATCTGTTCATTTTCAACTCCGGCTGCACAACAACCTTCATGTTCAAGATATGCCCATTCAATTGAGAGGGCATAGTATTGGTGAAAGAGTCCAACCTGATCCTAACGCCACAGCACTACAATCACATAACTAAGATTACTCAGTCAAAACAGAGGAGATTGCAACTGATATTCAAAATCCAACAATTACATTGTGATATTGTTTTTTATTTCAAAATATCTTATGTATAGGAGGAACTTGTGGAAAGTTTACATATAAATATTATTTGTTGTAGACATTGCTTAGAATAAAAATCCTCTATTCATCTTTTTCTCTTCCAGTAAAAGTTTACATAGACGAAGTCACCCTAGCATGGGCTTAGGGATTCAGGTCATTTCATTGGACCATGCTTATTAATTGTGGAGGCCGTCATATTTATGTTGTGACGGGTCCAAAAGTACTTCAGGTGGTGATTGCTCCTTTAATTTGATCATGCCACCTATCTTTATTATTCAGCGATCCATTTGTCTCATCCACTTTAAACACACACAACACTAAAAACTTAATTAGAAGGGATTGATTATTTATCTTCGATCGATGTATCAACTTAACGAAGGATGTGATGTAAATGTTCATGGGCTGCAAGTTACGCGTCAAGACTGAAGACAATGGTCCCAAGCGGCTCTCGTCTTACTCGTATAAATATGATAGCCACGCGTCAAGACTGAAGACCAGTAGAAGAATACACGCCCATATGGCTCTCGTCTTACCAATATGAACATGACAGTAGCATGGAAATATGAAGGTTGCAGTACTTTTATTCTATTATTAATTAATTATAATATAACAAGCTTGTTTATGTAATCAAATGGACACGTCAACCTGATGAATTGTGTCAATTGAGCATTGCTAGTACAAGCTGACCGCTGACAATAATTCATCTCCGATCACTGGTCCGTTGATCGATTCAACTAAATACCTGGTGTTTTTTTTTAGTTTGCTTTTTCTTGCGCTTAATTTTTTAAACATTAAGTTAATTGTTAGTAAGAATTGTAAAATTAAAAGTTTAGAAATTATATTTCATAATTAATAATTTAAAAAAATTATACCTTATACAAAATACAATAATCACCTTAAACACATACAAAATATATATTTATTGAATGAGGAACTTTTTATTATTTTTAAATATTTATATAATTTTAAAAGTTTAATTGGATCATTAAAAAACATAAAGTAAAAACTATTAAATGATAAAGATAAAAGATTTAATTTTCAAACTTTTAACTATTGACTTTTAAGTGAAATTTGTATTTTTAAAAATATTTTTACATTATATTTATTAAGTAAATAAATATAATTTTTTAAATTAATTTTAAAACTATTTTAAAATCAGGCCAACTTGAAAGACTTTTGTTGAGCTCAGGTCGTTCAGGCTCACCAAGCTCACAAGCCCAAAGCTAGCCGGGGTTGCGAGCCTTACAAAGCAACCCAACTTGTCTTTGCTCGACTTATTTTAAAGAACTAACAAACTGAGTTAGACTTTACTTTTTTTCTAAAAGGTCCACCCAAGCTTCACCTGTCCTATATGATAAGCTAGGCTACACCCAAATTGGCTACCCTAGCCTGACTCTTTTGATAACACTATAGTAAGATTTGGTATTCTATCAGATACTTTGTTTAGTTAGGTATTGAATTTTATAAATTTTGTTGGTATTCAACTAACCCATGTATGTATTCTATTTCGAGGGTTAACCAAAAATATGGTTGAATATAATACAAATAATGGTTTGAGTTTGGTATTTAGATTTACTTTGCTTAAACCATTTTTATTTTACTTGTCAAAATCAAAGTGAAACTAAAATTTTATTATGTTCTCAAACCAAACAAAATGTTTAGATACAATCTAAAGTTTTTGGTGATAAAAATTTTGGTTTGATTTGGTCCAAATAGCAATTGACTGTAGTTTTTGTATTTATTCAGCCGATCATGGTTTTTTAGAATGCGGACTATGATGAAACTGAAACCAATATTTTTGTATATATTTTAAATTAAAAAATTGAAGTAAATTTTTTAATTATTTAAAAATTTAGTTTATTTGGATCGGGTTAACCAAGATTCTTAACTAAACTTTAGGGGTAGCTAAGAAATTGAAAAATCAAAACCAAAATGTTATGTGAATTGAATTGAGTTGAATTAATTTCGAGTAACCAAGAATTTGTTTTGTTTTGTTTCTCTAATCTTTGTTTTTTTTTTTCAAATATTTTAAAAGGAGATAAAACTATAAAAAATACTATACTGATTTTTATT
The DNA here is from genome assembly GCF_014633365.1 of Diospyros lotus. Classification (NCBI taxonomy): domain Eukaryota; kingdom Viridiplantae; phylum Streptophyta; class Magnoliopsida; order Ericales; family Ebenaceae; genus Diospyros; species Diospyros lotus. Next base: position 17,148,544 of record NC_068349.1, on the reverse strand, counting down.
CATTAGAAGTTGAAAGTTGATATGCTTATTTAGTCTAATTTTAACAATTTTTTGTCATTTTATTATAAATAATAATTAATATTGTATAAATATATATAAGAAAATGTTTGGTTTACCATTTATTCCCATAAATGTGTTATATTCCCCAATTGAACCGATGTCCCTGCGGCCGCCAGCCACAATGCTCGCTTTAATTTTTGGAATGTGGTGACCCTTAATGCATGGAAACGGAAAACGTGGCTCGAAATGTTTTTCAAGTCGTTTTTGGAATTTACAAAATATTTTGAGAGTATTTCATAAATTACAAAAAAATTGTGAAAATGAGTTTCTGGTTGGAAACACATTTTCAGCAACTGTTCCCCTAGCTTCCATCTACAATAAAGTAGGCGACCATTTCCAGAATCGATTTCGACATTCGAGGTGCTAGTGTATTCGACAGTTGACTTCATCGCCCGTGCTTTCGATCGTTGTCGAGCTCCAAAGAAGACCAATAGGGAGCTATTGCTACTTACTGTCATAGATTTGTCAGAAATGGCATCGAATGGGGTGATCGCCATAACTGTATAAGGTGTCTATTCGCATTCCATCGTCGTAGGTTGTTGGAATCAGAAAGGCAGAGAGTCGCTACAACACTTCCTCTAAATCTGCCACCTGCTGCCTCCGTCATTTTTGATACACCTCGCCGTCGTTTTTTCACTCCATCACTATCGGTTGTTTCCTCATTATCAAGTGCCAAATCGAGAAAGGAGAAGGATAGCACTAGAACACGAAAGACAAAGGGTTTTCACAGATCTATAGATTATATCCTCTGTCACCTCCAATCACTTTGTTGACTTTACTTCCCGTCGCCATCGGGTGCTAGGAATGGGGAAGACAAAGGGCTTTAGATCAGCAAGTCGTGACCACTGTGGTTGTTGTTTCTGGCTGTTACGAAATCAGATTGACAACAAACCACAATCAAACCAATCAACCACATACGAATACAGAATTTAATGTAAAAAACCCAAATCGAAAAAAATCACTGGCAAAAATGTAACACCCAGTGGTTCAGTATTAGAAGAATAAGAAAGGAAGTGAGAAACTTTCAAAAATGCCTTTGAAAAGGTAATGGATCTTCGAGAATAATGGTACTCTATGAAATGGGCATTTTGGTAATTTGGATAGTGAAGTCCAATAAAGGGTATTCCGGTAAATTGAAAATAATTCCTAGGTGAAATTAAGTAAGTAAGTGAATTAAATTCCTATTTTTGTATTTATGTGGAGATAAGTGAGATTAATAATTCACAAAGGGCATTTTAGTAATTTGGAGTGAAATTCCATAAAAGAATTAAATCATGAAAAATAGGAAAAATAGTGAATATTCAATTATGAGAGAAATAATTGAATTTTTCCTAAATTGGTGAAAAAATGTAGTGATGCCACATGGATGGTTGAGATTGAAGCTTGGAAGCCAAGTATGGTGTCTTAGAGTGACACGGGGTAATATGTGGTCCAAGATAAAAGAGAGAATTAAATAAATATAAAAGAAATGATAATTGGTCTTGTAAGCATTTAATGAGAGGCATGATTGTGTTGGATTAAAAAAAAATCTAAAAGAAAATGATAATTAGTCACCATTAATGCCTTGAAAAATACGTGGATTTAATTAAATAAGAAGAACATGAAAATTCAAGATGATCACAGGGTGGAGGATTATTCTTGAAAATGGGAAGTGATCTAAGGGATGAGATAAAATCCTTCAAGTTGGCATGGATTGCCAACTCATTTAAGAAATCTTTTTTAAATTGATTTTGGATGGTAGAGATCATGAGTTAAAAAGATGAAAGGCTATGATTAAATCCGAGCAAAGCACTTGGATTGTACTTTTAATTAAAGGTTGAGATCTTCTCTTGGAAAGTAAATAAAATCTAATGGATGAGATTAAAGAAGGAAAAAAACACATGGATTGTGCTTTCTTTGTATGGTTGAGATCTAATTTTGTAAAATGAAATATAATCCAATGGTGGATATTTCACAAGATTAAGTGGCATGGATTAAGCTATTTGTGTGGTTGAGATTTATTCTCACCAAATAAATCCAATGGCTATGATTTATTCTTGAAGGATTGGGTGCTAGTATAAATAAACTAGTATATGGAAACCCTAATATTTTTGGCAAAGTTAGTGAGAGAAATGGAAGAAGTCTCCCATTTTGTGGAGAGGAAGAAGAAGAATGGAGAAAGGAAGAATGTCTTCCAAGGAGGAAGATGGAGAATAAGGTAAGTATTCTTCCTTTGGGAGTATGTAAGTTCCTTTTGTTCCATTTAATGGTAGCTTAGTTTCTTTAAAAAAATTTGTTTCAAGAAATCTCTTAAGGAGAAGAGTTGGCAATGAAGCTAGAAGGTTCTTGAAGCTTCAAAGAATGCTAAGGTAAGGTATAGCCCCATGGGATGGTGGCTTTGCAAGGTTGTAAGTATGGTTCATGAGCAAATATGTGTGCATTAGCATGTTGTTTGTGTTCAAGGACTTATGGCCATGAGATTGTGTGGGGTAGGGTAGGTTTAAGCCTCAAACCAAGGTGGTTGTGAGGATGTAAAAACCCTAACTTTATTGCATTGTATGCATTGGCATCACATTTTATATTCATGTTCATACTTATTGTCATTGCACCCTTACTGAGCTTAATAGCTTATGAGGTTTTTACCCTCAACTTGTAGGTTGTTCATGTGCCAAGAGAAAAAGAGAGTGTTGCAAGCTTGAAGTTGGGAAGCTGATGGTGGATTTTGTTAATTTATGGTTTATAGAAGCATGTGTTTTATTTATTTTGTTGGTTCATGGCTTATGGAAGCCTATTTGTTGTATGTGCTTCATGTGTTGTAATTTAATGGTTGGTAATGGCTTGTTAAGGCCTAAGACCATGGATGTATTTTATTTTGGAATAAATCTTAGGTGTTAGAGAAAATGATTTTTGTTGAAAATATGTAGATTTATGATGCATTTTATGGGTATTTAATTTCAGGAAAATTGGGGCTAGGAAGCCCAAGAAAAGAAAAAAAAGAGAGTGAGGTTGGTAGGTGGCAGCAGCCGAGGCCCGCAGGGGGCCACAGTGGGCAGCAGGCGAGGCCCAGCGCGTGTGGGCGTGTAAGCGAGTGTGCGCGACAGGTGCACGCTGTAACATCCCAGTAATTCGAGAATAAGAAATATTTAGCCATTTAAATAGGAAATGGTTAATCATTATTAATTATTGTAATTAAGGTGATTATTAAATATTTGTAGGTTTAAAGGAAATATTAATTTAGTTTGTGTTTACGGTAATTATTTAGTGTTTATAGTTTAAAGGAAATATTAAATTATTTTGTATTAAAAGAAAGAGGCAATTAATTATTAAAGATCTTAGGAGTATTTATGGAAATAAAAAAAATTAAAAATAAATTGACTTGGGTGAATTTTTTAAAATTTGGGGTGTTAGTGGAATAGGTGGAAATAAAAGTTCGGTGTGTGTGTAATTAATGGGAATGGTGGTGTTGAAATGTAAATTACGGAAGTGGCCGAGATTCACTTTAAATTTAATTGAAGGCTATAATGGTTGAAGATGCGTGCTAGCACCAGCGATCGTGCATGAGGGCGTCCGTGGGCGAGGCGAGGGATCGAATCATGGAGGCTGCGCGCGCTAGAGGAAGAAGATTGCTGATTTTCCAGCAAGCTCAGCCCCAAAACGACTTCGTTTTAGGGCTAGGCAGTGGCACCACCTGGCTACCACGCGACAACTTCTGATGGCCCGTTTCTTTTGCTTTTTTAACCAGATTTCAGTGAGCATTTGGCCGGGTAATTGAGTAGTAGTAGTGAAGAAATTTGGGAGAAGATGAAGTCGTGCACAGCCATAGAAATGGAGAGAAAAATTTGTAGAAAAATGGAAGAAATGCGTTTAAATTAAGGTTTAATTATGCAGGTAAGTTGAGTAAATTATGTGAATAAATTGGTACGGTTTGGAATTTAATTTAGGGTACCATTTTATTAATTTTTTGTTGAATTGAATTATTTTACAGCTAGTATTAATTTAGCGGCATGTAAGCGTATAAACACCGGGAACAGTTAATTTAAGGCAAGCTTATTACTCCTTTCATGATTCTCATTTGATTTATGAATTCTATATCCTTCCTCAACTTGATTTGGTTCTAGAAATTAATTGTGTACGTTATAGTTAATTATTGTGCGAATTTTATTAAATTAAATTAAATAGGAGATTTCTAGGGTTTAATTATGTAAATGCTTATGGGGTATTGTATCGCCCCAATTTTCTTGGGAATGATTCCGAATTACTCCCTTCGTGATTCTCATTTGATTTATGAATTCTATATCCTTCCTCAACTCGATTTGGTTCTAGAAATTAATTGTGTACGTTATAGTTAATTATTGTGCGAATTTTATTAAATTAAATTAAATAGGAGATTTCTAGTGTTTAATTCTGTAAGTGCTTATGGGGTATTGTATCGCCCAGATTTTCTTGGGAATGATGCCGAACCTGGTTGGGGCTAGGATCTTAGTGAGTCAGTTGTGGTTGTGGGTACCCTCTAGGTGAATTATTGTAACCGGGAGTCTCGGGATTTGTTTGTGTGAGTTATAGGGTGTGGAGTATAAAGCTACTGACTGTCGACCGTTGGGTCGTAGCAGTCAATGACTGGATGTATGAACGCTAGTTATCAGCTGTTACAATAAACTACAGACGGGTCAAGCAAACTATTATCGCTAGATACCCATCCTTGGTGTTGTGACATACTACATGACATTACAGTGCATGGGATTGGGCTTACATTCATTGGGGGTTATGCTTTGTATGTACGGGGAAGTGTGCTCATTAGTATAGCCCGGTTGGCCTGTTGAGTGCCGATTTGGGTATGATAGGCGAGCATGTGCATTTAGAGCATTTTGGTTGTGTGGGTTCCTATGTGGGCTTAGCATGGCCTGATGTTTGGTTTATGGGGGCCTTGCCATCATGTTAATGCTGCAAAAGCCGTTGCATTGCATGGTTACTATTCAAAATGCGCTGTGATATGGAGTTGACTTGCGATAGCTATGAGTGTGAGTTGGGCTCCAGATAGCTATGATTCAGGAACTCCAGTATGTGATTGTGGATCGTGGTATGGAGTTGTCCCTCAATAGCTATGAGTGTGAGCTGGGCTCCAGATAGCTATGACACGGGGAGTTTGGTATGTGACTGTGATGAGAGCTTCGGGCTCTTGTGGATCGTGTTGTAAGAGCCTCGGGCTCATGGGCTTTATGCCATCCAGTTCATGGCTGTGGCAAGTTTGTATGCCAGAACTTGGGTGTCAGGATGTGCATTTCTTATGTGGGCCCCAAAGACTGTTATGTGTATTGTTATGATTATGCAGAGTATTGGTTATTCTGTTGCACGGTATGGCATGGCATGTTCATATGTTGCATTGCACTTTGTGCGGGAGTATTTTGAGTGTGGGATGTATTCCCAACATTGTCATTGTTATGTTGCGAGATGTACTTCAATTGTGGTTTATTTCTGATTTACTTTTGTTTAGTGAGGTATATGTCGAGTATGGCTATTTCGGGTTTTGATCTATCTTACCTGCATTTAGTTGGATGTGTTCCAGTGTGGGAGATCTATGCCTAGTCTTACCTCAATTCTTTTATTATGCTTGCTAAGCCTTGTGGCTAATCTTGTTTTTACCATCATTCTAGGTGTAGGAACTGACTCAATGGCTAGGCTATTTGGCGTGTCAGTCACAAATAACTGTGTACAGGGCAATCCCGACTAAAAGATCTGTGAGATGCTAGTTATGATTAGGGGCTCGCACATTGTGGCTTCTTTGGTTTATCTGGTTATTATATTGTTATGTATGATTAAGCCCTTGAGTGGTTTATTTCATATTTATCTAGCTTTCACTGTTATGGTGTGATGTATGATTATTAGAGAATTGTAATTGAAAATGGAGGAAATTTCCAGATCGTGACCCCCGGCCAACGCATCGCAGGGCCTCATGCAGGCCCCGCTGGCCAATTTTTAAAAAAAAAAAAAATTGAAAATTTTGGAAATTTTGGGGGCATTTCTTGGATGAATTTGGGCCCCGGAGGAATTTTCAAAAATAAAGGGATTTTAGGTATTTTTAGAGAAAATGCCAAAATTTTTAAAAATTTAAATTATATGAGTTTTCCTCCAAAATTGGTAAAAAAATCAATGGGTTGATTAAAATTAGGAAAGCCAATGGGATGTTGGAATTTTAAATTATATGGAGTCCGATGGAATTCTTGGAAAGAAGAGAAATTAAAATAATAAAATGAGAACTGGCAAACTTAATGGAAATAAATTAGCCAAGTGTGGTATAGTTAAAGCCCAAGTCTGCTGGTGGATTCTGGGATTGAGGGAAGGGAATGACGAAGCCTAGTTCCCACCTAAGGCATATCATTTCAAAACATAGTTCGCCCTTCTCAAAAGGCTAGGCAGGTGAACAATTCAGATGATTATTCATGAGTGGCACCCATAAGTGGGAACGGGACGTCACAAAAAAGAATAAAATATCATTAACCAAAATTAGTAATACAAAACTGATATTGACACACACTTTGTGATGATAATTTTATGTGACCTGAGCACCTATTTATAGACCTAAAATCATGTATAAATGAATACAAAACATCATATCCTGATCAGAAAATGACGCATGAGAATATTCTTCCAAATGTGATAAATCTCAGATAAAATCGAATTTGACAACATTATAATCATAGTCAAATTCGAAGTCATAGTTTCAGTCAAATTAGGAAACCCAATCACAAATAAACAAGAATTTTAAGTAACAATTATCACAAATCTCCACCTTGACTCTAAATCTGCAAACAGAATTATTCAAAATTCTTTCTTCCAACGAAATCACGGAGAATCATTCTCTTTATCGAATACCAACCAAATCCACGCAATACTCGAACTTTAAAATAGGTAGGGACTTAGTCAACATATCTATAGGATTGTCATAAGTGCTGATTTTTCTTACAGTAACTTCACCACGAGCAATAATATCTCGAATAAATTGATATCATACATTAATGTGCTTCGTTCTCTTGTGAAACATCTGATCTTTAATGAGAAAAATAGCACTTTGATTGTTGTAATAAATTATATTGTCATGAAAATCTTCACTGATTTCACCCATTAACTTTTTTAGCCAAATAACTTCTTTAATTGCTTCAATAATTGCCATATATTTTGCTTCTATTGTAGACAGGGCAACAGTGGACTGTAAGGTAGCCTTCCAGCTGATAGCACAACCACCAATGGTGAATACATATCTGGTAAGCGATCTTCTCTTATCTGGATCACCTGCAAAATGAGAATCAACAAAACTAATAACTCCATCTCAAGTATTTCTGAACTATAAATAGGCATCAGTGGTACCACGCAAATATTGAAGAATTCAATGGACTATCTTTCAATGTTCTTTACCAGGGTTAACCATGTATCTACTAACCACACTCATTGTATGAGCCAAATCAGTGCGTGTACAAACAATAACATACATAAAACAACCCACTGCACTAGAGTATGGAATTTTCGTCATTTTGTCAACTTTATCATCAAACTGAGGAGATAAGCTTGATGAAAGCTTAAAATGTGCAACCAATGGAGTACTCATAGGTTTAGCCTTCTACATATTGAGTTTAGTTAAGACTTTCTCAACGTATCCCTTTTGACTCAGATACAATTTACATGTCTTCCTATCTCTTGAAATTCGCATTCCAAGTATCTTCTTTGTTGCGCCCAAATCTGTCATCTCGAATTCTTCGTTGAGTTGAGTTTTTAATCTCCTTATGTCATCTTTATCTTTCAATGGTACTAGCATATCATCGACATATAGAAACAAATATATAAAGGATCTATTCTTGTTCCTTTTAAAATAGACACAACTGTCATAACTGCATCTATTAAATTGTGCTTGATTATAAAGGAATCAAACCTTTTATACCATTGCCGAGGAGACTGTTTCAGGCCATATAGAGATTTCTTCAATAAGCACACATAGTCTTATTTGCCTAGAACTTCAAAACCTTCTGGTTGTTGCATATAGATATCCTCATCAAGTTCCCCATGTAAGAAAACTGTCTTTAACATCCAACTGTTCCAATTCAAGATCTTGAATAGCCACAATACCAAGTAGTGTCCGGATGGAACTATGTTTCACAACTGGGAAAAATACATCTGTGAAGTCTACACGTGGAACCTGACCATATCATTTCCCTATGAGTCTAGCTTTGTATCATGCTTTTTCAACTCCTGATGTACCTTATTTCTTCTTGAATATCCATTTACACTTAATTGTTTTCTTATCCTCGGGTAGTTTCGTCAACTTCCAAATACCATTTTTGTGTAAGGATTCCATCTCTTCATGCATTGTAGTAATCCACTCGTAGATTTAGGACAACTAACAGCTTCAGAATAAGTGGAAGGCTCTTCCCTATAGTCAATATCTTTAGCCACATTCAAAGCATATGTAACGAGATTAGTTTTAGCATATCTTTGAGCAGGTTTGATAATTTTTCTGGGTCTATATCCTTAGTAATACAATAATCTGATTGACTTAACTTAGGGCTTGACTTAATCTAAGATGATGACGACAACTCAGATGTCTAACTCTTATCGATTTCAACCTCTACCTGAATATCAGAACTCTGGTGACCTGTAGGATTAGTTTCTTTTGTAAACAAACCACGAAGCATAGCAATTTCATCAAAAATAATATCTCTGCTTATCACAACTTTAGATGATTCTGGATCCCATAACTTATAACCCTTAACACCAGACTTATAACCAAGGAAGAGACACCGTTTAGACCTTGGTTCCAATTTCCCATTATCAACATGAACAAATGCAGGATGTCCAAAAATTTTCAAATCAGAATAATTTGCAGAAGTACCTGACCAAAATTTTTCTAGAGTTTTCTTATCAATAGCAAACAACGGAGACCAATTAACCAAAAAATATGCCATATAAGCAGCCTTGGCCCAAAAAGACTTATTGAAAATTAAACAACATACACTGTACCTTTTCTATCAAGGTTTTGTTCATTCGCTCGGCTACACCATTTTGTTGTGGCATACCTGGAACTATTAAATGTCTTAGAATTCCTTCTTTCTTGCAGAAATCATTAAATTCACCTGAACAAAATTCTAAACCATTATCTGTGCGGAGATGCTTGATCTGTCTATCGGCTTGTTTCTCAATCATAGTCTTCTACTACTTGAAAGTAGTAAAAACTTCAGTCTTCTACTTCAAGAAGAATACCTAGACTTTTCTAGAAAAATTATCTATGAAAATCAACATATATCTAGCACCACCTGCAGAGGGTACGTTGGCTGGACTAGAGATCAAAATGGATATAATCCAATATACCTTTTGTATTGTGAATGCCTTTAGTGAGTTTGACCCATTTTACTTACCAGAAATGCAATGCTTATAGAATTCCAATTTTTCAATACTCTGTCCTTTGAGAAATATTATTTTACTCAATTCAACCATACCTATTTCACTCATATGTCCAAGACACATATGCCATAATTGAGTGAGATTAGTATCAGATAAAGAAGTAGAAACAAAAACATCACCTATGACGATAAAACCTTGTAAAACATATAATCGACTGTATTATTTCGTGTCTTTCATCACAACAAGAGCACCTCTACTGACCCTGATAATTCCACGTTCACCAATGAATGTGTACCCATTTGAATCAAGAGTCCTCAATGAAATTAGATTTCTCTTGAAATTGGGAACATGTCTAACATCAAAAAAAGTCCAAACCATACCATCGAACATCTTAATTTTAACAGATCCAATGCCGGCAATGTTACAAGAAGAATTATTGCCTATCAACATATCACCAGAATTTAAAGTTTTATATATCGAAAACCAATCCCTATTAGGAGACATATGAAATGTGCATGTTGTGTCGAGAATCCAATCTTCATTAGTAACCACCATAAGTTCCCCATCAATACTATTTTTTTCAACATTGGTTTTACTTAAAATTTTTGGTTGTTTTCCTTTCTAGTTAGTTTCCTGTCTCTTAAGTTTGTTCTGTAGCTTATAGCACTCCTTCTTTAGGTATCATTTCTTCTTACATTAATTACAAATTTTTTCTTTGTTCCTGGACTTGAATCTACTTTTCCCTCTACCACCATAATTTCTATCATGTGTTATACCTCTAATTGACAAACGCTCCCCCTGATTCTCAAAAGTCCCCAATAATTGCTTATCAATTTTTTCTTTCGAAAATAAAGCATCATAAGCTTCATCTAGGGTGAGAGTATCCCCATTATAGAGTATAATGTCTCTAAAAGTTGAATAAAATGCTGATAAAGAACATAACAAAATTAGAACCAAATTCTTATCATTATACTTAACTTCCATAGCCTCCAAATCAGAAACAATTTTTTTAAAAATTGTTAAATGACTCTTAATAAACCTACATTTAGTCATTGGATGAGAATATAATATTTGCTTCAAATGCAACTTACTGGTTAAACTCTTCGTCATACACAACTGCTCTAGTTTCAACCATACAGTGGCAGCAATTGTTTTCTTTCAAAACATCCTGCAAAATTTGATTCAATAAATGCAGGTATATCTAAGATAGGCCTTATGATCCTTATGCTATTTTTCTTCAATGCTTCATGATTGTGACATTTTTTCGAAACCCAAAAGTGCATCGTCTAAATTCATCTATGCTAAAATCGCATGTATCTTAACTTGCCATAGTGAAAATCTGATATTCTAGTCCAATAAAGGAATATCGTACTTCAACGAAGCCATTAAATATTTTCAAATAATATCAGATAGTTTAAATAATAAATTCAACTGAAAAATAGATTAAAAATGCCAAATCTGGACAAAGAACAAATCTGGACTGGGTTGCCAAATCTGTTGGATTTGAAGTGGATCTGGTCAGATGGGCCAACATTGGGTTGCAGTGTAATGGGTCAAACTAGATCCAAATAGAGATCTGGGTGTCTTGAAGCTCAAAGATTTTGTTAATGGTGGAATGCAATGATGAAGGCAAGGATGGCCGCGATGAGGGTTAAGGAGGACAGCCGGTGGTGAAGGAAAATGGCCGATGAAGTTGTGGCAAGGCGAAAGCGGTGAACGGTGATGGCGAGGCAACCGAAGTAGAGGCGACCAACATCTGAAACAAGGAATAGAGATGGTCGGTGGCTGGAGAGGAGTGGTCGACGACGAGGACGAGCGACAAAGGAAGACTACTGGCAATGCAAAGCTTGAGGTAGCGAGGGCCGTCGATCGATGGTCACAATGGCGAGGCGAACGGACGGCGAAAGACGATCAACGAATGATAAACAAAAGGCCGGGAAAAGGGCGAAGAAATGGCCAGCAATGGCTATAAGGGTCGACTGCGATGGGCGCAGTAGACTGCGGCAGCGGCGGTGATGATGGCAGCGGCAGCGGTGGCTGAATGGCAGTTGCTGCTTGAAACAAAGAAAAAGAAGAAGATGTTATTGCTTTGCCGTTGCTGCTGAAATTTTTTAGATCCAATGGCTGGGGTATTGCAAATGGTTAATGATTTGATTGACAATAAACCACAATCGAATCAATCAACCACACACAAATACATAATTTAATGTGAAAAACCCAAAACTAAAAAAATCATGCACAAAAAGAACAAACTATCACTAACCAAAATTAGTAATACAAAAGTGATATTGACACACACTCTATGATGATAATTTCATGTGACCTAGGTACCTATTTATAGAGCTAAAATCATCTATGGATAAATACAAAAAATCATATCCTGATCAGAAGATGACACATGAGGATATTCCTTCAGATGAGATAAATTTCAGATAAAATCAAATTTAACAACATCATAAGTACAATCAAATTTGAAAACATAATTTCGGTCAAATTAAAAAATCCAATCACAGATAAATAAAATTTTTGAGTCACAATTAGTACACTGGCGAAGCAACTGCTTGCAAGAGGGAAGACGAGGGGTCGTCAGATCTCCAATTCTACCACACTCAATTCCAATTCTCTTCTTTAATTTTTATATTTTTTTTAATTTACACTTTATTCTTATATTTTTTAAAAATATTTTTATTATTTTTATTTTATATCAAAAATATTTCTTATTTTGGTTTCTGTGCAACTTAGGTGGTGACAGATAACTGATGGTTGACTCGTTGATGTTAGGTGTGGTCCAAACATTAATTTAAGATATCATTAAATGGGCAACTGAGGAGATGATTTGATTCATTGCCGACAATCATGCTTGAAAACATTAATTTAAAAATTTATTATACCTGTATTAATATAACCTATAAAAATTTATCATACTATATTAATTTAAAATATCATTTGTTTGACTAGTTTCTAGTCAAACAAATCAGTTTTGTCAAAAATTAATTTAAGAGTAAATTATATTATCTCTGCATTCTATAAAAAATAATTATTATATTTTAAGTTATTATAGTCACTAAATTTTATGTTTTTTTAAATTTAATCATGTTGTTAAAAAATGCAACATTAGAAATTTATAATGCGGGAATACTGGAGTTGCGGTAGAGTGAGACGAACAATCGATAGGTGTCTGCTTGTAGAGATACATGTCGGGTAGCTCTGGTCTCCAATTATCTAGTCAGGGTCTCAAATAAGCCCTCTAGTGCATATTTAGTAGGGAATTAATCCATTCAGGAGTATCTTTTAGTGCGTTTGGGGTATAACTGCACTCACAAGAACAAGTTAGAAGGCACGTAGGGATTCCTCACTTTAGGTATGCCTTCTGATACTTAAATCAATATATGAAGAAAAATAGTTTTTCAGGGGAACTGATAGAGGTTCTGCCGAGTGTGTAATAAATAAATGATGCAATTGATAAATATAAAATATGTACATTTCTCGACAAAAGAGATGTTATTCATACTATTTTACCAAATGTCGGGGCTACACACTAATGTGGCGAGCGCGAGGATTGTAATCCCTGGCCTAATTCGAATAGGCTTGAGAAGAATCCCCCCTATAAAATTGAGTGGCCTAAGGAGTCATCCGGGAGAAGGTGGGCCTTATGGTGAGCTATCAGAGTAGGTTCTTACTCTCTAGGTGGCCTGCCTGGGCAAGATTCTGGGTTGTCAAAAGGTGTCACCAGATATTATAATTTAGTATGTTGTTTCTGAAGGAAATTACACCTAATTAAATGTTGTAAGACACTATAAAATGTACGGAACATCTATGCGCAACTTAATTGAAAGGAGAAGAGTGGGGGGGGGGGGGGGGCATACAACTTATCCGAGGGGGCCCACGTGGGATTATACGCATGTGAGTTGCAATGTGTGAGTGGGGAAGTGAACGAGAGCTTTTGGGAGTTTCTAGTGTCCAAGTGTAATTCTGGAAACATGGAATGGGATTAGTATAAGATTAATTTGCACACCTAATAATATAATTAAGAGTGCTTGCAGGTGGATGGTCACACGTGCGCGGGGGATGTAGCTAGTTACTGGTTCGAGCCAAGGGAGAGGCACACATCCGTTTTTGGAGGCGTCATGTGGCGCGGGTGAGTATAGCCCAAAGAGAAAAGACTGGGGTGCCACATGGCACGATGCGGAGAGGTAGCTGGGCATCTTGGAAAGGCATCTCAAGGTGCCATGTGGCATCACGTGGAGAGGCATTGAGGTGCCATGTGTCACCACATAGAGAGACGTCTGGGCATAGGTCCAAAAAGAAGCTGTTAGGTCGGATAATGCTACACAGACAAACAACTTGACTAACAGATTGACAAATCCTTTTAAATTACAAATTAACCCTCCAATCAAAATTACAAATTAACCCTCAATTTTCACTTTCTCTATTACTCTTAGTTCTTCTCACTCTCTTTCTCTTTCACTTTCACTCTCACTCTCTCTCTCTCTCTCAAAACCACCCTCTCAAACCCACTCTATCTCTCCCCCATTTTCTCTCTCAAACTTGCAGTGTCTCTCCCCCCTCTCAAACTCACTTTATCTCTCTCTCAAACCCTTGCAGTGTTTCCCCCCTCCCACCATTTCTCAAACCCACTTTATCTCCCCCCATTCTCTCTCAAACCCCAGCGTTGCAGTGTCCCTTCCTCCCCAGCACACTGCTCTCGCACCGTCGTTGCCCAAGGATGGCCCCACCATCGTCGTCCGCCGTCAACCCCCCCGCGTCACTCGGACTGCCATTGTCAGGCCCCATCTAAGCTGTAAAAGACAACGTTTATATATACAGTTTATATATACAGTTATATTTTCTATATTTTTACATATACATATATACATTTATATATTTTCTTTTTTTCTACTATTATTTTTTTTGCTTTTGTTGTTTTCTTATGCTGATTTAGCTGTTGAAATGAAAATTAAAAAATATAATTTATTTTGAATTATGAAATAACATAATTTATTTTGATTGTATATTTAACAATTGACTAAAAAATATTAGTTGTGTTATTTTTGCTTATTTCATCTGTTATTAATTTTTCTTCAATTTGAGGGTATTAATCAAATTACTTAATTTAAATTATTTACTTGTAAAATTATAACATTTGTGTAAAATAAGATTAATATTTTACTTAAATCAGATTGGAGTAAAATTACTTGGTAAAATTTTGGAGTAGTGTAAACCATTGTAAAATAAGATTGGTAAAATTATAACTTGCTAAAATTACTTAAATCAGTGTAAAATAAGATTGGAGTAAAATTAATATTTTTAAGATCAAATCTAATATAATTAGATATATTTGTTTATTATTTTATAATTAAATATAACAATAATTTTTTTATTTTGCAATCAGATATAACAATAACAATTTTGATAGTTGTCATTAAAAAATGTTAATATTAATATATATATAATAAGATCACACAAGTAATTAAATAATTTATTTTCTCATTTAAGATCACTTTAAATATCAATTTTTTGCAACAGTATCAATTATATCTTAAAATCATCTCTTCTTTTATATTAAAATTACATTTCTTAAATATCTTAAAATCATCTCTTCTTTTATATTAAAATTACATTTCTTAAATAAAAAAAAAAAAGTGGGAGAAGTTTGGGCGGTTCAACCAGCGCGGCCGCCGCCGGGGGGGGGGGGGGGCAACGGCGGCGACGCTATCCTTGGGCGACGGTGATGGGAGCAGTGGTGGCGCATTCCTCCCTCAAGGCCGAGTATGAGAGAGAGAGAGAGAGAGAGAGGGTGAAGTTTGGGCGACAGTTGTTCACGATGGCGGGTGGGGGCGAGACGGCGCGAGAGGCGGTGGGGGGGCGGGCGACGGTCGTCAGTGGCCGGTGGGGGAGGTGATGGCGACGGAGAAGGCGATAGCGATTGCGGGCGGTGTTTGGGGTGTTGGCAGGGGAGACGGCTTGTGAAAGCAAGGGGGCGACGGCGGGCGGTGTTGGCGAGGGAGACGGCGGGTGGTGTTGGCGAGAGAGACGGCGGTTGTGCCATCTTTGAGCGACGGCGGTGCGAGCAGTGGTGGCGGGGTTGACGGCAACGGAGGTGCGAGAGCAGTGTGGGGGGCGGACGCTGCACCCGTGGGGATGGGTTTGGGGGGGTGGTTTTGAGAGAGAAAAAGTGGGGGAGAGACAGAGTGAGAGATGGTTTTGAGAGAAAGGGGGGTTTGAAAATTGGCTTGAAAATGGGCGGGCAGATATAAAATTTACTCAAACTGAAACTGAGATTATCGCGAGATTTTGACACTAAAATCTCGCGATAACTTGGGTTCGTCAACCCGTGCGTCAAGTTGTTCGTCCGTGTAGCATTATCCTAAAGAGAAGTGGGCCCGACTCGAAGAAAAGTTGGGTCCCGAGAAGAATAGTCTCCAGAAAGAAAATGCGTAGCCCAGAGTAAGATTGGGTTACCACGTGGCAACTTGGGAAGAGTCCGGGAAGAGACTAACTCTCGAAAGAAACTAAGTCCAGAAAGAATGTGATTGCGGAAAGAACCACATAGCTTAGAAAGAATGTTCTAATCTTCGGAAAGAATTATACTGCCCCAAAAAGAATCATTCGCAAAAAGAACTGGCAATGGAAAGAAATCAGCCTGGAAAGAATTATCCCCGAAAAGAGAGAGAGAGACTGACTATGAAAAGAATGTGGCTCTCGAAAGAAACTGAGTTCGGAAAGAATATGACTTTGGAAAGAAGCTCTTCGGAGAGAAGATGAAACTCTCTTGGGAAGAAGCTTTCCAAAAAAATCCCTCATTCCAACTTATTTTTCTACTCTATTTAGGTGGTGTTTATTAATCAAGATATGATATGGAAAAGCCAAGATATGGGATGCATCCTGAACTTCTATCATTTCGAACACATTTGTTAATCTTATTTGAAAATTTTTGAAAAAATTATTAATGACCCCTTATTTTGATCTTTCAAGATATGCTTATCTCTCCCCCCCTCCTCAAGATAAGCATATCTTGGTCTTTATAGATAAGAAAAAAAAAGATATTTGAATCGTTTAGTGTATTTTAAAAAATTTAACAAACAACTTGATAAAAATCTTAGAATGCTTTCCAGCCTTATCTTGATCATTTCATATCTTGATTTGGAATGCATTACAACCTTATCTTGATGCCTCTTATTTTGCTCATTTTAACAAAAGCTCTCTTATAGGAAAGCCTTGCCATTTTTTTCTCAAACAATTTTACCCTTCAAACCATGATAATTAACATTATTAATTAATCATTTGCTATTTATTCATGATTTAATTTTTAAAAAAAAATACGTCCATTTGTATTTATTCGTTAGGAATACGCCAGAATGGACACTTGAAAAATTTATGGCGCAACAAATCCTTATTTTGATTTATCAAGTTATTTTAACAAAAATTAGCATATCATATATTATTATAACCTGCAAAATCACTTAGTTGTGGGATTAGATTAATTTTAACAATATGTGATTTTAGACTTTATATTAATATGTATCATGTTAGTGTTTGTTAATAAAATTTCATAACAAAATCAAAAAATTATAATTTTATAAAAATTAAAGTTTTGTAATTATGATAAAAATTAAAATAAAATGACTAATTTATTACTGCATGCAAAATTTAGGAACAACACTGTAATTTACTCGCTGATTTGATAACTACACAAATAAGACAACCATCAAACTGTTAGTATGGTTTTAATTGTTTAATTAACTCAAAAACCTAATATATATATATATATATAATAATAAACATTTAATCAAAAAATTGAAGAGAAAATAAAATTTCTAATTAAAGAATTGAATTATGAAAATATAGCCGAGTGAGTGGTACTCAGTTGGTTATCAATATGTGTTGGTTGGTCATGTGATTGCATCACATGGGTGTGCTGCCAAAAGATCGAATGAAATCCAAAAATCAAAACAAGGTAGAGAGAAAGGAGCCAAGATCTACTATCTCGAAATGTTGTCTCATTGGTTGTCCCCCCCAATCAAAAATGGTCACATTACCAAATAATTAAACATAATCAAATATATTGTATCTTCAAGTTAACGACAACAATTAACGCCATCTTCGAAAATCTACTCTGCAGACCTTGTTTTTCCATCGTCTTCTTCACCTCAGGGTCCAACTTCACAATCACTAGCATCGGTTGCAACACCGCCTTTGCCTTATTCCTGGAGTACAACCGCTACCACACCAGCACTAGAAAAAGAAGTCGACCAGCACTACCACTGTTGTCATCAACCTAGTGCTTCGGCTTGACGCAATTCAGTGCTTCCATTTGGTTTGCAAGCATCGAATTGGCATCCTGTTTCAAGCCCGTGGCCATCTTTTTAACTTATTGATGAAGTCAAATTTGCCTGCGGCACGACAGCTTGGGCGTTCTACTCGGAGATTTTGGATTGTGGGTACCTTTCTAAAGTGTGCAAGTTTAACATTCTGATGCATAACTTGTGCAAAGAAGGTAAAATGAAAGAAGCCCCATTGATTTTTGATCAAATTGGGAAGTAGGATTTGAGGCCTAGTGCTGTTAGTTTCAATACGTTGATAAATGGTTACTGTAAATTGGAAAATTTGGAGGAAGGGTTTAGGTTAAAATGAGGACATAATTGTTTCTCCCGATGACTAAATTTACAATGTCTTGATTAATGGATTTTGCAAGGAAAGTATATAGAAAAACATTAAACATTCATGATAAAGAGCAACAAACTTGTTATAAACTTGACAACGTAGTAAGATCTCAAATATCAACATAAGATTCAATCTGTGTATAGTATAAGATAATTACTTTAACAAATAAATTTGTGTGATTAAAGATAAAAATATTTTTGGACAATGAAAATATACTTGACTAGTGTTAAGTGTTGGTGTGTGATCCAAGGAATTCTGTGAAACCTGCAGCACAAAAAAATATTAAAACTATAAGAATATTTTTATAAACGTGCAACACAATCTTAAGATTTAACAGAGCAACAATAAGTTAACTAAAGGTATTTATTGAGTTTGGACAACTTTTTTCTTTTTCTTGCCCTTTTCAATAGCACTTTTTGGCCTCACAGAGCTGCCACGAATTCTTTCCTTATTCTTAATTCCTGCTATATTACCAACTCCATCAACAATATTATTCCTATTGCGATTAGACATGGTGGTTGAAGTAGAAGATTGCATATATTGGGTGAATGTGCTTGCATCGATAATTTCCAAGATCTTATTTAAACCATGAATAACAATATTATATGCTTCTTTGATTTTTGACCCCCTCGTTGCTATTTGAGTTTACCACCTACACAACTCTTTTTAACGTCTTTCCATACTTGTCTTAGGATCCTCATTAGTTACACTATTCTTGTAAGGAGCTCGTGCAATTGTTTCTGTCTTTGCATTTGTTGTCCATCTTCTTAGAATATATTGTTCGGGAATCATTATAATATTTTTGGAAGATAAAACTTTAAGAATGTGTGAGCACAAAATACTAGCAAACTCAATTTTTTTGTAACTACACATAATTGCCCCATTAGTAGAGTCATATTTAACAGTGTGACAAGACCATTTACCAAGAGGGCTTAGTTTGTACTCTATCACCGTCCCAATCTCAATAGAAGTGACCATGGCACAATCATAAGCCCTTTCTAATTCAATTTCAAATGCTTTGAACACTTGTGGGGTATATTGTAATCCCCAGATTTTTAAACTAAAATATGATGTAATACCTGAGATTATTAGGTTCTAATACTTGAGGAAATAGGTTCTTTCAAGGGATTGTAGAAGTTTTGAGACGAAGGTTCAGTTTCTGAGCCAGTGGTAAAATTATAAATATTGAAGTTGGGTAAAAGTATAATTTACCTAAAATCTTGGGATATTAGCATAATTTATCAATTTTTTGGGGCCCAAAAGTGTAATTAAAAAATGGCCTGGGAACCAAGTTGCAAGGGGTCTAAGTGCAATTACCCAAAAAGTTCGAGCTAATGTATAATTCTTGAAATTTTGTGACTGGATTATTTTGAAATCCAAGACTTAGCTTCCAAAGTCTCCAAACCTTATCCTCAAGGACACATGGCAAGCAACTATTGAGCACTTGGAAGATAAGATAAGGTCATATGATGGTTCATAATGACCCTCTAAGGTGGCATCGCCTGATTGGCCAAAAAAAAGCTTACTTAGCCTTCAAGTTTGGTAGTTTTCAAAAGTTATCCTTAATGACATGTGGCAAGCATTCATTGGCCACTTGGAGATAGGATTTGAAGCCTCATGATGATCTCGCGAGGTGGCAACGTGTGATTGTCCTGTGAAGTCTATAAATATAAGGCTTTGGGGAGATTCATTTTGGGCACTAAGAAAGGAAGAAAAGAAAGGGAGTTTGAGAGAGGAAATTCTACCAAAGGAAGGAGAAAATTCTGCCAAGAATGGGGAAGAAGTTGCCTCGCCAAAAAGTTCAAGATCACCATTGTAAAGCACGCTAAACTTCAGTAAAACTATAAGGTAAGTCTGATTTCTTTTTATAATCTGATAAAGGGTTGAATAAGGGTGACGTAGGTTCAAACGGGGATTAAAACATAACTAAAACGAGAAAGTTATGGCCAAAATACCAAAATGAGGCGGAGCTGGCCGATTTTTAAGGGAGTTGCGTGCAGCTCACGCGTCGAAAAGGGTAATTGGGAATAGAAATCTAAGCCTAAAGGCAAAGGTAATTCAAGGGGTAAAAGTAAAACGAGATCAAATTCAAAATCTAAAGAAACAAGTAGAGGATCCTCAAAAATAAGAACATGTTGATATTGTAAGAAAGAACTATTTTAAAAGAAAGAAAGACTTAGAAAATGAGAACAATAATAATCAAGATACAACAAACCAATCAAATGGGTATGATAGTGCAGATGGCTTAATTCTATCAGAACATGCTTCAGGAGATAAGTGGATATTAGATTCAGGTTGCACATTTCACATGACACCTAGAAAAGAGTGATTACTGAATTTCCAGCATATTGAGGGTGGGAAAGTCCTTATGGGTAATAACCAATCCTGTAATATAACTGGAATAGGGTCAATTAGATTTAAGATGTGGGATGGAATGTATAGGACTTTAGATAATGTGAGATATGTGTCCAATCTTTGAAGAAATCTTATTTCCCTAGGCATGTTAGATTTAAATGGAGGGTCTTATAAGTCTGAGAATGGTATTCTTAGGGTTATGAAAGGATCCATGGTAGTTCTTAATTAGTGATCAATTTTGTAAAAAAAATTGTTATAATTTCACCCTTATTTTGATCTTAAAATGGTTTAAATTGAATATTATTATGCATTTTCTGATTGCATGCAAGTTTAAAAATATTAATATAAATATATATATATAATATAAAAAATAAATATAATATATATAATAATATAATATTATGGATTCCAAGCCCAAAACAAGGAAGGCCCAAGCACAACACAAGAAAGGCCTAGGCCTAAGCCCAACACAAGAAAAGCCCAGGCCCAAAACAAGAAAGGCACAAGCCTAAGCCCAACACAAGGAAGGCCCAAGCCCAAAAATATGAAAATCCCAAGTCCAACAAATTAATGACATCATTGCTTACATTATGGGTTTGAATGATGTCATCGCTTACATCAAGTCACGAAGTTTCAAGAACTATACTTTGAACCGGACTTTTTAAGTATTTAGATATTTTATTTATCTTTGTATTTTTAAATTAGGCATTTTGTTTTTCTTTAGATATTTTATATTATTAAATTATATAATTGAGTGGCCTCCATTGCATATTTAGCCTATAAATAGAGCACTTGGGGTGCATTTGTAACCATTCAATTTTCCTATAATGAAAGCATAGTTGTGTTTTTAGAATTTCTCTCTCAAATCTTCAAGCTTTAATTTCCATATAGTTGTGTTATGTTATTCTTATTGTCTTTTAATTATACACAGCCTATATGGTCGATTAAAAAATTGTCTTTCAATACTGTCTTTCAATTATACACCGCCTATATGGTCGGTTAAAAAATTGTCTTTCAATTATTGTCTTTTAATTATACACTGCCTATATGGTTGGTTAAAAAATTATCTTTTAATTCCCGTCATTTAAATTCTTGCCAATTTATTTTCAAATAAAGATTAGTAGCTAAATCTAATCTTGGGTTAAGGCAAGGACAGTGTCTAATGCTAGTGATTCCCAAAAAAAGCTGCCCTTCAAATGTGTAATATTAATCTGATTTAATTTGAACAGTGTGCGTATAGTATATCTTTGAGTTTGGATTGGAGCATAAGCCTAGCTTAGAATTTTCATGCCATGTATGGAGATTGCTAGATCTGGAAATGTTTTCATACCCAAGTCCAAATGATTAATCTGTATCTATAAATTCTGTTTGTGGAATATAATTCAATTTATGGTAATTGCTTAACTTAGAATTTCCATGCCATGTATGGATATTGCTTAAACAAGAATTATCATTATCTTAAACTAAAATCACAGACAGATTTGCAAAACTTAATTCAGATAAATATTATCGATCTTTTCTATAGCGTTGGTGGTCACTTCTAAACTGGGTCCATAAAGCAAGAATTTCTCGTTGCACTATTCCACACGGATGTGTCTCAAGAGTCAATCGAATATCATCCAAAGACTCCTTACTCAGCCCATCCTTTATGAAATTAATTTTATCATCTCGATTTATGGAAGTAAACCCTACAGATTTGCATCGTGTATTACAAGTCCATCGAGCACATTTGTGACAACCATTTAATCTTTTCGCTCTTTTTTTTTTTTTCAAAAAACTACTCTTTCCCAATCTTGAAAATTGCTTAAAACTAAGTGAAGTTTCGCCAAGAAATCAAACTTTTGCTTCAATTAACCAACGAATATCTTCAGGGATATTTTTACACATCAAAAGCCTAAGTCTTTCACACCTAACGGCATAAATCTTTTTCAAATCATTTTGTGGAAGAGATGGATAGCACTTGCGAATTTTCAAGAGCTGAAGATCCATTTTTTAAAATAGAACTATAGTAAGAGAAAAGTAAAACAAAATAATGAACCTTACAAAAGGAACAAAAGTACCTGATTGGAGAACAAAACAAAGGAGAGAAGACTGAGCTCAACGAAATGTGGCTTGCCTCATGCAGATACAGGGTTTCTTATAGGGCTATGGAAGTCACCATTTCAACAACCACACTTGGCTCGAGGCATGCCACAGGTGTAGGGTCACGTCTGGCGTCCTCTTTTTCAACTTTCGAAGTTTCTTTTTCAACGTTCGGCGTCTCCTTTTTTCTTTATATGGCAGTGTGATTGCACTACCCGAGAAAAATGGTTGCCACCAGCGTCAAGTCTGTCTCCCTCTTTTCTTTATCTTCTTATATATATATATATATATATATTAAAAAAACAAATTTTATTTTATTATATATTTTTAAATATTTTTTTTAGAATTTTTTTCTTTTCTTCCAGTTAAGGATCAAATAAGTGGTTGCCCACCTATTCGTATAATAACTCCCAGTTCTCAAATGAATCCTTAAGCAAGGGTTATATGTTATGAAAACAGAGGTTATCTCTGGCAGTGCTACAGTATTATCTTCAGAAAATGATGACACTGCATTATGGCATATAGGAGGCTAGGTCACATAGGAATGAAAGGTTTACAAAAATTTGGTAAACAAGGCATCCTAGATCCCAAGAGGATTAATGATTTAAACTTTTGTGAGACATGTGCCTTGGGCAAGTCTCATAGGTTACAGTTTGCTCTTGCAACACACAAGTCTAAAGGTGCCTTAGATTATATTCATTCCGATTTTTGGGGATCTCCCTAAGTCCATAGTTCCCTATCAGGTGCCCAATATTTCCTTTCTTTTATAAATAACTATTCTAGAAAGGTATGGGTTTATTTCCTTAGGCATAAAAATGAAGCCTTTGCAAAATTTAAGGAATGGAAGACCTATGTAGAACTCCAAACAGACAAGAAAATAAAGACCCTAAGAACAGATAATGACCTGGAATTCTGTAATCATGAATTCTCAAATTTCTGCAAACAAGTAGGCATTGCAAGGCATAAAACTTGTAGTGAAACACCTCAACAAAATGGTATTGTTGAGCGTATGAATATGACTATCCTAAACAAGATTAGATGTCTTCTAAAAGACTCTAACTTGCTTAAGAAATTTTGGGCTGAAATAGTGTCAACTGCTTGCTATCAAATAAAAAAACCCTTTCCTTTGCCATGAACTTTAAGACTCCAAAACAGTTATGGAGAGGCAAATTACCTTCATTAGGCCACCTTAGACCATTTGGATGTATTGCATATGTCCATAAGAAAGAAGGGAAGCTAGACCCTAGAGCCAAAAAGGCTGTATTCTTAATTGTTAAAGCATCAAATATTATATTTATTTATTAAATCTAATATGATGCGTCCTATTGACAAGGCAATGTAACTTAAATAACATATTCATTTACTTTCAATCACAGCAAAGATTTAAAATAATAATTTTTAATAATTAAAATATTAAATTTTAATATTTTATATAAAGTGTATGCATGGTGATTGCTAATAATGATATGAGCCTAAAGACAAGACTATAAACATAGGCACATTTGGCTGAACCACAAAAAAAAAAAAAATTGTGTTCCTTTCTACATTGCATTAACATTATGTGACTACAATTGCTTGTTTATTTTATGTTTCAACAAAGGAAGATCAATCCTTCCTTGCTCGAAACAAGAAGCCCGTTGTCCCATACATGACCCAGCAATGAGGAGAAAAATAAACTTGTTGTCCAGCTTATGGCCTGACAACGAGGTAAACATAAGATGTTATAATCGTTTAGCAATGGCATCACAACCTAAGAAGGTGTGAATTAGGTGTTTGGAAATTTAAAACTTTTTGAGAGATTTTGAAATATAAACAAGAAAACAATGAAGTATAACAAAAAATAAATGTAAGAGAGACACTATGATATATAGTAGTTCGTTTAAACCAAGCCTAATCTACTCCCCTAACTTCCTACTAAGGAATTTAAAGCAATCCACTAAATCTCATATTTGACCCCAAGTAGGCCTTTTAGTAAAAAGCTAGAAAATTACAACCTCTTACCAACACCCGATAAGCCCTCTAGCTAGCATACACCACTAGGAATACAAAACCTTTTACTAAAACCTGGTAAGCCCTTTAGCTTACAAGCTAGAAAATACGAGAATGATGTACAAAGATAAAATCTGAGAGATGAATCTCTCAGTTACAATGATCTCTCAAGGATAAATATAAAGGCTTGAACAAATGATACAAATGATAATTAAAGGCTTTTGAGAGAAAAATGAAAGCACAAGTATAATAGAGAAGTAAAAATACAAATGTTAGCTTAAATGAATTTATTCTTGCTTCTTACTAGTCTTAAAAGCATCATTGAATTGTATTTATAGGCATCCCAAGAGCTTCAAAAGAAACTAGCTGTTACTATTCACAACGGTCTTATTACTATTTGCTATTCGCTATTCACTATTCATTATAACAACGGTAAAAAAAGTTGAATAAATTTTTGCACATTTTAATCAAATAAAACATAATATTTCAAATGCCATAAAAAAATTATTACAAGATTTTTTGCATTGAATTACATGATGAAATTGATTTTCATTTTGGCGCTAAGTAATTTAAAGCACCAAGTTAATAACCATTAACAAAATAATTTTATTATCAAAATAAATTTATTTTTCATCATCAAAACCATATGAAAGAAAAAACATCACAAAAAGCTCGTTACCCCGCACATGGCCTTGCAACGACAAGAAAAGTAAGCATGTTGTCCTGCTTATGGGCTGACAATGACATAAACAAAAAAAGCCCATTACCCAGCACATGAATCAGCAATGAAGAGAAAAATAAGTCCATTGTCTTGCTTATGGCCCCCAACGAGGAGAAAAATAACCCTATTATCCTGCTAATAGCCTAATAACGAGGTAAACATAAAAGCCACATTACCCTACCTATGGCCTGGCAATAAGGAGGAAAGTAAGCCCGTTGTCCTGCTTACAACCCGACAATAAGGTAAGTAAGCATGCAGCGTTCCCCGAAAGCTGACTTTTGGGGAACCCAGCGTGCCCCGACATCTAGCTTTCGGGGAATCCAGCGTTCCCCGAAAGCTGGGTCGGGAACGCCCCCGAAAGTTGGCTTTCGGGAAACCCAGCATTCCCCGAAAGCTAGGGGTCGAGGAACGTTGGGTCCCCCGAAAGCCAGCTTTCGGGGAACGCTGCGTGCCCCGAAAGCTAGCTTTCGGGAGACCCAACGTTCCCCGACCCCCAGCTTTCGGGGAATGCTGGGTTCCCCGAAAGCTGGGGGTCGGGGAATGCTGGGTTCCCCGAAAGCCAGCTTTTGGGGAAGGTTTTTTTTTTATTTTAATTACTTTTTTTTATTATAATAAAATAAAATAAAAAATACAACTAAATAAATGTTTTTTAAAAGATACATATATCTTATTAGTTGAATTTATTTAATAAATAAATTAGTTAATTCTTTTAAAAAGATACATCAATCTTTAAATAAATTCAATTAGTTAATTTTTTTAAAAAATAAATTAGTTGAATTTATTTAATAAATTATTTTTAAAAAGATACATATATCTTTAAATAAATTCAATTAATTTTTAAAGATATATATCTCATTAAATTAGTTGATTGAATAACTAATTTTAAGTATATGTATTTTTAAATAATTTAATAAAATAAAATAACTAATTTTTTTAAATATTTTTTAACTATGAAAAGATTCCCCCGAAAGCTAGCTTTCGCGAAACCTAATGTTTCCCGAAAGCTGGCTTTTGGGGAAGCTTTTGTTTTTTTTTTTTTTTATTATAAAAAAATAAAAAATACAACTAAATAAATTCTTTTTAAAAAGATACATATATCTTATTAGTTGAATTTATTTAATAAATAAATTAGTTAATTCTTTTAAAAAGATACATCCATTTTAAATAAATTAAATTAGTTAATTTTTTAAAAAATAAATTATTTGAATTTATTTAATAAATTATTTTTAAAAAGATACATATATCTTTAAATAAATTCAATTATTTTTTAAAAATATATATCTTATTAAATTAGTTGATTAAATAACTAATTTTAAGTATATGTATTTTTAAATAATTTAATAAAATAAAATAACTAATTTTTTAAGCTTTCGGGAACCCAATGTTTCCCAAAAGCTGGCTTTTGGGGGAAGGTTTTGTTTTTGTTTTTGTTTTTTTTAATTAATTTTTTTATTATAAAAGTAAAAAAAATATAAATAAATAAATTCTTTTAAAAAGATACATTTATCTTATTAGTTGAATTTATTTAACAAGTAAATTAGTTAATTCTTTTAAAAAGATACATATATCTTTAAATAAATTCAATTATTTTTTAAAAATATATATTTTATTAAATTAGTTGATTGAATAACTAATTTTAAGTATATGTATCTTTAAGTAATTTAATAAGATAAATTAATTAATTTTAAATATTTTTGAGTATTAAAAATTTAACTCACGATAATTTAAAATTTAAGATTAGTTAATTTATAATTATTTAAAATACAGATATTTATTTATATTTTTTAATTTTATTTTATTATAATAAATTATCTTTGTGTGTGTTTGTATATATATATTGTGTGTATGCTGATTGGGAGAGAGAAATGGAGAAATAGGTGTGAGAGAGAAAGAAATTGATATAATGAGAGAAAAAGAGAGATGGAGTGACTATGAAGAAGATGACGTGGTGGAGTGATAGAAGGGTAAAATAGGATTTATGAAAAATGAAAAAAAAAATTGGTGAGAAAAGGCTGCAAAAAGTAAAACCCTCGCTGTGAATAGAATTTCCCTAAAAATTATTGGAGATTGAAAATAGTGGAAACACATAATAGATTAGTTGAATAGTTTATTTTGAACACAGATGAAATCCGAACAAATCCAAATCTAAACAAACTGAAAGATGATCTCAAGATAGGCATGCCCGAGAATATAATGACATAACACCATTAAATAAATAAAAATTAATCGAACTCGAAAGATTACGCAAAGAGTTATCTCAGATACAATGAACAACTTGGGCCACTTTGAACTAAAATTAGGAGCAAACGTTTGCTAATAAAACCAAGCTGTTTTATGACACCTGTAAATGGGCATGGAACACGCTGATACGTTTGACGCTAATTTTCTTCCACAAACGAGACAGACATGGAAGCCGAACATTGGCAGAAACAAATCAAAGAAAAATCTGAAGCTCATCGTCAAAGCCACTGGACAATTCAACAATCGACCAAGTCTGTTATGAAAATCTGTTGGATTCTATCGCAAAAGATTTGGAAATCCGAAATGACGAAGAAACTCTCTGAAATCCAAGTAGATCAAGTCAAGTCAAAAATGGGGGCATGACTATGTAACCGGCGACGCCATCGTTGCGTGTAAAGATTTCCAAAAATTGACTACAAAAGCCGATAGGTTTCTACAAAACTGGGACCACGAGCAAGAGGAGAAGAGAAAGTGAGAAAAAAAGGGAGAAAAGCGGAGAGTTTCTAGGTCGCTGGAAAAGCAGCCCAAGCCCAATTCTCTCTGGAAAATTTAAGCAGCGGCAGATTTGGCGGCGTTTCAGTTTTTTTTTTTTTTTCCGACAATAGTGCAGTCGCGCAGTGGTGGTGATGGACGGCAAGGCTTCAGGGGGCGAAGACTGGAATCGGTTGAAGCTTCGCTGGCGGCGAGAGGCTTGAACGGAGAATACAAGTGTATGTGTGTGAAATTTCAAGAAACTTTTGAAGTTTTCCCACTTGATGCTTTCACCCCAAAACTCCTGTTTTATTAGAGTTTTACCTAGAAGGATTTGAACATTTTCGTTTATGCCCTCTTTTTTGTTCAAATTTTATCAGGACCCTACAAGTTATTATTTATTTCATATATGCCACCTATTTGACATTTTATGCATATTTGATTTTATGAAATTGCTTATTAGTCCTAAATTGTTGAAATATTGACACATATGCTTAAAGATTCGTATTAAATGCATTAAATCCTAATACAATGTCATTGAACATGCTTACATGGCCATATCATTTCCTTGTGACCTGATAAGTAAATGGATGTTATAATTCATTGTTAATTTGTAAATGGTGTTAATTACCCTAAATCATAGTGTTATGTTTAATTGATAATGAACTAGTATTTTTTGCAACCTATTGGTCATAAAGCATGGTTAAGTAAAGTATCAGCATATATACGAATGAAAAATTATTTTGAAAGTATCACTAAGTGATTTCATTATATCGATTATTCAACATGCCAAGTAGCTTGAGTATCTCCAAAGGAAATGAAAATATTCAAGAATAAAGAACTATTAGATCTTTTTCATTCCATTGCATTTGTTAGTTCTAATGATGACAAATATATCCCAAGAAATGAGTGAATTGGAATACGTATAAATTTTATTCTCTTAAAAATATTGATTAATGAAAGAATACTATGTTTCAAAATATAAGATATATGTTTCAAAAATAAACTTTTCTGTTTCTGAAATATTCAAAATATATGATATATGTTTTAAAATATACCTTTCTATTTTGCAAGTTTCGAAATATACAACTTTGACAAATGTAGTTTTCTTGAGAAAGAGTATACCAAATGATTTTTGATATCAATGCTTGATATCAATGGTATGTGTATAAATATTTATGCTTAAAAGCACATTTGTTTTAATCTTTGAAAACGATTCCTTTTTCAAAGTTTGAGCAATGAGTGATAAGCAAAATAATCAATCAAGTGCACCCAAGATTTATAGTGGTTCGGCACCCAGCCTAGTCCACTACCTTAAAGTCTTCATACTTGAAGGATTTTCAATCCCAACTCTATCAATCAACATAAACAAGGATTTTACCAAGATTCACCCTAAAACCTTTATATACAATGAGTTTTTAAGGTTAAACTCAAATCTCTCAACAAATGATAAAAATAATGGATTTAATTTTACAGCTCAAACAATTTGTAACAATAACTCCTCACCAATGGCTGTACCAACCTTTTACCAAACCTTTAGACAAGGAGAGCCTAGGAGTAAATACATCACTTGAATTCATTTGCTTTTCCTTTTCACATTCAATGCACAAGATGGATTGAAGAAAGATAGCTTGATACTTCAATAAATGTTTTCATTCTTCTTTGTATATTCTCTATCTTCAAACACCTACTATTTATATCAAGACATAAAATTTTGGTTATTTCTAGCCATTAGTACAGAAAATCAGCGTTTTAGCGATGAAAAATTCATCACTAAAACATCAAAATCCATCACTAAATTTTTTAGCAACAGATTTAGTAACAAGAACCTTTCCATCGCTAAAAGAGGCATCGCTGAAATTTAGCGACGGGTATTTTTTAGTGATGGAATCAACGATGGGGGTTGTACCCGTCGCTAATCAGCGACGGAATTAGCAACGGGTTGATCCTGTCGCTAAATTTTAATTTTTTTATTTAATTTTTTTATTTTTTAGTGATAAGGTTGAGCCCGTCACTAAATTTTAATTTTTTTTATTTAATTTCTTTTTATTTTTTAGCAACAAGCTTGAGCCCGTTGCTAAAATTAAATTTTTTTATTTAATTTTTTAGCGATGATGGAGTTGACCCATTACTAATTCCGTCTCTAAATTCAATCCCAAATTTCAAAATTTAACGCGCGCCAAGCCCCGTCCTTCCCTCATGTATGCCACGTGACTGCGCCTCTGCTCATCACATGGCAACACTGGAATATTATTCCCAGTTATTATTTTTGCTCTTTATCAGATTCGAACTCCCAACCTCTCATGACCAAGTTCCGCATGCGAGCTATCTGATTTGGAAGCCTTCCTGTTTATTGATATATATAAAATATATTTATAGTATTCTCTTCCAAATATTTCAAAATTATATTTATACATCAAAATTTCTCAAACTTATTTAATTATATTAATTTTAATATTAATATTAGTAAAAAGAAATGATTATTAATCTTAATTTTAATTTTATTTCGTTATTAATTCAAATAAAATTTTATTAATTATTATATTAGTAGTGAAAATTTATGTTTTTATTTTAATTTAAATTTGTAATATATTTAAAAATTATTAGTTTAATTTTTTCTAATATTAATGTTAGTAGTGAAAAATTATGTTTTTATTTTTTTTTTTAATTTTTTAGTGAAGAATTGACCCGTCACTAAATTTGAATTATTTTATTTAATTTTATTTAATTTTTTTTTCTTTTTTAGTGACAGGGTGTACCTGTCGCTAAATTTTTTTTTTTTTTATTTTTTAGCGACGAGATTGTCACGTCCTCAAATTTTAATTTGTTATTTAATTATTTTTTATTTTTTAACGATGGAGATCCATCTGTTAGTAAATTTTAATTTTTTTTTAATTTTTTTAATTTTTTTATATTTTAGCAATGGGTGTACCCCATCGCTAAATTTAAAACTTATTTATTTTTCTACTTTTTTATTTTTTTATATAATTTTATTTAAATTCTATTTATCTAAATTTTAATTTTTATTTAATTTTTTTATTTTTTAGCAATGGAATTGACCCGTCGCTAAATTTTTATTTTTTTAATTTAATTTTTATTTTATTTTTTAACGACTGATTTGATCTCATCGCTAAATTTGAATTATTTATTTATTTATTTATATTTTTTAGTGATGGGTTAACCCGTCACTAAATTTGAATTATTTTATTTAACTTATTTTAATTTTTAGCTACAAGGAGTACCTCGTCGCTAAATTTTAATTTTTTATTTAATTAGTTTTTATTTTTTAGCGACGGGAATCCCCCGTCACTAAATTTTAATTTTTTTATTTAATTTTATAGCGTCGGGCGTACCCCGCTAAACTTTAATTTTTTTTTATTGAATTTTATTTAAATTCTTTCATCTAAATTTTAATTTTTATTTATTTTTTTTATTTCTTAGCGACAAGATTGGCCCCGTCGCTAAATTTTTAATTTTTTTAATTTCATTTTTTTTATTTTTTAGCGACAGGTTGACCCTATCGCTAAATTTTATTTTTTTTATTTAATATTTTTTATTTTTTAGTGATGGGATTGCACTCGTCGCTAAATTTTTATTTTTTTATTTAATATTTTTTAATTTTAGTGACGGAATTTTCGTCGTTAATTCCGTCACTAAATTTGGTGACAGGGTTTTTGTCGAAAATTTCATCGCTAATTAGCGACGGAATAATTCCATCACTAAATTTCGTCGCTAAAATACATTTTTTCTTACAGTGCGTTAGAGACAAATTTTCACGAAATTTGAGGACATGCTTCGAAACACAACACATGAGATTTCAAAACATCCTAATTTGCACTAAAGTTTTGAAACATGTTGTAAAGATCTAGAAAAAAAATTAAAATAATTAAATAAATAAAAAAATAATAATAATAATGATAAATAATAGTATTAATAATTTAATTCTAAAAAAATATATAATAAAATAAAATAAAAAATATATATTTAATAAATAAATAAATGGGAAAATATAAAAGAAAAGAGGGAGGCGCACGGGCAACCCCCCTTCCCTAAAAATCTATTAACTCTCTCTCGTTTTCTCTCTTAGTTCCTCTCTCGGATTTTTACCAATTTCAAGTGATCGAGCCGTTCGATCTTCAATTCGACTTCATTTTCATCGTTTAAGAGCCCCCAATCTACAAGAAGGTAAGCATTTTGGTTTAATCTTGATGGTTTTTCTTTGCTATTTCGAGTGGGGTGTATGTATAGGCGCGATATGGGTTTCGGCCGGTTGTTTAAGGTTAGATCTACAAAGATCCGACTGTTGGATTTTGTTGGTTTGGGGATATGTTGGTCGGATTTCTCGAGGGTGTCGGATGGCGATCTCCAATGGTCGAAAATCGCCGGCCATGATGGTCGACGATGACTAGCAGTGAGCTTTGTTTTTAATCGAAAATTAAACCCTAGATATATGAAAATCTAGCCGTCCAATCTTTGTTATTTTTGGGTATGTTGGTCGCCTAGGTGCTGCGCACCTTGTGGTAGCCTCTGATCGTCAAAAAAATGGCCGGCGACCGGAGAACAGCGATGGCCAGAACGCGTCCCTATTTGGTCAAAAATTAATTTTTAGATCTATAAAGATCCGGCCATTCGATGGTTCTCATTTTGAGATATGTTGATGTTTGTGGCTAGGGCTTCGAAGGTGGTGGTCGATAGCGGAAGATTATCAGGAATAATAGAAAAGAAAAAAAAAAAAAAAAAGAGGGTTTTTGGGGTTGGGTTAGGTTTTGGCCTAGGATAGCAGGGCTCGATTGGGTTATAGAATGGCCCAATGTGTTGGGCATGGCTTGATCCAATTGTGGCAGCCCTTAGGCTGGCCCACTCGACTTTTTCTCCCTTCTTGTCGCTTGTCCATGAATCTAAGATGACTTGGTTAGGTTGATCCTACTCAAGATATCGATGTCAGTCTAATTTGGGTTCTCTTTAGGTCTCTTAGAATTGGCGATGTTATTATCGAGTCACTTTGTTGATCGGAGTTCTAAGGACGAAGTCCTATTAGGTGACTCAAGGCCGAGCAGGACTGACCCTGAGTGTGTTCTAGGCTAACCTATGATGATGACTTGGGTTTATCCCAAATCCTGATTTCTGATGGATTCATTTTATTCTGAGGCTAAAGCATTACAAATTATTTCTTTTAATCCATTTATTAAGTTACTAATTAATTAATTATTATGTTTTTAAAAATTTGCCAATTTAATTATAATATAAATATATATGTATTTTAGAAAAAGAGAAACTTTAAAAATATTATCTATATTAAAAGTAAACTAGTTTAAGGGAAATATAGAAATATATATATATTATTTTATTGTAGCCTATAAGTAGGTGTGTAGTTCCACTATATACTTACAAGTAGCATGCAAGGCAAGGCATGATGACGTAGTTAATGGCTAAGCTCGACGAATTCCATGGCACCAAATTCGAATATTGTTCAGGCCAAGATATAAAATAACCGATTAAGGGTGTTAGACAATGGTTAGGATTTTCGATAATTTTTATTATATTGTTACTTGTATTACTCAAATGTGACCACCCCATTCTATTTATTGTAGGTTTGGATTCTCAGGATTTTGTTCAATGTTCTCCCCAGACTCGGACTTGAGCTGTCATTTCCTAGGCGAGTAAACAAGATATGTTATGTTTACATTATTTTATGGACGTATATATATTGTTCCATGCACAAATTGTATATGATTTTTTTATATGTGAATCACATAAAGACAGTTTTAAATGTTTCTAAATTGCATGAAATATTTTCATCCTACTATGAGAGACATAAGCAGAAAGATACCCTAACTAATTTCTTGTCTTGAGAATGTGAAATATTGAATGATATGGTGTATTTTAGGCACCACATGAAATGATAAATGATTATGACTTGTGCATAAAGTAGGGTATCATTTGCATTATTATTAGAGGACTATCTAATAGATTCCCTAGTGACTCACAGCAGGAAAAGATTATGGTACTGTGAGGTTTGGCATGTGATTAGTGGTTAATTTTATAAAAATTTTGTTATAATTATACCCTTCTTTTGATCTTAAAAATAGTTTAAATTAGATATTAATATATATTTTATGGTTATATGCAAGTTTAAATTGAAAAATGAATGAAATGAAATTTTAAAGTAAAATTTAATAATAATAATAATAATATATAAAATTATATATAATACATATACATCATTATATGCATGCATGTAATATATATATAATATAATATAATATATATATATGTGCCATGTGTAATACATATATATAATATATAATTTATTAATAACATTAAATTATTTTTATTTTTTTTTAGGCATGAAGAATTCAAGCCCATGAAGACTTAAAGTCCATGAAGAATTCAAGTCCATGAAGAAATCAAACCCATGGAAAAATCAAGCCCATGAAGAATTCAAGTCCATGAAGAAATCAAGCCCATGAAAAATTAAAGTCCATAAAGAATTCAAGCCCATGAAGAATTAAGACCCAATTTGAGCAACCCATGGAAGATATTATTTGGAGAAGGCCCAAGGATTATTTTTAATCCTAATGAAGATTAAAAACCAATTTATAGAAATCTATTTTTATTTTTTATGTGAGAGCTTTATTAGGTGTGTTTTTTAGCTAAAATCCATTTAACTATTAGGTGGATATTATAGCTAAAATCCATTTAACTTTATGAATGCTTTATTAGGTATGTATTTTAGCTAAAATCCATTTAATATTAGGTGTGTATTATAGCTAAAATCCATTTAACTTTAAGTGTGTGAGTGCCCATTAGATATAATTATGTCTAGTTGAATAATTGAAATTGTGTGGTTTGTATTGCATCTTGTGGCCTATAAATAGATCACTTGATTGCATTTGTAAGGGTGATTATTATTCTTGAATTAAAGTTTAGTTGTTTCCTTATAATTCTCTCTTTGAGAATTGTTCTTGTTCTTTCCCCTTTTCTTTAGTATTCTCTCTTGTGATCTTACTTCCTTCCTTTCTTCTTTTAAATTCTTATGTCATTTATTATTACTTTATTATTCACCGCCTAAATGGCCGGTTAATTTGTGCCTTTAAATTTCTGCAATTTTAATTCTTGTCATTTAATTATTCACCGCCTAAATGGATGGTTAGTTTATGCCTTTAAAATTTCTGCAATTTTAATTCTTGTTATTTAATTATCCACCGCCTAAATGGCCGGTTAGTTTATGCCTTTAAAATTTCTTGTCATTTAAATTATGTTATTTAAATTACGTCGTTTAAATTCATGTCAATTAACTTTTAAATGGAAATGAGTAGCTAAATCTAATCTTGGGTTAAGGCAAGGACAGTGTCCAACGCCAATGATTCCCAAAGAAAGCTGCGCTTTAAATAAGTAACATTAATTTAAATTTCAGTATGAGTGTATCTTAATTATTGAGAAATCACTAGGTTTGGATTGGAGCGTAAGCCTAACTTAGAGCTTTCATGCTATGTATGAGAGTTACTAGAACTGGAAACGCTATCATACCCAAACCCGGATGATTAATTTAGTTGTTTTGTGTATTAATTGCAATTGAATTTATGGTGGTTGCTTAAATTAGAATCCCGCATATCATGTATGGGGATTGCTTAACCTAGAACTATCATCATCTCTAATTGCATTTAATAACAAACCCTCATATCTGAAATTAAATTAATGTTGCTAATCTTTTATGCTAAAATTTGGGAATCAACGGGTTGGCACTGAAATTGTCTTAACTCAAGTACTATCCAATTTTATATTCTCACTTAAAGTATTTATTTCAATTACTGCCTTAATTTATTTCCTAGAATCTGTTGTTTAAAAAACCATAAAAAACCTTGTTGCCAATTTATCCAAATGCGTGTGTGCTTGTGTGACAATCTTTTTATTTTGCCATAAATAAATCTCTCAGTGGACGACCTGGACTTATTCAGAAAATATAAATTTAAATTTGGACTACAACTGCACTCGTACACTGACGAGTATAAACCTCTCACCTAAACAAAGAAAAAAAAAAATATAAAATTTTTATTGTGTTTTGTTTTGTGTTTTAATTGCAGGGTGGGAGTGCAGCCAGCATGCCAAGGCCATGGGAGACACAGATAGTATGTTTCAGCACTGCTATCACGTGGGATGTGATGGTATTATAGTGTGATGATGATGTATATGCCAGTATATGTACTTGTGTGCATATGGGTATAGGCGTTAGGCCAGTTTCTACTAGTGTGTCCTCGCTCTCGAACAACATCCAGGAAAACCGATTCCTTAGGGGGTGATCAGGCTCCTCAGCCCTCACTTGCTAGTGGTAACACAATCATCAAAGGCCGTGGACGAGGTCGTGGCAGATGACGTGACCGAGGCCGAGGTAGAGGCCGAGACCATGGTTTAGGTCGTAGTAGAGTTGACTTCGATGGTAGTACTCTGACGCGGGACAGAGACCAACTGATTATTGACTCTTTGGCAAATATCATAATGTCATTGACTAACATGGTTAATTCTCAGAGACAGCCGGAGGCACCAGGGAGTATGGGCCCGGATACTAGAGTTAGTGGCAGCACTGGAGATAGGATTGACGACGACACCGAATGTGGCACTAGTAGAGGCACTGGCAACGATGCGGTGGCCGGTGGCACTAGAGGTGCTGTTAGTGGTGGCACTACAGGTGTTGCCCTCAGCACTGGTGATACGAGCAAGGTTAGATGACAGCCTCTAATAGACCTTGAGGCCGTTGGAGTAGATTATGAGTTTGAGAGGTTCATGGGTCTGAAACCGCCCCAATTTAGAGGTGCGAGGGACAAGGTTGAAAATTTCTTGGATCAGTTAGATAAATTGAAAAAAGGCTCTTGCATTCATGGTTACCGAATGGTAGAGCTCACCTCTTTCTGTCTTCATGGTGAGGCGAGCGCTTGGTATGATGTGCTGAGGAGACGGCGGGGTGATGCCCCGTTAGGATGGGCTGAGTTCAAGAGACTCTTTTTGGCTAAGTATATCTCTAACACTATGAGATTTCAGAGGGCCCAGCAGTTTGAGGCCTTAAGGCAGACTCCGGATATGAGCATCAAGTGCTATGATGCATTATTCACTTAGCTTCACAGTATGCACCTGCTTTAATTCCTACAGAGCAAGATAGGATTACTTGCTTTATGTCTCGATTGATTTAACCGTGGTTCAGGAGTTTGCACACCTCCCGTTTTTGGACTTATGAGGAGGCAATTGATAGTACCTTAGCCCTTAAGGCACGTGCAGCAGAAGAGAAGGCAATTAGAGACATGAAGAGGGCCAAAGGCGAGAGTAGTACTCCATTCTCTTCTGGGAAGAAGAGGAAGGGCTCGATGAGTTTCCCAGCCGTTAGTAGTAACGCCACCATTTCCACCATTGCCTGCGCCCCCTTCCCAGAAACAGCAGCAACAGTGGCAACAAAGGCAAAAAGAGAGGCCCTAGTGTCCAATATGCAAGAAGCGACACTCAAGGGTGTGCAAGTTTTAACCTTACAACATCCTCGTTTACTGTATGGTCCATGCAAGTGCTACATACTTCCTCGAATTCTTTCATATGAGTATATGGATTTTCAGAATCCATACCATGGAATGTGGGCAACAATTGGATTGTGCCAGGTTTGAAATTGAACCTATGGTGATTTATGGGAAGGATGTTACACGAGGGTGTTGTCTGCCTTGGAGGGTGAAGGTACTCTCTAAGAGGTCTAATCAATTCCTGATCAACAGGATCAGGATCACCATGGTCACTCCCATGTTCAAACATGTTGTTTGGTTGAGCCATAAATGAGTGTGGCAATGAAAACTCAAAATCAGATGGAGTACTTTCTGAATGTAACACTTGTTCAACCACTCTACCGGATCTAAGTCTCATACACCAGACCAAACTGACAGAGAAGGGAAATTAAAGAACAGAAGTAAAAAAAAGACTAGGGATGATTATTTGGCTTACCTTAATCTCCCCGGCAATGGCGCCAAAATTTGCTGCATCGCTCACCTTGCATTTATCACTTTTTGTATTTTTCTTTCACTAATTCAGCTAATTTAGCAACTAATTATGTTCACAAATAGGATGAGGCATTTAGACTCGCCAGTGCACGAGTATGATTGTAGCAGAAAATTTATATGTAATTTTTCCAGGCAAGACCGGGTCGACTCACAAGGAGATTACTCATGGAAGGAGATAACCACACCAGTTCTTTTGATTAACGGAATAATAAAATGAGATCAAACTAAATGTGAAATAACTGTAATCTGGAAATGGAGAGGTCTTGGGTCAAGACAAATCTGGTGCCAAACCCAACTGATTTTCCATATAGCTTTCTGTGATGTAACTAGCAGCTCAAATAGCTCAGGTTTTTAACCATTAAATATACTACTGAGATGATGATAACTCTTTGTTCAAACAACCTCCATACATGGCATGGAGATTCTATGGTAAGCAGCTATCATAAATCAGTGTATAAATAATGTTTTGACAAATAATTGCTCGGGGCTTGGGTATGAGAACGTTTCCAGGTCAAGCAGCCCCCATACATGGCATGGAGACTCTAAGTTAGGCATACGAACCAATCCAAGCCTGAGGTTTTCGTTAATAACATTTCCTAAACTGCTTTTGCTTTGGTTACTTTGACATATGGAGTTCTGCTATGTTGATTCATCAGTGGCTTTGGGCACCATCTTTGCCTTAACCCAAGAATCGAATTAGCCACACATCTTCATAGGAAGTGCACGACTAATACTAATCTCTACAGATGAATACGAGATTCGTAAAGAAAATAAATTGAAACAACAGTTAAGAATTTGGTAAACTACTGCTGTATTGATTACTGAAACGAACTACAACTTGAAACAGAAATTAAGATGGACTTGTAATACAAAGCTCAGAGTTAGCAAGAACAACTAGAGTAACTGAAGTGCTATTCGCAAAGAAAGAAATACAGACAAGAACAAAAGCGAGAGAAACAGACAAAAGGGAAAAACAACTCTCTACTTTCCAATGATCTTCGTCTTTTCTGTGTTGTTTTTCTTAGTATCCTCTGCTCTCCCCAACCTCTGATTCCAAAGAATGTTGGTCCCTTTTTAAGCTTATGGCGCATGGAAGTGGGGACCATTTGTTTGAAAAGTTGCAAAAAGTTGGTTGAATTTACCTTAGAGCCACCGCGTGTATTTGCGCATGTCAGAATTTTTTGTTTGGATGCTCATTCGAATATACTAGCAGAGATATTCGAATGCGTACTGAGTTTCTTTTGGCTGATCGGGTCATTTGAATGAATTTTAGTCCTATTCGAATGAATTTCATGCTTTACTGTTCCTTACACGGCGATTTTCTCGGTCATTCGAATGCAACAGTACTTTTATTCGAATGAATTTCTAATTTTTCTCTTGACTTCTTCATTGCATTCGGATGACTTGGGAAGTATTCGAATATGGAATTCCTTGGGTTGCTTCTTATTCGAATTACTCAGCCTTCATTCGAATAGATTTCCTTTCTTCTTCAACTTCATTCGAATGACTTGGCGTTTATTCGAATATATCTTCACTGCTTCCAAACGATGTGCTTATCCGAATTTCTTCTCATGCTCGGCTCATTCGAATGACTTGGCTTTTATTCGAATATGCACAATCTTATCTGGAGATCTTAATTTTGGTTACTTCTTTATTCGAATTAGGCCAAGCTTATCCGATTATATACCCGATATCTTGCATATTTGAATGTCTGAATGATTTATTCGAATGTTTGAGCAGCTTTCTTCTATTTTGCTCCATATTTGAATACCTTTGAAGACTCATTCGAATGGCTTTGACTTTTTTTAGAACACCTTTATTTCTTGACTTTTTATTCCTCTTTCAATCATGCCTTTGGAGAGTATGAGTCATTCTTTCATCTCTTTTCCTTCTTTTGGGCTGCAACAAGCAATTCTGGAGATTTTAAGTCGATCAAATGGATTGGGAGGTAATAAAAACATAACAAATTTTGCATTTTTTTAGCATCAATCAGTGGAGTCCCGGTGGTGTGTGAGTTCCTAGATGTTTTTCCCGATGAGCTTCCAGGACTACCACCCAATCGAGAGATTGAGTTTTGTATCGACCTAGTACTGGAAGCTCGACCTATTTTGATACCCCCGTATAGGATGGCCCCAGCGGAGTTGAAGAAGTTAAAGGATCAATTACAAGAACTCTTAGATAAGGGCTTTATTAGGCCTAGCACGTCGTCATGGGGTGTGCCGATATTATTTGTGAAGAAGAAGGATGGGAGTTTGAGACTTTACATCGATTATCGACAATTAAACAAAGTCACCATTCATAACCAATATCCGTTGCCACGCATTGATGACCTATTTGATCAATTGCAAGGCGCGAGGCGATTTTCTAAGATTGACTTGAGATCAGGATACCATCAATTGAGGATTAGGAATCAGGACATTCCCAAGACTGTCTTTCGCACTCAATATGGACATTACGAGTTTTTGATGATGTCTTTCGAGTTGACGAATGCCCCGGCAGCATTCATGAACTTGATGAATAGGGTATTTCGACCTTTCTTGGATTGATTCGTCATCGTGTTCATAGATGACATATTGGTGTACTTAAGGAGTGATGTTGAGCATGAGCACCATCTTAGGACGATTTTGCAAGCCCTTCGTGAGCATGAGCTATATGCCAAGTTTTCAAAGTGTGAGTTTTGGCTAGAGAGTGTTGGCTTTTCAGGGCATGTTGTGTCTAGTCAAGGGATCCAGGTGGACCAAAAGAAGATAGAGGCTATGGCTCAGTGGCCTAGACCCACTACAGTCATCGAGATACGTAGTTTCCTAGGTCTAGCAGGATACTACAATCGCTTTGTGAAGGATTTTTCTAAGATTGTAGAGCCGATGACGCGTCTCACCCAAAAGAATGTAAAGTTTGAGTGGTCAAATGCATGCAAGCAAAGCTTCAATGAGTTGAAGCGGCGTTTGACTATAGCGCCAGTGTTGACCCTACCGTCAGGGAATGGGGGTTATGCCATGTACTGTGATGCGTCGAGGGTTGGATTAGGATGTGTGTTGATACAGCGTGGAAGAGTTATTGTGTATGCTTCTAGGCAGTTGACGAAACATGAGCAGAACTATCCTACTCACGACCTCGAGATGGCTGTCGTAGTATTTGCTCTCAAGATATGGCGCCATTACTTGTACGGTAAGACCTGCGAGGTGTTCACGGATCATAAGAGCCTCAAGTACATTTTTTACCAGAGAGACCTGAATTTGAGACAACGTAGGTGGATGGAACTCCTTAAGGACTATGATGTCCATATTTTGTACCACCCAGGAAAGGCTAACGTAGTAGCAAATGCCTTAAGTATGAAGTCTATGGGCAGCCTTGCTCATATTTCTAGTTGGAAGAGACTGTTAGTGGATCAGTTACATAGTTTAGAGCGGAGTGGTGCACGTCTAGAGATATCTGATTCTCGAGGATTTTTGGCGCATATCGAGCTTAGGTATGCCTTGATGGAAGAGATTAAGGCGACTCAAGTTAAGGACTCTAGTCTAGCCAAGATCATTAAGGATGTCGGAGAAGATAAGGCGTTGGAATTTTCTTTTGACCCTTCTGGAGTGTTGAGATTCAAGACTCGGCTTTGTGTCCCCGAGGTGGACGAGTTGAGGAGTAAGATCCTTAGGGAGGCTCATCACTCTAGATTTGCCATTCACCCAGGGACTACTAAGATGTATCAGGACCTAAAGCAATTATTTTGGTGGCCGCACCTTAAGAACGATGTTGCCCGTACGTGTCTAACTTGCCAAGTCTGTCAGCAAGTGAAGGCGGAGCATAAGAGGCCACGAGGTTTGTTGGAGAGCATTCCAATTCCAAAATGGAAATGGGAGCATATCACCATGGATATGGTTACAGGATTGCCGAGGTCCCCTGCGGGACATGATTCAGTATGGGTAGTAATAAATCGCCTAAGAAAGACAGTTCCTTTTATTGTTGTACGTATGTCATTTACTGCCTCTCAATTAGCCCAGAAGTTTATTCATGAGATTGTACGGTATCACGGAGTACCCATTTCTATTATATCTGATCGAGGGTCCATATTTACTTCTCGGTATTGGGGCTCGTTTCATGAGGCCTT
This sequence comes from Diospyros lotus, assembly GCF_014633365.1. Lineage (NCBI taxonomy): Eukaryota > Viridiplantae > Streptophyta > Magnoliopsida > Ericales > Ebenaceae > Diospyros > Diospyros lotus. The sequence continues at coordinate 17,106,465 of NC_068349.1, read as the reverse complement.
AGGTACACAGTTAGCATTAAGTACTGTGTTTCACCCCCAGACGGATGGCCAGCCGAAGAGGACTATCTAGATACTTGAGGACATACTTAGAGCGTGTGCCCTTGATTTCAAGGGTAGTTCGGAAAAGAATTTGTCGTATGTCGAATTTTAGTATAACAATAGCTATCAATCCAGCATTCAAATGGGACCTTACGAGGTGTTGTATGGTAGACAATGTAGGTCACCCTTAGGTTGGTTTGAGGTTAGTAAGAGGCGACTTATTGGCCCAGATCTGGTTGGCCAAAGCATGGAGATCATCCAGATAGTTCATGATAGGCTTTTGACAGCTCAAAGTCATCAGAAGTCGTATGTGGATCGTAGACATCAACCCTTAGAGTTCGCAGTTGATGATTTAGTGTACCTTAAAGTATCGCCTATGAAGGGGGTAATAAGGTTTGGGAGGAAAGGCTAGCTCAGTCCCTGGTATGTTAGACCTTTTCGAGTCCTTAGGAGGATTGGGAGGGTAGCCTACGAGTTGGCACTACCACCGTCGATGGATGGAGTGCACCATGTATCTCATGTGTCGATGTTACGCGAGGTTATTGGAGATCCCTCTCACGTTTTGCCCCCGACAGCACCCGTTATGATCCAACCAAGCTTTCAATATGAAGAGCAACCTGTTAAGATTTTAGATAGGCATGTCAGAAAGCTTAGATCTAAGGAAATAGCTTCCATTAAATTCCAGTGGAGCAACCATAGTGAGGATGAGGTCACTTGGGAGATGGAAGATGCCATGAAAGAGAAATATCCCTATTTGTTTCCTTGAAATTTGAGGACGAATTTTTATAAGAGGGGCAGAATGTAAAGATCTAGAAAAAATAAAAAATAAATAATAATAATAATAATAATAATAATAATAATAATAATAATAATAATAATAATGATGATAATAATAGTATTAATAATTTAATTCTAAAAAATATATAATAAAATAAAATAACAAATATATATAATAAATAAAAAAATGGGAAAATATAAAAGAAAAGAGGGAGGCGCGCGGGCAGCCACCCTCCCCTAGAAATCTGCTAACTCTCTCTTTTTCTCTCTCGCTCTCTCTCTCGAATTTTTGCCAATTTCAAGCGATCGAGCTGTTCGATCTTCAATCCGACTGCTTCAATTGAGAATTTTGGAGTTATTCTCATAAAAGTTCGTAAAAAATGGATAGTAAATGGCCTTAATAGTGCTAAGCAAGTGATTGAGTAGAATAAAAGATGCAATGTTTATGTGAATAGTGACACCGATGAATTCATAAGCATAACTTGTTCAAAACTTTCATGGATTTCGATTTCATCTTGTGCCACTATACTAAGGTAATGTTCAAATCGAAAGATATATTATTTTATACATAAACATATTTTGATCTTCTTCAATTAGAGTATTAATTTATATTTGAACAAGTGGTAGATTGTTAGAAATTTAAGTTATTCAAAATAAATTAAACAACTCTTGAATGGTCAAATATTAAAAGGTTGTATCTTTTCAAAATTCTAACCACCCTAGTCTTGAATATTGAAAGGTTGTATCCTTTTAAAATTCTAAATAAAATTTGAAATGTTGTTTCCTTTCCAAAAAATGGAGGATGTTTCCTTTCAACATTCTAACTAAAATTTTAAAAGATTGTTTCTTTTCAAAATTTCTAATTATATATATATTTAGATAATTATGAAAATTAAAGACAAGTAGAATACGTTTGAAACACAAGTTTTTTTTCTATTGAAAAAGATCAAAACTCTTTCTATTATTTCAAAATTTGATTTCTTCATTTTTTTTTTTTAGTACAGAAATTAAAAAGAACTTGTCATATTTATTAAAGTAATTTGATAAATCTTCACAGCAAACTCAAAGTGGAGAGAGGACAAATTTCGCGTTTAGAAAAGTGATTTTTATTGTGTTTCAAGTCTTCTACGACTCGAAGATTTTTTACAAAAATTTCTTATTTTTTATTGATATTGTTTCATTTTAAGTTTTGTACTTATTTTTCACAATTTTCATTATTGTAATATCCAAGTATCCCCGGTTAACAACTTAACAAACCACAAAGCCCCGTTGATATGTAGAATGAGACCCAATTATGCAAACGAAAATATGTTAGTTTGTCTTTTAACAATGACTCAAGTGATAATCAACATGAGATAATGATTACAAAAAAAATTTTTATCTCTTCACGTGAATATTTTTAATTATTTTTTGTATACCCAAAAGGAAAGCTAGCTATTAGTTGAGAGTAATGGCAACGATATAGGCAATTGGGCATTTGTGATGCATTGATTAAAAACAATAAAGGAGGCGAATGTTATTGGACCGTAGCAACGACACAAGAGGGGTAGTAACTCGTGAGACTAAAATTAAAGCGCTTTATTTAGTTGTCATGAATATAAGAATTCTAATTGGACTTTGATATATATAATATAAAAATATCGAACTCATAAGCCTTTTATATAATTTTTATATAGATTATTATATATGCATATGATAAGGTCGTCTTATGTCGGAATCAAATAGTTTTAATTTTCACAAAATAAAAGATATATAATATTCAAGTCAATAAGATTATGATTTTCTTTTTCTTAATAATTTTCATTGTTTGTTTGCTAGTCACAAATAAGGTTAAAAAGATGGGTTAAATTTTCATATCACTCTTGAAGTTTATCTAAATTATATCAACCATTTATGTGTTTTTAAAAAATTACTTCTTGTGCAACACATACTCTTTTGCTATTAAATAACTATAGTTAATTTTATTTTAAAATTTCTAAAATACCTCTCTTTACTATTCTAAAATATAAAAAAAAATTACAAGATCAAAATACACACTGACAAATCCATTATGTAGTGGATTTGCTAGTCAGAATCCACATTAGTGCGTATTAGTGTGCTCACCGACAAACCCACTATATAGTGGGCTCCATATGAAAGGGAGTGAGAAAGAGAGAGAGTGGTGGATAGGTGTGAGCTCTTTTGAAACCTTGAAAAATCAAGATGAAATTTTTGAATCTAAAGATCTCACTTTAAAGAAGTCCAAAGTTTTAAATTTGAAAAACCCTTTCGAATTGACTTCTTTGAACCCTAAAAGGTTTTTCGAACAAAAAAATTTTGTTTGAACCCTAAAGTGTTTCAATTCGAACAAAAAGGTCTCGATTTAAATTAAAATATGAGTTTCTTCAATTTAAATGAAAAAGTTCCGTTCAAATCCAAAGTTTCCATTCAAATAAATCGAACTCCAATCTAGGTTTTGATTAAAGAGAGATATAGAGATAGGGGATGGATATATAAAAAGACATAAAAAAGAGATTTTGGGGAAAGAAAAGGAGATGAGAATGGAATAAAATACATAATAGAAAGAATAACTGGGCGGTCACAAATGTAAGAGCAAAAGAAATGACACAATGAGAATTGTTAGTGTAAGAAACAAGGTCAAATGGTCGATTTAGGTGAAATCTTATCAATAAATGAGGTAGGTGACATTTTAAAAAACACGAGATCTCGATGCAATTTAAGAAAAACTCAAAAGGGAATTTATCCTAAAAGAATTGTCTAAAAGTATCCACAAGAGGTGTTAACTTTCTATGTATCCTATCATGTCATTTAAAATTTTATTAGAAGCAAATAAGAAGCCTTTTTCGTGATATCATTGTTCTAAATAATAAATTCCACAACTCAGAATCCGTTACCTTTGTTATTAGAAGCAAATAAGAAGCCTTTTTTTGTGAAATTGGGCATACATTTGCTATCAATAGAGCCTGAGAAGTGTTAAGGTAGAGAAACAGAAAAGTACATTGAAATTACTTCGAGATAATGTAGCCTAATTAATAGATAAAAATCACAAACAAGCAGAAAGCACCAATTTCACAACAGTTGAAAGCCATATGCACTGTACATAAATTACAGCATGGCAACAATCTCACTTGTACCCCGCCCCCCGCCAAACCAAAAAAAAAGCAAATTAAAAGTTTGTCCCCTATGAACATCGATCCAATACCATCTGAAATTATTCCCAATGTCTCTGTTATTGGACAAGGTCAGCTAAATGTCAGCAGGGACAAAGTTGCCATAAAAACACCATAAGATGCATATCATCCCCATTGCCCCCATTAACTGGCCAAACAAACCGATCCAATAATGTCCCAAAGAAAGATTCAATTAAGAAGACAGCAAAACCAACCAGTCATGCAAGCACAAGACTGAGAATAATCTGTGTTCATTAAACCTGTGTTCCTTTTTGGGGTTAAGCTTGTGTTTTGCCTGAAACTCAAGAAGCTTGTTGTGCTCCATTTACAATGACCACCTCCAGAAAGAATGAATTCAGCAACAGGAACGGGTCAGGCCACCTCTTTTCCATTATTAGGAAGTGCCATTTCTCTTCTCTTCAAGTATCAAACCCTCTCTGAGTGCAATTTGTGCCTCATTCTCCCTTCCCAAAGCAAATAGACTAGCAGCTTGCAGATAGGATGCAATATGCCACACCGGGGATATTACTTGTGCTTGAACTGCATCATTTAGGGCTTCCTGTGGCATATCATTCATGAGATATGACAAGCTGCGGCGAGCAAAAACTGTTGGGGAGACCATGGTTCCGACATCAATGAACTGCAGATGAAGTTAACAATTAGGTCAAAAGATGAAAAACCACTTTCTTGTGTAGAACAAAATATGATACATTAAAGTCATTTGAATGGTATGTTTGTTGTTTCCCACGAGAAAACCATACATAGTGATTTCACTCGTGGAACAATGTGCACACAGCTTATACTTGAAACATGGGCAACCTTGGATAAGAATCCAATGTGATTGTTTGCATTTTAGTCTTCTTATTTTTTTTTACTACTATTATGCAGGTTTGTATTATCTCCTTTACCCATTAAAAGTCACAAAACCATCAATTAACTTTTCTGAACACATTAATGTTATCATCCAGTGAAGAAATAACATCCCTCCGCACCTTTATTTCTCTTGCCCCCTTGTTCACTAGGCACAAGTTAATTTTTTGAAGAATATACACAAAACTAAAATATGTGTACAGAGACAACATATGCCTTAATCCAACTAGATGGGTCGACTACATAAATTACAGCCAGCCAATTATCTCTATGTATGGTCATGTTTTGTAGAACCCCCATAACTCATTTCATGCCTAAAAATTTCTAAGTTTTTCTTGGCTTTTCTCTAGCTCTTTTGTTGAAGACTTCTTACAACCTGTCTACTTTCGTCACATCAACCTCTATTGTATTCTACTTATATGATCAAACCATCCTAGTAACCTTTATTGTATTCTTCTTATATGATCAAGCCATCTCATGTCTCATGCATATATTTTTAATAGGAGTCACTCTGATCTTATTATGAACAACATCAATTTTAACTTTATTCCTTTTCATATGGTTACATATCTAATCTAATCTCATCTTATATTTTTTTTTTTTATAGTTCTAATGGAGTTTTACTATCATCTAAAAATTCGGATGTACTTTTTCATTTACCTATCCCACCATAATTCTATGAGCAACATTCTCATTATCTCTCCATGGTTTTAGATGAGTGATCCAACATATGTGAACTAAAATGAATTAATTTCCAAATCTCACCGTAACATCATTTACTAATATTTTTAATGAAATAAATTCACATTTCTTATATTGGGTTTTCAATGTACTCAAGACATTTAGGTGGTGTTCTCTTCATATTTCAGTTTTTAGTTTTGATTTTTGAATTCATTTTCAGTTTTGTGTTTTGAGTGTCTGTTTTGAGATTGCTAAAAATGCGTTTTTTTTGTCATTCTGAAAAAGTATCTCTCAAAATGCATTTTCTTTGTTTTGTTGTATGCTATTTGCAACTTATGATACACCAGAATGTTGTCCTGTGTTTATCCTGGACAAGAAATAGCAATAAATAGAGATGCAGATCTAGATCCATGAGGCATGAGGTAGCTAATGGAAGAAAACAACTGGCAGGTTGAAGTGCAAATTAATTAGAAGAACTCATACTGGTGGTCAACATTTTAACCTGTGTGTAGCATTCACTTGCAGTTCTGAAATCTTTATGCCTGAAAGCAGAATCACCCTTCTTCTTTGAGTTCAATGTCTCTTGCATCTGGTTTGTCCACATCTGGAAGGAAAGCTATAAAGAAAGTAACGAGAGTATTAAGCAGGACTCAGGAAATAGCTATAAGCCTATAACTATAAGACATAAGCCTGAATATAAGTACATTCGTATGGGAAGAAACACTGATACAGATGTGAGTACAAAAACAAATAAAAAAACAATATTTACCAGCCTTAATCCCACTAGAAGGGGGAAATAGAGAAGATACAACAATTTGAAATGACAACACCAAAACCATAAGGATACAACAATATATATAGATATGTGTGTGTGTGTTTTTATTAGCATTGTTATCTCTACTTGTGCATTCCTATCTACAGTCAGTCCCAAGCCCAAATAAAGGAGGGTTGTACTTCTTGCATGTTGTAAAAAATGAGCTAGAGCCATTGCATCAACGTCCAGATGTAGTGTTAAAAATGCAAGGATTCTCACATTTTGATGAATGAATGAGTAAACAAGTTAGTCCAAGATTAAAAATTAAGGATTGAATCATGAATATTAGGATATTGACAAGAAAATATATTTAGCGTGGACGTGGATTGGACAAAAATTAATATCATGTGTCTCCCAGAGATGAGATGGGTTGGAGAGAATGATAAAATGTTGATTGAATCTGGATATGAACTTTGGTACACAGGAATAATTGAGGAAAGAATGAAGTGGAGATTATTACGGATAAAACTTTTAAAATGGCTTATCAACTACCCAAATAGACTACTTTTTTTATAAGATAAGAAAACCACTTACAATGTAAGGATTGTTAAGTTATACTAGGAGAATGTCTAACCACTCAACTTATTGACGTCCATATCAAAAAAAGAAAGAGAAAAAATGATACAAAACGAAGCCCAATAATCAAGCAATGGGATTTAAAAGGTGAAAAAACAAACTATTTTTAAGGGGAAAATGTTGCAGAAAGAGCTTAGACCATAAAGGAGACAGAAACCAAATATGGATTGTGGAAAAGAATACTTTTCTGTATTGTGTTATGAAACGATACACTAGATATGCATTACTAGTGTGGATCCCAATTTAGGCAACCAATCCCAAATAATTAGGGATTAGTCAACTTAATCAAGGAAGAAAATAAGGGAAACAATACCAATAAGGTAACATAATCTTATCCTAATAAAAGGAAGCTCTAGAAATAAGAAAATAGAGATATTCTAGGAAGGAAGGAATTGTAGGAGAGATTTCTAGATTTCTAACAATCTCCCTCTCAAGTTGGTGAGTGGATATCATCCATTCCCAACTTACTGATGATCTCCTAAAATCTTAACATCAGTAGTCCCTTGGTTAATACATTCTCTAGTTGGTTATTAGTTAGAATGTAAGGAGTACTAATCAATCCACAATCAAGCTTTTCCTTTATGAGGTGCCTATCTACTTCAATATGTTTGGTTTGACCATGTTGAACTGGATTGTGAGCTATATTAATGGCTAACTTCTTGTCACGATAAAGTCTCATAGTCCCTTCTTGCTTAACTTTGAGAAACAATGATCTTGAGCCATAGAAGTTCGCATACTCCATTCACCAGTGCTTTAAGTTCAACTTTTGCACTAGATCTAGCAACACACTTTGTTTCTTACTTTTCCAAGTTACTAAGTTCCTTCCCATAAAAGTACAATAGCCTAATGTGGATCTTTTATCTGTGAGAGACCTAGCATAATCAGCATCGGTATAGGCTTCAATAATCAACTTGGTACCAAGTTGATTATAGTAGGGCAAGAAGTACTCTTATCAATCCAAACTACAAAATAATTGGAAAAGGATAATACTTCCTATTGAAGCCTATACCGATGTTGATTCTTGAAGCCTACACTTTGTTTGGATCGATAAGAGTAATTCTTGCACTGCTACTGAGACTTCCAGTTTCTTTTAGCAGATCCAAAATGTACTTCCTTTGAAATATAATGATGCCCTTCTTAGAATAGGCCATCTCAATACCAAGAAAGTATTTGAGCTTGCCGAGGATCTTGATCTCAAATTCTCGAGCTAGACACTTTTTTTTTTTTTTTAAGTTGGGCTAGACACTTCTTGAGGGACTCTTATTCAATTTATCATCCCCAGTCACAATTATATCATTAGCATACACCAAGAGTAGTGACCATACCTTGACTTGAATGCTTAATAAACAATGTGTAGTCTCCCCTACTTTGCTTGCAGCATATCAAGCATTGTTTTTGTGAATTTTCCAAACCATGCTCTCAGGGATTGTTTGAGACCATACAAATCCTTTTTTAGTCCACATACGTGATTTGCTCCAAAGTTCTTGTCAAAACCTAGTAGAGGCTCCATAAAAAGTCCCTCTTCTAGCTCCCCATGTAAGAATGTATTCTTCACATCAAGTTGTGACAAAAACCAATTAAAATTAGTTGCAAGGAAGAGCAATACTCGTACCATATTCATTTTTGCTATCGGCACAAATGTCTTTTGGTAATCAACTCCACAAGTTTGAGTATACCCTTTGGCAACCAGACTTGCCTTGTACCCATCAAGGGTTCCATCTACCTTATACTTGGGGGTGCAGAGCCATTTGCATCCTACCGATTTCTTTCCCACAAGTGAAGTCACAACATCCCACGTGTTATTCTTCTTTATTGCATGCACCTCCTATTTCATAGGTTGTACCCAATCCTTATTATCTAAAGCCTCACTTACTAAGGTGGGAATAGCAACTAAATCAAGAACAACGATAAAGGCTTTGGGTTGAGGTGTTAGTCTGTGAAGTGAAACAAACTGAAAAGATGGTACATTTCCAGCTAGCTTTTCTCAATGCAATAGATAAATCTAAATCACAAAATTCAAGGTTCATCAACAAATAGAGTAGGTTGAGTGATTTCATTACCTAATATCGGTTCAGTTGCTTGAATTTGTGTCAATTCTGGATTGGACTTGGCCTCCTTGAGTAAACTTGCAGTTTGGTTGGCTTCGGAGCTTTGGACTTGGTTCAACTAGTTGGTGTTGTTCTTAAGCCATGATGTCCTCCAATGAATCAGGTGGAGATGAAAAAAGATGGTATATAAGTGGAGGAAGAGAGTGGTAGTGTGAAGTTTAATCCTCTTATCTTCCAATGAATTTTCCCCCTGAAGATAGGGATTGGAGGATTGGAAATAAAGCTCTTTTCATTGAATGTGACATCCATGGGAACAAAGACTCTACGAGTCAATGGATGATGACATTTATAGCTTTTTTAAGTGTTGCAGTTGTTGGAAAGAAGAAGAATAATCCAATCTTATTCATTCTGAAGAAGAACTATAGTATCTATACACGCCTATCAATCATATAGGCAGTTTCCTAAATCTAATTAGGAAGACTCCTAATTAGATAGTTTCCTAAACTAAGTTAGGAAATATATACAAAAAAAGAAATAACTTACAACTGTAAAATACAATAGAATACAATCTAATCTTGACAAGATAATCAACATAATACACGATACAAATAAGGAACGAATCTACTCGTTCTCCAACACTCCCCCTCAAGATGGTGAGTGTATATCATGCATTCCCATCTTGCTCAACAATTTGTGGTAGACAAGATCTGGTAAGCCTTTAGTCAAAACATCCGCCAATTGCCCTCCTATAGGAATGAAGGGTGCACAAATTAGTCCACTCCCAAGTTTTTCCTTGATGAAATGCCTATCAACCTCAACATGCTTTGTCCTATCATGTTGAACCGGGTTATGAGTTATGATTATGGCTAACTTCTTGTCACAATAAAGCCTCATAGGAGCTGACCACTGGATTTTCAAGTCTATTAAGGAAAATTTCATCCATAGTAGTTCGCAGATACCTAAGTCCATAGATCTGAATTAAACTTCAACACTAGATCTAGCCAACACATTTTGTTTTCTACTTCGCCAAGTAACCAGATTTCCACCTAAAAAAGTGCAATAGCCTAAAGTAGATCTCCCACAAGGGATCCACAAGGGACCCTTGCATAATTGGCATCTGTGTATGCTTCTAATGATAATTCTCCACTCTTTTTAAATAGAAGACCCTTACATGGAGAACCCTTAAGATAGTGAAGTATCCTGTGAACAAACTTTAGGTGACTTTCCTTAGAATCATGCATGAATTGGCTAGCCACAGTCACTGCATAAGCAATGTCTGGTCGAGTATGAGACAAATAAAATGAGTCCCCCTACTAACCGTTGATATGATCCCTTATCCACTAATCCTACTTCAGAATCAACACCAATCCTGTGATTTGGTTCAATAGGTGTATCAAGTGCCCAGCTTCCAAGCATGCCAATTTTAGCTGAGAAATAAATATCCCTTTCTTAGATCGAGCTACTTCAATTCCCATAAAGTATTTCAATTTTCCTAACTCCTTGATCTCAAATTCTCTAGCCAAACACCCCTTTAATTGTTCTATTCCTTCTTTATCATCACCAGTAACAACAATATCATCCACATAGACTAACAGTGTTGTCATTCTTCCTGAAACTGAATGATGAATAAATAAAGTGTGGTCACCTTGACTTTGCTTGTAACCCAACCCAAGCATAACCCTGGTAAACCTCCAAAACCAGGCTCTAGGGGACTATTTCAGCCCATAGTGGGTCTTTTTCAATTTGCACACAACATTCTCCTCTTTCATTTGCAGCCCAAATTCAGGGGGAACTTCCATATAAATCTCTTCTTCTAACTCCCCATGTAAAAAAGCATTTTTCATATCAAATTGGTGTAATTGCCAATGACAACAACACCCCAACAATGTTCATTTTTGCTACGGGGGCAAAGGTTTCAAGGTAGTCTAACCCATAGGTTTGAGCATACCGTTTAGTCACCAGCCTAGCCTTGTACTTTTCTAGAGACCCATCAGACTTGTATTTCACTGTAAACACCCATTTACACCCTACAGGGCTGCTTCCCTTTCGACAACTTAACCAACTCCCAAGTTTGGCTCTTCTCAAGAGCTACCATCTCAACCATCATGGCATCCTTCTAGTTTTCATCACTTAATGCTTCAAACACAATCTTTGGGATAGGAATGGTATTCAAGTTTGTTAAGAAGGTTTTATAGGCAGAGATAAGTGAGAGTAGGTCATGAATAGATGGATAGGATGTTTGGTGCAGGTCCAAGTTCCCTTTCTGAGGGCAATGAGAATGTCCAAGTCATTAAGTTCAGGTTTAGGCTAAGCATAGGTAATCAGGTCAAGCTCTGATATAGTTGGATCAACGGACAAAATAGCTTGAATAGATGAAGATCCTAGTTTAGAATTGGGATTACAGGAGTCTGGACTTGGTTTAGATGGTTCAACATGCATAGGATTAGGAACTGAGGCCCTTCGTCTTGAATACACCTTTAGTGGACTAGAAGTTGGTTGTAGTGTTTCCCTGTGTATCACATTTAGAGAATCTTGTCGGATGTCCTTTGAGTGAGATGAAGAATTTAGAGGAAAAAGAAGGTAGAATAGGAAGGAACAATTCTCTATTCTTTTCCTCCAAGAATTCAGTCTCCCCCTGAGGATAAGAATTACTGAAATATGGACTTTCCTCCACAAAACTTACATCAACTAAGACAAAAAAAAGTTTGGATGGTGGATGAAAACATTTGTAGTGGAGGAATACCCAACAAAGATGCATTTAAGGGCTCTAGGGTCCAATTTACTTCTAGTAGGTGAGTGATTATGGACAAAACTCACACAACCAAAAAAGGAAACAAACTAAGAAGGGAAATACTGAAAAAGGAAACAGAAATAATCTTCCCAATCTGATTTGAATCTTCTAATCTCCCAATAGTATGCTATTTGCTTATGACATTACTTCGGTGGATGAGACAAGAAGCATGAATACTAAGCTCAATATATAAACACTTCACAGTCTAGAGGTTTTGAGTTAAGTAAACTGATAATTGAATACATAAAATGTAAGTTTAGTAAAAATAGGTGTTGTTATGGTAAAATTCAAAGACCAAACCATACTAAGTAAAGATTAGTTTTAGATATCTTTGATCGATCATCCAACATAAAGCAAAGATTAATGAGTACGTTATCCATAGAATTAAAGCGGTACGTTATCCATAGAATTAAAGCAGAATGGCTAGAATGGAAAAGTGCATCCAACTTTATGTGATGGTAAGATTTTGTTAAAACTAAAAAGTAAATTTTGTAAGACAATTATAAGACCAACTTTGTTGTGTGGCATAGAATATTGGGCAGTAAAGCACTAACATATACAAAAGATGAGCAAAATAGATATTAGAATGTTAAGGATGTGGGGCCATGCAAGAAGAAACAAAATTAGACATGAGGTTATTCGTAATAAGGTTGACATGACTCCTACTGAAGGTAAGATATGTGAGGCACAATTAAGATGGTTTGGTCATTTAAGAAGAATATCAATAGAAGGTCATGTGTGGAAAACAAATTGAATGAAACAAATATCTAGTAAAAAAGGGTAGAGGCAAATCAAGAAAAATTTAGTGGGGCACATTAGTATTATACAAAGTTACAAGGGCCTTAGAGAAAATACAGGTTATAGATAGAAATGACTATCGAGCTAGACTCATGTAGTTTGACCCCCACATAGTCGGATAAAAGCTTCCTATGTTGTTTTCTACCAATATTGCTTGTTTATATATATTGCTGAGAGTAAAATAATAGTATAAAAGATAAAATCAACTCTCTATCTAACAATTTAAACTTTTAGATTAGATGGTCATTAACAATTTAACATGGTATCAAAGTAGGCAAAGGTTTTGAGTTCAAACTCACCACCAACCCAATATTTAAATTATTGCACATGGTTAGACCAGTTATTAGTGAAGCCTAACCACACGTGAAGGAGCATGTTAAGAGTAAAATAATAGTATAAAAGGCAAAGTTAACTCTCTATCTAATGACAATTAACAATTCAACGTATATAATAAACAAAAAATAGTAAAATATTGCAAAAGAACCGGTAATCCTCCAATATGAGGATACCATTCATTTTATAACAATGATAACATGACATAAAATACCATTAAATCCATAGTAATGATAATATTAGCATCATCCAACCAAAAAGGAAAAGAATAGCAGCTACTTTAACTAAAATTTAGACTAGGCTCAATTTAGAATTTTTTTTTTTATTTAATTCTTACCAATAACTTATGATGTTTGTAGATTTTACACTAAAAAGTTCTAAAAACTATATTAGAAACCCAATTGCATTCACATGAGCGGCTGTCACAAACCTAGTCCATGGGTAGTGTGTCCTAATAACATATAGTGTTTGTAGATTTTACACTAAAAAGTTCTAAAAACTATATTCGAAACCCAATTGTGTTCACATGAGCGGCTGTCACATACCTAGCCCATGGATACGCGTGTCCTACTCATTTTCAAAGATGAAAGTAAATAAAAAAACTAGGACATGCCATTTGGTATATTTGTGTGAGAGTTTGGATGAAGATAGTGTCCAAAACACATGTTGGACCTCGATAGAATACACAACATGGTGTGTCCATATATATATGTTCATGACAACCAAGATTTGATTCCATTGCTAATAAAATAAGAAGACTTGTGTAAATGAGAGAAAGAAGAACAGGAACATCTACATTCAAATGGGACTAAGAATCCCATGCCCATTTAACTAGTGACAGAAGTGTTAAACAGAGGGAAAACCATTTATCCATGCTAAAGAGAAGATGGATTCAGGCAGATAAGTAGACTGTTAGCTGGCATCCATATGCTTTAGGAGTGTCATATGGAATATCAACTAAACCAGAAACAAAATAAGAACACTAATAATAAGAGAACAGGGAAGATACAATAGGAAAATAAGATAGGTATAACATAAGAGAAACATGACCATTTGCAAGGCTGGAAATATGGCTATGCCTTACAATGCCTTGAAATTAAGATTCCATCAGTTGTTGTAAATGACATGTATCTGTCATTATATAATTTTGTTTGGTGTTTTTATGAGGGAGACAATATGGTTTTCATTCTTGAGATGTAACTCTCAAGAATGGAAACTGCTATCTATCATAATGCCTATTTATTGCCCTTAAAAACCATAAAATTAAAATATATATATATGTTCTATAACAATATCCCACCCAACATGATATCACAATATGGCATTTCTATTCCTGAAAAGCAGGAAAACTTTTAGTGACAAAATTGACTATTGACAAGTCTAAGTCACTTAAACCATTCAAGGCTTCAAAAAGGATTTATGAACATATGGAGTCATCAGCCCAGTTGCAACAATAACCTCTTGATGGAGGAACTTGTGGAAAGCTCAGAATGGGCCTGTATGGTTGGAGCCCTCTGAGAAGTAATAATAGGCATTGTATTTCTGTAGGATCATCTGAGACAAAGGACTACTCAAGCAAGGTGTGTGTGTGTGTGTTTATGTGTGTGTGTGTGAGACAAAGAGAGAGAGAAGGGCGGGGGAAGCAAAGTCCTGCTTCCAGGAGAATTATAGACATCAGAGAGTCTTAATCACTTCTGAAAACAGGTAAGCCCCTTTTGTTAGATTATTTGGCGCCATAGAATGAGATGGCCTTACACTAAGGTGGAGGCAACTTGGTGACAAATGGCTCCTCCTCCTTGACAAACAGTATGTATAGAGCATTAATGTGGGCTTGCAACCTACACAGCCTTCTTAACCAGGTTGGTTATGCAACACCCTTCATGTCTACCTAGAAGGGGTCATTGTCATCCTCAAAGGGACCACCTCTCCTTAACCAGTCAAGGCATGGTCCCCCCTCTCTGGCCAGAAAAGAGAGGCAAGCAACTTGACAAAACCCTACTCCAGTCTTCAAGAAACAATTTCCCAAAATTTTGGGGTTAGACCTTTAGGTCCTGCTTCCAATCCAGGACTGCTGAGGTGTAGTATGACCCAGGGAATGTACTTGACAAAAAGAATCCAGCTCAAAGACCAAGGCCTCTGGCCAAGGTATCATTGGGTGAGCAGTCACCTCTTGGCCAGGTGGGTTTTGCTAAGGTGATTTGTCAGCTGTGCTACAAGGAGGGCTCACCAAGCACATTACAAGAAAAGAAAGGAGATGGATTCATGCATCTGAGTCTAAGATAAGGCACTGCATGTGATCTTCCAGCCAGGCTGAGTGGTCCCTTCCTCACAAAGCCGTCATTAGGGTGCCTCAGTGTTTCCTTTGGCAAATAGCTCAAGTAACCAAAGTGCCACATGACAAACTGAATCATCATACTACAGAAAGCCTAATGTCATGCACCAAGGCTAAACGCCATGCAAGCACATGCAGGAAGCAACATGGGCAGCTGCAAGGAATACTGTTTGGGCATTCAGAATCTACTAAGAAAATATCTTGTCATATGAACGGTGAGCTAGGAAGATTCTAGATGGTCCTTGTGAAATGAGAAGTAACTTTGATATTTTAGTAGAGAGTTGCAGAATACTTTTATTGGCCATTGGATCAATTAGATTCTAGCCATCAGTCGATGAGGTGGTCGGTTCTATTTTGTAACTCAAACCTCCAAATCCTTCAGTTTCTATACAAAGTATTCTCTAAGAGCTCAGTACCACTTTCTCTCTCTAGCTCACTAGCTCCTTTCCTAGTCACCTTCAAAGCATGCAACAGGTTAGGCTTACTTAGCTGTCAGAAGGACTTGGATTAAGCTAAGTGCTGGACAACTCCCTCGGAGGAGTAATCAAATTGTGACACTAACCTATGCGCATGGGGTGACAAGGTTGCACAATGTGGGATCGGTAGTATGCACACCCTTGGATGAGAGAATGGCAGTCTGACAATTGATTTGAAAACAGTATCATGAATGGTCTTCACAGTTCCATTTTGATACCAAGCCCATCCACTAACTAAGAAGGTTTTCAGAATTTCCACAAGTTATGCCTCTTCAACATTACCTCACTCATTATACCCATTTACCACTAAATAACAAAATCTGAGAAAATACAAAAAATTTACCATGTATCAGCCGGACTTTAAATTTTCTAAAGGCATATCTACACAAACCTCAGTTGCTGCTCCCTCATCATCTTTATACCCAATCTTTTCTAGGATCTCATGTATGGCAGTCAAATCCATTCTTAAGCATGCGTCACCAAGTGGGCTTAAGGGCAAAGCTCCAGCACCATGCGGTATACCCATTAATACATGAGAAGGAACCTGCAAAACATAATCAGTCAGTTTGTTACACACTTCAAAGTCAATATATCAGATTTATCAGAGCAACTAGATTTACAAAAGGCCACCCTGGTTTCCATCTCAGATTCATAAATAAGAAGAAACCTGCAAAACATACTGCTGTCAGCTTATGATACACTACAACAACCACAATCACAAGCCTTAACCCCACTAGACTGATTTACTAGAGCAACTAGCTTCACAGAAGGCAACTCTGTTTTAATTCACAAAACTTTACCAACATGTGTTTGCAAGTTTACAGGCGCAGATACTGCAGCTACCATGAAATCAGAGAGGTATAATGGAACTGTTAGCACTGGCTAGGATGATTGTACCCAGTGAAAAGGGCTTGCATCATACAACAGTTGATAAGATAAGAGGTAGGTAGCCTTTCATCTCCTTTTAAAGGAGAAACTAATTCACGTTACTAAACTCAATCCCACAACATCTGGAGAGATGAGAAGGTAATATATGTAGTAGTATATGGTAAGCTATCATCCATCCACATCAGTTCTTTAGGAATCAAGAGTTAAGGCAGAAAAACACACCCTTTAAAAGAGTTGAGGCGGCAAAACACACCTTACACTTTTTATGCACAATGGAATAACTCGTGGACCTAGTTTATGCATCTGGCAAAAGGTTGTCTCATTGCAACATGAGGTCACCAGTTCCAACCACATACAGCCTCCTTACATGCAAGGAAAAGATGTATTCATCTTATCTACATCTAAACTTGCAATGGCGAAAGCATTGGGCTCTAGGTTGCCCTTTTCTAAGTTATAGAAGAGTGTTAAACTATACTCCACCTATGTCAGCCCCTAAGAATCAAGAGTTGATGCACAAAAGAATCCACTCTCCTTTTTTGTGTAGAATGGAATAAACTTTTGGTCCAAAGTTGTCGCTGGATGCAGCCAAGAAAATACCAAAGGCATTCAAAATCTCCATATTACAATAAGAATTAGACACCCTAAAAGAAGACAGAAAAACAAAACACTAAACAAAGTAAAAGAGAACACCCGGAGAATGCATTGTTAGAGAAAATACAATAACAGCTAGGCTGTCAACAGAAATAATGACAACCTTTCATACATTATTTTTCCAATTACACAATAGAGGTCTCACTTCCTCATGACTTCCATCTGAAAGGATACCTTCTTTCAAATAAACCCTCTCAAGTAGAAAAAAAAAAATTGCTCAAGCAACAAGCAATCAAGATGCCTGCTTGTGTATCACTCATGCAGTCCCTCTTGGGTTGGTACTTGATACAAGGAAAATACCATTATGAAGGGATAGCCTAAAAATTTTTACTAAAAACTATTTTAACATATCCAGATTGAGTTTCACAACAATTAGAGTAAGTGTCATGCTCTATCACTATAGAAAACAACCGACCTCAGTATCCTTCTGAAGAGGAATCAAAGCAGCAACCAATGATTTTGGATTTGGCCTCTCTCTTGGTTCATACTGCAAGCACCTTGAAGCTAAGCGTACCAATTCAGTCCCTTCATCATTAGAAAATTGGCCTTCCAAGCAAGAATCAGTTAGCATCTGAAGATTCTTGTCTCGTATTAGGTCAAGGGCCTGACATAAATATTCAACTAAACATTAGTGGCAAAAGCATGTGCAATGAAGTATTGGAGGATCCTAGCACAAAACTTGCAAGGAATATGTACAGATAATGTCAAAATCAAACTAACTAGAGTTTGTCACTAAATAAAAATAAGACTGAAGTCAGGTACAATTAACCAATGCATCTGATCATAAATACCAATTGGTCTCGCCTAGCCAAAGTGCATTAGTTCATTTACTTTGACATCTTCAGATTGCAAAACCTATAAACTATTGAATAAATTATAAGAATGCTCATAAATCCAGATTCCACAAAAGGTAAAAGCATTCCTTTGTTTTTCCTTGATCTTTCCCCCTGTTTTTGAGAGATAAAAGGCTTATGACGGATTCTACATTTACTTTCTTGCAGCAACAACAATCACAAGCCTTAATCCCATGGATGGGATCGGCCACCTAAATTCTAGACCCCTAACCATCTCTATCCATGATCATACCCTTGAAGTTACTGCAAATTGATATTAAAAGAACAGATCTTTCACGTTCCAGATAGCCTTATCACTATTTCAGTTTTGTCCTTTCTTCCTTGAACCTTTTTTATTTATACTTTATCTAGGTACCAGATCGAGGATGTGCACAGGCCACTGGATAATGGCAACAACCATAATACCAACTACCTAGAGACTTTACAAAAATGCTAGCTGACACCCTCTTGATCACATGTATCAGAATAGAAAAACTAGCAATTCACTCACCACACATTTTCCCATATGTACTGACTACACTGTTACACAATTTTTTCAAGAACTATTAGCAAAATGAAAAGAACTTCTAAAAACAAGCATTAATTTGAATGAATAAACATTTTTTATGAGTGGAAAATTTAGCAGTATAAGACTTACGTGGCTTGGAGGAATGTGCTTTCCACTGAGAAGGTCAAGTAAAAGGGTGCCAAAACTATAAATCACACTTTCTGCAGTTACTCTTCCTACAAGAAAGAAAAGTAAGAATAATCACATAGCATTAGAAAACAACCAACAGTACAGCAATTCTAACATATTCAAGAACATTACATTCATAACAAAGACAAAAAGCTTTTTAGCTTTCCACTGTCAAGCAAGTTGCCAACAAGGACAAAAAGCCTTTTAGCTGGTCAGACAAAACCTCCATTCTGTGATATTTTTCTCTTTTTTTTTTTTTTTTTTTTTTTTTTGGGGGGGGGGGGGGGGGGAGGTAATAAATGCACTAACTAATGTAAAGTACCCTAAATAGAAAGAGAATGAGAATATCTACTCTGCATGAAATCATTTCATTTTATTGTTGATATCAATTTTATCCAACAAAATGGATTTTATACTAATACATTAACATTGGCAAAAAGGTACGGAAGAAAAACAAATGGGAATGCGCATGGCGTGCACGTGTACAAGAGAGGGGGAGAGAGAGACAGTCTTATCCATGTGGAGAATTAATGTTGCATCTATTGGAATTTGAGCGAATACTTGTGTACGCACAAGTTAAACTTGATCAGATGGATCATGAATTGCTTAACGACAATGTGCTCATGAGATAGCTAGAGAGAGCTCAACGTGAGGTCTGAATAGCTCACAGTAGTTTAAGCTAACTCACTCCAGCTCACCCAGTTCACTCTAGCTCAAGTCAACTCAAGGTAGTTGGACCCAGCTTGGGGGAGTGACACTAGCTGAGTGATGTGTTATCAAGTGAGGTGGCAGTGACATGTCATCAGGTGATAACATGGCACCTTACATGGACTACTAGCCAATTGACATGTGACTTAACCACATGCTAACATATGTCAACACATAAACCTCTTTCTCTTCCTTATGGATGAAAGGTTACCATTATGGGTGGTTATACCAAGTTGGTTATAGGTGGTTACACCAAGGTAACCACACATCCTTTCACATCAAGTTGGTTTTGGGTGGTTACATGGAAGGTTCCATGAACCCTTTCTCCAAAGACAAGTCCTTTGGGAAGGGGTGGCACTCAAATATAAATAGAGCACCACCCATTTCATCCAGATGATGATCTTTTTGAGAGTATTTTGAGGATTGAAGGATTATACAAGTATTCTTCTAGAGAGAAGAATAAGAGACTAGCAAAGAAGGCATACTGGATTGTGAAAGTATTTTGGTTGCTGCTTCTTTAAGTTGGTAATCAAACTACCCTTGGTGTAGAGTTGTGTTTTTACAACAAATCGATCATAGTATTTAAAAGGTAGAGTTATCTATCTTGGAGTTTTCAAAGTAAGATTTCTATTCTGCTATTTTTCTATAAGAAATCTTTCAGCATCAGCTAAACTTGGCATTCCAACTGGCCATAGGAAAAGATAATTATGTGACAATCATGACAGCACTTTATCATGCCAACCAGCTTTCATGGTTGAATTAAGTATCAAAATTCATATTATTTTAGTGTCAATTATTCATGGAAATAGCAGGCTCCCTAAAAGATTTGTGATTTGTGATTTGTGATTTGTGAATCTATAATAAATTTTCATTTCATTATAACTCTTAAAGCCTACAGAACATTAGAGAAGGAACTGACAGACTCTCATATTGCCAATTCATCATAATCATCATCATTACAAGCCCTAATCCCATTAGGTGGGGTTAAAGCCTTAATCCCTTTAATGATTTTTCCCTTCACTGTAGCTCTTATGCATTGTTTGGCATCCGGATTAAATAGTGATGGGACTAAATAATCCTATCCTATGTTTGCTATTCAAAGTTTTAAGGAGGTATAAACTTAAATTAATCCTATCCCATGTTTGGTATAGTAAATCTTGAATGAGGTATAACTGGACATTAATTATAAAATGACTATTTTGTCCCAAAACTAAATGGAGAGAGAGAGTGAGAGAGAGAGAGGCAAGAGTTAATCAAGAGAAGGGGCAATCTTGTCCCTCTGGATCAGAACTTTAACCCACAGAAGTGGGATAAAATTAACCTTGGGGGAGGGATTAATTTATCCCACTTCTATGGATAAAATATGACTGGGTTTATTTTACCCAATCTCTTTTGAGATTCCAGATATTGTTATATCCTGTTAGATGGTATAGCCACCCTCTTATCCATGTGTCACGACCCCAAGGAACCCCAAGGATATATTAGTAATGCATGTCATGTGTTTTCCTTATTAGTTGCATTTTATGTTGTTATTAGCATCTTCAATTGTAAGCCTATAAATAGGCTTGAGAAGTTAGAGGAAGGAAGCTTAATGAATGATTTGAATCTCAATTCCCTCTCTCAATACTCTCCCACAGCTATTCTCTCCCTCCCTCAATTCTGTTTTGTTCTTCCTTGCCCTCTTCTCTGCTCTATCTTCTTCAAACTCTCATCCGAATTCCTTCCTAAACCCTAGGGTCATGACACCGTGTACTAAATGTGCTGCTAAAGTTTTACTAAACATTGGAGTGGGAACTAAATCCAACTTCTTGCACTAAACCACTATACATATTTGGGGTACTTTATAGAGTGATATAAAGATGTAAAAACAATTAAATTTAGAAAAAGAAATGGAAGAGAGAGAGAGAGAGAGAGCTCTTTATACCATCAAAGAAAATTTTACTGAGTTGCATTATGCACTAGCAGCAAATACAACAAAGGTAATGAAAAATTAATTCCAAAGCCTCATTAAGAAGAGAAGAGTTGGGAATTTCAAAAAACAAAAACAAAAAAATGAAAATGAAAAGAATCAGAACAAATGGGTTGAGTTAAGAGATTTTAAGCTTAATATCCAATTGTGACAAAACCAGAGAAATAAAGAAATAAAACCAAAAAATTGATCAATAACAATTTCAAGAAATAAAACAGTAAGAATTTTAAATGCATTTTATGTATTTCATTAATTGGAGAAAATACAATCTTCCCTCAACCAATGCAAAATAGGGAGCTTCATGCACTAGGGGCATATGTGTTAATTGGAGAAAATAATGGATAAATATTGGAATTGAATGATTGTCTATGCAAGGTGTGTCTTCATGTGAGTGAGTGCCCACATGTGTGTGTGTGTGTATGTGTGTGTGTGTGTGTGTGTGTGTGAGAGAGAGAGAGAGAGGTGAACCAGGTTGGAGAAGGAAATGGAAAGGCTTGATTTGCATCATGTTCGCATTGATATTCCCAGCTGTAGTGACAATCAGTTGCCTTAGTTTTTTTTTTCTCCTGGTATATAATCTAATATGATTTTTTTTTTAACTTGATTTCAACCAAAAATCATATGAATATTTACACCACAAACATAAAAATAATAAGAAAGTTGACAAGCAAAACAAACTTTGAAAGTGGATTGCCTAACATGCAGATATGAATCAGGATTCCTCAATCTAATAATATCCCATACAAAGATAGTAAAATCTCCAAGTAAGAAGCATCGATACAAACATGGGTCAACAAACAAGGAATACGGCAACTTCAAAAACAACATACCAAGCCTTTATGTCCCACTATGTGGGATCGGCGAATATGACAACTTTAAAAAACATAAATAAACAAGGGAACAGATACAGAAGGTACTGAAAAAAAAAAAAGTAATCTTCTATATTTTTATTAATGGTGTTTATGAACATAATAACCAAAAAACACTGAAAATATGGAAAAGATATCCTAGCCTAATATGAAGAAAGAATTCATTTTATAATAATGATAGTATACAAAAATATTAAATAAACACCACTACTCCAACATAAAAATTTATTCAATCCACAATAATGAAAATATAAACATCATTTAACATGAAAAAAGAAATAGCTATTTGCTCAGAGTAGTAAGTCAATGGTGTTTTTTATTCTTTATCCATGTATTTGTAGATTTTTACCCAAAATAAGTTTCCAAACCTCTATTAAATACCCCATTATGTCTCAAGCATGTTCATCGCACACCTGGCACATGGTCACAAGTACGCATGTGTCTTGGATGTGTCCAAGGCTGAAACTAATAATAGCAAATTAGGACACATCATTTGGCATGCCCAGTGTGTACCTCAGGTGTCTGATGAGTACCAATGGTTGACATGATACCCCAAATGAAGTGTCCTTGCTTCCTAGTCTCCTAAGGATTTCTACACTAAGACTTTATTTCACCAAATAGGTTATATTCACAAAATTTAGACTGAGATTCTAATCAACTATGGCATACACTAAGAATAGTAAATAATGTAGCAAAAGCAATTAATTACAATGAACAAAAGGCCCCAGAAATAACGAAGAGTTTTGATCTTCTTTGTCATGTATCAAGCCAAGAAAGTACAACTTTTCTGCTATTGACTGTCACTGCCAAGCAGAGACAATGGTGGCCTTCCTGGTTCGGATTGAATCAGGAAACCACAAGAGGAAAAATAGAAAGAAGAATAGGGAGAAAGGAGCAGAACATAGTAGAGAGAAGAGAGAATTCAGAGTTCTTTCTTGATTTTCGATGATGCTCTCCCAGAGTGCCTTGAGGAGTATTTACAGGACCTTAGGGGGATGCTGCCACAGCAGATCACTACCCCAGACGGTTGCAACCACTTTCTTTGTCCTATTCTAACCCACGCACGTGGCCTCTCTCTCTCTCTCTCTCTATTTCTCTAACTAAAATATTCCCCCAATTACAGCAGTAAAAGGGAATTACAGGAATTACAAATAGTAAAGGAACTACAAAAAGAGTTACAGCCATTAAAAAACCAAAATCACTGTATTAAGGTTATGATTAGTGACATTGACATAAAACAACATTAAATTAAAGAAAGTGCCAAGGAAGCACAAGACAGATACAAAATCAAAACAAAAGAAAGATTTCTAATACGGGTACAGCTCCCTAGAGACACAAAGGCTATCAGAGAACATTAAGGTAAATGAAAGATTGTATCAACCTTTCATGATGGATTTGGCCGCAATCGGACTCACATCTTCAGAATGAATTTGGTAACACTAAATAACAATTCTTCCAATATAAACATTAAAAATTGATGGTTAAAGGATGTATTACGTCAAAACCACAAGAGGTAGGGAAATATGGAAAGGCAGTAAATATACCCCATAATAAACTACCAGATTACCAAATGTAAAACCTTTAAAAGCTGAAAGGTTAGATTCAAGATCCAAGCTAATGCAAATGTCTAGCAAAATCCAGAAAAGCCCAGAATGATTACTAAAGGTAGACTCCATATAAACATATACTTTGTTGGAGGCAGTTACCAGTCCTCAGATACTCTGGAGGTGTAAATGCAAGGTTCGTGCTATAACTTTTTCCATCCCTACTGTTCTTCATTAAACCAAAGCATGACAGCCTAGGATTTCCATCCTGTAGAAAAAATGATATAACAAGTAAATAAATTTCAATATTGACAGACAGGAATGAAGCTTGATATCAATAGAAAATGGAAAGCAAACTTACATCATCAAATACTATTCTATAAGCATTAAGATCATGATAAAGTGCGCGTCCCTTGTTCGTACAGTATTCAAGAGCTTGTGCAAGATACAAAGCAACCCGTAAACGCATTGCCCACTGCATCGGTTGCGATTCCCCTGGTCAAAAACATGAAAGAAGTTCAATATTCTAGCTAGCTAACTAACTAACAACAACACACTAAAGCCTTTATCCCACTATGGGTGGTTGGCTACACATATTCTAGCTTTACATGAATTTCTATCTACGTCTTATATTCTGTAAGGCTCATATACCTAATATCAAACCAAATATTCTAGCTAATTAGGATGACAAAATTGAATAATTAAATGTACTTATGATTCAATATAGATGCAAACTGACTTCATGAACAAATGTTAAGAAAGAAAATATTGCTTTGTAACAAGCCTAAGGGCAAACATGTATTTTGTTGGAAAGATATAGCCACTTGTATTAACAGTTAGCTGGGTGGTTAATTGGTTAGAAGGTCAGGTAGCTAACTGTACAACAGATTACTTCCTTTTGGTTATGATTCGGTTAGAAGGCAAGTACTACATAAGGCCTGCAGGTATGAGGATGGGGATATGTTCAGAAATAAACTCTTTCCCTCCAATTCTCTTTCCCTCTTATCTCTCTTCCTTTCCTCTCTCTTCTCTCACTTACTGTTTCTAATCGAGAACCAAATTACCAGAATTGTCCAACCCCAGTTACGAGGTTTGACATTTGTGGTATCAGAACAAGGATGTTTTCAACTATAAAGTTTTGCATCGAGTATCTTTTTGGAAGATTAGAAGGAATCAGGAGAATTCTCAGGTGATTGGAAGCGGCTAAAATAAACAAAGTTAGAGAGTCTAACTTATATAGAATATTATGAGGGGTATATTAGTGAATGTGTTCTCTTTTAATGAGTCCTTGTAATTACCGCCTATATGTCTATAAATAGAAGGCATAGGAAGGCAGTCGCGTCATTCATTTCACATTCTGTATACGAGTTTAATGCTATGAAACTAAGAGGAAAGGCTTGTAAAAGAGAGTTCTTTGTAATCTCATAGGGTGTACTCGTGTGATAGAGAAGCGAATTTTTGTGCTGATTTCAAAAGGATTTCTAGTGGATTGCTCTCAGATCGAAGAGGCTGAATGTAGGATTGCCTACAATAATCTAAACCAAGATAAATCTTTGTCTTCTTGTGTGGTTTGCTTGTCTCTTTACTCTATTTCCATTATTGTCTTTAATTCTGATTTATATTTCTGTGGTTGGGATTGGTATCAGGTGTGTGTGTGGTTGTGAATTGGTTGTGTTTGAGAGATCCTAGTGCTTCTAATTGTAACAAATTGGTATCAGAGCCGGGAAACTCAATCAAGAACCGCCAAGAACCTTAGAAATTGATAGATATATCCACTGTTATGGCTTCTACAACCTCTACCGCTAGGATGACATCGAGAAATTTGATGGTTCAAATGATTTTGGCCTCTGGAGAATGAAAATGAGAACCTTATTAGGTAACTTAGGACTAGAAGAAGCTCTCTAAGGAGAGTCTAAAATGCCTAAGACTTATTCTGAAGAGAAGAAGAAATAAGTTACCAAGAAAGCCTATAATACCCTAATCTTGAGTTTAGGGGATAAAGTGTTAAGGGAGGTTTCAAAAATGGAAACCGCGGTAGAGTTATGGCTAAAACTAGAAAGCCTATATATGACTAAGTCCCTTTCAAGTAGGCTGTACTTGAAGGCTAAATTTTTTACCTTTAAGATGCAAGAAGGGCAGAAAGTACAAAATCATATAGATGATTTCAATAAGCTGTGTCTTGATCTAGAAAACATAGATGTAAAATATTATGATAAAGATAAATCCCTAGTTCTATTGTATTCTTTGCCTAAGTCATATGAAACTTTTGTGGACATTCTAAAACATGGTAGAGACACATTGACCTTAGAGGATGTAATTGGAGCATTGAACTCTAAGGAATTACAACAGAA
The DNA here is from genome assembly GCF_014633365.1 of Diospyros lotus. Taxonomy (NCBI): domain Eukaryota; kingdom Viridiplantae; phylum Streptophyta; class Magnoliopsida; order Ericales; family Ebenaceae; genus Diospyros; species Diospyros lotus. The sequence continues at coordinate 17,080,250 of NC_068349.1, read as the reverse complement.
AGTAGAGTGAAAGAGTGCAGCCGGAGATGTCCTTACTGTTAGAAGTAGGGCAAAAAGAAGAGAGTTTAGAAATAGGGGTAAGTCTTGGTCAAAATTCAGAAATGGCAGGAAAGTGTTTAAATGTTGTTATTGCCATGAAGAGGGTCACATTAAGAAGAATTGTCCTAGTAGAAAGAAGGAATTCCAAGAAAAGTTAAATCCTGAAATTTCATCCTTCCTATGTGAGTATGACTATGATAGTGCAAATGCATTGGCTGCATCTTGCAAGGAAGATAAGGAGGTGTGGGTGCTAGACTCAGGTTGTTCATTCCACATGACACCCCATAGAGAATGGTTCTTAAACTATAAAGATATTGATGGTGGAAAAGTGATTTTAGGTAACAACCATGAGTGCATCATTAAGGGAGTAGGAGACATAAAACTGAAAATGCATGATGGATTGATTAAAACTCTTAACTTCTGTGAGGTATGTTCCAGAATTGGAAAGGAACTTGATTTCCCTAGGAGAATTAGATAAGAGTGGCTATTCCTATAGAGGGGATGGTGGAGTTCTAAAAGTAGCTAAGGGATCACTTATCTGCATGAAAGCTGTCCCACACAATGGTATTTATGTCCTGCAAGCATCCACTTTAAGTGGTGAGGCAGCTATAGGTGAAAATAGAACCTATGAACATACAAAATTGTGGCATTATAAGATGGCTCATATAAGTAAGCAAGGCCTTAGAGAGCTGTCCAAACAAGGAATCCTAGGTGCTAAAAGTGCAACAGAATTAGAACAATGTGAATCTCATTTTTGATAAGTCTATAAAGGCTAAATTCCCTAAGAAAGCAAACCATACCTCTAAAGCCCCCTTAGAAAATATTCATTCAGATCAGTGGGGCTAGTCAGTCTCTAACACATGGAGGGGCAAGATGCTTTCTATCAATCATAAATGATTTCTCAAGGATGGTTTGGGTCTATGTTTTTAAGTTAAAAGATCACACTTTTTAGATTTTTAGAACCTGGAAAACCATGATAGAGAATCAGAAAGGCATGAAAATCAAAATTATTAAGACGGATAATGGCCTTGAATTCTGCAACAAAGATTTTGCCCTAATGTGTAAGGAAAGTGGCATCCTGAGGCATCTAATAGTCCTTGGAAACTCAAAACAGAATGGCCTAGCTGAGAGAATGAATAGGACCCTACTTGAAAGGGTGAGATGCATGTTAATTCATGCTAGGTTGTCAAAGTCATTTTGGGGAGAAGCTGTTTCAACAGCTGCATATGTAATTAATAGGTCACCTTCAGCTGCAATAGGGTTTAAAACACCCTATGAAATGTGGAATGGCCATAAGCCAAGCTTACAACACCTCAGGGTATTTGGATGTATTGCTTATGCACATGAAAAGCAAGGAAAATTAGAGCCAAGAGCCAAAAGGTGCCTATTCGTTGGTTATCCAATAGGGGTGAAGGGATACAAGTTATGGACCCTAGAAGGAGAACTGCCAAGAACGATAGTAAGTAGGGATGCATCATTTAATGAGAATTCCTTCATGAAAGATGATAAGATTTCCTTCATGAAAGATGATAAGATAGAGTACCAAAAGGATGGGAAAGGAAAGGCTAAGGCTGTTGAATTAGAACAGCAAGATCAAGACCATGATGCTGCCTTTGATAGTCCCATGCATTCGGCGACAGACCAGCAGAGTGCTGATGCTAGTTCACCTACCTTAGATAGCTACCACCAAAGTGATAGTGCTGGTTCTTTCAGTTTTGATAGATACCAGCAAGCTGATAGTGCTGGTTCCTCTAGTTTAGATAGTGACCCTAGCCTAGGAAAGTATAATGTAGCAAGAGATGGGCAAAGGAGAGTGGTTAAACCTCCTATACGGTATAGATTTTCAGATTTGGTATCCTATGCACTGTTGAGTGCAGTGGAGATAGCTGGGGATGAACCTCTTTCATGTGAAGAGGCTATTAGGTCAAAAGATTCCAAGAAATGGCTTGCTGCCATGGAATCTGAAATGGAATCCCTTAAGAAAAATAAGACCTGGATCTTGGTTGACATGCCCCTAGATAAGAGGGTAGTAGGCTGTCATGACCCAAGTAGTAATTCAAGGGCAATATAGTAATAGTATTATAATAATAGTTAGGAGATATTTTAGAAGCACATGGGGTGCATGTGCTAGGCCGCTATTGAGCTTGTAATGCCTATATAAGGCTACTGCTATTGGTGTTAGGGTATGCTGAAATTGATATTGAATCTCTATTTTCTCTCTAAGTCTCTCTCTCCAATCTCCCTCACGTTCCTCTTGCTTCTTCCCCTTTCTCTCTCAATATCTCTCCCTTTTTCTACTGATTTTCCCCCTCCTACAATTCTGATTTCATTCCCCAATTCCTCTTCTAACCTATCACGAACCCTAGGTTCGTGACAAATGGTATCAGAGCTGTTCGTTCCTCGGCCATCCTCTCTGTTAAGTAATTCCAGCATTGTAGCAGCAATCAGCGTCCAACGAATTTCCGGTGAGACAGGCGAACTCTTGAGGAGCTGTAATAGAATTGATCGAACTCACAAGGAGCTCCAACAGAGTTGATCGAATCCTTAGGAGACCGCAACAGAGCTCGTCCTAAGCCTTTGATTAGTTTGACTACAACTAAGCGACAGTCCTCAACTGTCGAACTGGATCTGGACGATTTTGGAAGGCGGTTTCCAAAGGGAATTTGGGTAACTTCTAAAGCCATATTAGAGTCGCTAAAGCAGAGTTAGCGAATTCGGGCCGAAGCGAAGATGAGTGGATTCCAAAACCAATAATAGTGATTGGGTGAGGCGAAGCGTTGCGAACAAACAGCGCTCACGATTGGTGAGGGAGTCCGTCAAATGCGTTCTCGGAAGCTCGTGGCCTACCGTTTGCGCATCGTCTGGCTAAGTCAAGTAGTAGTGTCGAACGCGAGTCAAATTGCTTAAGGCGAGGACGAGACTCACCTCAGAGGCGACTTTGAAGGACAGTAACGGAGCCAACCTTGGCCATCCAGGCAAGCTTAAGGAGCAACAACAGTGACGCGAGTGACAGAAAGCTCCATTACCCTCATGAGATGCTACAAAAGCCTGAGAACTTGATTCATTTCCACCTCTACCAAAGGACGGACGTTGAAAACTGCTATCAAATCTATGATAACAGCGATCAGCTAGGTGGCCTGGTTTTCCACAGAGTTGGCAGTAAAATCTTTTTCCAGAAAATCGACCTCTGCCTCGACCTCCTCTAAAACCATTTCCTCGTCCTCCTTTATTTTGAAAACCTTGAAAACCTCCTCGACTATTATTATTCCCACTGTTATTTCTAGGCTGTTGTGGAGCATAGCTGACATTCATAGCAGCAGCTGAATCAAATTTAGGCAGTCCACTAGATATCTCCATGTTCTTTGAAGATAATCTTTGTTCATGCATCATTAAAAGATACTGAACTTTCTCAAGGTCAATTTCATTCATCTGATACATAATTAAGCCAACAACAGTGTCATAATCTTCACCTAATCCATGCAAGACGGTCATTAACAGATCTTGATCATTCAATGGTTCTCCAATTGCTGTTAATGCATGATTGATAGTCTTGATTTTTAGAATGTATTCAGTGACAGTCATATCACCTTTCTTAATGGATCTAAGTTGCTGTTTCAATTGAAATGAACGAGCAACCGTTTGACGAGAAAACAAATTTTCAAGAGTATTCCATACCTCTGCTGCAGATTCACAATGAATAATTTGTCCAATTACCTCCTTATCAATCGTCGAAAACAGCCATCCTAGGAGAAGTTGATCTGACTGCATCCACCGCAGGAACTCAGGATTAACAGCTGGTTCCGAATTAGGTTCAGCATTACCAGGTAGAACATACTTAGGCGGTAGATCAGTTTTATTTATGAAAGGCAGAAGATCGAAAGCCCTAATTGTAGTCAAGATTTGTGCCTTCCAGTAGAGATAATTGTTCGAGTCCAGTTTCATAGGCGCAAAACTAAACGCCTTAGACACCGAAGCAAAATCTGACAAAACAACAGAAGATAACGAAGAAGACGAGGTCGAATCAAGAGAAGCCATGGACACAAGTCGTGAAGGCTCTGATACCATGTAACAGAATGAAACTGAATGAAAAATAGGAGATCTGAAAGAAAGCACCTTGTCCAAATGTTTGATTAAAGAAAATTAAATCTCTAAACAACAACCGAAAGGCTAACACATATATATAGCCTTGACAACAGAGCTCAACACACGCAGCTAACTAATAATCTGCTACAAACAGAACTACAAGCAAATAATACAACTATCCAAAATACAATACAGCAGAACACACAACAAGGAATATAGAGAATAAGACTATAACCGAGATGTCTCATTCTCTCCAACAGGTCGGACAACTGGAGTGGGTGACCAAAGGTGAAGCGAACGGCCCAGAGGGTTGCGATTGTCCAAGGCGAGTGTGAGTCTGTCGGAGGTGGAGCGGACGGCCCAGCGAGTTGCGACCAAACCGGAAGACCAGTCCGACCAGACCGATAAGTTTCCTACAGGTGCAGCTGTGTGCTACGGTGTTGGTTGCCTTCCGACTCATGTTGGGGAAGCGACTGAGGGGGGTTCGTTGCTGCTATCCATTGCAATTGTTGATGGTGGCGCATGCGATTCTCTTGGGCTGGTGTGAGGCTACTATCTCCAGAAATTTTGAACAGTCCTATCTGACTTTTGGAGGCAAAGACAATCGGTGATTATAATTTGGGTCGGTCCAGCACATTCAAGCGATCTGACAGAGCATATCCCAGTCTTCATCTTCTTCTGCTAGTGCAATTCCATCTAAACAATCATGACATTGGATGCTCCTTTTGGAAACTTGAAGAGAAGGTTGGGGCACTTTGAGAGAAGGGTGAATGGGTTTCTAGATGAAATGAGGGATCGACTACAGGGTCTCATGGACATATTCACCCGCCAAAGTCAATCATCCATGAAGAAACTGACTCCGAATATCCTAGAAAATACTGAGAGGTATGCTTCCTCTTTCTCATCACCACCTCCTTCATCTAATTGGAATGAATATGAAAAAGAAGTGAGAATACCTAAAGAGGCAACTACCCAAAGGCTGCAAAGGGAGATGCTTGGAGATCGATGTTTGTCTAATGTGGTGGAAGAATTCTACAAAATCAAGCAAGATGGGTCAGTAAGGGAGTACGAAATGAGGTTTGAAGAGCTGAAGGCCTTGATACACAATTATAACCCCTATTTGACAGAGGATTATTTCGTTTTAAGCTTCTTAATTGGCTTAAAACCAGAATGTCAATTAGTGAAGGGGATTCAACACAAGACTGTCAAGCAAGCTGCTAATAGTGCCTGATTCCACGAATTTGTGTTTGAAGAACAGAGGAAGGAAGAGGAGGAGAAGCTGAAAGAAAGAGCAAACAAGGAAGCAAGGAGCATTGATCATTTTATGGAAGAGTTGGAGCATGAATCAAAAATGAAGCAAAGGCGGAACCAGGAGCGTGGTGAACACCGTAGTGAAAATTCTGCCCCATCCAACCGAAATGATGAGAACTGCTATGAAGATGGCCTATTTATAGCTGAAATATCTTCTAATGTTGTGAAGGTGTGTAGCACTGATCCTAAAATGTGCCATAATGTTGCTGTAAATTTTGAGGTTGAGGAGCAACATCAATTGACGGTTAAAGGACTGCAAATTACAGCAGTTGCCGGTGGCCGAAAACAGCTAAATTCAATGAAGGCACTAGATGAGGATGTATTGACTGGATTTGGCATCATATTGGATCCTCAATCTATGGGTACAAGCTATCTTAATTTGGTAGCTATCACCAACCCATGGGAAATGGTATGCCACTCCTTGGAGGAAGATGCAGCTGTGATTGCACTGATTATCATTTTTGTTTCAGCTGATGAGTATCCAAGAACGAAGAAGAAGCGGCCTAGAAAGGGAATGATAAAAGAAAGAACAATCAAGCTAGAGAGAGTTAGTATTGGTTGAGGAGCAATGACTAAATTGTTGTAAGTTCTTGGGGACAAGAACTCTCTCAGGAAGGGGAGAATTGTCATGACCCAAGTAGTAATTCAAGGGCAATATAGTAATAATATTATAATAATAGTTAGGAGATATTTTAGAAGCACATGGGGTGCATGTGCTAGGCCGCTATTGAGCTTGTAATGCCTATATAAGGCTACTGCTATTGGTGTTAGGGTATGCTAAAATTGATATTGAATCTCTATTTTCTCTCTAAGTCTCTCTCTCCAATCTCCCTCACGTTCCTCTTGCTTCTTCCCATTTCTCTCTCAATATCTCTCCCTTTTTCTACTGATTTTCCCCCTCCTACAATTCTGATTTCATTCCCCAATTCCTCTTCTAACCTATCACGAACCCTAGGTTCGTGACATAGGCTGTAAGTGGTTGTTCAAAACTAAAGAAAGAGCAGGTAAGGATCAAAAACCTAGGTATAAGGCTAGGTTAGTAGCAAAAGGATTTACCCAAGTTGCTAGGGTGGATTTTAATGAGATTTTCTTACCGGTAGTAAGACATACATCTATTAGAATTTTACTTGCAATGACTACCCATTTAGACTTAAACCTAGAGTAGGATATGACCACTACATTCCTACATGGTGAATTAGAAGATGACATTCTAATGGAGCAACCAAAAGGATTTGAGATTAGGGGTAAGAAAGAGAAAGTGTGTTTGCTGAAAAAGTCCTTATACGGACTTAAAACAATCCCCTAGGCAATGGTATAAGAAGTTTGACACATTCATGATCAACTAAGGATTCAAGAGAAGTGACTTTGATTGTTATGTATATGTAAAACATATTTCCGCTAAGATCTCAATATATCTCCTTTATGTTGATGACATGCTGATTGCGAGTCAATCGAATAAGGAAATCCAAAATTTAAAGCTCAAGTTGAAATCAGCCTTTGAGATGAGGGAGTTAGGAAAGGCTAGGAAGATTTTAGGGATTGAAATATTAAGAAATAGGCAGAAAATGGTGATTCAGCTATCCCAAAAGTCCTATCTAGAGAAATTAATTAGGAAATTTCACATGCTTGATGCAAAGGACGTCAATGTTCCCTTTGCACAGCATTTCAAATTATCCCATATGCAATCACCAAGTGATAAAGAGAGCATTAGAGAAATGAACAAGATTCCCTCTGTAGGAAACCTTATGTATTGCATGGTGTGCGCTAGGCTGGATTTAGCCCATGCTATGAGTATTACAAGTAGGTTTATGGCTAATCCGAGAAAAGAACATTAGGTTGTTGTTAAGTGGGTCTTTAGATACCTTAAAAGGATCAATGAACATGGTTTTAGTTTATGGTGGAGCTAGTGTCGAAGATGAGCCTAACATTCTAGGGTTCACTGATGTTGACTATGCAACAGATTTGGATAAATGGAGGTCATCTACCGAGTATGTTTTCAAGTTATGGAATGCAACCTTAGTTGAAAAACAAATTTACAATCGGTGGTGGCTCTTTCAACCACCGAGACCGAATATATAGCTATCACAAAAGCTATAAAAAATGGTCTACGGTTGAAAGGAATAGTAAGTGAACTACTAGGGAAAAATGTCAGTGTGATAGCCAAAGTGTTATACACTTAGCTAAAAACTAACCCCACCATGAGAGAACTAGACACATTGATGTAAGGTACCATTTTATCAAAAAAGTACTTAAAAGAAAAGAAATAGATCTGATTAAGGTTGCAGGAGAAGAAAATGCAACTGACATGTTTACTAAAATAGTTCCTATGGCTAAATTACACCATTGTCTAAGGCTCTTACAGGTTTGTATTTGTGAATGATCAGTTTGTTTTTGCAGATCCTGAAGAAGAGCAATTGATGGAGTCAGGTTCTGGAAGCTAATCATGCAAAATGGTGGGGATTTGTAAAGTTTTGCATCAAGTATCTTTCTGGAAGAATAGAAGGAATCAGGAGAATTCTCGGGTGATTGGACGCAGCTAAAATAAACTAAGTTAGAGAGTCTAACTTATATAGTATATTATGAGGGGTATATTAGAGAATGTGTTCTCTTTTAATGAATCCTTGTAATTACCGCCTATATGTCTATAAACAGAAGGCATAGGAAGGCAGTCGCGTCATTCATTTCACATTCTGTATACGAGTTTAGTGCTGTGAAACTAAGAGGAAAGGCTTGTAAAAGAGAGTTCTTTGTAATCTCATAGGGCGGTGTACTCGTGTGATAGAGAAGAGGATTCTTATACTAATTTCAAAAGGATTTCTAATGGATTGCTCTCAGATCGAAGAGGTTGGATGTAGGATTGCTTACAACGATCTAAATTAGGATAAATCTTTGTCTTCTTGTGTGGTTTGCTTGTCTCTTTACTCTATTTCCATTATTGTCTTTAATTCTAATTTATATTTCTACGGTTGGGAATGGTCTCAGGTGTGTGTGTGGTTGTGAATTGGCTGTGTTTGAGAGATCCTAGTGCTTCTAATTGTAACATCGACTGTGGGGTAGTTAGCGAGAATCCACTGCGAAGACTGGCAAAGGTCAACAATTGCTATCGATAGCAATTCCGATATGTTCAAAGCAAGAATTGCAATTCGACCAATTACCAATTGCAAGTCATGATTATTGGATAGCAACAGATGGCGAAGGGCACCAAAATGAAGCAACTGGAGGTCAGGATGGAAGCTTTAGAGTTTGGGATGTCGCAAACTCAAGAAGCGATGATTCAGAGTAGGGAAGATATGGCGGTTGTAAGAGAGACTTTACGTGGCAAGTCGGAGAAGAACAAGAAAACCATGGAGCAATACGGTAAGAGACTTAACAGCATGCCTCAACATGTTGTTCTCATTGCCCCAATTCCAGTTGTCCCCAGATTTTCCTCCACGGACTAATACCGACCCAATTCTGCCACACCAAGGCAATTGATAGAGATAGAATTTAGGGAAGGAAACCTGTTGTAAATTACAGTGAAAAAAAGAGCATAGAAGCCGTAGAAGAAAGATTCAAGAGAGAGATTTGATTTTCTTAATTCTTTATAATAACTAATACAATTCAAGCGCTTATTAAATAAATTTCAACAAATCCACTAAGCTAAAAAATAGGAAAGCACTAACAACAAACTAATCCACTAATATTATCTAAACAAAATAAATAAACTTAAATCAAATAAAATGACCAAGTCTTGATCCACGTAGCCATATCCATATTGCCATCTCCATTTCCTATGCTAATTGTTTTTATTTTATTTTTTGCACATATCATTCCTTTCCCCTTAAAAATTGTCCTTGTCCTCAAGGACAAAGGAAAACTACTGGTGATATCTTTTGGCCGGAAAATACTTTCCTTTTTAGTCCATACGGTGAGTTAATCTTTCCAATGAAGGAGTGGAAGAAAGCGCCTAAGAAGGCACACCAATAGACGTTGTTGTTGCAGATGCTACTATGGTTGTTGCTGCTAGGTTGTCGGAAAGGCTCTTGATGGATTGTCGGAGCTAGGACTGGCGCTATCATGGTCGCCTTCGCAGGAGCTGCTGCCATCTTGTAGCGAGCGCTGACCGCGTTATCGCTGTTGGTCTTAGCAGAGAAAGACGATAGATTCAAGAGCTTGGGAATGGATCGAAGTTCAGTACGCATCCTCTCGAGAGTTTACTGAACTTGGAATAACCTAGACTCGATTTGAGTTAGGACCACATCCATGGTCGGAACCGGCTCTGATACCACTAATAGAGATAGAATTTAGGGGGAAGGAAACCTGTTGTAAATTATAGTGAAAAGAAGAGCATAGAAGTTGTAGAAGAAAGATTCAAGAGAGAGATTTGATTTTCTTAATTCTTTATAATAACTAATACAATTCAAGCGCATATTAAATAGATTTCAACAAATCCACTAAGCTAAAAAATAGAAAAGCACTAACAACAAACTAACCCACTAATATTATCTAAACAAAATAAATAAACTTAAATCAAATAAAATGACCAAGTCTTAACCCACGTAGCCATATCCATATTGCCATCTCCATTTCCTATGCTAATTGTTTTTATTTTATTTTTTGCACATATCAGCAACCTCCCCAGACCCAACGGAATTCACGATACAGAGGGCCAACCGACTATGGAACCAAAAGTTCAAGTAAGGAGTTTCCACCCTTATGCTAGTAACCACACACCTATGCCACGATTAGAAATTCCAATGTTTGATGGGGTGAAACCAAGGTGGTGGATCTAATGTTGCGAAAGGTTCTTTCAACTCTATCGAGTGTCTGAAGAGCAGAGGGTAAATCTGGTCGCAACTTACTTGAATGATATAGTTGATTCTTGGTATCAAGGTTGGATCCAAGATGAGGGAAATGATGTGAATTGAGTGGAGTTTGCAGAAGGGTTGTGTGAACGATTTGGAGAAAGAAGCATGACAGATGTAATTAAAGAGTATAGCAAATTAAAACAAGAAGGATCGGTGGTGTAGTATCAAGCGAAATTTGAGGAGTTAAGGTCCATAGTATGTATTGTGCAACCAAGGTTGATAGAATAGTACTTGGTATCGAACTTTTCTAGTGGATTGAGGGAGGAATTAAGATCAATGGTGAAGATGATGATGCCCACATTAGTGAGGCAAGCAGCTAAAAAGGCACGATTACAAGAACTTATGTTGGAGGCCATTTTTAAGAAACACAAACCCTTGTATAGGCCAAGCCTTCCAACTGGACAGCAAGCAAGAGGAAACTTTAGGCCTATGCTCACAGGACCTACTCATGTAGCACCTAAATCCCAGTCCGACAATAATGTGCCTAAGAACAACACTATGGAATAGAGGAGACAATTGGGGTTATGTTACAGATGTGGGGATAAATATAGCCTCGGGCACCAATGTAAGAGATAGTTGTTGAACATGGAAGGGTCTGATGAGGAAAAGGAAGCAGAAGAAGAAGTTGCGGAGGAAGACGGCATTCCAGAGGAAGTCTAAGGGGAGGAAGGAGGAGAAATCTCCTTCCATGCCTTAAAAGGGAGTCCAATGGATCGAATTATTAAGGTGAAGGGCCAGGCTGGGAAGAGGAGACTCATGGTACTAATTGATAGCGGTAGCACCCATAGCTTCCTTAGTGAGGCCACCATTACACGTTTAAGGAGTCAACTAACAGCTACCACCCCCCTATTAGTGACCATAGCAAACAGGAGCAAAATTTACAACCACTACAAGTGTATGGGTTTCAAATGGTTAATGCAAGGTCAGGAGTTTACGACAGATTAGAGGATCCTTGAATTGGGTGGTTGCAACATTGTTCTTGGGGTAGATTGGATGAGAATTGTAAGTCCTTTGACCTTTGACTTCAACAAGCTAGAAGTTGGAGTGGAGATTGATGGCAAAAAACTGACTTTGATGGGCAACTTGAGCAGGAGGAATGTAAGATGATAAATGGAAGGAAGTTACAGAAAATGATGTTGAAGAAGGGTGGGCAAATAACACAGTTATATTCTATACAAGCTGTGGGTGGGGAAGAAGTATTGGAGGAGGAACATCAACCTGCTACTAATTCCCACTAAGGTACAATTTTCAGATGACTTGCACTTACTTTTGATTGAATTTAAGGACCTATTCGAAGAGCCAAATTCTTTACCACCCCAACAACCCCTAGATCATTCCATACACCTCAAGCCCAATTCAGCCCCTATTAACACAAGAGCTTATAGATATTCCCCGATACAGAAAACAAAAATTGAAAAACAAGTCAAGTACATGATGAGTGTAGCCATCATTCAACCTAGCCAAAGTCCTTATGCATCTCCAGTCCTTGTCAAAAAGAAAGATGGAACATGGAGATTTTGTATCGATTATTGTCAACTCAACTCTAACACCATCAAAAACAAGTTTCCCATACCCCTAATTGAGGACCTTCTTGATGAATTGTTTGGTGCCAAAATCTTTTCTAAATTGGATCTTAAGTCTAGTTACCACCAAATTCACATGAAGCCCTCCAATATTCCAAAAACAACCTTTAGGACCCACCAAGGGCTATATAAATTTACCTTCATGCACTTTGGACTTACCAACGCCCCAACTACTTTTCAAGCATTGATGAACCAACTCTTCAATCCCTACTTGAGGAAGTTCATACTCCTTTTTTTTTTTTTTTTTTTATGACATCCTCATTTACAATCCCAACTTTGAACAACACTTATCACACCTTCGAACTACTTTTGAGGCTCTTAAATCTCACCAATTGTATGTCAAGCTCTCTAAATGTACCTTTGCTGAGAAAGAAGTAGAGTATTTGGATCATATAATTTATGGTGAGGGTGTTAGGACTGATTCCAAGAATGTGGTAGCAATGGTGGAGTGGCCTAGGCCTACTACAGTAAAGGAATTGAAGGATTTTTTATAGCTGACAGGGTATTACCAGAAGTTTATTCAGCATTATGGTATGATCAGTAAACCCCTAACAGAGGTGCCCAAGAAGGATAGTTTCCAATGGAACCCTAGAGCTGAGACAACCTTCTTAGCTTTGAAGAAAGCCATGACTTAAGCCCCTGTGTTGGCATTACCAGACTTCTCCAAGCCTTTTATAGTGGAAACAAACGCATGTGACAATGGGATAGGGGTTGTACTTATGCAAGAGGGTAGGCCACTGACATATATCAACCAAGCCTTGTCCCAAAAGCACCTAAGACTAAGTGTGTATGATAAGGAACTGCTAGTTGTGTTGGGGGCAAGGCAGTGGATAAGTGGCGACACTATTTGGAAGGGAGTCCTTTTGTAATCAAAACAAATCACGAGAGCCTGCAATTCTTATCACAACAAAGGCTGCATACTCATTGCACCAAAAAGGGGTTTCCAAATTAATGGGATTGGACTACATTATCCAATTCTGAAGGGGGTAAAGAGAATATTGTAGCCGATGCACTATCAAGGAGGGAAGGAAAAGGTGATTGCCAGGCCATTACAGCCATGGTTACAGATTGGGTTAGGGAGTTGGCGAGGAGTTATGAGCAAATAGAGTGGCTGAAGGATATTGTAGCCCAATTAACCGTGCAACCTTCGGGAACTTCTGGTTACACACTTTTAAATGGATTGGAACAGTTTAAAGGAAGATTAGTGGTGGGAGATGACAAACCCTTAAAGGAAAGGATCTTAAAACCACTTCATTGTTGACCGTTGGGGGGTCATTCCAGTGTACGGGCTACATATCACAAGATGAGGCAACTATTTTTTTTTTTTTTTTTTGGCCTGGACACAAAAAGGAAGTCGTGAAATTTGTGTTGCCATGTGTAACTTGTCAACGTTGTAAATAGGAGCAATTTTCTTATGCAAGGTTATTGCAAGCCTTAGCCATCCTTGAGCAGGCAAGGGAAGGGATTTCTATGAATTTTGTGGAAGGTTTGCCAAGATCCGAAGGGAAGGATGCTATAATGGTGGTGGTCGACCGACTAACTAAATTTGTCCATTTCATCAACTTAACCTATCCCTTTACAGCTCAAGAGGTGGCACGGGTGTTCCTAGATTATGCAGCAAAAATTCATGGAGTACCCAAGTCCATTGTATCGAACAAGGATAAAATCTTTATAAGTGTCTTTTGACAGAAATTATTCAAGAAATTAGGGGTGGGATTGTATATGTCAACTGCATGTCACCCATAGATAGATGGCCAAACCGAGAGGGTCAACCAATGTCTAGAGGCTTACCTAATATGTATGTGTTTCACCACTCCTAAGAACTGGAACAAATGACTGTCCCCAGCATAGTCGTGCTACAATTCCAGATACCATAGAGCTATTAAGAGGAGTCCTTTTGAGGCAATGTTTGGGTATAAACCTTCACGATTGCCTACCATTTCTTATTCCCCTCCTACTATGGTTGCCACGGGGCACTACTTACAACAAAGGCAGCAAATGTTAACAGTTCTTAGGTGAGAATTGGCCTAAGCCCAAAACCGTATGAAGTAGGTAGCCCATAAAAAGAGGAGTGATAGATCATTCAATATCGAGGACAAGGTCTCCCTTAAGGTCAGCAGGTTCTTACAACACCCCTATACATCAATTCTGGCTTCTAAACTCAATCCCAAATACTTCACGCCATATCCCATCATGGCTAAGGTGGGCAAAGTTGCTTATAAGTTGCAACTTTCAAAGAGAGTGAACACCCACCCCGTATTCCATGCCTCACTACATAAGAGATCAAAAGAGCCAAGTGCTTTTACTAGCCAAACTCTGCCACCCGTAGCGGAAGAATTGGAGGAAGTCGTAAAGCCTCGTGCCATTGTGGAGAAACGAGTCGTATACCAAGGGTCTTTACCCTTAACCCAAGTGTTGGCGTAATGGTCCCATCTACATCCCAATCACACCACCTAGGAGTATTTTCCTGATTTGCTGAAGCAATTTCCAAGGGCTACCAGACTACTCTAATTCTCGAGGACAATAATTGTTTGAAGCAAAGGGGATTGTCACAACCCTAAGGGCAAACATGTATTTTGTTAGAAAGATATAGCCACTTGTATTAACAGTTTGCTGGGTGGTTAATTGGTTAGAAGGTCAAATAGCTAACTGTACAACAGATTACTTCCTTTTGGTTATGATTTGGTTAGAAGGCAAGTACTACATAAGGCCTGCTGCGGGTATGAGGATGGGGATATGTTGAGAAATAACAAAAAACTCTTTCCCTCCAATTGTCTCTCTCTTATCTCTCTCCATTTTCTCTCTCTTTTGTCACTTTTTGTTTCTAATCGAGACCCAAAATACCAAAATTGTCCAACTCCAATTCCGGGGCTTGACATGCTTGAGCTTTTTAACTTGCACAATAGTTGAGGGAAAAGGAAATCCAAGAATGCGAGCCACTTATCTACTATGGTATTGGATGTGACAGGATAGACAAATAACTAAACAATGTGTAAAAAGAATCCATAGTATAGTTATACAAAGAATGCACACTATAGTTATGCAAAGGTCTATAAAGAACATGCACTAGAATCTTAAAGCAAAAAACCAAATATTTTCTTCCTACATCCATTTTAGGCTCTCAATTGCCCACTTTTTCATCAAAGAAGTAGCAATTCTTTGAATGAAGCGAATTGATGGCCCGATATTTCTTAATAAATAATTAGATGAGTGCAAGCATCACATCATATAATCTATAGTAGCCCAATAAATTGGAAGCAATTATATTTTTACCATTATAGATCATAACTTTCAATAAGATCCTGTGTGTAAATCAACTTAGAACTGCCAAAGGACACGCAAAGACAAAAGGTAGTTATACATCAACAGACTTACAATGGAATAGGTGTTTAGCAAGTGTGTCATTGGGCATAAATTCTGCAACAAGCAATCTCTCATCACCTTCACAGCAACAACCAAGAAGATTTGCTAATCTATTGTTCCTGAGTTGACCAACAGATCTTGCTTCATCCTGAAGTTATGAGTGGTAATAACTTCATAACTTAGTAACTCATATTATAATAACAACTCAAATTGTAAGGGAAGGATGACAACCATGTTAAGATTATTAAAACATCAAGCACAATTAAGGACAATGCTTTGTCTTTTGGAAAAAGAAAATGCAAGCATGAACCGAATAGACTTCAATAGCATGATCATTATAAAGTGCATCTCTTTTTAACATGAAAATGTAAAGGGCCATAAGCATACTTTTGCATTAATGTACACATTGCTCAAACTGGAGTAATTCAATTATGGATGCTGAAAGTGCAGACCTTGCCAGTAGATCATCAGATTGCCAATGGTAATGATTACGAAGTTTGGATGCAACAGCTCAAAAAGGTTGCTCTTCAAAGTAACTAGCAGTTTGGTGTATATTACTGAATGAATATTGAGCAAGTTGAGAAATAACTGAACTGCTATTAAGGAGGCAGCAATTATTTGGGTAGAACTGATAAGGATAATGGCAAACATCTTGTTGAATCAAAAGCAAAACTCATAAATGATACCATGTATTAATTCTTTAAGGTTTAGCCCATACATACCAAGAACTGTCGGGCATCAGGCCAAGCAGATCTATTAAAGCGTTTGACAGCAATTCGCCTTTGATTATCCAACTTCCCTCTGTAAACAACATTTGGGGCCTTTTCCCCATGTTCAGAAACAATGTTCTCCACTGCAAATCCAGATGTTGCCGTTCTAAGCTGTTCAATGGTGTATTCACGGAAAGCAGGCAACTCGTTAGCTTCGCTCTTCTCCTCATCATCTGTCAAACAAACACACTTGTTAAATATAGTCCCTCACTGTCATGAAAATAGGGGTGTGAATCTCAACTACACATACCAACTCTAGGCGCCTCATGAATTGGCCCATTTTCTTCTGGATCCCCACAACATGCAGTGAACCCACAACATGCAGTGAACTTAGAGCATCGACAACCCATCCCAGCACTAGAATGTAAGACTATTATAAATAATGTTTGAATTGTATCACCAGAGTTGAATGCAGATCAGAAACATGCAATCAAGCTTCATATGCGAATCCAATTATGCTCCTTCTCCAAGACCTATCAAATGCAACACTGGATAAGCCTTATCATTGCCAAATCAACATCCAGACGATCCCCCAGTAATGGTTCAGAATTTAGAACAATCCAAGTTTTTCAATGCTCCCAAAGTATATGTAGAAACGCACCCGAAAAACAACTTGATTCAATTCGTCCTCTAAGTTCGAAACCTGCAGAGACGGTTCAAATTGAAGCACTAACGCTGGACAGTACATATACGTAAAGAAATGCAGGTTACAAATAGAAAAACGCAGTCAAATCTCCAGCAGAAAAGTTGAAAACAAAATGAGTAAAAGCTTGGAAGAACAAGTAAGAGGTGAGAAGAGAAGCGAATACCATTCAACTATGCCGCAAATCTGAGTCAACTCAGCGTGGCGTGACGGGAATGAAATCCTCGATACTGAAGCGGCTTCTCTGCAACTTCAGAAGCCCCTTTTACCGAGTCAATCACGGCTTAGAGCCGCAGACAGTCAATCGAACCAAAACCTCAGCCAAACCGAGTCAACCGAGACTCGTGGGAGCTCGATCCCGTCGAAATCACGGAAAAGTCGTTTTCCGGCAGTACTTGCAGAAATTGATTTGGAAAACGAAGGGACGATTTGGAGAAGGAAGATCAGAGACAGCAGCAATGAGAAAGGATTTGAAAGTGATGAGATTTGGATATGTACTCTTTCTTCTTCTTCTTCTTCTTATTATTGTTATTGTTATTAGCAGTCATAGATTTACAAAAGTAGACAGATATACCAAGTAGAGATAAGCATGGGGAGATCCCCTCAGTCTGTACTCAATTACTCTAGTTCCCAATTTCCACCGACATAAGCCCTTTCATTTCTTGGAAATTTACATGAAATTCAACAAAATAACATTTATAATCGTATTCTTTATTCCAATCTCTTTAATGTATGCTTAATTATTATAAAATAATATTTTTTTTTCTTTTTTGCGAAAAGAAATGACCGTTGAGGTGATCAGGAACACCTTTGCCTTGCCTTGTACTTGGGTAAATTTAGTTTTATGGTTTTGTTGACTGCTTAATAAACTTTTTATTAAATTCTCACGAATATTGGGTAATAATAAAATATTTAAAATTTTATATAAAATATTAAAATTTAAATCAGTGCAATAACTTAAAAATAAAATTATTACTAGACGATAGTATTTAATTAAAAAATAATAGTGAGACTAAAAGGCAAATTCTGCATGAACTACACTAAATGTTTAGTTCTGAATATGTATAAATTGTGTTCATATTCGAATTTATCCAAAAAGTGCATCAAAAAAAGGCCATCCGTCCTTAAGGATTAGTCAGGAAAAATTTGAACGTCCTAGATGAATTAAAAAAAATAAAAAAACCTTTATTAAAAGTCATTTGAAATGTATAATTAACTTTTTAACCTTTATATTTATAAATTTTAGTTTGGAGAGATCACACATAGTTAATGACCAATTTATTTATTTGTAGTATTTTTCATTTTCAATCAAATCTTTAAGGGTATTTTGAAATTTTAATTTAACAATAGATCTTTAAATATCAAAATAAGATATTCGAAAAACATAATATTTAAATTTAAAATTCCAATATGAAAATTTAATATGATCTTTATAACATTATTATAACCTTAAAATATATACATTGTAAATGTAATGATATTAAAAGATATATTTTATTTTTATAAAAATTATTTAAGATAATATAATATAACACTTTTATAATTTCCAATCATGTACAAATGTATAAATAGTATTATTTTATATCAATAATTTGTTTTTGCCGTCTCCAACAAATTTGAGGTGGAATGCAGAAATAGGTAAAGGGTAAAGGTTAAAAACATAAAATCATAAGAATCTGGTGGGGCCCACGAGATATATGCGCGCGTGTGTGTGTGTGTGATTTAAATTTCGTTTTCCATTAATCCCACCCGCCGCCCGATGGAGAGACGTGCAATATGTTGGGTCTTCATTTATTTATTTGTTTATTGTTGTTAATTTCATGGAACAAGTGGGCAGAATAGTTGTAGAGATATTAAAATATAGGTAAAAGATTTTATTTTTGAATTAGTTTAATATCACGCTTTCTTTTAACTGTTTTTTTAACTTTTCGTGTTAAAAGCTAAATGATGTTTTACTAGTGGCGCAGTTGATACTCACGTTTAGTGAAAGCAATTTTTTTTTTTTAATTTAATAGCGTAGCATATCTTGTATTTAATTAATTCAATATTCTTCACTATACCAAATGATGGTTTTGAGGGTCAATCACCA
Organism: Diospyros lotus; assembly: GCF_014633365.1. Classification (NCBI taxonomy): domain Eukaryota; kingdom Viridiplantae; phylum Streptophyta; class Magnoliopsida; order Ericales; family Ebenaceae; genus Diospyros; species Diospyros lotus. The sequence continues at coordinate 17,061,522 of NC_068349.1, read as the reverse complement.
CAACACTGTATATCTCGACGTTGGCACCTCCGCAATTGTACTTGTAACATGAATACACTATCTTGAAAATTCGGGCTCGAGGTAAAAGTTACTTTTCAAGTATTTCCATTTGGTAGTTTTATTATATAGATATGGTGGTGGTTGTCACTGTGTCATGTTTCATGTAAGAAATGATTTATTTTCGTTGTTTATTTTGTTTGAATTTTGAAAAAAAAATTAAAAACTTATTTTGTTATTGTGTCATGCAAGTATTTTGTTTGCATCTACTGCTAAATGTTAGTGCACATCATTATTCTTTTAGTGGTATCAGAACCTCAACTCAGTAATTTTATCCCATACGCTTGTTCGTGTAATGTTTGTCAAACATGGATGTTGCTTGCTATTTCTCCAGGTAACTGTCAATTGGTTCTTCCAAGTGGTTGACTACTTTTAACTTTTGGCTAAGAAAGTGTCGACCAATAATGAGAAACTGTCGATCGATTTTGAGATACCTAGAAAAATAGTTGATAGTCTTTTGAAACTATCGATCAGTTTGATGTAGTGAGAGAATAGTCGATCGTTTTGTGAAAATAGTCGACAATTTCTGCCAATTGCTAAAAATTGTCAATTGTTATGAAGGCTTTGTCTCTTTGCCGGTTACATCCATTTGATAGGTGTTAGAATGCAATAAGATTGCATTGGATGACAAAACCGAAAGAGGTATGACATGAGGTAAAAACACTATCAAGTTTTCATTTTATCAGACATTTATCAATTGCCACTGAAATGACGTCACCTTTATGACGATAAATTGGACAAAAATTTAAGATTTTTTTTTTCAACATTCAATTGTTGTCAATATAATGCCCCGTCAAACACATATCATTAATCTTTTGAATTGAGATCTATGTGTCAGTAATTAAGTAAACTCTTTGACAGAAATTTTTTAACTCATTCATCAAATTCAATCTGTCTTCATTGAATAAGTCAAAATAGTCATAAGAAATAGTCCAACGATAAGGAATTCAAAATTTAGGACAAATAACAAACATAAATTGCCTAAATCATTCACGCTTAACAAATTTGAAAGAAAGCTTATCTACTATCACTATACAAGCTAAAACATTTCTAGCAAGTATTTGATCAAATTTCTAATTAATAAGTGCACATATATTCTTATCTCCCTTTGAAGTTGATTGCAAGTGTAATTGCGTTTGATGGGTTTCTATACTATGAGGGTGTTTTTATAAAATCCCATATGATTCCTTAAAGCCTAATCCTATTTTTTAGGGGATCATAGTGAAACTTCCTAGAACAATGATTGTATTTCCCTTTAATTTGACCCTTAGAATTTACAAATTTCGTAAAATGATCTCGTACCTTTGACTTAGATGTGATTGTTTTCCTCTTTATCTTTTTAAGTGATGTTGCACATGTATCATCTTGAGCTCGACTTGGCGCGAGTATTGATGCAAGCCGTAAACTATCATCGATAAAGTTCTTTATGGTGTGATTGGTGTCTTCTCATCTTCTTATCTAAAATCAATACAGTTGTAATTAATATATATTAAAAGAGTGGGAACATATAGTTGGAAGGACATCTAAGTCATTGTTCAGAGTGATTTGTAATGTTTTGAAACCTTTCTTTGGAAATATTGGAATCTCATAGCCAAGTAAACAATAACCTAGGCATTTAAGATCTTTAGGAACTTAATATACTTACCTTTGGTGGATAAATACAAAATTAATATAGAGGAAAATTTTTATTTAGGTTTTCTTTTTGCTGAGTTTAAATGTCTTATGTTATTATTGTCATTTGACTTGTGTTTTTATTCTATTTTTTTTTTTTTATTCTGGATTCTTGGGAGAGAGCAATCTTTAGGTTCAAATAAGATTTTGAATACTTATATGCTTTGGTTAATACACATATGACATGTTGTACATGCATAACATAATCATCTTTACCATTATCACAAGGCTTAACCCAAGTGGTTGATTAGCTCTCTAATAATCTTTATCCCATATCTTCTGTAAGACTATTATATGATTTATATTCCACGTCATGGATTCACATATGTTATTATCCCTTCTCATCCTTTTCTCACAAATGAGACTTTTGTTATCACATAGCCTTCTTTGAACTATTTCTATAAAAATACACACATATAGAAATAAAACTATACATATCAAAACGAATGTAAAACATGAATCAATTTAAAAAATACTATATAATACTTACATTGCAAGATGATGACGTTGAGGTCATTTTGTATTAGTCTGTTACAAAATATATTGGAAAAATTAGTCTCAAGCAAGTACACAAACATAATAGAAAAAACCATCCCAAAAGTCAAAACAATTGAAAAATTAATACCCTAACGTAACTAAAACTCACCTTTGTGAGTCGTAGGTAGGTCAGTCATGAGTCACAGGTCAGAGAAGGGGAAGACGGTCTATGAGACAAAGGTCGACGGAGAAGGGGGACAAATGGTGATGATTTGGACGACAATCAATCATCAAAGGAACAAGGAAGAAAGAAAGAATGAATAAGAAATGTCGAATAGCGTGGGAGAAGCTGAATGTGACAAGCAAAAAGGGACAACATTTGTCAGTTGACAGTCGACGACGAAGGGGATGACGAACGATGAGATGAAGGCTGACGACAAAGGGGACGAAGGGTGAGACAGGGACAACAATCAGTCGACAAAGGAACAAGGAAGGTCGAGTGGCATGGGAGTGGCCAAAAGGAGAAGGCCTGAAGGCGACGAGCAAAATGAGATGACAATCGTCGATCGACGGCCGATGGCAAAGGGGAATGCGGCTAAAGGCGTATGGCAAATGATCGAAGCAGACGACGATGACGATCAGGTGAAGGAAAAGGCAATTTCTGATGGTTTGGGTTTCAGTTTGAGCCTGTGGTTGTGGATTTCAAACTCTCTCAGTCTCTCTTTTCTTCTTCCTTTATTTCTTCTTCTCTTATTCTTTTCTTTGTTTGCATGCGGCCAATCAAAAAATGACATCGTTTTATAACCATAAAACAATATCATTTTAAAGTTCGGTCGGTTCGGTTAGTTTGGTTATCTTGACAAAAAAAAAATCGAACAAAATTGAATACCCAAATTTCTTGGAAAAAGTAACCGAGCTAAACCGATGAAAGATAAAAATCGAACTGAACTAACAAGTTCGATCGGTTCGATTTGGTTAGTTCAAGTAGATCAAACTTTTGCTATCCCCTACTTTTCATCGTTATATTCATATTTGACTATGGTACACTAGTTTGAATTAAATGTGTATAAGTCACATATCAAGTTTTTTTGGTACTGTTGTCAAGAACTAGTTTATTGCATATCAAAACTACATAAATTAGCCTTAGATTGAACATCTTTTTGTTTTATTTTAGGATTCAAAATTTTAATTCTATTTAATTTTATTTTATTATTATCATTATTATTATATTATATTATATTATTATTTTATTTTTTATTTTTTTCTTCGACTCTTAAGAACTTTTGGAAGAGATGGCAACCAATAGTTGTAAACGGAGCACTGAGAGAGAAAATAAAAAAAGAGTTGGAATTTATAATGTTGATCCTATCGATATCTTATTTGTTCAAATTGCTACATTAAATAATAAATTGGATAATTTTGGAGGGTTTTAGCTATAAGTGTTTCTTCGTCCCTTTTCTTTATTGTGAGCTTTGTGGGCAAAGGGAGCACACTAGCATAGATTGTCAAATATGAAATCTTTTTTATTATTCCTCTAAACAAGTTAATTTTATCTCTTATGGTGGCAATAGGTTCAATTTTAATCAGCTAATTTTATCTTTTATGGTGACAAGAAGTTCAATTTTAATCCATACTTCAACACTTACAATCCAAGATGGTGGAGCCATCCTTATTTCACTTGGAGTAATAAGGAAAAACGACCACCTCCCAACTTTCAACAACAACAAAATCAACAAGAGAAGAAGTCAAATTTGGAGGATATGATGACAAAATTTATTAATAGTACAAAGACAAGAATTCAAAGCTTGGGAACTCAAATTGGACAACTTATTCAAGAAATTTTGGAAAGCCCACAAAAAGGATTACCTAATAATACTGAGAAGAATTCAAGGGAACAAGTTAAGCCCATCACTTTGTGAGGTAAATAAGATCTTGAAAAAGAAGAAAAAGATGAGGAGCACATAAAAGAGGAAAAAAAGAGACCTTGAAACTAAAGAAGAAGACCGTGATTCATTAATGGAGAAAAAAGTTATGACAAATTATTAAAAGATATAATAGTAAAGAAGAGGAAATTAGAGGAATTTAAGCGTCCTTGAATATGGAGACCTAGTCAATATAATGACAACAAAGAGACGCTTGATGGAAGACACCTTATTCCAAATATTATTTTTTCTTTCTTTATTTTTATTTTAATTTCTATTGATTTTTAGAATGTTCTTGGATCGCTTTCTTATTTTATTTTTAATATTTTTTTTTTAGGATTTAGTGCATGCAAAAATTTTGCCCCTCATCTCCCAAAAGGATAAGCAGAACAATTTTCAGCAATCTTAGGAGGTCTGCATTAGGGGAGTATTGATTTCTTTTTCCTCTTGTCTTATTTTTAAACATTGAGGACAATGTTTAATTGTAAGTGTGGGAGTGAGAAATTCAATATTTCCTATATTTTGTTTGATTGCTTGAAAATTAAAAAATAATATGCATGAACAATGATTTTTTTTTTTTTTAGAAAAATGTTTATTTTCATGTATAGGTTGAATTCATGTTTCCTATATTAGTTTTGATTCAATGCATAATTAACTTATTGGGAATTATTTTATTTGATTATTGATTCTAAGTATAACAATGTTAAGGAAAATTAATTAATTATGTCATATTATCATGATTGTTGAAATATATATTTTTTGAACAAATTTATGACATTTTTTTGATTATGTATGATTGATTATGTGAGAATAATATAGTGATTATTTCTTAAAACTAGTTTTAAACAAAGTTGAAATAAAAAGGGATGATGAAAAAAATTCAAGGCTGAAATATGCAAAAAAAAAAAAATTTGCCATATTTCTACTCCTATGTCATGGGGCTGCTTAGTAATCGGGAAAAGGGGGTTAATAGTTTAATCCTACATTATCGTTGAAGTCAAATGTTGGTTCGAAATATGAGTATACATATATATCCTAAGCAATTATTTAGGAGAGTAACTTGGTGTCCTTTATCATAAAATGTCGACATTCGTGTCAAAAGTCAAGTAATACTTTGAAAATAAAAAAAATATATTCATTCCTGTTACTCCTTATGTTTGCAGTAGTGGACAAAATAATTACAAGAAAACTATTAAATGATTTAATTGTGTTAATTGCATGTTTTCATTAATCAATTTTGAAGCATGCACCAAAGCAAAAATGATAATTTTGAATGATTAAGTCTTTCAATTAGTGCTATTAGATTTGGAATTGATATGATAATATGGATGATAACTGATTTTTCAAGTAATTTTGCATTGATATATTGTTGGATTCCTTAATTTTGGCCTAATATGAAAATAAAGTATTATCTCTTTAGTTTCTCATCTGCTTCACCTGAGGACAAACAAAAAGTTAAATGCGACGTATTTGATAGGATTTAATTTTATAGATATTTTTATTTAATTTTTATCTTAATTTTGTGTTATTTTTTTATTTAAAGTGTGAATTTATATGAATTTTATATAATTTAAATATTTTTGCAAAGCAATTACATTCATGAAGTTGGGCTTAACCTAAGAAATTTTTGATGATTTATAATATTAATTTTGATATTATAAATTAATTAAAAAATAATACTGAGATTAATATTAAATAATTATTAAAAGAAGAAATTCTCGGCAAACGAGGAGATATCAAATCAATTGAGGAGAAATTGGAGTAGAAGATAAAGAATTCAAATTAATTGAAGGAGATTAGGGTGGAGATAAAAGGAATAAAAAAATTAAAAGTGGAGGATGATTGAGATTGAGAAGAAAAGAATTCAAATTGGAGTGGGAACTGGCGGCGGCAATTGAGGATTAAATTAATATAAAAGGGGAGGACAATTGCAATTGGGAAAAGTACGGATCGTATTGGAGACGGAAGCAAGGCGTTGCACGCAGACACTCGCACGCCGCAAGGCTTGGCCGCGCAGCTGCCTCACGCGAGGAGCAAGCTGAAGCAAAAGGATGTGGTTCTATCTTTCTTGTTCGTTTAATTTTAATTTTTATTTTAATTTTATTTTTATTTGTAGTTATGTCTAATTAAATTCTTTTAGTTAAGGTTTAGATGGATTTTAATTTTAAGACTATGTTACTATTTGTTTAATTCGATTTAAAATTTAATTATTATTTGTATGAAAAGTTTATATTATTGTATTTAATGCTTTAAGATATTGATCACTTTTTAATGATTTGATAATTTATGCATGTCGGATTAAAAGATTATTATAAATTAGATTTATAAACAATATAAATCACATGATAAACTATAATATCAAAATATGATTAGCTCATGTGTGAGAATTGAGAAAGTTTAATGAGTTAAATCTCTTTCTAAGATTAGATGTTTTGAAAGAACTTAATGCTTATTTGTTCTCTTGACATCTGCTTAGAAATTCGATGGTAGAATTAAATTAATAAATGATTAATATGATTTGAGAAACCTTATTAAGGTACACTGTTATATGCAAATTTTGTTTGGTATTATGATATAGTTTATGTGGAATCAACATTCTTTTCATTGTTATATGCATATTTGACTAAGCTACACTGTTTGAATTAATTGTGCATAAGTCACACCTTAGTACTTAGAAAAAGGCATAGTGAATGAACACATGATTCTTTTATCGTTTAAAGAGTTGCTTCTAGTTGTGTGTGATTTATCCATGTATGTATGCAAGTTGCAAGACAAGGGGTACCTGACACTTGATTTATTGTTTAGTCCTTTCGAATCCTGCCAAATCCTTAAAGGTTAGACTAAAAAGCATGGAAGAACTAAGTTTGAGCGATGCCTTACCTCAACACAAAATAAGTGTTGTGGTAAGGGATGTTTGCTATCGTTTCCTTGTCATGACAATAACAACAACAAACGAAAATGAAATGGCTCCCTATTGTGTCTGTTTGGCGTACCTTTGAGGTTCACTGTAACACCCTTTCTCCCGAGCAACCCAATACTCAGGGATCCTCGAAGAGAGAAAAAGAGTTAGATGGGAGGATAATAACCTAACATTCACCTTATTACATGCATAAAGAGATATATTAAGACAAACATCAACCCATACATGTCATCCATTCATTTACCACTTAAAACAAGTAAGGAGACTTTTAACATTTTTACAAAACATACATCCTATGGGTATATTGCATTTGCTGTAAAGAGATAATGATGACACACTAGCCTCTCAAAACACTCCTAAGATCTTTCAATAGAGAGTGCCTCGGCACACATAGCTAATCAACTGCCTTACTTGAACCCCCATCTAGAATGGTGAAGAATACAAATGTGAGCCGCAAGGCTCAACAAACATAAAATATAAGAAGAATAGTATAGCTGAATTCAGACATGGAGGATACATGGTGGGTAACACTCAAACCACAAAGAGGCATTATATTTAAGATGTTCACTCACCCCCACCCAATGCAATATCATGTTTATGCAACATGCAAATATAAGCCGATAACACATACATGGCCATTCGACCCCACATAATAAACAATAATACATATCGGCTTATAGTTGAACACCTGCAACCAAAGAAACAATGATATCTTTGGGGATCAATGGTCTTATCTTAACTGTTGGCTATAACCAAATAAATATATACTCTTGCTCATTGTCGTCACTAATAGATGCGCCCCCAGTCGTCACCGAATGAGCATAAAACACTGGTCAGGCATAATATAAGCCCACTGGTTGTTGGGGGATATATCTCGCGGAATCCTCTGCACCGTGGGCATTAACTTGCCATGTAATACAACACTTTAGTGCCCACAGACGTATGCACATGGAACAATTATAATTCATGTTCCATGTTCACTCATATATCATGTTATCATATGCTTACACAAAGTTATGCTCATGATGCACATATACTATACTTTCCTATGCCAATATTAAACATTCTAAAAAATTAGAGACATTTACATCACGCCTTCATGGTCAATTACTTCTTTAAATTTCATTAGGGACCTTGGGAGACATGAAAGTATGAAGATATTTTCCTTAGAATTGATTTGGAACATTTTTGTGCATTTTTTATCAAATGAGTTGATTTAAGGTACAGACATGTCAACTTGAAGGGAAATTAAGTCAATTCGAGTTGCTATAGGGACAAAAAATGAAACAAAGAGCAAGGCTAGCAAGAGCCCAATTCTTGCTAGTTTCTAATCCTAATAAAAAACCACAATTCCTTAGAAATTGTGGAGCACAAACCCCATTTTGGCTCACAACAATCATGCACAAGAATTTAAAGTCATCAAAATTAAGAATCAACCAAAATAAAGCAAAAAATTATCTTTTTTCCAAAACTTGTTTTTCTTCCCAAAATCATCACCAATACTTAGCTCCATAGTTTGCAACTCTCACAAGCCCCCAATTTCTTATTTCAAGATCTCAAATTGGAAGATTTAACAACAACCCAATATTCCCCCAAACTCATCCCCACAATAGGATTAAATGCTCAATAAATAGAAAAAAGGAGGGGAAAACTTGCCTTGGATGCTCAATAAATTGGCTCACAACAAAAGTCCCAAAAAGATTTAAACCAAGATTTAAAATCACAACCCCCAACCTTTTAACCCTCCAAGACTTTGATTTCTTTTATAAAATTCATGCCAACACTTAAATCCCCATATTAAACAACTCTACAAGCATTTAACTTCCTTTCTCAAAACCCCAAGTCCAATCCCCAAAGAAAAATTCAATACTTAAAAAGAAATGGAGGAGAAGTGAGGGACCTTGCTTTATTTACTTCTTTCCTTCTTGAGAGAGTTGGATTCAAGCTTGAAATTGGGGGAGAAATGTTGGATTTGAACTTTGACGAAGTTTTGAATTTTCCTGGCGGGGCCCGTTCTCCCCCATTTCTCTATCAATTTCACTTCTTCTTTTTGTAAAACCTTTCATTTTCTTTTAAGAACACAATCTTTACCTCAAATCCTCTCAAACCCACCCAATTTTGGCTCAAACCCACTGAGTGCATACCACCATACCAAAAGTTATAACTGTTAGCAGAGGCACAACTTTTTATCCTTATCCATACTGTGGGTTTGCAACCCTATCCCCAAGTCTCAACAGGTAGTCTCATGGAGCTGCTGGGGATATGGTTATGGACTAACAGTCCCCCACCAGTGCACCAAAGGAGACTCGAACCTGCAACCTACTCTGATACTAGTTGGACCGCACCAGGAACCTTTAAGATTGAGCACTACCACTGTGCCAAAAGCGATAACTGTTAGGAAAGGCATGACTCTTTATCCCTATCCATACTTTAGGTTCACAACCCCATCCCGAGGTCTCAATGGGAAATCTCACGGAGTTGCTACGACTATGGCTATGGACCAACATGATTCGAATGTGGTTGAAACCTACAATGAGGCCTATGTGCTAGCTAAACCTCTTGTAAGTGATTAAACTAGAAATGGGTTCACAAGAATAGGGATTCTGAATCCACATCAGTCTTACTATTGGATTGGAATTACTATAATAGCAATCGCAAACAAGGAGCAAATGGAATGAGGGATTCAAAGGCTTTAGAATAATGAGAAAATGCTCTTAACCGAGAGAGAGTTTTGGGCATCAAATGTAGCCAAGATTGTTCTGCATTTTTTCTTTTCTATTCCTTATATATGATCCCATAAAACCCTAAATATCCCAAATCAAACAAAATCGATTAGGAGAAAGAGAGAGAGATGGGGGATAATAGGGAGACAAAGAGAGGCATGCCCTAGGCACGCCATCCTCCCCAGGCACGCCATACTCCAACTCACGGTCGAAACCATTGCAAAAAACGATAAGAGATCGTGCCGAATTGCGACCTTTGCAAATATGAACAGTTGACTAGTTTTGGGAAATCGTCTATCGTTTTGCAAGGTTCTTACAATTGATTTTTGAATTGGTCGACTGATTCTTCCATGGTTCGATTGACTGAACCCAAGAGTTGGTCGACCAAAGTTGTCTCTTGTTTTAATTCTTGTAAATTGCATCTAGGCCCGCTATTAACGCTTAATAGCCATTTCATTATCTCATAATGAAACCAAGCCCCCTATTAACTCTTAACAGCATGCCTGCCAACTCTTGAAAATTGCTCTGATTAATTTAAACCCAATCTGTTAACTCTTAAAAGTGTCATCATCATTATCTCTTAATGACGATCAATAATTATAACTTACATCACTTAGTTAACCACTACACTCGGATGTGCGTGTGACCTTTTAAATTCACCACTGAGTAACAATCATGACACATCAAATAGTTTAACGCTGACCAAACACTTTGGTTTATAACGAGGATCTCTCTATCTCCTCGATGTATCCCGAAAGACCCTAAGTGACTAGCACTATGTTAGGGTAATCCTACCAGTAATGAAGTCATACTTTAAAGAGAACCTATTTGGGCTTTTGATTCATGTGTACTATAATCCCTTCATTGACTAACATCCTGATTGAGTGAGAGTCATAAACTGATCAAACTCATTAAATCAATAGATGTGTTAAGATCTAGAATGGTGTGATCTAGATGACATTTCGAAACTCCTTCTAAATCGAAAACACATTTCCAATCATGTGCACCTTGGTTAGGGGTTTAGAAAACCACAACCACCCTTGATCGCATAGGATGCTCACCTCATGCTGAAGGTCGACAGATCCCATTAGTAATCACTTGCTTCTATACACTACTGCACAAAGACCACACAGTGCATCTCTCACTCAATAATGGGGTTGTTCTTAGTAACGACAAATCTGAGGCACCGTCATACAAGACAATTGTGTTTCCTCTAGTCTAAAGACTAGTAACATAATAAAAAATAGTAACAGATCATAGATCATCTCAGCAAAGTGATCTATCACTTACGTCACATCTAGTAGATGTTCAACTAACAACTACCCATCCATCTCATAGATTATGGCATGCGACTCACTATTATTTATCATTAGTATTTTATACTAATCAAATGTAGTAATCCATGTGCTAGTCTATAATTGATTAATCATAGTTCCCTCCTGAGAAATCTAATGTCTGGGAATACTAATAGGAAATCCTTAATCCGAAAGTTTTTGTCACATATACTTAATACTTAAGAATAAGACTATCATAAAAAAATCTAAAGGCTCATTCATATAATTAATTGGAGAGGTATGAATGAAGATAAGACCTTAAAATATGAAAACATATTTATTAAATTTGCAAGATTTACATAATTTGTTCCCATATTACAATAACTAGATGCCATCTAAATCTAGTATTAGGACACTAATGCTAACACCGCCGTGGAGTGAAATTTTGATACGCGGTTCGATCTCCTCAACATGCATCCGCGGAAAGGTTTTGGTGTCGCAATTTGATAAAAACTAGCCTATATTCTGAGTGTGGTGCCATTGAAGGGATGAAAGCCCTATGTTCCATTTTTGTTGTCGCAGTTAGGCTCCTCAGAGTGCCAAAGTCTTGAGATTTTGTTATCACAGTTTTGGATTGCCTTACTTCCACAAATTTGGCATTTTGTTTATTGTGGTTCAACAGAAAGCCAACCTACATTTGCATGAGATTTTGGTGACATGGTTCAATAAGAGCCAACCAACATCCACAAGAAAGGATTTTGATTGGTGGTTCGGCATCGCAGCTACATCTATGAAATGGGGTTATTTTCATGGCCCAATGCACAGGGCATAGGAACCTCATGTAGTGATGTTGACACTAACATTGACCAAGATGATGATAATAATGACGATGATGATGCTGATGACCATGGTAGAGGTTGTGATTTTTGTTAATACAATTCAGCAGTGGGCTTATGTATGTAATGTAGAGTTTTGTTTGGGTGGTTTAGTATTGCGCCTAAATCAGCAACTTAAGGCTTTTGTTTGGGCGATTTCGTATTAGACCTACATCCGTAACTAAAAAGGAAGACCATGATTTTGATGGTAGCAGTCTTGTAATCCTGCACCGATGTTGGGAGCAAGCATGCAAGAATGCTTCAAAAAGGATCACATGGGTGGCACAAGATAGCATGTTGAGATGCTTATAAAGGAGTATGTTACTAGATGGGACTTTATGGGATTCCCATGATGATATGCAAGTGCTTCTTGGGAGTGCTTTGAGAGGAGGACTAGGTGATAGTGTAATGGTCGATCCCTTGAGGAAGCTCGGATGACATTAGATGAAGTAGTCTCTCTCGGGGAGAGGATGATATCTTTTGTTGAAGCAATTTGGTGCCACCTACTCTTATGACTGAGAACATTTGAGGTAGAGGGTGGTTGAAAGTGCTTGGGGGGATGAGGGGTGCTCCAAGAGGAACTGTGTATTGGCTTAGTGATTAGACCCATGGGGTGACATAGAGCGACATCCCTGAGGAAGATGTACTCGTCAAAGGGAACGATCCCCTTCAATGGAGATGCTTCTTGAAAGGAAGCATTTTGATATATTGTGTTAGCGTGGTTTAGTGTGACCTACATTCATGACTAGAGAGAAACTGTGTCTGAGGATAACTACAAGTATCTAGGAAATACTTTGAGTTGAGGTCAGCGCCTTCACACAAGAAACTTACATGTGTCATGAGGATTATGAATGGACTATGACAGTTGATGTTGGTGCTGATGGGTAGTTATACTCGGGAAGATAATCATATATGTCCAGAGGAACGATCAATTCTTTGTAATTTTTCATCCAAGGAAGGAAAGTATTATTACGTGCCTGGGGTTGCTTCAAGAGATTGGTGCTCAGTTACATGTGGGCACTCTAACTATTTTGGGGAATACTTTCAAAGATACTTCTTAAAAACATATCCACTTTTATTCCCACAACTATTTTTTTGTTGCTTAGTTAGCTTTGTTTAGTTTTCTTTGAACAATTACATGAGTTATACAATGGAAATTGGCCACTTGGCGTCTGGAGAAATGGGCTCGCTTACGGAGCTATGTTTGACAGGTGTTTTCTCTTTTCTTCTACCAGCTAGTTGAAGCTGATCGAATCTTGGATAGGTCCTTAACATGGTAGGGATCATCTCCTCGTGGAGATTTAGAGACTTGTGAGATGTTCGCATGCCATCTCTGCCATAGCCTAAGATATGAAGAGGAAATGGTTGCGATAAACTAAGGTCTAAGGGAAAGTAAGAGCTTCTGTGAGTTGGCTTGGGATAAGTCTCTATGATAGTGAGGTTGAGATGTCGAGGGACCCTTTTAGCCTTCTCCACCATCTTCTCCCTCTTCTCGCATGTGGTTTGCAAAGGTAGTCTTGAAGAGAGGTGAATGGAGAGCGAAGCTTGGTCATAGTTATGGCTAAGTGCTTTGATGATGGAAATGGATGATAGTAGGAAGATGTTCTTGCCTTAGGTCAGAAACATTATCAAGTATAGTAAAGCCATTTTCAGGCTTTGTCTCCTACTTTAGGAGCTCCTGATATCCCACGATGTATCCTCTGGCAGCCCTTAGGTTGGTTGGTGGAATATGAAGAGAGGACTGTCAAGGAGGAGCTGTAGGGCACCTTCTTCGTCTGGAAGTTAGGGAGTCTTTTGCAGAAGGCATACATAGTTGCCTTCTACTCTCTAAGTGTTGATCCAAGAGGCTTGAGTATGTAGCCCTATCAGGAGTGGCTTTGGAGACGTCATATGATATTGGCTTATGAAGGCTGAGGCTTGCCCAAAGGAATTGGTTTTAGTTGTTAAAGTTTCCTTGTATGGATCTGGCAAAAGGCACGGAAGCTTCTGAGGAGCTTTGGAACAACCTTTTGTTTGACTTTTTTGTATGTTTCTTACAAATGATGCCAAATTGTTATTGTTGGACTACAATAATTAACATTTGTTTGTTTCAAAAAATTTATAGAAGGTGAATTTGACAAGAGGAGGAACATCCACATCTCTCGGCATTAGCTCTTCTAATTTTTTAGGCAAGCATATTGGATGTAAATTTGACCATTTCTTCTAGTCTCAAGTATAAGTAGCTCTCCAGAAATAATTCCCATTATTGGGAGAGAGGCTTTTGGAATCGGTGACCTATGAAAGGCTCCTAAAATGGTCTCTCGGAGACAATGAGATAAGCTTTCGGGAGAGCTTTGTCTTTTTAGAAGATTTCTTCAGGGTGAGCCAGATAAGTTTTCTTCACTTGGGAATTACCTAGGGAACCCATGAGTGCCCTCGTAGGGGTCACTTGGAGTAACTCAAGAGACCCCCAAGAGGTCTCCTAGATCGCTCTTTTCACAAGATAGTCTCCCGATAAGCTTTAGGCTACTTCTTTTTAAGCTTCTCCTTGTTGGGCCTCTTCCCTTGAGCTTGGGTTCATTTTAGGGTATTATAATTATAAATTATAAAAAATTGCATAAAAGCGTGAAAATATATTGTACAAAATGATAATTTTTGTACCTTTTATCTTTGAGTTTTTCTATGCTTTATTGGTAAAAACTTAATGTCGCCTGGACCCAAAAGGAGACCTTTAGTGTGTTAAACTAATGTGATAACCAACTACACCACAGCACAAGCTTAAAAACCATTGAAATTTATTTATATCTAAATAATTAATTTGAATGTTTATTTCATGTTCAAAGAAATTAATCACAACTTTCTTTTTCAGCGCGCACCATTTTTTTTTTTTTTTTGTAATTTTACACACAACTAAAGCAAAAAACAGGGTTTTTACTTGTGCAAAACAAAAATTTGAAAATAGGAAGAGGAGAGGAACTAGAACGATTGGTTTTACTTATAATTAATCTCACGTCTGAGCAACACATGAGACAAACACATAATGAACAACCTTACTCTCATAAGATGTTAAAACAAGCTTGAGAATTAAAACATATATGAATAAAAGTAATAATTTTATTTTGTATATTGCTTTGAATGATATTATTGATGTATAAAGTTTTTATAGATAAAAAAAATTATAAACATAATTAAGATAACATCCCTGACATACACATGGGTGGACATCTTACACCCATGCGACACAGTGGCATGATGCAACATGCCAAGGTGGGCTACTGTGCGAATGTTATCTATGGCTTTCACAAGGCCTGAGGGTGGCACACCAAACTAGAGGTGCAACATGAGAAATCATGTAGGAAAAGTGTGCTGGTAGGGTTGTGCTTGATAATGGCTAGTACGTGGGGCATAGTGGGTCAAGATAGGTGTAGTATCATGTGGGCGACTCCCATAGGACGTGAAATGCTTTGGGAGGCAATGGTGTTGGTGTGGATAACACACGTGTGCAGGTAATAGTTGCGGCAGTGGGTGTTACTAATATGGTCTAGCTGCACATTATTAGCCAATAACAATTGGCGATAGTTAGTGGTAGTTACCAATAATTAGGCCAATTAATGGGCCAAACCTAGCCTAGAAATTCTGAGTTCAGACCAATCCAAACCCATTGAGGTGAAACTTGGCTCAAACCCATTTAAAAATGGAACAAGTCCTAGTCAACCAAACCCGCAGACTTGCTAGGTGGCACAATAGGAATGGAGCCTCACGCAGCCTCAGGGGCACTAAAAAGTTCTCGTTAAGCCATTAAGAAAAATAATTCAACAATAGCAATGATGATCACAGGGCTTAATTTCACAAGATAGGGTCAACTATGTGAATTTTAGATCTACAATCACCTCTATCTATAGGCATATATTTTATGTAAGATCATTACAACTTATGCCATATTTAAAGATTTCCTACCAAGTTTGATTTGGTCGCAAAGAGAAACAATCTAAAGATAAGAAAACATAACCGCCAATTTGCAAAAATGGATGACATCCTGCCATCACTATAAGGACAAACCCATTCACGATCACATACTCCAAATATATAAACATACAATTAGCAGATGAATCAAAATATTTTAAAACAAAAGATATAAAGAAGTGCTCTCATTATTAAAATTTCATCTTTGAAATATTTTCTTAGATAATTCAAGGCAAAAAATTCCATAACAATGACAATTTCTTCATTAGCTTTTAGTAGTTCAAAGCATAGAATGATAACATTGAACATTATTTTAAAACTATAGACCAAAAAATTTTATTATATACCATTTTCCCAAAGATGTTACACAGTAGAGGTGTTTAAAAATTTGTATATCTAAGCTATTTTGGTAGGGATAAGCAACAAACTTTAGTCCTCTATTATAGGCATTTAGTCGGTTCGATGTATAGAATTAAAAGTTTCATAACATGTTCAAATTGCAAAAATATTAGATGATTATTCTCAAACCACATATTCGACCCAATACTAGAATGGACCAAATGTTTATGATAAAATGACCAAAAGTAAAAGGTATGACCAACCAAAACTGTTTAAGAACAAAAGGTATATGGTTCAGGAAATCCCTATTTGAAGTGCAATCATAAGAAGTTCATAGAGAACAAATTAAATACTGTCAAAAGTCACACACACAAACTGACATGCTTCCATCCTTTGAAATACAACCATAAGAAGTTCATAGAGAACAAATACTGTCAAAAGTCACACACAAACTGACATGTTTCCATCCATCCAATCCCTTTCATCTTCAAGAATCCTTTGGTTCGATAAACCATTTCTCACCTTCAAGATAAACACAATAGTTAGTAACACAAATACATTGCGACCACTAAACAAACCAATTATAAGATTTTCAAAAGTGTGTATTATTTTGAATTTAAAACCAACTGATTCAAATGTCAAAAGAAACTTGACACTAATTTAAAGACTACCTCGGTTCTGTTTCTCGAAAAGTGCCTTTAAGTGAGGATCAACAGGCATGCCAACAATCCCATAGAGGGGTCCATAGGGTGCATTTGGAATAGGCCTAAAAGAAATTAGATTTTCCTCATCAACCTCCAATTCCCAACATTTTAAATCAACCTAAAGAAGAAAACAGTGCCGTAGTATCACCTTGGAGAAGGATTTTTTGGAGTAGAAGCATTTGCAGTGAAGTTCTGATTTTCTTGAGGATAATAATTCCCAAGTGCTGCTTGTTGGTTTGCCGATATTGGAACCCAACCAGGCACCACCTAAGCATCAATTAGAATGTATTCACAATCAAAACAAAAAAATAATCTCTTACCTAATATCAATGACATTATATTGGTAACGTGTCATGTTGTAAACCAAATTATTGTTTTCTTAACAGTTAGAGAACAAGAATATCACTTAAATATGTAGTTTACGAAACTTTATCTCAAAATTTTGCAACGAATATAATACAAACAATCAAAGCATCTTAGAATAACATTTCACAATATTACCATATTGTTACTATTGAATGCTTGAAATTCTTGAGGACTAATTGTTGCCTGAGTGTTCACACCCCCAAATACCTATTCACATCATTGTAAGAAACCTTGATAAATAAGCATAATTTTTTTTCTAACAAACATATTAGAACAAGAAAGCTTCATACCTGTTGGGGGATTGAGTTCCAAACATCTGGATTGAAATGAGCTCCAACAGGGTCTTGGGGAAGCTGTCCAGTGATATTTGGTAGAGTCCCTTGACTAAAGAATGGATATAGTAAGTTGTAGAAAATGAATTAGTGGTGATCTTGCATGACCTTTCAAATCCACAATTTCAACATGTGATTAACAATCAATATATAATAAAAGTATACATGTACAGATCAAACTTAATGGGAGACACTTAGATATGATGTGTTATAAGTTCTTGCAAATGAAAAGGTCATAAGTAGAAATAAGTAACGAGGTAGAGCTAATGTAGTCAATCTTAGAAAGTGGGATAAAGACTTTATATATGTATATATATATATATATATTTGTTTTATATAGATATTAAATAGAAATGATTGGCCATATAGAATTCATATACCTAACCTACATAGTTGGATTAAACCTTGATATGTTGATATGCTAGTGTTTAATATTTGCGTGTGTGTGATTTTGAATAAATTCCTTATAAGAATCACAAATAGGTAAAACTTTCATTTTAAAAAAAATAAGTTAACTTGAAAGTTACTTAAATGAAATATAGGGATCATATCTCATGTTACAACTATCATGTATTCCCAAAGTTCACATTAATACATGAATATCTAAAATGTATAAAAATGTTTGTTCCTAGTAGAAAAGATAAACATAAAAACAAAACTTTTCTAAGTTCACATAACTATTCATTGTGCACTCTCTATACAACCAATACGAGGACAAGTTACAATGGCATGTAGAAGTTTAATTTGCTATTTCTGCAGAAACTTGGAAAATCTAATAATACAAATCCTAAACTACATCATGGAAAGTTTGTTAGGTCTAGTTTTGTAAACAACTTCCGTTACAAATTTACATTAAGAAAAAATGATATAATTCATGTAACTGTTTGTTTAATTTATGACAGTTTGATTGGATATCTTTCAAGATTTATGATTGCATGGATTTGGCTTAAACTGAAAGAGTTTATAGATTTCATTCCTAATATATGGTGCCTGCCAAATGATTAAGACAAGAAAATAACTTGTGTAAGAACTCAAGTATCATAAAAATATTCTTGTAACTTTTACTAAATAGGAACCAAACAAAAACTTGAATATTCTCCAACTAGAACCTATTAAAGGATTAGAGTGGGACAACACTAGAAAGGCCAAAGAATAAAATGCATTACTGGGTGATGCTTAACAAGTTTGTGGTGGTGTAATTAGACAACACAATTAGGTATAGTTTCAAATTGGAGAAACAAATGGAACATCTGAAGAAATAAACGTACGTGGACAGTAGGCTTTTGTTTTGGAATTTTATTGGCTCAAAATTTTAAAGTTCAGTATAAAGGATATGATATTCTATAGTTGTACAAAGAAATTAAGATCTTTAAAAATCATCAAATAAGCAAAAATGTTAACTCTTTTAAAAATCTTAGAAAATAAGTAAAAATGTAGATATCTTGTCAATCTCATATTTAAAAACTTCAATGATTCAAAACATTAAAAGATTGGAATAAGACTATATTAATAGTGGAAGTCCATGGAAAAAAGATGAGCAATGGATTTTACTATGATCCAAGTAGTTTTATTGTTTAAGGGGCCATAAGTAAACATTTTAATTATTTAAGCATATATACAGTACGTGATTTATTAGTCCTTGATCAAACTCCAGGCTTCTTGTTATGAGTTCTAGAAATAGGATTTTTCTCTTAAAATATCTTATATCTCATTATTACTCTTTGTATTCTTTATGTTGATGTGCTAATGAATCTTCGTTAAATCTTAAGAGTATAGAAATAATTATTCATCAAAAAAGCAATCCCAAAACTTAACGTAGTAGAAAAAAAATCCTTCAATTCAAGCTCTTTTTAAAATTTTAAAAGTAACAAAAACAAATTAAGAGGTTAAAATATACATACGATATGAACAACTCTTGTTCGACAAAATTTGCACTAAGTTCTGGATGGAATGCTGACGATCCTGCTTCCTTTGGATTTGGAGCCTAAAACAAATGAAATTTAACACCTTCATTATTTAGATAAACAATTGAGAGAGATTGGTGTTATTAATCTTTTGTCAAGTAAACTGTGAATGGTTTATGATAAATGACTAGTCGTCCTTGTAATTCATCTAGAAGATGATGCTGATTTATATTGATATATATAAAAATGATTGGTTGATTTTTATTATACTCCTAAAATCTCAAAAACATAAATTAAATTGAGAAATACAAAAATAAGAGTAATAGAACTACACATATGTCAAATAGTAACCCAACTAGTTATTCTAAATACTTTAAATTGGTGATGAGAATCCAGTTCACATATGTCATACACCATAATATATTTGCAATGAATCATAATGTGAGTTCATCTCATAGTGCACTCTGTAATACAAGAAAAAATGAGTAATTAAGAACTTAAAAATTCATAGAAAATGGTAATAACATTGTCTTATACCCTAGCCAAGGTCTAAAAGAAAAATACTAGAGACATAGAGAGAAGGATTATAAGAAGCTTGTTAAAATCAATGCTTAGATATGTCACTCATTTTTTAATAGATTCTAAAATTACTAAACCAAATTGATAAAAAAAGAAAAGGTTATATCACATTTAATTAACCAATTCTCAATTTATAAATGCAACCATTTAGTAGATTCATTTTTTAACACAAACAAGAATATTTACTCTTGAGCTACGGTTTATTCTTGCTATTTTACTTCTAAGATCCGACCCCATTAGTACTACAACTTCTTGTTAAAATTCAAGTCATTTTAAACTTCTTAGAGAAGTCTTGTATACTTGCTTTTTGAAGATATAGGAAGTATAAAGACAAAAATTTAAAATTTCACAATTCCAAAATAGAGAAATATGTTCAAGTTACTCAACAGAATACATCAATTGGGTGCTGAAATGTTAATAGAAACTTCCTTAAGAATATAGTCAGAGACCAAATGTATTGTATTTTGTTTCGCCATGAAGAGAATTAACAATTGTAGGTTTCTAAGATTACATTGGAATAATCATAGTAGTTTTGGTTGTTTTAGACAAATCAAAATAAAAACGCTAGAAAGCTATGTGAGTTTTGTTTTTGTATAACGGCTCAAAACTTGATCTAATGATAAAATCGCATTTTAGTCACCTCCTTTTAAGTAAACTTAGAAGCAACTCTCACTCATAACAAGTCTAGATACACACAACCTTGATAGCTACTATCAATACTTGGTTAAAGGACTCAAATCACTAAATGTACTCTATAATGCATTCATGACTTTTATAACTGCCGAAATATCACTATTGAAATCTTGAAACGTATGCCAATATGTTATAGAAAAATGATAGAATTCTCCTTAAAAGTATTTGTAAAATTTAATATATATTCATTTAATCTTGAAAATTTTTAAATTCTAGAGCCAAAACATGTAGACATGGGTGCTTCTGATTGGTTCACCTAATCACATTTATGAGGAATTGGCCAATCCCACCATTCATGTTGTAAACATATATTGTTAACAGCTAGAGATGGGAACATCGCTAAAATATGAAGTTTATGAAACTTTATTTGAAAATTTAGCAATGAATATAATACGAACAACCAAAACATCTTAGAATAACATTTCACAACAGTACCATATTGTTGTTGTTGGATGCTTGCAATTCTTGAGGACTGATCACTGGCTGAGTGTTCATAGCCCCAGATACCTGTTCACATCATCACAAGAAACCTTGATAAATAAACATCAAATTTTTTCTAACTTAAATATTGGAAAATACACTTCATACTTGTTGGGGGTTCGAGTTCCAAACATCTGGATTGAAATGAGCTCCAGCATGATCTTGAGGAAGTTGTCCAGTGATATTCAGTGGAGTCCCTTCACTAAAGAATGGATATAACAAGTGGTTGAAAATTAATTAATAGTGATCTTGCAAGACCTTCCAAGTCTATAATTTCATCTTGTTATTAACAAATATCAATATATGCTAAAAATATACATGTACATATATATAAAAATTAATAGGTATCATATGAGTTATAAAAATCTTACAGATGAGAAGTCATAAATAAAAATAAGTAACAGAGATAGAAATAATGTAGTTGATCTTAGATACTGAGATAAAGTTTGATATATATATATATATTGTTGTTGTTTTATGTATATATATTCGGAAATGATTGGCAATCTAAAATTTATATATTTAACCTATATAGTTGGATCAAGTCTTGATATGTCGATATGCTGGTGCTTTATACATGTGTGTGTGTGTGTGAGAGAGAGAGAGAGAGAGAGATGTGTATGTGTGTGTGTCTTTTTGAATAAAATTTCTTACTTATAAGTATCACAACAGATTAAAACTTTCACCTTAGAAAAAATGAGTCAAGTTGAAAGTTACTTGAAAGAAATATAGGCTTCATATATCATAGTAGAACCATCATGTATTCCCTAAGTTCAACATTAATATATGAATATCTAAAATAAATAAAAATATTTACTTTGAGCATAAAAGATATAAATAAAAAAGAAAAGTTTCCTAACTTCACATAACTTGTACATTGTGCATTCCCTATACAACCAATACAAATATAAGTTACAATGGCATGTAGAAGTTTGCCATCTCTATATAAACTTGGGAAATCTAATAAAATGATCCCTAAATTACCTCATGAAAATTTATTAGGCTTGTTTTGTTTGCAACTTCTATCACAAATTTACATTAAGAAAAATTGATATAATTCATGTGAGCTTTTGTTTAATTTATGAGAGTTTGGTTGGATATCTTTCAAGACTGGTGGATATATGAATTTGGCTTAAATTGAAAAAGTTCATAGTTTCTTTCATAATATATAGTGGCTACCAAATGTTTAAGACAAGAAAAGAACTTGTGTACACACAAGCATCATACAAATGTTCTTGTAATTTTTACTAAATAGAAACCAAATTAACAAAATCTTGAATATTCTCCAACTATAACTTATTAAAAGATTAGAGTGGAACAAACACTAGCTAGAAAGACCGAAGAATAAAATGCATTATTGGATGATGCTTAACAAGTTTGTGGTGGTCTAATTGGACAACAAAATTATGTATGGTTTCAAGTTAGAAAGACCGAAGAATAAAATGCATTATTGGATGATGCTTAACAAGTTTGTGGTGGTCTAATGAACAAACACTAGCTACAAGTTTGTTTTGGAACACCTAAAGAAAAAAAAATAGGCAGATAGTAGGCTTTTGTTTTAGAAATTTATTAACTCAGAATTCTGAACTCCAATAAATTCTGACCTCCACTAACAGTGATATAGTTGTAACTAATTTCAAATTATTGAGCACTTATTTATAGATCTAAACTCATTTGTAAATGTATACAGAAAATTATATCTTGATCAAAAGATAAGCTAAGAAGATAATCATAGTCAAATTTTATATCCTGATCGCAATCGAATTTGATATTGTAATCATAGTCAAATTCGAAATCCCAATCATAGTCAAATTAGGAGTTCCAATCTTAGATGAATTTGAATTTTGGGTCACAATTATAACAAATTGCCTTTCTTTTAATTTCATTTGAAATCTAAGTTCCAAAACAACATTTAGATGTATATGAACCAATTGTCAATAGGAGATTTATGCCTAGTGTGATAAAGGATGAAATTAGAATAATATGACAAAAGTGATAAAAGTAAGTAAGAGCAGCAAAGATAAACATCATGGAAATAGTGCATCTACAAATTGAAAAATGGCTAGGAAAGGAAAATATTGTGAATGCTGAAATATGGTCAATGTTTCCAACTCTAGTTGCGTGAGAAGGTTGAAACAATGTAGTATTAAATATAATTATTAACTTACAGTAAACAATCAATGTTGTATATAAAGTAGAACATATGTAAGTGTGTATATTTTGATACAAGTTATCTTCATGAGATTAAAAGAAATAAAAAGAAAAACTAAATGGTTGTTCCTAATGCACAAGCTTACCTGCTTTGTGATGGTCTCGGGAGGGATTGTTTTTATATCCAATCTTACCTCTAACTTTGAAAAGATATTATTTTCATAACTTAAACTTTTGACTAGAAAGTCACAAAGGAGCAATCTTGCAATTGCTACCAAGATTCGCCTTCCCCAAAATTATTGAAATCCCATAAACATTGGAAAATGATTATACAGAGATCTAGCAGGTCATATATCAAGCAATGATTTTATAAAGATATAAGATATACTTACGATATGAAAGATTCTTGTTCTGCAAAACTTGCACCTAGTTGAGGGTGAACTGTTGACGATCCCTGTCCCTTTGGATTTGGGGCCTGAAACAATTGAAATTTAACACCCTTACTCTTTGGATACAAGAATTGAGAGAGACTCGTCTTTATGTTGTTTTTTCAATTAAATTGTGATTGGTTTATGCCAAATGACTATTTTTCCTTCTTGTTGTTCTAGTCAACATTAAAAAACAAACAAACAAATCTAGAAGATGATTTTTGATTTATATTGATACAAAAACGATTGCTTGATATTCATTATACTCTAAATCCCATAAACATAAATCAAATTTAGAAATAGATAGTTTTAAGGGTACGTAATAGAACTACATGTTTGTCAAAATAGTATCACAACTAGTTACATTCTAACAACTCCAAAAAGGTAACGAGTACCCAATTCGCCTAGGCTCATACACAATCAATATATTAATAAATCATGGAATGAGTTCATCTCCTAGTCCACTCTTCAAAAAAAAAAAAAGTAAACATGTACGTAAAGGTAAAAATAAATAGATGTATCACTCATTGTTGAATAGATTCTAAAACCACTAACACAAATTGATAAAAGAAAAGTTATATCACATTTAATGAACCAATCCTCAATTTAAAAATGCAACAATTTAGTAGATACATTATGCAACACAAGCCAAAATATTTATTCCTGAGGAATTGTTTGTTTTTGTTACTTTCATACTTCTAAGATCTTTCCCCATTAGAACTACAACTTCTTGTTAAAACTTGAGTCTTTTTAAACTTCCTAGAGAACACATCAATTGTCATAATTAAAAAAGACACAAATATAACAATTTTAAAATTCCAAAAGAAAGAAATGTGTATAACTTACTCTTTACAACACATCAATTGGGTGTCGAATTGTTAATAGAAAAGAATATAGTAATAGACCAAACGTATTTATTTTGTTTTGTCATTAAAGAGAAGTTAACAAGTGTAGGTTTTTAAGATTACAATCGATCTAATAACAGCAGTTTGGATAGTTTTAGATGAATAACATAAATAGGTAAGCAAAATGTGAGCTTTGTTTTTGCATAATGCCACAAAATTTGATCTCATTCTGAAACAACATTTTAGTTACCTCATTTTGAGTAAGTTATAATCAACTCTCATTCATAACTAAATCTAGATACCCAACCTTAATAACCAGTATCAGTACTTAATTAAAGGACTCGAATCACTAAATCTATTCTAATGCATTCATGACATTTATAACTATTGAAATGTCACTATAAACCATTTTAATCAAAATCGGTTTGGTGACCAAAATACTTATAGTAGAAGCACATAGTAAATAAAATGGAGGATGTTCATCGTATAAAATAGAGAGAAAAACCAATGAAAATTTGGTAGAAAATCTTAGTGCATGACATAATATAATGACCTTTAAGAGGATATAACCACATATAAAAATGGTTTAAGGTCTAGAATTTATATAGTTGGTCCTATTTAGTTCAAGCTAACACTTACTAACTTACTCCCATAAGGAGCGAGTTCTATCTGGTTCGAATTGCCAAGTTCGAACATGATGCTGACTTGGAAAAATATATAGTATTTTTATAAATAGTTTGAAAGTGGGAGTATTTTTTTCAAATAAGTTTTAAAATTGTGGTATTTTTATAAAAAAAATCATTTCAAGTGTGGGAAACAATAAACTATGCTTGTGAGTTGACTGTTCTCATAAAAAATGCACTTGCCAAGTGAGTCTTTTCGTAAAACAATAAATGCTCATGACAAGCTCGATTATTGTTGATCAAAAAGCACATATACCAAGTGTATTTATGCATTTGGCCTTTCCAATTATACAGCTGAAATTGGGATTTGGTACATCATTTCTACTTGCCTCCCTAACGTGACAACTATTCGAAATATCCAAAACATATGTTATGGCATATCGCCAACATGTTTACTTTCAAATTCAAATGATACTATGTTATATGCAAAATTGAATTTGCACTAACATCCATGGAAGTGATTGCACAATAGTTATTTCTCTTCCAAATAGCTAAAGTTATTTTATTCCATACAACTTTTTCTTTAAAGTTGATATTTAAGTTGGTACACAGGATTTTGAGACTAGATGCTCCTTAAATAGCTTTGCAACGTGTTGAGATACCTCCTTAAATTCTAGGTTGATTAAGACTGTTATCTTATTTCATAACATTAACATGATGGATGAAAGGTCTCTCAGATAGTCTTTATTAGATAAGATTTTTGTTAGAGGATTAGGATACGGTTCGGAATATCTAATCTTGCTATGTTTATGATTTGGTGTCTATAAATAGGCAACCTTGATTTAATGATTAGTGAACCACTCCCAATAGTAATTAAAGAGATATATCCACCTTATCATAGTTTTGTGTCTAATGTGTTCCACATCTTGATAACTAGACTAGAGTCTTGATATGTGATGCAACTAATTATCTAAAGTTGTGAGGTTAATTTGTTTTGGATAGTGGATTATTCCCTTATTGTGGTATTATGAACATAGATTGTTGAGTCAAATCATGTTAATTTTTGTGATTAATTATTTTTCTCATTTAATTTATTTTTATCATTCTTGGTATGCATTATTTTATTCTAACAAGTAGTATTAGAGCCTTGAGTGGGTTGGTTGTGAGATTGCAATTTTCCAAAAATCATTGTTTGGTGTTTGAGTGGGAGGAAATTTATTATTCTTGGTATGCATTATTTTTCTCATTTAATTTTGCAATTTTCCAAAAAATTGGGGTTTTATTCGGTGTGCTATGAAACACCAAGCTACTATGGTCCCTTGTGAGGTTAGGGAAGGATCGCCTATTGAAGTTATAATTGACATACCTACTAGTGTTACTAGAGTTGCAAACATGGAAGATTCAAGAAATAGTTGTTGATCAACACCAATCGTCAAAGAAGGCCCAGAAGAGAGAGAGCTACCGCGTTGCCATAGCTAGGCGATGTCGTGAGACCACTAAAGAACTTATCACTTGTCACCTTGAAGGAGAGAAGGGTTCTACTACTTTTGTTGTAAGGATGATGTTGTTACAATTATTATTGTGAGAGAAGGCTAAAGTTATAGGAAGGATGCAAGTAGTTGCTGAAGAGCAAGTCATTGCTAAAGATGCTCATCATAGAGCTTGATGAATGGGTACATCTATTGGAGGTTGATAATCAATGTGTTTTGACATATGTGTCCTAACTTGTTTGGGCTTGCATTATTCCTAGCACATGATTTGAGTATGTGGGGGAATTTGAGTCTAGGGAGAAATTGTTGTGATAACTCCTCAAATTCTAGTTTATTAAGATTGTTATATTATTTGATAAGATTAATCTGATGAAGGAAATATCTCTCAAGTAATCTTTATTCGATGATGATTTTAGTTAAGGGATTAAGATAGGATTGGGAAATCTAATCCTACTATGATTGTGATTTAATGCTTATAAATATATAACATTGGTTTAGTGATTAATGAACCACTCCCAAAAATTTGTAAAGAGATATATCCAGATTAATGTGGTTGTTTGTCTCATGTGTTTCACAACTTGATAACTAGAGTCCCCATTGTATGGTGTGACTAGTTATCTAAATTCATGAAGTCAACATTTTTTGGATAGTGGATTATCCTCTTATGGTGGGATCATGGATGTAGACTATTGAGTCAAACCATGTTAATTTTCTACATATTGTTATTTTTCTTGTTTGATTTCTATTTTTTTATTGGTTTGCGCAATTCAATCCTAACACAAAGTAATAGCTTAAGTAGATGGCTTTAACTTTGACATAATAGATGCAGTTTAATCATTTTTCTAAAATCCCTTCAAAATTTTTATGAAGCTAGTTTCACATAAAATAGGTGACACATTGTTAATATGGCTCTTTTCACTATAGATTTATTCACAACTTTGATCCTATAAAGAGGAAAACCTTGTTGGATGTTAAAGCTTTGACATCCACCAAGTGCTATGAGAAGCAAATTGCTAGGTCGATGAACAATGCCACTTCACCACAACATTAACAACCCACCTATTTGTTGGAATCTTAATGGAGACATTGTCATGACCGGATATTGAGAAGGAAGCCTTGGTTGTTGTTAAAGAACCCTACTGGATGAACCCTATCGTAGCATACCTTCAAGATGGGCAGGTCTTATAGGCTGAGCTAGAGGCTTAGCATATAAGGAACTATTACCAACGTACATTCACTTTTTTCATCTACTTTCTCTTGTTTGAGTCCCTCTTAATTGCTCTCCCTCCCTCTATTTTCCTTTATGTGTTAATCTACACAAGGACTTAAGCATCAAAGGAACTTTCTCAAGAACTTCCAAGGTAGGCTCACCCATTCTTTCTTATTATTTGACCTAACACCTAAACCTCTAGTTTGGACCCTTAGCAAGGCTAGGATACTTCTTGGTCGACATTAGAGATTCTTATGTCATCACTTTGTCTACAAAGTGAAAACATTACCATCTACAACTCTTTAAAGCATTTTAGTTAATAACTAATATATTCCAAATAGAGACAACAAATTGGTTAAGATGAAAACTAACTAAACCACCAATAGTTTTAGAAGGATGAAATCACCTCTCAAACTACTATTATTACTATTTAATTATGAAGAAACTCAATTATGTTAATGTGAATCCAAATTTATTTGAATTGGCATTTATCTAATTATTTGTTATTATGTTGCTAAACAAGATTTACATTGTTCTACCATCTTAGTTATTTTCTCTCTTTTGTTTCTCTTAGAAATGGTGCATCATATGCCTATGTTGTTATTCATGGAAAGAGGGTAGAGAAGGATGGCCAATGCATTGGAGGGAAAGGATTAGAATTAGGACATTAGCTTGGTTCTAAAGGTAAAGAGGAAGCATTGAGTACTCATTAACTAAGATCGTGTATTGTTTGTTATGTTAAGCATGCATATTTGGTTCCACGAATACGAAGAATCTTTGATTTAGAGGGATGACTTCTTGCTCCATAAAAGCAAGAGGGGGCAGAATGGTGTTGTTAGCGTTTGAATGAAAATAGTAACATTAAAAGGTTTATCATGGATGGTGGGGAATGGCTTGAGAGTGGTTTGATATGAGTAAGGTTTAAGAGCCTTCTAATTACAAGAACAAAATGTTAGTACATATTAGGGTTGAGAGTTTCCCTCTCATTACTTGGAACAAAGAATTTTTTGGACTTATTAGAATCTTTTGAGGGAAATTGTTACAACATATAATGAAACATATCATAGGTAAAGGTTAGACATAGTTAGAGTCCTTATTTCAACTATTGTGTGAAACATCATCAACAAAAAGATTAAAATAATGGTGGATTGTTCCAAGTATACTAATAGCATGATAGAGAATTTCATGAATGCAGGCTAATTCTCTTAGATCATTACATGGGTTGATGTGACCTTTTAAATAACAAGTTCGTTAAGACCATATAGAGGATGGTGAAGATAATTTCAATATGGATGATGATAGGGTTAGACTTGAGGAGGTTGAGGGAGGAGGTTTACAAACTTTGTAACATGGTTAATAATCCATATATTAATTTTAAGCCTTCATGTCAGCAACAACTAATGTTAGAAATGTAAGTCAAGGAGGATAATTTTAGGAAGATAAAAATTTAATAGAAATCCCAGTGAGATAGTACCTACTTTTAGATTTAGATTTGTTGTTAGAGGTCGTACATGGAATATGGGTATAACTTTAGGTCGGATGGTTGAACATATTAAGCATAGGGATATGGAGGTTCCATTAAAAATAATTGGTGCAAAGTTTTTGAACTTCTTAGTCATTTAGCTATGGCATAAGGAGGAGGGTCGTAAAGTAGATTAGGAAGTTGATGCTATAAGTTTATTACTTTAGAACGTGAAGGGGATGTGAGTTCTTTCTACTCAAATCTTGACATTGAAATGAGCCCTATGCTAATTCCACACCTAGTGGGGATAGGGGACTTGACAGATTAAGGCTTGCTCATTTCAAAATTGATAATAGAAATGAAATGAAAAAGATCAAAAAGTAAGAGAAAGAAAATAATTTGGACAACTTGGTGAAGAAAATGATGGAGGTGACAGTTCCAACAGTCTCTTTGCATCTAATGATGCAAAACTCTAAATAAGCTATTAGTATTGATGGGTGGGATTGAAGCTAAGTGCACTCATAATGAGGTTATGGCAAATGATTCAAGTTGGAGTCATAAGATTGCTAAAAATTGGGGTGTCAAATGTGCAACTCTTGAAGATGATTGCGTAATTGATCATCTAAAGCGTAAAAGTTGGAAATGATTTTAGCTATGGAACACAAGGGTAATGAGAAGGCTTTGGTCATAAATCTCAGCTAATTGAGGAAAGGCTAAAGATAATGCTTGGATATTTGAGAAAGAGAGGTGTCAAGTGGGTTAAGGAATAGAAGGTCAGCTTTATGCCAATCTCAAGAGTGCAAGTTGATTCTGGTGGAATTAGAAATTTTAATGCAGATACTAAATTGAATTGGATAGTTGGTTAAACATTTCAATAAAAAGAGAATGGGTGGGGTAGGGAGATGATTTTTTTTCGAGTATAATTTTTTGCAAGATTTCATTGATGGATTAGTCCATATCTTAGTTGGGCTTGAGTTAGCATTATGGAAACATTTGTGTTAGGTGCTCTTTTTATAGATGGTTATTTGATGGAGTTGTGTTCTTAGAAGAATTTGTTAGTAAATTGTTTAAGTTGCATTTGTGGGTGTTGTGATGCAAAAATGTATACATGGTTGTTTGATTAAGCTGGGCTTGTGTTTGTTGGAGGTCCTTGTGTTATTGGTGGTTTTTTTGTGTTTAGTGTTGTTTGTTGGTTTCTATTTTGGAGAGTTGTGGCAGGTACTCTAATCGTATTTAAGATTTAATTGTGCTATTTATTATCCTTTAATAAAATTCTATTGCAATTTTCTATAAAAAAAAAAAAAAAAGATTAACTATTTTTTTTTTTTACTTGGCCTAGCTTTAAATAGGTTTTTCTTGAGTTTTGAATTAGACTTGTTCTTACGGTAATTATATCTCATGCCCAAAAGAAAAGTATACAGAAAATCAATCATAGTTAATTTAGCCAACATGAATAAAAGGGGGAATGCAGAGCCTTAGCCTCTTTCTTTTTTCTTGCATCAATTTAATGCCTTCATTGTTAGTTCAACGTCTCTGGCTTATTGTCAACCTAAACCATTGCCACTAAACCTCTTAATCACAATTAACTCATAACCAAGAATAGGAAGGTTTTTACAGAAAGAAAAAGGAGATGGTATATAAAGAAGGAAATCTAACCTTCTTCTTCTTCTTCTTCTCCTACTACTACTACTACCATCATTACATTCTGAAGTTCTCCTCCACTGCCACCAATAATCCATAACTGTCATCCATGGGACATAACGGTCCTTTGCTCCTCTTTCAAGAACTAAAAAAGGCAATGACTATTGTAACCTAACCAACTCTCAAATTTTGACATACTTACACGACCCTGACTTTACTTATTGCTCTCTTGAAACCAACCCAAATGTCAATATATAATTTTTACACAAACTAATTGGGGAAGAAGGAAAGTAAAAAATCTACATTATATAGAATTATAGATAGTAGTAAGGATCACAAAAACACATAAGAGCATGTGGATTTGACACAACATAGGAAGTGATTTAACTAGTTTCACATTCAAATTGAGCACAAACCTGAATTTAGAAAAATAAATCTAATATTATTCAAAAGTTGCTCTCTAAACTTAGAAAAAGAATATAAAAAGTCTACTTGAGAAAAGAAAGATAAAAAGTCAAATTCTAATTAAATTCTAAACCCTAAAACTGAAAAGGCTCATCGGAATTTTCTCAAGCTAGCTTTTTCTTGTCTATTTGGTCCAAATAAACACTTCCAAGATGTTCCACGTCAATCCTCTCCATTTGAGAAAAACTCGACCTCGAGTTGTCCATGAAGATTAGGGTACAAAGGGTTGTAGGAGGAATGATAAGCATAAAGATATGAAATGTTGAACGTATTGGATATAGCCCATCGAGTTTGGCAAATCCACGACATAGGCATTGTCATTGATTTTCTTTAAAATCTTGTAAGGACCATATTTCTTAGGCTATAACTTCTTGTAAGTGCCTACGGGAAATCTCTCCTTTTGTAGAAACACCAACACATCTATTCGACTATAAACAACTTCTCTTTGTGATGTTGTTCAGTAGCTTGTTTATACTTGGAGTTAGCTTGTTGCAGCTTCTGCTTCACATCTTTCTACATAGTCTGCCACTATTCTATCATATTCTAAGTAGCTACACTAACTCCTGGACCATTTAGTAACTTGTTTAGATCCAAAGTGTGATGTGGTGTTTTCTAATACATGATAAAATATTGTGACCGTCCTGTTGCACTATGAACAACTTTGTTGTAAGCAAACTCTGCCTATGCTAGTGCTAAATCCCATTGTTTGGATCTATCACTATAGATTCTTTGAATGAGGTTGCCTAGAGTTATGGTCACTGCTTCTGTCTGCCCATCAGTTTGAGGGTGGGTTGTAGTGCTGAAATTCAATGAGAAATCAAACATTTTTCATGAAGTTCTCCAAAAATGGCTAAGGAACTTGGTGTCTCTATCTAAAGTGACGGTCATTGATACTCTATGTAAACAGACTACTTCTCTGAAGAATAATTTAGCAATACCATCCACATTAGCAGTCTTTTTGCAAGAAATGAAATGAGCTATCTTTGAGAACCTACCAACAACAACATAAATAGAATCAATATCTCATTAAGTTCATGGTAAACCCATGCAAAATCCATTGATAGATCTTCCCAAATAGCTTTTGTAACTACCCATTTGTGGGCTTAGGCCTCTCGAGTGATTTTATTGTGTGAGTTGAATTTTTGTTTTATGTGGATAAAAACTTTAAGGAATTATTTATGATGTTATAGGTGATGGTGGAAAGAATTAAGGCAAGAAAAGAGGTATACATGTGTTGAAAGGGCAAAGTCAAAGTAAGAGAACGAGCAAGCAAGTAAAGTGGCAAGTGGAAAAGTCAAATAAGAAGAGTTTTAGTGGCTTGGGAAGTCAAAATTGGGAGTGTTAGGGGCTACCGGGAAGGCAAGGTTAGTGTGTATATATATGGCATGTAAATTATGGTCCTTGCAATTTATGGGAAATAAGGAAATTGGGTTAATATATATGTGATATATATATATATATAGGAATGAAAGGAAAAAAGAAGGCAAAATTGGAGATTTCTAGAGTTTAGCGGTGGAAGCTCCTTCTCCTTCTGTTATTCTTTTATTCTTCTTCTTCCTTGATCATTGAAGCTCCAAGAGGGGATTCAATAGGCTAGTTGCTGATTTTCCATCATCTTCTTCCTTTCTTTGTGTGGCTCTCCTATTTTGGTGGTGGTTAGCATAGTGGATCTTGGTAGAAGCTCTTCTCAAGTTTAAATCAAAAGAGAAGCAAGATAAGGAAAGTTCTAACTCCTCTCCTAGTTCTAAATCCATGAATCTTGAGATCTTGGAGTTTTATTTATGAAAAGCTCTCTATTTTGGAAGAAAGTTCTTGAAAATGATGTCTATGTAGAAAAGTTTGTAAATATTCCTTGATTCTTGGTTGATCTTGTTGAAGCCTATTGGAACTTCAAATAGGGTTTGTGTCACCCTATAATTTCTAAGGAATGTTGTTTTTCTTGGTTAGGATCAATAACAATGCAAGATTTGGTGATCTTGTGTGTATTTGTTTCGGTTCTATTTTTATTTCTCGCATATTTGTCTTTAAAGAGTTGACTTTCGTGGTTCAGGAGTCGACTTTAGTGTGTAAGGAGTTGACTTTTGAGGCTAGGTCGACTTTCCCCAAGTAGAAGTCAACTATCCAAAAATCAGCTCTCGGCTAGGTCGACTCTGCATATCGAGCTCTCGATCAGGTTAGCTAAAGTTATGGAGAAGTTGACTTTTCATTGCCAAAAGTCGACTTTTCGGTGCCAGAAGTCAACTTTCCATTGCCAGAAGTTGACTTCCCTCTAGCAAGAGTTAACTTTCTAATGCTATTAAAATCAAGTTGCTTCTTAAGTGTTTCCCTCTTAATTCCACTTCTTGGGTAAATGTTTTTGGGGGATAAATGTGCATGCATGGGTATGAAAGAGAGCTATTGTTAAGCCATGTGGAGGCTTATGGTTGGAAAGCATTTCATATGCATGTTTTCGCATATTATATTATGTATGTTACTTGTGTGTCAATGATTTGGGTTGAGCTAATGAGCCTCAAGGTTCATATGTTGTATGTGCATAATCCTTGAGTTGAGCTAATGAGCCTCAAAGATCTCGTGGCGTATGATATGGTAAGACCTTAGGTTGAGCTAATGGGCCCCAAGGATCATATGCTATTGGGTTGAGCTAAAGGGCCCCAAGAGTCGCTTGATATGTATATATGTATGAGTTTATGTGGTTTCGAAGATTTGCAAACCTTATACATTGATCATAAGAGGATGGTGCATGGCATGGGTGCATTTCATGTGGCTAGTGGTTGGGTATTCCGTGTGTTTATCTATTGTTATAGTCCTTATTATTATCCTCTTTCGTTTCATATTATGCTTGCTAGGCCTTGTGGCTCATTCTTGTTTTACACCATTCCAGGTAAAGGCAAGGCTAAGATGGAGGGTGATTCTAGTGGGCTATGATTCCTTTGGGTTAGATGTGTGCAGAGCTCTCCTAAACCAAAAGATCTTGGGATGTCAGTTTGTTTGCACCATGCTAATAGCTGTGTTTTTGTCATTAGGGCTCGGTGTATATCTTTTGAAAATGCCTAATGAAATGTAAGGAATGATGCTTATTATGTCTGGAATGAAAAAATGACTGTAGTCTTTGTTTTCTTGTGTAATGGAATGAATATTCCTAGTTAAGATTTATTTTTTATCCACTCTTTTATGGCATATACTCTTAGACTTCTTGGTCATAAGGATTCCAGAAGTGGGGTCGTCATAGTTTCAGGAATAGGTAAAGGCATGTATAACCCTGTATTTTTTGACTATTCCTTAGTATTTTGGCATATGTAGCACCTTTGAACAAATTTGGTTACTTTCCTCTATAATTGTGGCTAATAAAATTGATCACTAACCACAAAAATAGTTTTATCACAACCAAGATAACCATCTAAACTCCTCCATATAAGTCTCAAATCAACTTTTCCCTTAGAGAGGAATAAGGTATAAAAAGTTGATTTCCTTTTGTCAAGTACCCCTCAGGGATGTGAAAATCATCAATAGGTTATTGTTATTGCACTTTCCCCAAGCTTGTTATGCATTCCAAGCTTGTGCTTCAATTTAAAAAGCAATCTCTACAAAAACGGAGACCACCTGGCATGCATATCACGACTGATTCTTTTCTAGCTATTTAAGTACTTCAAAGCTTCATGATCCGAGTACAGAACAAATTCTCACCCATCCAGATAATGCTCCCACATTTTCAAAGCTCAGACAATAGAATAGAATTCTTTGTCATATGTGCTCCACTTTTGCCTTGCTTCACTTAAATTCTCACCGAAGTATGTTATGAACCTCTTTTCTTGGGGACATAATTGCCCATATCCCTACTCCACTAGCAACACATTCCACTTCAAACAGCTTTGTCAAAATATGGAAGCACTAACATTGCTAGAGCAGTACATAACTTTTCTTTTAACACAACAAAACTAGTGTTGGTTTCCTCTCCATAGTGGAACTTCCCTTTGTTCGAACACTCGGTTATAGGTGCTATGATGCTACTAAAATTGCATATAAATCACCACTAGAAAGTTTCCAACCTATGGAAATTTCACACCTCAGTGACAATCTTCGAGGTAGGCCACTCTCTGATTGCTTAGATCGTTTCCTCATCTACATGTATCCCTTTAACATTGATAATAAAACCCAAGAAAAGAATCTTGTGTATCATGAAACTGCATTTGTTCAGGTTCACATATAGCTTATTTTCCTACAATACTATTAGTACTTCTCTTAAGTGCAAGAGATGTTTCTCCTCTGATCGATTTTAAATTTGGATATCATTAAAATACATAACTACAAATTTTTCAATAAAAATTTTTTATTACTTGATTCATCTATTTCATGAATGTGCTTGGGGTGTTAATCAACTCGAATGGCGTCACCAACCACTCAGATAACCCCTCGTTAGTCTTGAAGGCCATTTTTCGCTCATCTTCTGGTTTAATTTGAATTTGATGGTATCCACTCATCAGGTCTAATTTTGATAACCACATAGCACCCTGTAATCTGTCGAACATGTCATCTAGTCTTGGAATTGGGAACTTGTACCCAACTGCTAACTTGTTAATTACTTGGAATTGGGAACTTGTACCCAACTTCTAACTTGTTAATTACTTAGGTATCTATACACATCCTCCAACTACCATCTTTCTTTAAAGTCAACAATGCCAGAATTGCACAAGGACTCATGCTCTCTTAAATCTGAACCTTTCTCAATAGCTCTTCCATTTCTCACTTCAAAATTTTACTCTCTTTTGGACTCATTAAGTAGTGGGATAGATTTAGCAAACTAACGCTAGGAATCATATCAATGTGATGTTGAATATTTTGCATTGATGGTACTTCATCAGGTAGGTCATCTGACATTATTTCTCTAAACTCCTTCAATAATATTTTTGTCGATTCGGAATACTTCAGTTGTTCGTACCCTTGTTCCATTCAACAAAACCTGGTTTGTAATTGTTATATGCATTACCTTGCACCCTTTGATTTCTTCCTCCATCTCTTGCTGAAAATAGGCAATGGTAAGGAAGGTTCACCTCTCCACTTTAGAAGTTTTAGGATGAAGTGGTAGCAAAGTGTATTTTACTCCTTTCTTCTTAAGTCTATACACATTATTCCTCCCAAAATGCTAAGCTTCTGCATCATACTGCCAAGGTCTACCTAACAACATATGACAAGCATCCATATCCACAATATCACAATAAACGTCATCACAATATTTGCCTACGAAAAAGGGTACCTTACAATGTTCTATCACTTGAACCCTCTATGTGGATTTAATCCACTCAATAGTATAATGAGCAGGATGTTTCTCAATTGATAGTTGCAAGCTTTCCGCCATTTGTCTCCTTATATTATTCTCCTAGCTGTCATTATCAATGATAACACCAAATACCTGATCTTTGATTGCATACCTAGTTCGAAACAATTGATGATGCTAGCTAAGATCTTCCATTTTAGGTGCTAGCATGGTTTGTCGAACCACATAGCTCAAAGTAGTATCATCATGGTCATCTTTGTACTCAATATCCTCTCTATCGGGGCTGCATATCTTGGCATCATCTTCACTTTCACCATGTTCAACCATGTGGACAAACTTCCTTTGAGGACATTAATTCGATCAAAGTCCTAGTTGGTTACACCTAAAACACTTTCTTGATGTAGATCTGGCATAGGGGTTAAACCCTTTTTGTGCCTCATTCGCTTCTGTAACCTTATTCTTACTGGAAGCTTCATCCTCCATATATCGGTTAGCATGAACTTGATTTCCTTAGAGTTATGTTGTATTGTCTTTGCCAACTATTTCTTTGTACTAATCAATATACATCTTGCGTGAATAATCAGTCTTCTCTGTTTCCTATAGGATTAACTCTTCTTTCAATACCATATTCTTGGCCTCATCTAGAGTTTACAGCACCTATACACCTATACGGTCCTTGATGGTTGCTTTCAAACCTTTGAGGTTCCTAGCCGCATACTATCCCTCACTTTCTCTTACTATTGTATTGATCAATATACATCTTACATGAATAATCAGTTTACTCTTTTTCCTATAGCATTAACTATGCTTTTAATGCCATATTCTTGGCCTCAGCTAGAGTTCGTAACACCCGTACCCCTATACGGTCTTTGATGGTTGCTTTTGAACCTTCAAGGTTCCTAGCCACCTACTATCCCTCACTTTCTCTTAAGTCATTATGCTCTAAGAACCTCATAAATTTAGTGGTATATTCATGAATAGTCTATAGTCCTTGTTACATCTTTGATATTGTTGCAACAAAATCTAATCATAATCAAGAGGAAGAAAATCTCTTTCAATAATTGCTTCATTCGGAATTAGGTTCGAATTGGAGGTCTGCCTTGTCTTTCCCTTTAGTTCTGCTCTCTATTCCACCAAGTGGAAGCACCCATTTTTAATCATCATGCCACTAGTTTTACTCTCCTATCTTTAGGTATTTCCATATATTCAAAGAACCTATCAATTTCAACAATCCAGTATAAGACATCTTTGATATTTAGGTTACCATTGAAGTATGAAATGTCTACCTTCAACTTGAACTCATCTCTGTCCTTGTAAGTGTTTTTCTAGTGAACTCAATTGTATTGATTATTCTTCTGTATAATCATCATAGACAGGCTACCTTCATTGATTTGCAAAACTAAGTTTGCTAAAACTACCATCGCTCGCATGAGCAACCTCATCTCCTCTAGGTAGCGCTTGGTTTTCTTAATCTCTATTGGCACTTAAGGATAAGGCGTTTAAACGATCTACCATATCTTCAAAACACCTCTCTAGGCACTGGAATCAAAGATCTTTCATATTCTCCATGGCCTTCAATTTTGCCTCAAGAATTGAGGCCTCAATTCCTAGATTACCACTAAAGGAATTGCCGTTGCCAATGTTGCCATCATTGGCCATTAAACTGGGCGAGCTTGCTTGCTCTGATACCAACTAACTCAGTGTAGGAAGCGATTTAACTAGTTTCTCATTGAAACTGAGGACGAAACCAAATTTAGAAGAAGAAATCTAATATTATTAAGAAGTTACTCTCAAAACATAGAATAAAAATATTTATAGGCAAAACCTAAACCTTAATTAACCATGAAAAGGAAATCCTAATTAAATATGGAAAGGGAAATCCTAATTAAATTAGGAAAAACAAAAACAAAAAGTCAAATCCTAATTGAAGTAGGAAACATAGGAAACCCTAAAACTAAAAGAGCTTATCGGGCTTCTTTTGGACTTTTTCAGGTTGGCTTTTGCTTGTCTATTTGGTCCAAATAGACACTTGCAATATATTCCACATCAAGATCAAACCTTCACTTTCAAGAAATTGTTAATAGCAAGATCTTTCTTATATGGAAGAATAATTAATTTTTAAAAATAATATTCTTTTAAAATTATTAAAATAGCATCCATAACAAATTAATTATGAAAGTAATATCCTTTTAGCCACCTTAGATATTACATGTGAAATTTGTCTGGTGTAGTATAATAATATAGAATCATTAATTTAACTAGCAACTTGTTTAACACTTAGAAACTTCAAAGTGTTAACAATTCAGGAGGCTTAAATAGCCATTTGTTTAATCTACTACCCTAATAAAGAACCAAATAAGAAGATTTATAGAAGTAAGTAAACTTAATTAATGTAGAGTGTTGAAAAAACTTATAAACAAAGAAGATTCAAATGCACTATTGTAAATCTATCAAGTCGTTTATGATTTTTATTTTCTTAAGATAATAAGTATTATAATGGAAAAATGAAATATGAAATATACTTGAAAAAACATACAAGGATATTGATAGAGTTAGTAAAATAAACCTTCAAACTCATAGGCTCTTTAAAAGCATATAAGTGACATTTTAACAAAAATTAGAAAACATAATTCTAAAAAGACTTTTCCAAGATATGGAAATATTAAAAGGGCATGTTGGCGGAATTTGTTATTGTTGTTGCTGAGATACAATAATAAATTTATTTGACTGAAAATGTCATCATTAAGCCGCCTGAGCATGCAAGAAAGAAAATAGTGAGAGGAAGCGGGGAGGTCCTCATGCAAACAATCCAATGCTTAATTCAGACACTGAAAATGATAAAAGGCATATTGAAATCGATATTAGAGACATCTCTTTTCTAGAATGAGTGTCTGCCTATTTATAGAGGGGTTTAGAGTAATCCGAAGTAGTCTAGGATTAGCATTCTTATAGATAACATCTATCTTGATTTTTCCTAACTTTGCTAGGATTGAGATTCTTATAGATAATGCCTATCTTGACTTTTCCTAACCCTGTTAGGATTAGGATTCTTACAGATAACATTTATTTTGACTTTTCCTAACTTTACTAGGATTATGATTCTTTTGGATAACGTCTATATCTTGTAGATAATGTTTATCTTTTTGGAGAAATTTTCAGATGTTTGAGTTATCTAGTTTGCGCATTGCATAGGACCCTCCCTGCATACGTGAAAATTTACACTTTTTGCCCAAAAAGTTATTTTGGGCTTTTGAGCTTTTTGGTCTTTTAATGGATTTTTGCCTATGACACAACAATTGCACCCGTACTTTTTCATTCGAGTTTCTCAAAAGAAAAAGTAAATTGTGTCATGGATTGCCCTTATGTTTTATGCTAGATCATTCTCACACTTTTTGAGTTTATGATTCTAGATCATTCTCACGCTTTTTGCATTTCTGATTCCAGATCATTCTCACATTTTTTGCGTTTCTAATTATGGATCATTCTCACGCTTTTTGCGTTTTTTATTCCAGATCAGTCTCATGCCTTTTGCATTTCTAATTCTGGATCATTCTCACACTTTTTGCATTTTTGATTCCATATCTTTCTCACACTTTCTAGGTTTTTGATACTAGAGTTTTGGATAATAAGCCTTAGATCGTTCTCGCATATTTCACGCTTCGATACTAGGTTTTAAATAATAAGGCTTTGTAATTTGCAATTTGAACATGTTTTCCTTGGACTTGCCAACCACATAGATTAGGGTTAGAATGGAAAGACAGTGTTAAGTAGTACAATACCTTGGTTTCACAAATGAACTGTTGTATAAAAGTTGATAATCTTGAATAAAACCTTCATGTCATTTTGGAATAATATCGCTGGCTCTCTAGTTTGAGCATAGGGAACAGTTAGGCTTGAACAAAAGTAATGAGGATTTTGAAATCATGATGAGCGTGTTGATTAAGACTGGATTATTCTCATGGATCCCAAAATTTTATCAGAATACTACTAGGAGGGATGTCTACATTAGGACCCTTTTTCATTATGTCTGATACTCATGGCGTGAGATAGTGTAAGAACCATTTTAGTATCCTTAGGCTTTTTGAACGTTCCCATAGACAATACTAATTGTTGTTGCAAAGATACAATAATAAATTTATTTGACTAGAAATGTCATCATCAAGCCATATGAACCTGCTAGAAAGGAAATAGTCAAAGAGTGGAAAGAGATCCTCGTGCAAATAATTCGATGCTTAAGTCAAATACAAAAGATGATGAATGTCATGTCGAAACTAGTATTAAAGACGTCCCTTTTCTCGAATGAGTATCTGTCTATTTATAGAGGGGCATGGAGTAATCTAAAGTAGTCTAATATTAGCATTCTTATAGATAACGTCTATCTTGACTTTTCCTAACCCTACTAGTAGTAGGATTCTTTTGGATAAGAATTCTTTTGGATAACATCTATCTCTTATTGATGATATTTATCTTCCTAGAGAAATTTTTGGATGTCGGAGTTATCTAGTTTGCACATTGCGTGAGACTCCCTATTGTGCGGAGAAATTTACACCTTTTAGCCCAAAAAGTTATTTTGGGCATTTGGATTTTTTGGTCTTTTAATGGGTTTTTTCCATGACAATAATTATTAAATTAGAACTGCATTTTTTCCTTTTTTACCAAACTAACATTAGAATGGGAATTTTAACCGAAATAATATTGGATGTTATCCAAGCCTCAATCAAGCTAGACTAGCTAGTTCAACTGGTTGATCTAGCCATGGGGAGACTTTCTAGTTTAATTGGTAGGTTTTTGGCATTTTCCCACCTCCAAATAAAGCAAGATACTTTTGTTTAGTAGCATAGAACCTGTTAGTTTGCCCGAGTCTTATGTTGCACCCCGAATAATTGATATATTTCTCTATGTTCCATTGCCCTACCAATTCTATTGACAATTCTAGTCAAAGAAAGACTCGCTAGTCTAACTAGCAATTTTCCCTTGG
Source organism: Diospyros lotus (assembly GCF_014633365.1). NCBI lineage: Eukaryota > Viridiplantae > Streptophyta > Magnoliopsida > Ericales > Ebenaceae > Diospyros > Diospyros lotus. Next base: position 17,019,699 of record NC_068349.1, on the reverse strand, counting down.
TTAGGCTCAACTAGCAATCAATACTAGTTTGGTAAAACACTTCAATTTGATACTAATGTCGTAAACTAAAAAAATAATGCAAATTTAATTAAAAGAACTCATTTTTGTTTCAATTTCAATTTATGTCGCTAAGTCATGAATTGATATCATAGAACACTCTCAAGAGTTTTTATAATTATGTTACTAATATACTGTATTTAAATATTATAATTATTATTGTGTTTTATTGACAATATATAAAATATTATAATAATCCTTAATTATTTTTAATATACTATATTACTAATTTAATCATATTAATAATATACTATTATATTAGTATAATACATTAATATATTACATTCAAAATTGAGACAAAAAAATCACAAAAAAATTATAAAAGTCTTTTTGGGTTAACTAAGAGATACCAACCAAAATCTAGTGGGAAGCAACTAAGACACACAAGACTTAAACTCTTATTATTGTGTGTTCTTCAACTCATAAGACTTGAACTCTTACTCACAACTAATACCATTTATCACTATAGATTACAACCCTAGTGGTAGAGTCAAACAAAATTGTGTTCTTTTTTTTTTTTTTTTTAGCTTATTATTGTGTGGTTTTGCTTAGAACAATTTTTAGTGACAACAAAAATCAAACAATTTTAAATCCATTTTCTAATTTAAGTCGTAGGCAGGTTAAATGTGATTAGTTCCACTTCAAGACAAATCCAGAGAATGCATTCAATTTCAAACTTCCAAATGTTTGTCCAATATGATTTTGGATTTTTTATTCTTCTCGTAATCTTTCGATCTCTCTTTTTTATTATCTATATTTTCTATACGATGCAATGAATTTCATTTATTTGAATGGATATATACCCAATTCAAAAACAAAACAAATTAAAAGAAAAGGAAATTTAATAATCATATATATATATATACATACATACATATATATACTTCATAATCATGTATAGATCTTAAACTTTAGTAAAGACTACAAATTGCATACCGCTTATAATAATTATAAGTAAACTAAAACTATTCAACTAAATATGGTTGTGCATGTGTTAGAAGAGAGACATATAGAATGCATACCGCCATTTGAGTGCCAAGCTGGCTTGATGATGAAGAATTGAAGGATGATTATCTTCTTAATTCTTAATGTCTAGACACAAAACAGTACCAAGATCAAGTTGTCACTATCTTAGAAGAAAATGCTTGAAGAAAATTGACAAAACTTTGAATTAAAAAGACAAATTGAATGTGCTATGCACAGGCAAAAAATAGTCATTTTTTCTTTGAAAATGAGTAAGAATAAATAATCAAACAAGACGCATAATATAAATTTACAGAGTTCAAATTGAGGATAAACGAAAACATATAAGAACAATAGAATCTATCCTTAATAATTGCATAAGTGTGTGCACGTGTTCATATACATAGAGATATATGTATAAGATACAAAAGTCTTAAACTCTATGCATTTGTATAAATGAAGAAGCTTAGGGCTTGCTTGTTAAGAACTTGACAGAATAAATGAAGTCTTACATTCAAAATTCTTCGTTGAAGATGATAACAAGATGTTGTCAGATCATTAAAGAAGGAAAAGAAACACAAAGAGAGGGGGGCAGTAAGAAGGAAAAAGAAATTCAAATGGAGAAAATGAGATATAAGATAGAGTGAAATAAGAGGAAGGTGCAACTCAAGTAGGGAACAAATTGAGGGGTGAGGTCAATTTACAAAGTTCAAATTGAGGATAAAGGAATACAAATAAGAACAATAGAGTTTATCATCAATAATTATAGGAGTGTGTGCATGTGTTCATTTACATAGAGATATATGTATAAGATACAAAACTCCTAAACTCTATGCATTTTTGTAAATGAAAAAGCTTAGGGTTTGGTTGTTAAGAACTTGCTAGAATAAATGAAGACTTACCCTCCAAATTCTTCGTTGAAGATGATACCAAGATGTTGTCAAATCATTGAAGAAGGAAAAGAAACACAAAAAGAGGGAAGACAGTAAAAAGGAAAAAGAAATTCAAATGGAGAAGATGAGATATTGAGTGTTTAGGTTAAAATAGGAGGAATGTGCAACTCAAATAGGGAACAAATCAAAGATAGAAATCTAGAGATAGAGAGAGAAAGAGGGGTGAGGTCAATTTACGGAGTTCAAATTAAGGAAAAAGGAATACACATATGAACAATAGAGTCCATCATTAATAATTGTAGAAGTGCTTGCACTATTCATGTACATATATATATATATAAGATACAAAACTCTTAAACTCTTTGCATTTGTGTAAATGAAGAAAATTAGGGCTTGCTTGTTAACATGTTGCCAGAATAAATGAAGACATACCCTTCAAATTCTTCGTTGATGATGATACCAAGATGTTGTCAAATCGTCGAAGGAGGAAAAGAAACACAAAGAGAGGGGGGCAGTAAGAAGGAAAAAGAAATTCAAATGGAGAAGATAAGATATTGAGTGTTTTAGATAGGGTGAAATAGGAGCAAGGTGTAACTCAAATAGGGAACAAATCAAAGACAGAAATCTAGAGATAGAGAGAGAAAGAGGGGTGAGGTCTTACAAAATTCAAATTAAGGATAATTGAATACAAATAAGAGCAATAGAGTCTATCCTCAATAATTGCAAAAGTACGTGCACATGTTCATGTACATAGAGATATATGTATAAGATACAAAACTCTTAGACTCTACGCATTTGTGTAAATGAAAAAGCTTAGGGCTTGCCTATTAAGAAGTTTCTAGAAAAAATAAAGACTTACCCTCCAAATTCTTCGTCGAAAATGATACCAAGATGTTGTCAAATCATCAAAGGAGGAAAAGAAACACAAATAGAGGGGGCAGTAAGAAGTAAAAAGAAATTCGGATGGAGAAGATGGGATATAGAGAGTTCTAGATAGGGAGAAATAGGAGGAAGATGCAACTCAAATAGGGAACAAATCAAAGATAGAAATCTAGAGAAAGAGAGAGAGAAATAGGGGTGAGGTAATTTTATAAAGTTCAAATTAAGGACAACAGAATACATATAAGAATAATAGAGTTTATCCTCAATAATTGCATAAATGTGTGCGCGTGTTCATGTACATAGAGATATATGTATAAGATATAAAATTGTTTCACTCTATGCATTTGGGTAAATGAAGAAGCTTAGGGCTTGCTCGTTAAGTGCTTGCAAGAATAAATAAAGACTTACCCTCTAAATTCTTCATTGAAGATGATACCAAGATGTTGTCAAATCATCGATGGAGGAAAGGAAACACAAAGAGAGGGGGGCAGTAAGAAGGAAAAAGAAATTCAATTGAAGAAGATGAGACACAAAGAGTTCTAGATAAGGTGAAATAAAAGAAAGGTGTAACTTAAATAGGGAACAAATCAAACACATAAATCTTGAGGTAGAGAGAGAAAAATAGGTGAGGTCAATTTACAAAGTTCAAATTGAGGATAACGGAATACATATAAGAACAATAGAGTCTATCCTCAATAATTGCAAAAATACATGCACATGTTCATGTACATAGAGATATATGTATAAGATACAAAACTTTTAGACTCTATGCATTTGTGTAAATGAATAAGCTTAGGGATTTCCTGTTAAGAAGTTTCCAGAAAAATGAAGACTTACCCTCAAAATTCTTCATTGAAGATGATACCAAGATGTTGTCAAATCATCAAAGGAGGAAAAGAAACACAAAGAGAAGGGGGCAGTTAGAAGTAAAAAGAAATTCAGATGGAGAAGATGGGATATAGAGAGTTCTAGATAGGGAGAAATAGGAGTAAGGTGCAACTCAAATAGGGAACAAATCAAAGATAGAGAGAAAGAGGGGTGAGGTCATTTTACAAAGTTCAAATTAAGGACAACGAAATGCAGATAAGAATAATAGAGTTTATCCTCAATAATTGCATAAATGTGTGCGCATGTTCATGTACATAGAGATATATGTATAAGATACAAAACTGTTACACTCTATGCATTTGGGTAAATGAAGAAGCTTAGGGCTTGCTTGTTTAGAGCCTTCAAGAATAAACGAAGACTTACCCTCCAAATTCTTCATTGAAGATGATACCAAGATGTTGTCAAGTTATCAATGGAGGAAATGAAACACAAAGAGAGGAGGGCAGTAAGAAGGAAAAAGAAATTCAAATGGAGAAGATAAGATATAAAGAGTTCTAGATAGGGTGAAATAAGAAAAGGTGCAACTTAAATAGGGAACAAATCAAAGACATAAATCTAGAGGTAGAGAGAGAAAAAAGGGTGAGGTTAATTTAAAAAGTTCAAATTAAGGATAACAAAATACAAATAAGAACAATAGAGTCTATCCTCAATAATTGCAAAAGTGTGTGCACATGTTCATGTACATAGAGATATATGTATAAGATACAAAACTCTTAGACTCTATGGATTTGTGTAAATGAATAAGCTTAGGGCTTTCCTGTTAAGAAGTTTCCAGAAAAAATGAAGAGTTACCCTCCAAATTCATCGTTGAAGATGATACCAAGATATTGTCAAATCATCGAAGGAGGAAAAGAAACACAAAGAGAGGGGGGACACTAAAAAGGAAAAAGAAATTCAAATGGAAAAGATGATATATGGAGAGTTCTAGATAGGGTGAAATAAGAGGAAGATGTAACTCAAATAGGGAATAAATCAAATATAGAAATCTAGAGATTGAGAGAAAGTGGGGTGAGGTCAATTTACAAAGTTCAAATTAAGGATGAAGGAATATAGATAAGAATAATAGTTTATCCTCAATAACTGCAGAAGTGTGAGCATGTGTTCTTGTACATAAAGATCAATGTATAAGATACAAAACTTTTACATTCTATGCATTTGTGTAAATGAAGAAGCTTAGGGCTTGCTTGTTAAGAACTTGCCAGAATAAATGAAGACTTACCCTCTAAATTCTTCGTTGAAGATGATACCAAGATATTGTCAAATCATTGAATGAGGAAAAGAAACTCAAAGAGAGGGGGCACAGTAAGAAGGAAAAAGAAATTCAAATGGAGAAGATGAGATATTGAGTGTTTTAGACAGGGTGAAATAAGAGGAAGGTGCAACTCAAATAGAGAACAAATCAAAGGTAGAAATCTAGAGATAGAGAGAGAAAGAAGGGTGAGGTCAATTTATAGAGTTCAAATTGATAGGATAAAGGAATACATATAAGAACAATAGAGTCCATCCTTAATAATTGTAGAAGTGCATGTGTTGTTCATGTATATAAAGATATATGTGTAAGATACAAAACTCTTAAACTCTTTGCATTTGTGTAAATGAAGAAGATTAGGGATTTCTTTTTAAGAACTTGCCAGAATAAATGAAGCTGCAAATTCTTCGTTGAAAATGATACCAAGATGTTGACAAATCATTGAAGGAGGAAAAGAAACACAAAGAGAGTGGGGCAGTAAGAAGGAAATGGTAATTCAAATGGAGAAGATAAGATATAGAGAGTTTTAGATAGGGTGAAATAGGAGGAAGATGCAACTCAAATAAGGAACAAATCAAATATATAAATCTAGAGATAGAGAGAGAAAGAAGGGTGAGGTCAATTTACAAAGTTCAAATTGAGAATAAAGGAATACAAATAAGAACAATAGAGTCCAACCTCAATAATTGCAGAAGTGCATGTACGTGTTCATGTACATATATAGAGATATATGTATAAGATACAAAACTCTTAAACACTATGCATTTGAGTAAATGAATAAGCTTAGGGCTTGCTTGTTAAGAACTTGCTAGAATCGATGAAGACTTACTCGCCCAATTTTTTGTTGAAAATGATAACAAGATATTGTCAAATCATCAAAGGAGGAAAAGAAACACAGAGAGTGGGGGGAGCAGTAAGAATGAAAAAAAAAAATCAATTGGAGAAGATGAGATATAGAGTTTTAGATAGGGTGAAATAGGAGGAAGGTGCAACTCAAATTGAGAACAAATCAAAAATAGAAATCTAGAGATATAGAGAGAAAGAGGGTGAGGTGGAGATTGCATCGTTGTTAAAGGCAATGCAACCAATTGTAATTTGACACTAAAGATACGCTAGCCAAGTGTTGTTTTTGGTTGATTCCACATCATTAGCCTCACTTTTAGAAAAAATGGTAAGTATGTTGTAATATTGTAATTGAAAGATCACCCAAGAAGGAGGTGAATTGGGTGTTTTGAATATTTTCTAAATGATTAAAATATTATGCATAAAGGCTAGATAAAATTGATACTTTTTTTTTTTTACCAACTCGTGTACGGTCTCAACCGCTAGGCTATGCCCGTAGGGGCGATAAAATTGATACTTTTTATAACATAGATAGGTTGCTTCAGATTGATACAAATATATATCTGTACCATAGAAATTTGTTCATAAAGGTAATTTTTAGATACTTCAAACAAATGATATATAAATATACACAAATAAAGATGAATATATTTAAAAAAGTATTTTGGGAAACCTTTAAACATCACGACAAGATCAATTTGGGTTTTTAGAATACGAAACTCATGAGTTTAAATATATGCATAAAGAAATATATGTGGAATTAGAAAGATTTGAAAAGCTTTTAGTTTTACAGTGGAAGTGTATGTTTGGAAGACATTTGTGCAAACAATGAAAACTGATATAGAAATGCTTAATGTTGAATTAGATAACATACAAATACATTATATAGAATAAGAGGAATGTTTTATGAAAAACCAAAGGTAAACTTGTTTCAATCATAGCGAGTTTTTATAATGATGAAGTATAGCATTTGAAAATAGGAATAAGTATGCAAAAGAAGATGTGGCAAAAGTGTACTGAATGCCCTTTCAAATGCAACCTTCTAGCGAGCAAATAGAGTAACTTAGAAAATGGATAAAGCCAATTAGAAAAAGTTGGGTCACCAAGAAAAAGAAAAGAATGCGCACAAATTAAAGGATTTCATAAACAATACCTTTTTGCTAACAACCATGGTAAACTATAGTTAGACCAAGCTTGATAAATGCCTCCACTTGCCTCATAAGTAGTCATCTAATGAGACACAAGTAGTCCTCTAATGGGACACTTGTCTCAATGTTGCTCACAGAAAAAGACTCTATTTCTCTACATTGTGTACTTTAAGGCTAAGATAATCATAAAAAAGAGTTGTTGGTTGATTAATTGCATTTCTTAGAAAGAAAAAAATCGAAAAATGGGGGAGGGAGAGGAGAATGAGAGAGCAACAACCCTGGTTGTGGGGTTTCAATGATCAAACAATTTCACATAAATTAGAATTGAAAATTTATCTATACTCAACAGAATCAATTGTAGATCAAATTAAATTAGGAATTCAAGCTCAATTACGTTCATTCATTTATGTATGCCTATCTAACTATCCATCTATGTGTTTGGATCAAATTTTCATTTTTGCTAGTAGTTGAAGAGCTTAGTAGATTAAGCAAAAATGAAGGCCATAAGAGAGAAAATGAGAGGGTAGTTGTTGTACGAATGAAGGCAAAAACAAAGATGGAGAGGTTGTTATTGTCATGTTTTTCTATAACGTTATAGAGAAAATGAGTTTCCAAATGTTGTTTGGATGGAAAAGGGGAAAAAAATAAAAAAACATTAAGGATAACATTATACATGCCAATGAAGTCTTGGTTAAATGGCAATTCAATGGCCTTTGGTCCCTTTAGCCCAAAGTTCAGTTCTTATGCTTTCATGATTTGTACTTTAATGCTTTACCCTACAATGCATTGAACTCTTGGAAAATAATGAATGAGATTATATGTCTATGATAGTATATGTTGAGAAATTTGATGTGTTTATTTAATGAGAAAATTAGTGAATTTGGTTAAAGGATTATGACAAATAATTGATAATGATATGAAAAATAATGGAGAAAGTAAAGTTTTTAATCGAGTAATTTACTCAAGGCATGATCCTTGTTAATCAAGTAGTTCAATAATCAGAAAAGGCTTAGGCATATAATTGAGAGTAAGAATCTTGTAATTGAGTAATGCTCTGTAATTTCTAAAAGTAATTGATTACAAATGAAGGCTTAATTGAGTAAAGATGAAGTATACTCGACTAAATAAGTGTTTTTATTTGAGTATGTAATGCAACTCTCTCTTGAGTTAAAAGTTATCGAGTAATAGAGTTTGTAATTGAATAATGATTAATTTATGCTCGAGTAAATTATTTTCGTAATTGAGTATATATTCTTGAAAATTCTGTTGACTTCTGGAATGTTTCTAAAATCGAGTACTTGATTTTGTAATCGAGTGATGTTCACTTTGTACTCGAGTAGACTATTTGTGTAATTGAGTAAACATATGTCAAAAATAAGCTAAGTCCCTAGACCTTATGATTAATTGAGTATAAGACTTTGTATTCGAGTAAAGATCTTTTTGTAATCGAATAGATAGTATTTTATAATCAAGTATATAAAGAATTTTTCTATAACTTAAATTTAATCGAGTAAAAGTATCTTTGTACTTGAGTAAGTAGGAAAAGTATCGATTACAAAACCTATATAGTTGAGTAAACATCAAACTTAGTCGAGTAAACCCTAGTTTGTACTCAAGTAACACTTAGCAAATCTTAAAAAATATAGTCGTTACAGCTCATTAAATTCAATATATCTTTACTTTTTAGTGCATTAAATATTTTTCAGACAACATGAGGATATTTTATGAATTTCTAACTAATTGTTTGAGATTTGTAGAGACAAAAAGTGACAGTTGTGACAAACAAACAAACATTCCATTTGTTTAAGAATAGGTCAGCAGCTGCATTCAATATCAGAAGAGTATAAAAGGGAGATGAAGCCTGATGAAAAAGTGACACAACCAACCAAGCTCCAAACTTCCTACTCTCAAGAACTCACAAGCTTACACGACCATTCTACTTAAGTCATTCAAAGAGATTGTGCCTAATTCATTCTTTTTATCCCTTTGTATTGTCAAGAAAAGTCTTTGTTATCTGTAATATCTTGCTTTTCTCTTAAAATATTTGCTTCACATTTCTTTGTGAAATTTGTAAAGGTTAAGTCTTACCTTGTAAAAGGCATTAGTTGTGATTGAGGCAAAGTTAAAACTCATTGTGTAAATGTTAGTTGCTGAGCCTATTCAAAAGCTACCCAAATAAGATTGATTTGACTAAATCCTTGATGAAGAGTCAAGGTAGTAGACTAGGTATTAAATTGAATCAATATGAATCTTGTGTCTGCATTTTTCAGTTTCTTTTGATTTAAGTTCTTATTTTTTAAGGGAGAAAAAACTTAATTCACCCCCCCCTCTAAAGTTAACATACTCTACAGTATATAAGCAAATACTAGACCCTATCAATAAAGTGTTTTCTAGAAATGCCCTCTATGTATCATGTTTAGAAAACAAAAATTAACAATGTTAATAAGATTTGAACTCATAACCTCAAAATAATAATTGGTTTTTCAAACAATTTACTACTACACCAAGTCTTATTTGGTTTAAAACTTTGTCTAAATGAATCTAAAAGTAAGATGTTACAATCAAATGCCAACCAATGAACTTTCATTTAAAAATTCCAATTTTTTTAAAGCAAACCTGGTTTTGCCTAAAAAATTTAAAAAGTCAATTGTTAAAGTTAAATGTCACCCAATGAACTTTCATTTAATTTTTTTATTTTTTATTTTTTTGCACCATCATAGCGTGGACCACCATTCTAATTAACTAATTAATGAAGTTAACTAATTTTTCAATTCACTTTAATAATAGAAGGAAACTAATTTATGGTTACCTCCCCCACCAAGTTTTATTTTTTCTTGTAATTAGAGTCACAAGATTTGAATTCTTGTAAAAGGTTACCTTTATTGTTATTTGACCTTAAAATGGAATTTCACAAACTTCATCTGATATGTGTACAAATACTAAATAATCATTAAGCTCTCATCTCATAAGATAAATGAGAAAACCAATAAACAAGGTAATCCCAATCAAAGGGTTACTCCTTTTCTCTCTTCGAAAGTAAAAGTAATGAGAATATGATTAGAGACCTAAGCCATGGTAATTTTTACCCCATTCTCAATTATCATTTTTCCCTCACTTGAGAATCATTTGAGGAACTTCAAACCATTCTCAATCATCCAACCCCAAGGTTAAAATAAGGGGTTTTCCAATTGTTGTTTATTAAAAGTATGATTTCTTTGTTGTCAACATTCTTTTCATCTTAATCAGCTTGAACTCTTTCCACATCAAGGTCATAGAATCCTAAACTAATATCCTATACTCTAATTTTTATTTTGTTTCTCAATTCTATGAAAATGAATAATTTGTTGGTCCCTTAGGTTCACTCAAGAGGGGAGGAGTGAATTGAGTGGTTAAATAAAACTTTGTTACTTATTCAATTTTTAGATGATGATTCACTGTATATCGAAATATATCTATTTTACGACAAATAATGATGCAGATATGAAAGCAATAAAAAATAAGAAATAGACATTGTGATATATAGTGTTTCCGTGTATCTCAAACACATAATTCACTCTCCCAAGATCTCAACCACTATTAGGTTCCACTAATTCAATCAATGCCAAGGTTTTTCCCTTAGCTTATATTGGGAACTACACACAAATACCTAGATTTTCAGCAGATCTAAGAAACTAACACAAACTATACAATAGTTTAACGATTACAAGGATCGTCCCCACAATGACAGAAATAAATCATAGAAAATATTACAAGACAATAAGAGAATAAACTAATTTTACTCTCAGTTGTTGAAGTAGAAAATAGATCTCTTTTTAGCGCTTTAACTCTCAATTGCCTTAGGCTTAATGTTGATTGGGTAATCAAGCACACAAGCTTTTTGAATCTTGAATGAAAGAATAAGGGCTTTTAGAACTTCTTGTTGATGGCTTTTGAAGTGCTTGAACGTGGTTAGAGAGGCCTCAAACCGAGATTAAGGAGATTTTATACTTCTTAGGGTGATCTTCTTTCCTTTTAAACTTTTCTGCCCATTAGAATCAGATAGTCAACTAATCAGAACATTTAGTTGACTAATTTGAGGTTTAGTCGATTAATGAAAAATCACTTCTCGCCCCAATCGACAGGTAAGTCACACCAAAAGTCACAAAACTTTGGTATCTTTTGTAATTTGACCATTAAACTTCAATTGATTGTAATGTGATCACAAAACTTTCAAATATTTTGTAATGTGATCACATTTAAGACTTTTTGACATGTTCTCACCGGAATTGCTGATTCGTCGATGATGTGGCGCTAATGTGTTGGCGAGAGCATGCTGAAAAGTCTTAAATGTGATCACATTACAAAATATTTGAAAGTTTTGTGATAATTTTACAATCAATTGAAGTTTAGTGATCAAATTACAAAGAAAAATCAAAGTTTTGTGACTTTTGGTGTGAATTACCCCCAATTGACTAATACTGCAAGAGAGAAAACATATATGCAGAGATACTCTCTACTTAGCCGACTAATGCTATATGGATAATTGACTAATGAACTAAAAATACTAAAAATAATTTTTTTTCTATTAATATATTTGCAAAATGATTTGTATAAATAAAACATGCTTTATTTGAATTAGAGCCATAAAAAATATTAGAAAATAAAATTTGGGGTTAATGATTTGTATATAAATCAAAATTGATCTTTTTGTTGATTATCAAAATCTTAAAATAAATATAATAATACAAGTTTGCTCAACATAATTCGGCTATTTTTTTCTCAAAACAAGGGAAGTTCTCATTGTTGTTGATTAAAAGAAGATATGATTTCTTCATTTTGATAATTCTCAACATTTTAATTGGTTTGACCTCTCTACGTGAGGATCTTAAAATATCAAACTCGTATTTGAACCGCTTTCTTTTCTTTTTCTTTTTTTTTTTGTGAAATTGTATATATTCCATTTGATTTTGGGAACCCTAACTTGTATACTTTTTTTTTCATGAAAATTAAAAATATTATCAAAAAAATTTAGAGCACTTTAGTTTATTTCTTTTCAAAATCATACCTCATAGAGAGCCTTAATCTAAATTAGTTGATGCACAAACTTATATACAACATATCCTAACTAATTTATATTCCAAAAACACTGGAACGACTTTCTTAATTGATTTAATGACTTTTAAAATTTTATTCTATTCGATTTATTTTGAATTTGGAAGTATTTCATGGGAAATTCATTCTTTATTGTCAGAAAGAACTTATTAAATATATATAAAAATTTTAGTATTGCGATTTATATTTTAGTATTAGTTTTGTTTTTTACAATACACAATGGTATTTTGTCATCTATTCTCTCTATGGATGCCACTCTAATAACATTAAAATCCAAAAAAATTGGAATAATTTAAGTTATTTTAAAATTTAATAAGGAGAAAGATGGTAAAAATAAATAAATAAAAGGAATTTTTTATTTATTTGTTTTATTTAAAAAAAATGGGCTAACTACGCAATGGGCTAACCTGGTGAAAGGAAGAAAAAGAGAGTTGGGCCAAGCCCACTCTTGGCCCACTGATTTGAGGGAAAGAAACCTAGGCTATTAGGCTTAGGGTTTCCCCTATAAATTGAAGAAAACCCTAAGGTTCTCTCCTTTAACCACAAGGAGCCGCCAGACCAGCCTCATCCATTCTACAATCTCTCCTCCTCCAAAAAATACTGCCACCAACAACGACCAGACCACCATCTCCGATCACTTCTCTGTCGTCCGTCCTTGTTTGTTGTTACCGCTATAGCCAACTCCGATCACTGCCGTAGCGCCTGACCTCCTCAGTCATCGAATCTTTGCCCATTTTCTAGCATTTTTGGTAAACGTAGCGCCTGACCTCCTCAGTCATCGAATCTTCACCCATTTTCTAGCATTTTTGGTAAGGTTTTCAGCTATCTTTCAGTTTTTTCATATAAATTTATATATACAGGCACATATGGTGTTTCTTTAAAAATTAGAACCTAGATCTACTAAGATCTAACCACAAGTCTTTTTGATTTTTAAGTATTCTGATGGTTGGTTTTGATCATCAGAATTTGCCATGGACAATGACTTGCCCAAAAATGAGATTCTTCAACCAAAATCATTTTTTAAATTACTAATATTTAGCTGTTGGATTGATTTGAGTTTTGGATCTGTTAACCACTATAGTCAAGAGAACTTGATGACCGGTCTCGTTTGTCGAAATCACTAGATGTCAGCAGATGATCAAGTGTCGGCAGTGAGCCACCATGACTTTTTTTTTTTTTTTCCAATTTTCCTGCCAAGGGGTTGTTTGGCTATGAAAATTTAGTTTTGGGGTTTTAAAACATTTTAGAAAACAATGTGGATCTTAAAACTTTTACAATGTTAGATTAGGCCCATAAGTAAATAAAATTATGAATTTTCCCACGAACTTCAGAAATTATGAATTGATCCCTATGTTTTTAAAATTATAAATTGGACCTTAAACTTTTGAAAATTTAAAATTTTGCCCCTAGTCCTGCATGAACTTAATGATTACATGGACATATTTTTCAAGCAATCCAAATATGATATGCTACAAGTATATAGTAATATACTTTTGTATGTTATGAAAACCTGTCTTACATTACTTAAAGCCCCAAATTGCACTTAAAATATTTTACTTTCCCCTCTCTCTCTATATATGTATATATATATATATATATATTGTCAGAACTTTGGTTTTGATGGCAAAATTCCTTTTTAGCTTAGAGGAATTTAGAAAAAGACTAGAAGGTTTGGGAGAAGAGAGAATGGTGGGAAAGAATAACAACAACAACAACATACCAGCCTTTATCCCACTATGTGGGGTCGGTTATATGAATTCTAGACTTTCATGTATTTTTGTCTTTTGTCATATTTTCATTTAGGCCCATATACTTTATATTAAACTTTAATGTCTCTGTTAAAGTCTTCTTGGGTCTGTCTCTATCTTTTTTTTTGACTAATTGTTCCATTTCATCGACTCTCCTCACATGAGCGTCTCTTGGTCTCTTTCTTACATGGCCAAACTATCTTAGTCTAGTCTCTCTCATATTCTCCTTAATCGACTTTTCTCACAAGAGCGTCTCTTGGTCTCTTTCTTGCATAGCCAAACTATCTTAGTCTAGTCTCCCTCATCTTCTCCTCGATTGGCACTACTCCTACCTTATTACGAATAATCTCATTTCTAATTTTATCTTTTCTTGTATGGCTGCACATCTATCTTAGCATCCTCATCTCCGCTACTCTCGTTTTTTACTCATGCTAGAATTTGACTACCCAATATTCTAAACCATATGACATGACTGGTCTTATAGTTATCTTATAGAATTTTACTTTCAATTTTAATGTGATTTTACCATCACATAACACCCTCGATGTCGCTTGCCTTATTTACAAAAATTTGAAATCAACTTTTTTAACTAACTAACCAATCTTCCCGCTTCATTCTACAATTACTAATTACACTTGAGCCCTCTTATTCAATTATTCTCGTGACAACTACCCTCCCATTCAACAACTTCTTGTCCTCAAGAAGTTCAAAATAGGTTGGCCACCCTCAGAAATTGATTAAGTAACTGGGGAAGGTACTCCCAAGTGTTATTCTTCGAATGGAGATTGGATAATCGGACAAGGACTTGCATCAAAGGGGCCCCATGGAGGTGTATGATGCACCTATCCACAATAGCCACAGGCTCTGGGGCCACTGTAGACTCAATCAGGGCCGTTGGTGGGGCACTGCTAGCTACATGAGTCCTGATAGACTTTTTAAGTAGCGAGACATGGAACACGGGATGGACTTGGGACTCTGGGGGCAGCTGCAGTTTGTAAGCTACCCTGCTTATCCTTGTGGCAATAGGATAGGGGTCAAAGTATTTTGGACTCAACTTCGAGTGTTGACCTGGAGCCAAGGTTTGCATGTGGGCCTTTCTGAACTTTAGGTATACCAGATCTACTACTTGGAACTCTTGGTCGGACCTTTTTCTATCAGCAAACTGCTTTGTACGGTTCTAAGCACTGACCAATTCCTTCTTCAACACCTGCAACACTTGTTGCCTTTGCTGTAACCACTGTCTCCACTATTACCTTCCCTGTTATTGCTGCCAGTAAAGGTGGTTTATACCCATATAAGGCCTCGAAAGGAGTCATCTAGATGGCACTGTGATGGCAAGGATTGTACCACCATTGAGCCAATGATAGCCAGTGATGCCATCCCTTAGGTTGTAGAAAACATAGGCATCTCAAGCAGTGTTCAAAAACGCGCTAGGCGCTAGTCGGGCGCCAGGCTGGGGCCTAATGCCTAGGGCGCCTAGGCGGGGCTTAGGCGGCGACTAGGAAAAATGGTTGTTATGGTTGTTTTTTTTTTTCTTAATGAACTATCTAATGAACTGGTATTAATGTATTATAGATAACAACAAGCTTGCTACCACCGCAAGCTTGCGTTGGCAACAAGCAGCAAGCTTGTTGAGCCTAGGCCCAAGCTTGCGTTGGCAGCAACGCAAGCTTGCTGCTGCAACAAGCAGCAAGCAGGAAGTTGCTGCTACTTGCTGCAGTGAGTAGCATGCATAGCGGAGGAAGACGAGATTGAAGGCAGAGGAAGATGGATACATACTGGCCAAGAGACGAGATCGACGGCGGCGGCGAACGATTAAGAGACGAGATCGGCAGCGAGAGAGAGAGAGAGAGAGGACCCGCGATGAACGACCAGAGAGAGGAAGGGAAAGGGGAAATAGAGAAAGGGAAGGGGGAAATAGATTGCCCCAGGCCGCGCGCGACCCATGCGGTTAGGCGTCGCCTCGGCCGTTTAGGCGACGCCATGGCCCGATTAATCGGACCCGGCACCTAAGGTGCCGACCAGCCTTTCTTCGCCAAGGCCAGTGGCCACCTTACGCCTAGGCGGTCGCCTAGGCCGAATTTTCGAACACTGATCTCAAGTACGTTTCTAGGCATTGATTCACTCATTCAGTTTGGCCATTTGATTTCGGGTGATATGCTGGACTCATGTGTAACTTAGCCCCCAAGCTCTTGAATAATTCCTTCTAGAGAAGGCTGGTAAAGATTTTATCTGTTGAAATCACTTGTATTAGATTAGCTTGTATGTCTCGAGAGAGTTGTTTTCTTTTGCTGATTGCATTTGTATGTCACTTGATCTATTCTAGAAGGTTTGTTTCTAGAATGGTTAGTTAGCAGATTTGTTAAATCGGTTAGTTGGTTGTAACTTCCGATAGTTTTGATAACTTTCTGTTTCCGCCTCTATGCTGTATAAATAGAGGTCGGGTGTTAGCTTTTTAGGTGTGCTTTATTCTGTCTAGGAAGAGAGGAGTATGCGCTGGTTTCTACTTGAGTACTTAAGAGGGTATATCTTTGTATTTTGGGTAGGGAAACTCTCAGCAGTTCTGTGTATAAGGCTGGAGAGATCATTTAGTGCATGTAATCCTTTCAAGGTTCATTCAAGATAGTGAAGATAAAGAGCCTAGGGCAGTCTGGATGTAGGTCTTGCAAAAGACTGAACCAGGATAAAATTCTTGGTGTTCTTGATTGTTTGGTTTGTGATCTGTTTTTTGATTTATTGCAAATCTTGTGTGTGTCTTCGAGTGAGTGATTCAGGGAGTGTTTCGATTGTGAATTTGAGTGTGATTGAGTGATACGAAGCTGGGGGATTATTCCAACATTATCTCTATATGAAATTATGGTATGGGGAACACCATTTAGTTGCACTGCTTTGTCGAGGAAGAGGCGGGCCACCTCTTGGGCTGTGAAGGGATGCGTTAGGCCAATGAAATGGGAGAATTTAGTGAATCTATCAATAACTACCAGTATACAATCCCGACCCTTGGACTTTGGTAATCCTTCCACAAAGTCCATCGAAATGTTGGTCCATGCTTGGGTAGGAATGGGAAGCGGTTGGAGTAGCCCTAGTTGGGCTACTGTTTTGTGCTTGCATCTTCTGCAAGTATCACATCTCAACACGAATTCCAGAACATACTTCCTTAGTTTAGGCTAGAAAAACATCTGCTTAACCCTTTGATAAGTGCCATGCACCCCAGAATGGGAGAGCCATGCAATGTTTCCAAAATCTTGCCCTTTAACTCCTCATGATCCCCTACTACCAACCTGCCTTGATATCTCAGTACTCCATTTTTCAGGGTGAACCCGGGTCTTGAGTCGGGGTTTACAGTAAGCTGCTCCATTATTCCCTTAGCCCATTCATCTCGTGCATAGCTATAACTGACCTCCTGATACCAGTCAGGCACAACTGCTATGATGGAGGCTGCCAGTGCTTCTTCAACACACCTGGACAGTGCATCTGCGGCCTTGTTTTCCTTTCCCTTTCGGTATTGGATAATGTAGTCCTACCCCATTAATCTCGCCATCCCTTTCTTTTGTAGATGCGTGTGTAGCCTCTGTTATAGGAGAAATTTAAGACGCATGGTTTGTTTTGATGATGAGTTGTCCACCTTCCAAGTAGCAGCACCATTTGTCAACTGCAATTAACACCGCCATTAGCTATTTGTCATAGACACTAACTCCTTGATGCCTTGGGCTCAAAGCTTTGCTAATGAAAGCTAGGGGCCTTCCCTCTTGGGATAATACTACTCCTATTCCAGTGCTACTAGCGTCAATCTCTAGAGTGAAAGGCTTGGAGAAGTCCAAAAGGCCTAGGGTAGGGGCTTTACTCATTGCCTTCTTAAGCCTCTCAACCGCCTCTTCTGCTTTCTCATCCCACTTGAATCTCTCCTTTTTCAGCAAATTGGCGAGCGGTCTGTTAATTGCTCCATAATCCTTAACGAACCTCCTGTAGTAGCCTGTGAGGCCCATAAATCCTCTCAAGGCCTCTACTGATGTGGGCCTTGGCCATGATAGCATTGCAGCTATTTTCTTGGAATCAGTGCTAACTCTTGCACCAGAAATGACATATCCCAAGTATTCTACCTTTGGTTGGGCAAAAGAACACTTAGACTTTTTAATAAACAGTTGATTGAATCTCAGGACCTTTTGGAACAGTTCTTAGATGGTTGAGGTGTTGTGAGAATGAAGGGCAGTAGATGAGGATGCCATCAAAGAATACTAACACAAATTTATGGTGGTAGGGTTGGAAAATATTATTCATTAAAGCTTGGAAGGTAGCAGGGGCATTGGTTAAACCGAAGGGCATTACTAGAAATTCGTAATGTCCTTGATGAGTAGAGAAGGTTGTTTTAGAGATATCTTCAGGGATATCTTCAGGGTTTATACATATCTGATGATACCTTGATCTTAGGTCCAATTTGGTGAATACCATAGCGTGTTTTAAGCTCATCAAGGAGGTCTTCAATTATAGGAATAGGGAATTTATTTTTCACAGTTTGGGAATTGAGCTGGCAGTAGTCTATGCAAAAACGCCAGCTCCCATCTTTTTTCTTAACTAGTAGTATAGGTGAGGAATAGGGGCTTTGACTTGGCCGAACAATTGACCTAGCCAACATATCCTTAATCAGGTACTAGATTTCTACTTTCTGTTTAAGGGGATATCTATAGGCTCGAATATTGATAGGTTCGATATTTGGTTTTAGAACAATAGAATGATCAAAAGGTCGGTAAGGTGGCAGTGATTGAGGTTCATCAAACAGGTCCTTAAATTCAAGCAAGAGTTTATTAAGGAAGTTTATTTCGTGTACCTACCAAGGTTGTGATTGAGTAGTGATTTTTGCTTTCACTTGCTCGGTATTCCTTTCTCCATGGTCCATTGCTTTAATTGAAAACAGCTCAGCTACTTGAGTCCATTTGGACTTTAAGACCTTCTGCAACCTCCTTTCGGTAATCATCTTACAAACCCTAGTTTCAGGACTCCCTATAAGGGTCAATCTCTTGCCATCCTTCTCAAATGTGACTTCTATTGCATTGAAGTCGAAGCTGATAGGGCTCACACCTAGTCCACTCCTAGGACTATATCACAACCCCCTAACTTTAGCAATCTTAGATCCACTTCAAACGACTCCCCATGCATCTCCCAACAGAACCCTTCACACGCAAATCAACACATCACCTTATTGCCGTTGGCCATCGTTACTAACAAGGGTTGAGTCCCTATCAACTTACACTTCAACTTCTTTGTCGTCCTCTCATCAAGGAAGCTATGAATGCTTCCACTATCTATTAAGACCATTAGCCAATGATCTTTGGACTTTCCTTCCACTCATATAATCTTGCTGTTGGCTAGACCCCAAAGGGCATGGAGAGATATCTCAATATTTCCCCTTCTTCATTACCCTAGGGCAACATTTCTTCCTCTTGCTCCTTTACATCTTCATCTCCTTCTTTGAGTAAGAGTTGCCTCCTACACTAGTGCCCGGGAGTATATCGATCCCCGCATCGGAAGTAGAGTCCTGTTCTCCTCCTCTGTTCTGCGAACCTCCCGCTATTCAGAGGCACAGGGGCTAAGGCAGAGGATTGTCCCCCACTTGTGTTTCCTTGGATCATCTTATTCCCTTCTCTTCCTACCCCTTTGTTTCCCGTCGAAGTCATTCCCACATTCAAGGCCCTCATCTACCCTCTCTATTTTTTCATTAATGCTTCTACCGTTAGCTCCTGCAGCCTTGCACATTTCACGGCTTGCTTCATTGTTCTTGGCTGTTGCATTTAGACGGTGGGCCTTAATTTTTCACTTAATCCACTCGCAAAATTGAAAACAAAATATCCCTCAGTCAGGTGGGGGTATAGAATGGTCATGAGGGACTTAAGCTCCTCAAATTTCTATTGATATGTCTACACCATTCCTTCCTGGCAGAGCTTATTGAATTCCTCAACCACATCCAGCCGATTCTGATCTCCAAACCTCTTGCAGAGGTCCTCTACAAATTTTGCCCATCGGCAGCCTTCCTTAGTCCCGATCCACCCCTGAAACCATGCATCCCTTGCATCGTTTAGGTAAACCGTTGCAAGAGTCACACGCTGCTGCTTTGGCACCCCATAGAAACTGAACATCCTTTCGCACTTGCGCACCCACCATCTTAGGTTCGTCCTATCGAACATCGGTATTTCCAGTTTACGAGTTGGAAATCCATGCGGATGGGGAGCTATGTGATTACCCTGCTGCCTCTCCACGTGATTCTCCTCTACCATCGTTGGATCACCCCCAAATTTAGAGGCACCTTCCGCGCGGGAAGGAGGATTATGGTCGGGTAAGATGGGATCGGATCTCTCCTGGGGAGGAAAATCTGGTGAGATCCTCACTTGGTTCTAGCTCGTGACCATGTGAATAAACATTTGTATCTGGTCACACAATTGGTTGTGTTGCTCCCGATTTTCATCCCTCCATCGTTCCATGGTGCCTTTGATTCTCCTTTCCATTACTACCTCCATGGGTGATTCCAAACCACCCATCCGCATTTGCATATCAGACACCGTAGCAGTGACTTGTTGCAATTGAGCTTCCATTTGCTTCATCCTTGTGCCGTCTGCCATGGTGAATTTCGGTGAAGTCGCGGCCTAAGATCTACTTTGATACCAAACTGTCAGAACTCCAGTTTTGATAGGCGAAATTCCTCTTTAGCTGAGAGGAATTTAGAAAAAGACCAGAAGGTTTGGGAGAAGAGAGAGAGAGAGAGAGAAAATGGCGGGAGAGAGAATGAGTATATTGATAATTGTGTAGCTAATCTGGGAGGATGGCATTAGAGCTATAGATACTGCTCCAGCTCATCCTTAGGTGCCAAAGGCCACTTGCCTTATTTACAAAAAATTGAAATCAACTTGCTTAACTAACTAATCAATCTTCCCGTTTCATTCTACAATTACTAATTACACTTGAGCCCCCTTATTCAATTATTCTCGTGACATATATATATATATTGTATATTGTGCTTTAGAATAATGCATTTTTTCGGCTTCTTGACAAGTTGCACTCATTATTATTAGGTTTTACTTCCAATGAAAAACCGGTGTTACTATGTCCTATTACATGCACACAAAATCTTGTATGCATTTTTAATTTTTGAATGATATATACATGTATATATGTGGAACAATGTGTTATGCGCACACCTATATCTGATACTGATATGTGTGCATATGGCTTAAATTTTCCTAGCAAACAATTTGTCATTGTAGTTTTGTGGATATAAATAGAGTTCTTGCCATATGGATATGGGTCATGCTTAATTGGATCCCTATTTAGGGTTATTGATCATTTTGAAGTGGATCCTTTATATAATATTTAAAATATCACTCTAATAATAAATTAAATTGGAATGAATTAAATTGGTGAAATTATTTCTCATTTTGTCCTTGCATTAATTTCATATACATAACTTTATATTGCTTTTGATTGCATCACTTTTTTATAAAAAAATTCTGAATTACATTCTATATGTATCATCATCAGTATATATCCCATGCATCATAATTTATATCGTGTGTAGTTTTTATAAGGGTCCATGATCTTGGCATGGACGGTTGTAATCCTTAATGTTTTGCAACTATTGTACCAACTGTTTTCAGCAAGAAAATAGTTCATGATTTCTTCATGTTTTGGTTGAATTTTGCTATAGATTTGATGTCTGGGACTCTCAGTAATGCATATTTTTGAATTATTAATTAATATGTTGTTTCTTGACTCTAGATTTATTTTCTTGCCTTTTATTCTAGAACATTGCTTTGCTTTCAAGAAATAATTGTATTTCTTGAGAGAGAAATTAAAGAAAAATAGCTTGGTTGGATTTGTCTTGATGGGTTAAGAATGACAGGGATGACTTTGGGGACGATTTTTCTTGGATATGATCAAAGATTGGAAAAGCAGTCGAGTACAATGGAGCTTGCTATCCAATCCTCTACATTTCAGTGGGATGAGGATTACCTGATTGCCTGGAATGAGTTCAAAAAGAATATTGAAGTTGGGAGCTCAAAGAATAAACATGGCAATGGAAATTCTGACCATTATGGTCAAGATGGTGTAGATCCTCAATATAAGATATTCTTAGAGAATTCGAGAGCGGATGGAACTTCATATATACTTGAAATTTCAAAAAATAACATGCCACCTTTGTTTATAAAGTATGAAGCAAAGGGATATTTAGATAAAGAAAATGAAGCTCAATTGCCTGAAGAACCTAAAAATTTCTTGGGTCCACAAGCTTTTTTGGCCTCCTCTGCTTCAAACTTTGATGAAGAAAAGTACAATTCATTGAAAACTTCAAAAGCATTTGCTTTGGCTGTAAGTAATTTTTTTTTTATTCTAAGTTTTCTTTGCTGTCCTCAAAATTTTAGCGATATAGCCCATCTTGAGTATTTGATGAAACTATATTTTAATTTAATTTAATATATTGTTGACTTTTTCGTGCATTTGTGAAGATGGATGAAGATGAAAGTGGCACGTGCAAGCATTCTCAATTTAGGGAGAAGCTCATGGTCAAGCTAAGAGAACCATATGATCAAAAGGAATATGAACAACTTTGGAAAGATATTAATGAGAAGAAGCAAAAGGAAGGGTGCAGAGATTTGCGTGGATCATTAATATTATATAAAAAAGCTGAATACAGTCCATCTTATCTTGAACAATATAATGGTAAGTTGAATAGAATATAAAAGTTTTTTTTCCCAACGAAGTTTTTTTTATAAGAGTTTCTTTATGCTAGTGATTATGTTTGTTCGATTCCTTTATCAAACTCAAATATTCTCCAAACAATACACATTTTAGAATTGTGATTGATGGAGCGTTAACTTCTTTTGCCTTTATCTTTAGTTAAAGGATCGTAGCTTGCAATAGCTTTCTTTAGTTTATTATAACCCTTTTGGAAAGCCACTATGAATCCCAATACCGAAGTTAACTGGTTTTTATTAATTACTGAATCTACTTGAGGGACCTGATGACTAAAGATATTTATAAAATTACACTTGGGTGTTTGATTTAGTCATCTTGTATTAGAGTTATTATGTTTGTTGTTTTCAAGAAATTTTCGGTAAGTCCAAGGATAAATGGGTAATTTAAGTTGGCATGGGTTATATTCACAATTTTATTATGAGCCCAAAGGTATGATCAACTTTAGAATTGGTTAACCAATTCATCTATATTTTAAAGATGATGTCAGTTTCCATGTAATGTGTTCCATTTCTTTTCTCATTTTATATTTATAAACCTATACTATTAAGTTGTAATCGCAAGGTTGTTTTCATATGCTTTCTTGGTGATTTGTTTCTTTTGTTACTCAAAGATCATGACTAATATTCTTTTCCTGGAAAATGTCATAAATGCAATGTTTTGATGATGCAGAGCTTAAAGAAATGATTGATGCAGTCATGCCTGATAAACACAAAGTGTTATATCTTTTACGTGGATTTTTCTATTGGTTACAGGTGAGTGTTTAATTCATCATCTTGTTTTGCTTTTGGTCGAGTATTTAATTGTTAAATAGTAGTCCTTTGATTAATATCTATATAGCGTGTGCTTAAGGGAGTTTATTTTAGTTTATTTTTCTTAGCTTATTCGTACACATGTAAACAAATTTGTTCACCTATCAATTTAAGTATATCCCCTGAGAATGCATGAAGTACAAAACAAGGAAAAACTTTTTCCTCGGTAAACGAGAAGCTTGTGCACATGTTACAATGCTTCACAGTTACCAAGGAATTAGATTCAAACAAGATTGATGTCTCTCCCAAAAAAGAAGCCTAGAGCAAATCTTCTAAAGCTGATGTTGGAATAATCCCTAGCTCCGAAACACTCAATCACACTCTAAAATCACAACCGAAACACTCCCTGAATCACTCACTCAAAACACACACAAGATTCTCGGTAAATCAGAGAATAGATCAACAACCAAACAATCAAGAACACCAAGAATTTTATCCTGGTTCGGCCTTTAGCAAGACCTACATCCAGACTGCCCTTAGGCGCTTTTATCTTCACTATCTTGAATGAACTTGAAAAGATTACATGCACTAATCTACCTCTCCAGCCTTATACACAGAACTGCTGAGAGTTTTCCCTACCAAACTACAAAGTATTTCGGTAGAAACCAGCGCATACTCCTCTCTTTCTCTCTTCCCAAGACAGAATAAAAGCATACTCCTAAAGCTAACACCCGACCTCTATTTATACAACATAGAGGCGGTAACAGAATGCTATAAAAAACAATCTATTGGCAGTTACAACTAACTGACCGATTAATTAACTTGCTAACTAACCATTCTAGAAACAAACCTTCTAGATTAAAACAAGTGATATACAAAAACTTAACAGCAGAAAGACAAAACCGACTCCCTCAAGATATACAAGCTAATCTAATACAAGTGATTTACAACAGCTGAGTAAACACTTCTTTTTGTATATTCTAAGCAACAACTTGGCCCTTATGATCTCTAGCCAAGATGTCCTGAACCATACAACTATTTGAAACGGCAACATCCATATTAATCTTGATAGTGCTGAAAAAGGAGCACACAGTGGGGAAGAATTCAGAGCATGTGTTTGATTTCTAGTGGCCTCAAATATTTGTCTTTCTATATAAGCCAAATGTTTATTTTACTTAACATTAATTTGGGACTAGGGAAGGTTAATATCCAATTTGTTATTAAAAATAAGTTCATTTCTAGTCTTCCAGATCTGCATAAATAGAAAAATATGAGGTCATTTGAATTATTGAAGCAAACAATTGAAGATTATATTGGTTTGGATGAAGCACCATTTTGAACCAATCTACATCAAAGGTTATGTTGATCTTATCATTGTCTAGCCCCCATCTGTGTAAATCAAACTGCTTTCAGTACTAGGAATTTTAAGAATCGATGCACTAGGGTTTCTTCCCAATTGCTTGCATAGGGGATGCTAATTTTGAATTTCGAACCTCTTAATAAGTTTTTGAGCCTACCATGCGTTCAATGTTTCCAAAGAGACTTCCAATATTTAGTTGTTAGAATTTGTGGGATGTGAAAGCTTTCATTAATAATCAACTCATAAATTGATTTAGAAGATAATTCATTATGATTTTTATTGATCCATTTGTTGTTATCCTTTAGTGGGAAGACATGGATTGAAACTTTGAGAATATTGACCATTGAATCTATTTCATAAACTCTTTTTGGTTGTTGTCTAAAACGAAGGGCTTCTTTTGTAGTAAATCTTCTTTAAATCTAGCTACCAATTTGTCATGTATTGAGGCTATAACCTTTACTTTGTTGCCATCTTTTACTTCGTTGCTATTCGTAGCTATTATTGTAATTTTTGGTGGGAATTAGCCTGCTGGTAGAAGGTTCCAAGTAGTGCAAGTTGTATGTAACTGTTAGGCAACTTGACTGATTCTAGAAGGGACTTAGCAACCGTTTTGGCACCAATCCCAAGTTGAGGTGAGGCCGTATAAGAGATCGGCCCAACTCATTGAGAAGGCATGATTTGATAATTGAAATCCAAATTCTCACTCCAAAACTTCTCGTTCTTTCTCTCTCTTTCTATTTTTCTCTCCCTATTCTACATTCCACCCTTATTCCCACGAATTCTCTCTCGGATCAAAGAGAATTCTCTCTGTCAGATTAAAGATTTGACACAATTTTCTATATCTCTCACTTCCACGAGCAACAGAGTATTATTTAGTAACCTAACACTAGACAAAGCTCTTTGCAAAACTATTTGAAGCCTTAAAACTCTAAATAAAAAATTTGAATTTTCACTTAGATGGCATCTAACTTAGTGAGCATAAGACCCAATTTAGCCACTCAAGTATAAGTAGATTAAATATTATGTACAATTTATTATGAGGATATTGAGAATATGTTACATCGTTTTTGCGATTATCATTTGATAAAAGTAGTATAGATGGGAATCAACACAACCCATATGTTACGGAATGCTTAGATGCTAAGCTTTTTAGGACTTTTTGTTTGAAGGAATACAAGGCTTTGACCTCAATGCAAAACAACCCTTTTTTTCACCATCTCACAAATTTACCTCTTTATTTTCTATAAAATATCCTGCAAACTTTTGAATTAGACATAATAAATTAGCCCTTCTTTTTTTTTGCTAGATTAGGTACTCAAATTCTAGAAATTGTGGTGAGGAAAGGATACTTCTCTCCTAAGGCCATTAGTAATGCTGAGAAAGCATACTCTCTTGATGCATGTGTTCTAAGTATATGGCTAATAAAAAAATACTTAAACATTTAACTATATTCAATGCCATGCTTAAGGATCTAATTTGGATGCACCTTAATTTATTTAACAATCTACTCATTGTCATCTCTTTATTATTTTTGTAATGAATTATGAGCATGGTCACTCAAAAATGGGTGATGTATTTGGGAATGTAAATTTACTCTTCTAGTTTTCGATTTCTTTTTTCTTTTTTGCCATCAATTTGTGATGATTAATGTTGCTATCAAATTTTGATGATGTATTGGATAATGGTATTTTTTTCACGTGAGACTTTATCAATCTGTCACTGTATTTATGGTCATTTGATTTTAAATCTTTTTAGCTTTGTAGAACAATTGTGTATGATTGATGAATAGTGTCACCTCATTCTTTTTTTTGGTTAAATGATGTTCAAATTTAAGAATAAAAACACTTTACTTTTTGAAGGCTAGTGGGGTATATTTATACAGAATTTTTAAAAAATTACTATTTAAAAAAATTAAATAAAACTATAGACAAACTAATTAAGAAACTTGTGTTCTTGGTGCCAACTTAGCATGACTATTTCTCAAAAGAGAACCGCTGGTCTATCCAACGATTCTTCAATAGAATATCTTAATTATAGGACATAAGGTTCCGTGAACCATTTGGTTATCTATAAACTGCTAGTCAACCGACTCAACCCAAAAAATTTTCAATAGAACCGCATGTATACTTGGCGATTCTTCTAAGAACATTGTACAACCTAGCAGTTTTCTATACCTACTGCGAAATTTAATGTTTCACAACCATTTACTTAGTCAACATTGAACTATAATCAAAACAATAGCTCTAAATATAACTTTTTCAAACAGTGCCCATACTATGACAATCTTGAGATCGCATGGTAACTTGTTCTCTAACTCTAATGAGCTCTTGGTTCTCAAACACTTCAACCCAAATAAGATTTTTAAACAAGATAAAAAACTGATAAGCTTTCCAACTTCTCTTTGAGCCATCTAAGCATACTTAATATCTAGCCTTCAAAGAGTCCTTATCATTTACACTTCTATTTTACTTAGATATTATTTCTTTCAAAAGTAATTTCTTTTTATAAAGGACCCTGTCAGTTGGAAAAGAAAGCAAGAATGGAGTAAGAACCCATTTTGACCTACATAAACACATTCTCGTAAAATTGAAAACTGTCTTCCAAGCTTGGTTAGAAACTCCTACTAAATGATAGGGTGTATTTGGGTGTGTACATGTAAGTTCAAATTTCTCCCTCTCTATAGTACTCCTGCTTGCGCACACAGAAACACACAAAAAAAAAGAAGATATTTTCACTCTTATACTTGGTTCACATATTCATGAATTGTATTTTAGTTGGGAGACTCAATTCCCTTCCATCCTTATATCTATTTCATTATAATTTTTCTAACCTAAATTTGTTTTAGATAGTAGATTGGTTTCAAAGAATATTAGCAAACCATAAAACGAGAGTAAAATCATTCAACTAAGGTTTTCAGAGGTAACAGTCTAATGGATTTGTAAAATAGTAGAGAGGTTTGTTGTGGTGAAAGGTTAGCAAGAGAACTTTGCATATGGATTAAGTATTCACTCAACACTTCTAATGTTGGATGTGTTCCTCTTATGCATAAGCAACCCCAAGACCAAATAAGGGAGAAAAGTAATGTTTAGCTAGTAAGCTAACATCAAACATAAAATTTGTTGGATTAAATATCATAAGCTCTAGACAAATGAGTAAATCACTGGGCAATAAGTCTCTTAATGATGAATTGTCTTGCTTGAGTACAATAAAGAAAATGAATTAGGGTCAATGCACTGAGGCCCAAATGAAGTGTTAAATCTATAAGTTCTCCCATTTTTATGGGTGATGGGTTTACAGAAAGGCTAAAACATTGGCAAAGTCTGGATATAACTTTTGTATTTAGGAAAAGTTCACACAAACGGAGATTGTTATGTATAAAACTTCAAAAGGTAAGTTAAGAAATTTGAATTATTTTGATTTTTAGTACTAAATCTAGGTTTTGTTCAAATTATATGAATATTTTAGTTGATTTGTTAATTGGATGTTGTAATTCAAATTGCATGTCTTTTATGGTTAAACATTTGAACCATAAGTAGACATAAAATTTGGTACCAAATATCTTCTTGCTTCTTTCTTTGATGTCACTCTTATTTATTTTCTACATTTCTCTCTCTTGTCCTAAATCGAACTTGGTATTAGAGTGCAGCTATAATCCAATTTCCTTAAGTTGATTGAAGTCATTATGTTGTTGTTGCTATATGTATATCGTTGCAAGTTTCGTATAACTATTGCTTGAAGCCTTTTTTTGGATAAAGGAAAATTTTATTAATAAATTAAGAAGAAACATCTTTAGAAGAAAAAGATTAAACATTAGGGGTAAAAATTCTTGCAAAATATGACTGTTAGATAAGACATACCACCTTTAAGCTAAACAACGAGCTAGTTGATTCCAACAAGCAGGAAAGATCTTAGCAGTGTTGTCATTTTCTTTAAAACAATTGAGTTAAGATAAATAACACCATAAATATAGTGATTAATCACATTTAAAAATCACACTTAACTTTCACAACCAATTTTCAATCATCTTTTCCAATCAGTTTTCATTCTTTTTAATAACAAGTTATTGTTCTTACTGTAGCTACACTATCATTTGGTTACTGGAGTCAATTTAACAAACACCACCCTTCCTTGCAATGATTTAGGATTTGCATATCATTTGTATATTTCTTGCATATTATTGACAATTTCTAAATCTCTTGATTGGTTTGTTTTGTTTCAGAATTTGGTTCATGATGATGAATTTCTGCCATGGATGGACAAGGCATGTTTGTCAATTATGCTGGGAAGTCCGTAGAAGATTTTGCCTCTATTGATATGCCTTGTGAAGGTTGTATCTAGCCACATCATCAAGTGGCTTTAACGTCATGGGATCCAAGAATGATTTAATTGAATTTTTCTCTATGGTGTTGAACTATAATTGCTTATTATCCTTTTACATAGTTTGCATTTTTTCAGTCATCAACTATTTGTTCATCAAAAGTGATTGTATTAAAATTGTAAATATCATAAATAAATTGCTGTTATTGTCAGAAGAGTTATAACTTTGACATGAAGTTTAATGTATTGTGAATATGATTTAGATTTTAGATCTCAACCATTCATTTTTAGTCGGTTTTCATTAGAATTTATTTTTATTTTTAATGTGATTTACTTGGTGAATTTATTTATCTTTAGACTATAAATAAACACTAAAGAGAGACCAATTTGGATTATAATTGGGATTTCTTCCCTTGTTAAATTCTCGTATTCCATCCACGCTTACCCTTGTTCTTTTTTATTTCTTTTCTTCCTTCCCAAGGGGTTGCTTTAGCACAAGTTAAGATCAAGCTTGTCAGGGTTTCGCTTATGGGCTTATTAAGATGGAGCTTGTCACAATGCAGTGATCTCCCATGGGACCGTTCAATAATTTAATTAGGAGATGTTAAGGTTGTTTAGATGGCCTCGTTGGCAACAGATTTGCATGTGTTACGGACCTCCCAATGAATCACTTTGGCACAAGTTGTACAATTTCCTAGGGATGTGCCTAAGGCTTGTTAGCATCAGTATTCATAATGAGAGGGTCACTTGTGGAGATTTTAACAAATGCAAGGTTGTGCCTAGGACCTTATCAATAGCAAGTTTTCATGTGTCATTGACCTCCTAGGGGTTTGATTTAGCACAAGTTACTACATGCATGTGGTTGTAACTTAGGCCTTGTCAGCATCATGCTCTGCACAACACAAAGGTCACTTGGGGACTTTCTGGCAATTTGGTTTGTAGATGTGAAGACTACACTTAAGACCTCATCAGCTTCTTGGGCAACATTGCCACAAGTTTTGCATTTGCCATGGATACACTAAAGGCAAGATAGAGATCTCTCGTGGGACCTTTCTAGTGATTTAATGAGCAAAGTTTAGTTACACCTAGGGCCTCATTTACAACTAGTTTACAGGTGCTCGGACATCTTGGTTGGGGGAGTGGGGGGATATTTTGTCATAAGCTCTACAAAGATCAAGACCACTCTTAGAGTACACTTATCAATACACTTATCAATGGACCAGAACTATTATATCCAAATCTAATAACTAATGATCTAATTAGAGCGGTTCAACCAAATTTGGAGGTCTTAGGTGAAAAAGTTTGTTGGAGCTTTCTCAAAAATATTAATTTTTTAATTAAAAAATAATAATACACATTTCTACAAAAAAAAAAATTCTATCATTTCATTAAATTAAAAAGAAAAAAAGATTGAAATTCAATTAACTACAAAATATGATAATCTTTTAACGATAGTGAATTTTTAACTAAAATATAATGTCTGAGAGATCAAAAGAATTCAAACAAATAAATAAATAAGTGATAAATATTGGAAACAATGGGAATTTTTTTAGTGCCGCAATTGAAAAATTTATAATCAAAAATAAATTTTTCATTTTAAAGTTTATAGAATATTCAAGAAGAAACGGTAAAAATTGGGAAGAGAAAATTGAGAGTAATAGGAAGAGAAAATGTAAAAATTGAAAAGAGAAATGAAAAAGACAATGTTATAAAATTATTATTGAGCTGAATGCTCGTGAAAATTTGAACTAAAAGTTAAATTTTATTTTGAGATCAAGTTTTTCTTAATAAAATATTTAATTTTTAAAAAATAAATCTATAAATTACAAAATTTTGAGGCTTTAAGCGGTTGTCTGAATGGCTTCATAGTCGAGCCGATTTTGAATCTAGTCCATATTCATTTCTAAATGTATCAGATCTCATTAATATAACACTAAATAAAATTGAACCACATCTATGAGATCTAGTTTTTTGAAATTTTTTTCTCCTTTTATAACAAATATTATTGTACAAGTATAATATCTTTGAACACATATCTACTTACATGTATTTTTTTTTATATATGAATACATATATAATCATATGTTTGAACATGTATATAAATTCAAGTATTTATTTATACATGACTAGAAATATATATATGTATATGTGTTGCAAAATATAGCAACACGCTATATATTAATTCTCTCACAATATATATTTATTATATTTAATTATTTATTATTAATTAGTTTTATTATAATAAATATATTATTGAAAAATATATATTTAATGCTTATTAACTATATAAATCGATCACAAAAATCAATTAATTAATTAAAATGATTAAATTAATTAAATTTTATATTGTAATTCATTATCTATATGCATCTTTCTTATCCAACTAAATTTTTTTCCTGATCACTTTTATATAATGTTATAATCATAGTTGTTGATTATTGTTATATATTTTTTTAAAAATATAAAATAAAAAATTAGTAAAAAAAGTGTATGCAAGATGAATTTGTAGTTTAAGTCATGTTATTTGTATGGGTCATGCTATTTGTACAGAACAAATGTTACAGAACATTTACAGGGCAATCAAAATATCTATTTTGCCCTTATAATTAATGATCCAAATGCCCTAAATGCAGCATCTCTCTCTCCCTCTGTCTCTCTCTCTCTCTCTCACACTGTCGGCCCTAGCGACGGTGGCAGCGACAGCGACAAGGAGAAGCGAGGCGTGGCGGCAGCGGCGAGGCAAGGCGCGGCGGCAAGGCAATCGAGGCGACACGATGAGGCGGCAGAGGCGATGGGCGACGCGGCGGAGATTGCAGCGGCGAGGCGAGGCGAGGCGGCGACGAGAGCAAGCGGAGGCGAAGTTGCAGCGGCAAGGGAAGGGGGAGAGGGAGAAGGGGATGAACAGGATCAAAATATCGCGATATTTTGATGTCAATATATCGTAATATATCGCGATATATTATTTCTGTAAACATTCTGTACAAAAGTTTATGTACAAATAGCATTTTCTTATTTGTATATTATTTATGTATATCTTAACCTATATAATATATATAAATGATATAAATATTTCACATATTACTGTATTTTACTGCACTTCAATATCTTGAATGTAGGTATTTTAGATATTAAAATATCATTGGATAGCCAATATGCACATCGTGCCGGTAGCATTTTTCTTGTAGTTTATTGAAGTAATTTTGGCCTGCGGAAGATTCGGAGCAGCTCGAGAGAGACTCATCGCAGCCGCAGCCGCCGCCTCGCCGGAGTGTCCGCTGCTCTCGCCGCCTCGCCACTTGCTGCCGACTGCTGCTGCATCCTCCATATCTGCAGTCGCCGCTGCCTCTCTCGTTGTTGGCGCGTCGCCTCGCCACGTGCTGCCGACGGCTGCTGCATCCTCCAGCTCTGTCGTTGCCTCGCATTTCTTGCCGCTACAGCCTCAGCTCTGCCCGACACCTCCCGCCGTTGCATCCTCCGCTCTCGTCAAGGTATGATTGTGCTATTTTGGGACTTTTTGCTGATCTATGATATCTGCTATTTTGGAACTTGAGCCGGCTCGAGCCTGAGCTCATATTTGCCGAGCTGAGCCGAGCTTAGCGATCCCAAGAGTTTTAAGTTTGAGCACAAGTGATCTTGCATCTAAACCTCCATGTCTCCTGATCACCAGCTCTCAGACTTAGAGGTCTCCTGATTATCAACACCCAAACTTACAGGTCTCTTGATCATCTATGTTCAAACAAGAGTCAGAATCACTTCTGCTCTGACTTGAAACTCTTGGGATATTCTGAAGCTGAGGCCTACTCTCCCACATTATAAATTAATTGTTGTATTGAGGCAACGACAGTTGAATCACAACTCACGGTATGAATCTCGTAATTCAATCCTATTTTCAACTAAACAATTCGAATTTATAAGAGAACTAAAATTGGGAAGAATTAAAAGTGAATCATGAATAAACATAGAAATAAAATAAAGAAAAATCTAAACACCCATCCATTTTCTAATACTATTTATATTTTACATATGTTCGAGGAAATTAAAGAATCATAGAAAAATAAAGAATGTTAAAAGTGAAAAAAAGTTTAAATTGGTTGATGCTCAAGAGAAAGAAGATAAGAAGAGAAAATATCCTTGCACTGAATTGGTGAAATGGAAAAATATATTGATGATGGTTTTGATTTTAAGAATGATTAGTTATAACTTATATAGATGATCTTAATAATTAATATGTTTTTACTTATTTATTTCATTCTTATAGATCTATTTTTAGGATATTGGATATTTTAATATGAATATTTTTTAATTTTTTATTAAGCAACATGTGATTTATTTTTGATTTTTTAGAAATGTTATTTCGACACTCAATTTTGACCCTTGGTGATATTGGTGTATTAATATGTTATATTATGTATTATATCAATACAAATATACAATGCTATCACCTCAAATGTTAAAATTGAATGTTCAAATAATATTTTTATTAAATTTTATATTTTAAGTTGTATTAAAGATATACTGAATTCTAGAGTCAGATTCGATTCCAAATTCTCCATCAATAAAAGTGAATGAATTGATTCAAGATCCAAATCTCCGTTTAACGAGTATGATAGAAAGTAATTCAAGCTGGTATATATTAACTCAAATGCAAACTAAGATAATGTCAAAGCACAAGCTTTTTAACACTAATTAATGGGCGAGATCAGATGGAAAGAAGGGTCATTGGCTTTATTGATGATAGGCTTAAGCTTTGTAGCGTTGTTATTTCGTTGGTAATACATTATTCAGTTCATTCCTCCATGTCCAGCATACAGCTGCCCAAAGAAACAGTGTAGGGCGGGCAATCACTGCCTGGAGAGTGATCCGTTCGTTTGGCACTTCCATAGTACGGCCTCCTGATTGATGGTCCAAGGTAGGTAATTACTATAAGATTGTCATCCTCCACCTGTTTGTCGAAATGTCGCTGTAGATGTCACATATGTTCATGCAGAAAGGCATCTCTGCGACGAGGAACATGCTTTTTTGGTTCAGCATGATCTTAGTAATTTGAGTTGTTTGGCTAAAATGTGTGTATGTGTCTCTCTCTCTCTCGAATTGTGATTTTGTAGATGAAGTATGTGAGGCCACTGACTTTGTACCAAGAACTGCTGAAAAGAAATGAGGTAGAAAGGGGACGTCTACTTGGTTTGGATGTGGGTGATAAATATGTTGGCCTAGCTGTTTCAGATACGGATAACAAGATTGCTTCCCCTCTCAGGTATCGACCATAGTCTAGCAAACACACAAGCTTTTGAAATTCATCATCAAGTTCTGTAAACAATGCATGCTCTATCCTTTTCTTGTTTTCTTGGTTTCCTTTTAACTTTTAGGGCCTTTTGTATGAAAACGTATAAGCTTTTAAGTTGTGCAAGCAGCCTCTGGGAAAAAAAGCAGAGGAAAGTTTGTACAAATACGTTTGGGGATGCATTTTTTCCTTGTAAGGCCTATAGTGTGAAGGTCGATGTGGTAGACTGGTAGCACGCTGTAAATGCGTTTCTTCTTTTCTTCTTTTCAATTGACGAGACAATGGCTACTACTTGAGTAGTGCAAAAAGCCAACAACTGCTTCTGAGACAAAAATAAATTCACAAAACATCAAAGTAACAACATCAGTTCAGCTGCTTCTCATTTAGCTTGTACAATCACAATGAATTCACAAATTTTTTTTGAAACAGCTAGGCAACAACAATAGCAAGGTAACAACAGCTAAAACACCAAGGGGCCTTTTGTTTGTTGCAGGTTAGGGCGTTTTTCAATTCACAGAATGTAGGGTTTGTGTCTTAAGATGGAAAGGGGCTTTCATGGCTTTATATATTAGGCATGGGATTGGATGGGGTCCACAAATCGAGATTTAACTCAGACCCCACCTGATGTTAATTGGGTTTAGAAATTAGAACCAAAACCAAAACAGATTAGAAGGGGGGAAAAAACATGATCCAAACTAGCCCAATCATGTTCTCATGTCTATCTTGACCCATGAGAATCTCTACCCACTCGAGCAGTGCAAATGGAACCTAATGGAACTTTGATTGGAAACAAAACCTGAAGGAACTTTGAGGATATTGGTTGATTTACTTTAAAAAATTTCTGTCTTTATGATAAAAATGAGGCAATTAAATGCAAGGAAGGTGGAGCAAAGAAATGTTGGGTATTGGAATGCAAGAAGTTGCATTTGATAGACTAAAAGAAGTAGTATCTCATTATGCCTTACAATTTAGCTAGCTAATGATAAAGCATAAGCTTGGGTCTAGAATATATTAAATATGCTTACTTGATGTAGCTTATTTTAGTACATCAAGAGTCTTTTTATGGTTTGGTGGCCCACATCTTGGATGAGTTATTTTTGGAACTAACTTCTCTAGGGTATTTGAGCGATAAGGTGGAAGAGAGTACCATTTTGAGGGAGAGGGAGGGAGGGAGGGAGGTTCTAGTAACTTTAAATGGATCAACTTATCGTAGGGACATATATGATAACTAAATGCCATAGTCTCTAGTCACCGTGCCTGACATATGATTGTCATCCTTATCTAATAAGACAAAGAGTTGTTTTCCTTCTAGAAAGCACAAGCACTTTCGTGATGTGAAGGTATTGGACACTCTATCAGCCATAATTCTTAGTTTTGTACCAAACAAGGTACTAAATGTATCATTGATATGGTACAATACAAATAAGTATCAACACCTCAATGCCATCATTCTCAAAGGCTTAAGGTGCATGAGGCACAAGCCTTTTGGATGCAAGGTGTACATTTATTACATAGCTCATAGGGTGTTTTTAATGTTTACTCAATTTTCTTTTAATTTTTTTAGTTATTATTGGTTAGATCAAGGTGTGCGCCGCATAGATCAAGGTGCTCTTAGCTGAGCCTTGACACTAGTGTCAAGCCCCAAAATTAGGGATGGACAAATAGGGAAATTTGGCCTTTGATTAGAATAGAATGAGCGAGAGAGAGAGAGAGAGATTCTATATTATTCTTCAATACCTAGTTCCACATACCTGCAGGCTTTATATAGAGCCTGCCTCCTAACTGATATAACAGAAAAGGGTTGGTCTGTTGTACAGTTAGCTCCCAACCTCCTAACCACTTAACCACCCCAGCTAACACACACAAGTGGTTATCTTTCTCGGCAAAAATACTTGTTTTCCCCTAGGGTCATGAAGTGGTCTTCTACGGGTGAGCTCTTCCCCAGATGCTCTCTTATGATTAGGGTATAGCTCGATTAGAGGCTATGGATTTTGCCTTATGGTAGCGGGATACCATTGAAGTGGTTAAGCAGACCATTGAGGTGTTGTAATAGTTACTAAGCCAAACTAAGGTGAATGAGTCTGAAATACTAGATAACCCTACTTCAGTGATATCCCTTGTCAAACAAGGTAATGCAAAATACTCTTTACTCTCCCATAAATTTTCTGCAAATTATTGGATCATGGACACGGGAGCATCTAACCACATGACTGGCTCTCTTAAGATGCTGTCCAATTATGAACCCTATGATCGAGGTATTATTGTTTTTATGGTTGATGGTACAATATCCTTGGCTCAAGGGAAATGGATAACTTGTGTAGTAGGTTTAACCTTAAAAATTGGTACTATATGTGCCTGATTTAAAATGCAACCTGCTATTAGTAAGCAAACTAACTAAAAAAAGGGACTATTTGGTGATATTTTTTCAATCTCATTGTAAATTTTAGGACCTATCATCGGGAAAGATAATTGGCAGTGCTAATGAGAAAGGAGGTCTTTATCAAATTCCAAGGCTTGATCATCCTACTGGATTTAAGTCTTCCATTCAATCCTCCTTGTCTACTATTTTAGAGTCTGAAATAATGTTATGGCATCAATGTTTAGGGCATCCTAGCTTTGATTATCTTAGGGTCTTGTATCCTTCCTTTTCTATCAATAAAATTCAGAATTTTCATTGTGAACATTGTATCATTGCAAAACAAACCAAAAGTTCTCATCCTAGTCATATCTAAAGCCTTCAAAGCCATTTCATTTGGTTCATAGGGACATTTGGGGATCGTCTAGGACTCCCAATCTAACTAACACTCGATGGTTCATCACATTCTTAGATGACCATACAAGAGTTAGTTGGGTGTTCCTAATAAAAGACAAATTTGAAGCCTATCTTATTTTGAAAATGTTTCATCAAATGGTACAAAATGTCGTTCAATCATCAATCTAGGTATTAAGATATGATAATGGCCAAGAATACTTCTCTAATGAGTTTAACTAGTACGTAATCGAGCATGGTATCATCCACCAAAGATCATGCCCTTACAACCCTCAACAAAATGGAGTTGCTGAAAGAAAGAACCACCATCTTCTTGAGACTGCAAGGGCCCTAATGTTGACTCATTCAGTCTCAAATGCCTATTGGGGAGAAGCTATCCTTACAATTGCTTATCTCATCAACTGACTTCCCTCCAAAATTTTGAAGTTCAAGAAATGTCTTTCTTGAATTCCCCCCCCCCCCCCCCATCATACACGAGTTCTAAATTCTTTTTCTCCTAAGGTTTTTGGATGTATTGTTTTTGTACACAAAAACCAACCTATTCACTCCAAACTAGACCCTAAAGCACTCAAGTGCATCTTTGTTGGCTACATTCCCACTCAACAAGGATATAAATGCTATAACCCTACTACTCAGGGATATATTGTGTCTTGTGATGTCTCTTTTCTTGAGCATCAACCATTTTTTTTAGAATATTTCTCTACAAGGGGGCATTCCTAGTACAGAGCAATATTGGGACTCAATTATGCCTGTCCCTATTTGCTCTTCTCCTACTTCCTTGCTCTTGTCCCTATTTTTGAACCATCTCATGCTATTTCTAAATCCAGTTCAGTTCTTGTTTCTCCTGCCCAAAGCCATCATTAAGGGGGAGAGAATAAGACCACTCAGATTCAGGAGGATAATCATGTCACGTACCTAGGCTATTAATTCCTATTTTACAAGTTATAATTGTATTTGTATTTTGGAAGGAATTCGCTTGCTGGAGGAATGTTCAAGTAATGCAAGTTGTATGCAAATTAATGGCAAGTTGCACAGATTCGAGAAGGACTTGGCAACCATTTTGGCACCAATCCCCAATTGAGGCAGTATAAAAGGACTGACCCAGCTTGTTGTTAGACATGATTTGATAATTGAATCAGTCTAGGAATGTTCAAGCAATGCAAGTTGTATGCAAATTTATGGCAAGTTGCACGGATTCTAAAAGGGACTTGGCAACCGTTTTGGCGCCAATCCCCAGCTGAGGTAGTATAAAAGGACTAATCTAGCTCATTGTTAGACAGAAAATTGATCTACCTATCTCATACATAGCCGAATATTGCCTATGTTGTAAGTATTATTAGTCAATTCATACACTTACCCACAAAAAGACACATTAAGGCAGCACACCATATCCTCAGGTATCTCAAAGGAATACCCGGGAAAGGACTAATTGATAGAATTGAACTGATATGGCACACACCAAGAGGGGGGGTGAATTGGTATAATTAAATAAATTCTTTTGAGAAGTAAAAAAATTGGTTAAAGAAAAATTTATCAATGAATAAACTAAGTCAAAAGAGCAAGGATGCAAACATAAAACAGAAAAGATGAATAGCAGTGAAGACACAGATTTATAGTGGTTCAGCCTTCTAAGCTTAGTCCACTACCTTAGCTATCCAGTAAGGATTTTAAAAAACAATTTCACTATCAATCCCCCTACTCAATATGAGCAGGTCCTCTAGTCCTTGACTAGGCAGAGTTACAACCTCCCAATTTAATGGGCCCTCTAGCTACTGTTAGGAAAAATACAGAAAATGAAGTAGAGATTCTAAGAGTACAACTCTTAGTTACAAGCTCTCTCTTTAAATGAATGATCGAGGCTTAAAGGAATAGAACAGTAAGATATCAAAGCCTCTTAAATGGAAGTACAGAGAGAAAAAAAGTAAAACGCTCGATGTAACAGTGAGGGCACAGTCGTTTTAGATATTCAATAAGATTCAGCAGCCTTCAATGCATCTTCAACCACCTATTTATAGTTGATGGTTGACAAGTTCAAAATTTGGACCGTTGTGGGTGGTTGGGCGAGCATTTAATGCGCCAAAAACTAGTCGTTATAAGTTTTTGTGAAACACATAGTTGACAGAGAAAATAGGTTAGTCGACTATTTTATCAAATAAAGCTAAGCATAGTCGACAAACAGAAAGTGATAGTCGACTATTTTTTAATACAAAAAATCCCATAGTCGATAGATACAAATGTATAGTCGACAGATGTGAAAATGTGAAGAAAAATTTGAATTTACAGAATAAAAATAGTCGATAGATGAAAAGCCATAGTCGACTATCCTTACTTGATAGCCGACAGATGCCTCACATAGTCGACAGATCAAACCAGCATAGTCGACTATCCTTATACATAGTCGAATATCCTTAACAGCATAGTCGACTATTCTAAGGCATAGTCAACAGAATGAAACACATAGTCGACTATCCTTTTGAAAACATAGAAAACTTTAACAAATCCTCATTTTGATCTTTTTGAAAGCAATTTGAGATTATCAAAAGTATATTTTGAAATAAACATCACTTAACCAAACTCAATATTTCTTCTATAGGATTTCATATCTTGCTTCAAAATTTATGTATTACAAATTTGTTTTTTCATTCATATAATCCATACCTTGCTTCAAAATTCACATATTAAAAAGATTTATTTTCTCATTTATATAATCCATATTGTAGAGATTGATTTTCATATAGTCATTATCAAAACCATTTTATTACTAAGAGTAAAATATCACTAATGTTTAGGAAAAGTCAAGACAAGGGAATTAGTGGATATGCAGATGCAAATTGGGTTGGATCCATTGAGGACAACAAATCTATATCAGGGTATTGCACCAAGTTATGGGGGAACCTAGTTATATGGAGAAGTAAGAAGTAACAGATTGTTGCTTGTTGCAGTGCAAAAGCTAAGTATAGAGCCATTGCTCAAGGAATTTGCGAGGGTATTTGGTTAGAAAGATTGATGAAGGACCTAAGTATCCTAATCCTCTCCTAAACAACTCTACAATGACAGCAAATTGGCTATAAGCGTTGTGAACAATCCGGTACAACATGACTGGATGAATCATGTCAGAATTGATAGGCAATTTGTCAAACAAAAGATAGAAAGAGGAAACATAAGCCTCATTTATGTTCCTATTGAAGCTCAGGAAGCAGATGTTTTGACTAAGGCAATGCAGAAACAAGGGTTTGAATTACTTAGAGACAAGCTGAGAATGATGAGTATCTATTCACCAGCTTGAGGGGGAGTGTTGGAAGAAGATAAAGATAAGGGAGAACAAGATGATGCCCGAATAGATAAAGATTAAGATGCTGTGAAAAGATCACTACAAATCAAACTAAAAGATAAAGAAGAATTAGGATGAAGTAGCCTCGGAAATCAGATAAGATATCCAAGTTCTTTCTCATCCAAATTTGTAAATAGTTAGCTAATTTTTATTGTAATCTACTCCAGTAAATTAGGAGAGTTTTTAGGAGTTTTTTTGTATATAAGTTATACCTAGATCAATGAAATATTCACGGTGGAATATTTATAGTTCCCCTAACCTATTGTTTTAGATAGTACATACTTCGGATTTAGTTTTTAACAAGTATAACCAAACGACACGAGAACAATCATTAACAAAGGAGACAAACCAACGAGCTCCTAAAATGCTACGAACAGTAGGACCCCATATATT
Source organism: Diospyros lotus (assembly GCF_014633365.1). NCBI lineage: Eukaryota > Viridiplantae > Streptophyta > Magnoliopsida > Ericales > Ebenaceae > Diospyros > Diospyros lotus. The sequence goes on along the minus strand of NC_068349.1, from coordinate 16,978,994 downwards.
AGGGGTGTGCAAAAAAATTGGTACACTGCGGAAATCGGTCAGACCGAACCGAACCAGACTGAACCGTGTGGTTTTTTGAGTGTTGTGGTTTGAAACGGTTTGGAAAATGTCCAAATCGGCCGGTTTGCAGTTTCAACATTTGGTGGTTCGGTTTCAAACTGAACTGCCCAAAAATAAATACAATAAATAAAAAATAAAAAATAAAAAATAAAAATATTTTATTACTTTAAATATAAAGGCCTAAAACCCGGCCGCCCCAACCCTAATCCCCCTTTCATTCTTCCTATCCTCTCTACTCCGCCGCCACACCCTCCCCCAATCTGATTGTCGATTGTCCCCTATCCTTTCTCCCTTGTTGTCACACCCTCCCTCAATCCGACCGACGATTTGTCAGACTGCCTGAGGAACAGAACAAGGCCGTGGCGAGCGGAAATGTTGGCTAGCGTTCGGTGGAGGTGGCTGATGACAGGGAAGGTGGGTAAGGGGCTCAGCGGAAGGCGGAGGAGCTTGCAGGGGAAGTAATCAGTGAAGACCCAGAAAGCGAAGAAGATCACTGAAATCTCTAGAAAATGGGATATCTCCACTGGTGCTTCATTCCTCCTCATTCCGTCTCTCTAGTATTGTTTGAATTTGTTGTTTATGCTTTCCAATGTACTGCATTATGTTGTTTGTCATTTTTGTTTTGGTTTTCTGGGACCAGACCTTGGTCTCATGTTTTGATTTTCTAGTTTCCTTTGGAGACCAAGCCAGATTTGGTTGCCTTATGTTCTTTTTGCTTCTTTTCCTTGATTTGTTGTGTTGGTGGATCAATGTAGTCAAACCGTAGAAATTGCACCGAACCGCACCGCAAAAATGCAGTGCGGTTCGGTGCGGTTTTTCTGCATCAAAATAGACCGTGCGATCTGACTCTAGAGGAAAACTGCATGTGCGGTTCAGCCTACTAAAATGGCTAGAAATTGGCCAACCCGAACCATGCACACCCCTACCATATGTCACTGTGAATAAGTGAAATGGAAGAGAACTTCTGTTATTGGTGGGAGGAAATGAGACTCTTGTGTTTTGCAAGTTCACACACATCACAATGAAAGTCTTCAACATTTAAACCTTTGAATAGTAAAGGAAACAACAATTTAAGGGTTCTAAAAGAGGGATAACCAAGACGAAAGTGATAAAGCCACAACTTATCTTTCTTAGACTTAACTAGGAAAGATAAAGGGAGAATTCTCCTTTTATGAACCTGCCCACTAAGGTCTTCAAGGTAGTAAAGTCCATCTCTCTCCCTAGCATACCTAATCATCCTCCTCATGTCCTGTTCTTGAATTTCACAGAAAGATGAAGAAAAGATGACACTACAATTAGCATTGGTAGTAAGCTTTTGGATGGGCACAAGGTTAGTAAAAAGTACATTTTTAAGGGTGAGATAATTATTTTCAAGAACACCTCATTGGCCAACTACAGTTGTTAATGAACCATCTGCCATGGTTATTTTCTTGGTGCTAGGACAAGGTGTATAGGATATAAATCGGTGAGAACATGTCATGTGATTTGTGGCTCTAGAGTCAAGGATCTAGGTGTTTGGAAAAGTTATATCTGAAGCATGAAAGACAAGAAAAGAGAAAGATATACCTTGTATCTGTGAAAACTAGAGTGCAAGTACCTGTCCCAGGTTTCTTCTCCAATGATCCTGATAGACTCCTTAGTTTCTCATCTCTTCTTGGCTGAGCTCCATTGTGTCTGCTTGTTCTAGAACTTTTCCTTCAGCATGATGATGGCTACTGGCCACATGCACTTGTCCCCTGTCCTTTTGGTTGTCCTCCCTTCGGTGTCTTACCATGGAGCTTCCAACACTTATCTATGGTGTGCTTGGGTTTTTTACAATAGTTACACCATAGGGAGTATCTGTTGATTGTTTTTGAGAAATCTGATACCTTCCTTTCTTCTCTAGGCTGTTTGTCCAAACCAAACCCCTTTACAGTGACCAATGTTGAAGTCTCTATGGGGGAGATGTCTAGCATCACTCCCCTCCGTGCTGCTTCTGCATGAACAATTGAAATTGCCTCATTAGGAGAAGACAAATCCTCAGTTCCAAGGATCTGAACTCTCACTGCATCAAACTCTACACTGAGACCAATAAGGAAATCATAAATCCTTTCTTTCTCAGCAAACCATTTTTGTATGGCTACATCTTCACTGCATTTTATCTGAATATATTGATAGTGATCCAACTCTTGCCACAGTTTGCAAGAGGTTGGCATACTCAGTAATTGACCGAGACCCTTGTTTAGTGGATGCCACTTTGGTCCTGATCTCATAGATTTGGGCAGCATTATGTACCTTTGAATATGTGAGCTTCATCGCATCCCAAATCTCCTTAGCAGTGCTTAGGAACATAATGGTGTCATTGATCTTAGGCAACATGGAATTCCAAAGCCAAGACATGACTAAGGAATCCTCCTCATCCCAGGCGACGTACGTGGGATCATCCTTCTTAGGCTCGGTTCCAAGTAACTGACTCAGCTTCCCTTTGCCCTTCAGGAACGTTTGGATCAAGTGGGACCACTTTAGGTAGTTCTTCCCATTAAGTCTGTAAGCTGCCTGAATGTTCTGCAACTCCCCACCCGAGGTTGTGCTATTGCTTCCAGCAAAAACTCCTTCTGTCGTACCATTGGTTTCTGTGGAGTCTGTCATAATTGTAGGGTTTTGGGAGCTATGTAAGTTGATTGGATATCAAAGTCGGACACTGTCAACGAAGCCGCAAAAAACAGTGACTGACCCCAGAAATACGAACCTAGAGTTTTGATACCATGTCAAAGGTAGCCGAAAAATCCAATATCTTACTCATTGTAGGTTTACAAGAATATATACAAACTGATCTTCCATAATTGAAAGTTTCCTAAACTGGTTTAGGGAATATTCACAAATATATAGCCAAGATAGGATCTTCTAGAAGAAAGATTTAGGATGAAAATATAGAAACATGGATCATGTATATCAATCTCCAAATATGTATAGGAATCTCGTTATCTTCTAACAGTTTGCCATGTGGCATTCGGTGGTGAGTAACAACAGCCAGTTAGATGATGGAAAAATAAACTAATCTCCTAAAAACTATTGATTTTTGCCGCACATACAATCGCCTTTCCATTATGCATTTGGGGTATTTTTATATTATGCTTCCAGTAGTGTTTGGTGCCTTTGGCAATTGTAACAAGTTATATTGTTGTCCATAGAATTCTAGTAAATATGGGTAAAAGCATTGTGTGCGCAATTATAATAGTTTATCCTTTGTCATAATATATGCATTGCTCATGCTGCCTGTGAAATTTACATTTTTGTAACCATTGAAACCGAAAAGTTGGTCTCACTATGCTGAATGAGAGTTTTCCATACAAGTAATAAAACAGACTACATTTCTTTAGCGAATAATAACAGTAATAATTCTATCTAGAGTGATTGGTGTCTTGGAATTAGTTACCAGCTGTTGTCTTTACAAGAAAATGTTATGCGGATTATGTTTATGAACTGTATCTTTTGTAATTGGTGGCATTCTTTGTGGTGTGTTTGCCTGTATTGCTGGCCACTCCAATCTCCTTCATGAAATGACTGCATCTTTGTTCTGTTTGTTCATATATGGAAGTTTTCATGGAATAATATGATCTATTTACTGTTCATCAGTGTTTTGCTTCGGAAGAAATCAAATATTGATTTGATGGCAACTGATTTTCAAAGTCTGGTGAGTATATAGTTTTCTTGTACATATATTTATGTTCTTTTTTCTGAAATTACTTTTCCTTCTCAACTCAAAGAGAATTGATCAGGACAAAATTTCCAAACATAGATCAAATTTTGAGTTATGACATTCATAGTTTGTAGTGGAATATATCAAGATGAAGGCCTTATTTATTTCAATAACGTAGCCTTTTCTTGTCTTGCGAACATTTGTTAAATAAAGCTTTTTGGTGTATTCTGAGAACAACTAATTTGTAAATTGCCCTACTTACCTGTGGGCATTTTGAGTTCCTAAATTATGTGTCTATTATGTGAAAAATTCCCTGAAGTTTATTTTATTTCAGTTGCTCTTAACACCTCTGTCTTAGAACGTCACTTGCCCCTTTTTTAAATTAATATGATAGTAAATTAGTGTCCCTAACATCTCTACTACTTATGTAGAAAACATCCATAACCTTCATGTGTGAGAAATTATGCTAACTTTGTGGGAGTTTGTTCCCAGATGGTTTTAACCAATATTGTTAGCATTACTTTGAAATGACCAGTTTGCATTTATGTTCTCCAAATATGTTTCAATTATAACTTTTATTTATCAAAAAAAAAAAAAAAGTAACAGTAAGCATAACTTAAATTCAAAAAGATCTATAAGATGAGTGCAAATATGAAAAAAGTTAAATCTTTTTTAAAGTACATACATGTATACAGCACATGAACTTCATAAACTGTTGGAAGATTGGCAGGATCAAAATCAGATCGAAAGGATTACCGATATTTCCTTTTGCATTGTTTCCTTTTCATAGCTGATTCCTCTTTCAAATTATTTCCTAGATTAGAGATTTAGTAGTTAATAGCTTCCTTAATTTGTTCTTTCTTTGGCCTATATGTTGTTCTCATAGCTAAGGCTTGTATCATCTGAGAAATATTTGCAATAAACACTGTGGAAGGAAGTATTTCCTGAGTTGTTCATAGTCAAGTTACTGTTGTTAAATTAGTTGATGTTGCTGTAATGTTGTCTTGTATTTTACTCTATGTATTGGTGTTGTATTAGTTAGTTGGTTATCAGATTTGTTGAGTATAAATATAAACTCAGCAGAGTCTCTTGTATTGATTTTTTCATTTTCATTCATCTTGATCTTTTATTCAGAGAATCACGAGAGCTTTTCTTCTCTCTTGATTGTGCCCTAGTTATTCTTGTTTGTGCCCTAGCCTACTGTTTCAAACACAATAATTTCATGGTATTAGAGCAAGGCAACAAACCCTAGCCGACGTCCAGGTTTTGGTCCCCTTCGCCATCCAGGTTCCAGCATTAGACCAGCCTTCTCAACCAGATCTAAACATCTCTACTGGCCGTTGTAACAACAAATGACACTACTGCAATTGATCCTAGCCGTCATCGATGCGAACCTTAGATTCCAAAGTAGTCGTCGTCATTGCTATTGCAATTTAGCCTAGTTACCATTGACGCAAACCCTAGATCCCGAAGCAGCCATCATCGTCGCTATTGTAATTGATTCGGGCAGCCGTCACCATTGCTAGCTACTATTATTGCCAGTCTGCCATTGCAACCTAGCCGTTTAGGCCAACTATCCATTGTCACCATCCACCACCAAATGAAAACCCGCTTTGGCCTCATGGTAGACATCCCTCCATCGCTGACCAATTTGGAGTTCACAAATACCTCCTCCCACCATAGAACCCTACTCCATTCATCCCAACTAGTTTTATTCCATCGGGCTCGAGTTTGCAAACCTTCGACTTTAATCTCGCCATTTAAATCACCCATCACAAACTCAATGGGTTGAACTTCCATGAGTGGTTTCAGTTAGTTCTTCAGGTAATTAAAGGGAAGGGGAAGATGGGCTACTTGACTGGCGAAACTGCTACTCCACCTGCGATTGATTAAGCATACAAGACGTGGGAGGCTAAAAATTCCATCGTTATGGCATGGCTGATCAACTCCATGAAATCGAAGATCAGGAGGACATACCTATTTTACAATTCAGTCCATGAGATTTGGACAACCGTTCAACGCCACAATTCTGTTCAATGATTCAAAATTCGGGCTACCCTTTGTAACACTCGGCAAAGGAATAGGTCAGTCATCGAATATTTCAACATGTTAATTGAGTATGGCAAGAAATGGATTTATTCTACACCATTAAATGGAAGTGCTTCAATGATGGTAATCTATATAACCAAATGTTGGAGAAAGAAAGTGTGTTTGATTTCCTTCAGGGGCTTAACAAAGAACTAAATGAAGTCAGAGGGCGTATTCTTGGGATAAAATTGTTGCCCTCAATTAAGGAAGCGTTTTCCATGGTAAGGAGGGAAGAAATCCGAAGGAAAGTGATCTTGGATCCAAGTCCAATGGGGGAAGAGACCCAACTAGGATCTACCCTAGTCACTAATCGAGGAGATGTGAGCAACCACTCTGGACTGCAACTCTTGAAAGAGAACAATTCTTGGTGTGGCACCTGTCATAAGCCCTACCATACCTAAGAGACCTACTGACACCTTCATCAGAAATTTGCAAATTGGAAACCCAAAAGTCAATGTAAGCAACATGCTACTGCACATGTAGTAGAGTCCACTTTAGACCAAAAAAGGTTGGTTGTAGCCTTATTCACTGATGAGCAAATGGAAATTTTAAAGAATCTGCTAACTTGATCCACATTTGAATCACCTACTCGTTTCGCCTCTGTTGCCAATGTCACAGAAAAAGGCAACTCTTAGTCATTTTTTTTGTCAAAATAGGTCTCTAGTAGTGAATGGATTGTTGATTCAGGGGGCCTTTGACCACATGACTTGGTCATCCCTCTTCTTCTCTTCATATTGACAGTGTGATGGAGAGGTAAAAGTTACTGTGGCTAATGGGAGCTCTTTGGTTGTTGCTGGTATTGGAAATGGGTTAAAGCTCAAATTTGTCCTTCATGTCCCAAACTTACAATATAATCTCATTTCTACCCGCAAGTTAACTAAAGATAAAAACCGTGTAGGAACATTTTTTCCTACTCATTGTGAATTTCAGGATTTATCTACGGGGATGATGATTGGCAATGTTGAGGAACGAAATGGCCTCTAATATTTCATTGCTTCTCCTTCAAGGCTAGGTCCATTCAAGAAACTCTTTTTTTCTTGTGTTTATGATTCAAATGTTTTCCTTTGGCATAATTGTCTTGGTCATCTAAATTTTACTTATTTGAAGTACTTGTACCCGGATTTATTTCTCAATAAAGATGTTTCTTCTTTCACTTGTGAGCATTGTATCTTTGCTAAAAAAAATCACAAACATCATCCAATCCACTCTTACCATGCCTCCAAACCCTTTCATCTCATTCACAGTGACATTTGGGGGGCCAACTCATGTGCCAAACATTATTGGAGCTTGCTGGTTCATTACTTTCATAGATGACCATACCCGTGTGTGTTGGATTTTATCTCTTGAAAAAAAAATTCGAAACCAACACCATTTTCAAGCACTTTCATAAACTTGTCACCGATTTATTTCAATCATCTATTTAGATTCTTCATTCTGACAATGGTAAGGAGTACTTCACCCATAAATTCAATGCCTACCTTATTGAACATGACATTCTTCATTAGAGCTCTTGTCCCTATTCTCCTCAACAGAATGGTATTGTCGAGCGGAAAAATCGTCATATTTTTTAAGTTGCCCACTCTCTTATGTTCACTACCAATGTTCCAAACCATCTTTGGGGGGAAGCTGTGCTCATTGCTACCTATCTTATCAATTGTCTTCTTTCCATCCCTTCAATTTCTACCTCCCCTCCATAGTTTAAGCCAAGAGTTTCCTTCTGTTTGGCTCCTTGATTCCTTTCCACCCAAAATATCTGGGTGCAGGGTATTTGTCCATAATCCATGCCTTACTTGCGGAAAACTCGATTCCAAGGCTTATAAATGCATCTTCCTTGGCTACTTTGCCACTCAAAAAGGGTACAAGTGCTATTTCCCTAATTTCAGCCGAAGTTCATCATTGAGATCCATCTATCTCCCTTCCAATTTCTCTTTCACTTCTTAATCCCACATCCCAGGACCTCTCTGTCCGACAATTTGAAATTGATCTTAGAATAGTGACTAGTCAAGGTGGAGAAGTCGGAAAATCATCTCAAGAGGAGCTTATAGTCTAGAAGACCACGAGTTCCTTAGCAAAGCATCCCACTGGACCCGAAGCCAAATCCAGTGGAAGACACAGCTTGGGGAAGGTAAGTGTACAATTGATGATCTTGATATTCCTATTACCCTAGGTAAAGGAGTAAGGTCTTGTAACCAGTATCCCATATCCAACTATTTTACTTACTATAAGCTCTCCCCAGAATTCAAGGCATTCACTTCAAAATTAGATCATGTAAAGATTCCTAACAATGTGCTTGAAGCTCTTTAGGATAAAAAATGGAAGGCAGCTATAATAGAGGAAATGACAACACTAAATTAGAACAAGACTTGGGATATTGTTTCTCTACCTGAAGGGAAGAAGACCGTGGGGTGTAAGTGGATCTTTACCATAAAACTGAATGCTGATGGAAATATAGACAGATACAAGGTAAGACTGATTGCTCAAGGGTACACTCAAACCTATGGTATAGACTACGAGGAAACATTTGCTCTTGGTGCCAAATTGAATTCTATTAGAGTCTTTATCTCTCTTGCTACCAATCTGGATTGGGATTTACACCAAATGGATTTAAAGAATGCATTTCTGAATGGAAACTTGGAAGAAGAGGTATATATGAGATTCCCTCCTTGATTCGAAAGGGATAGAGCAGGCATGGTGTGTAAATTGAGAAAGTTCTTGTATGGATTGAAGCAATCTCCCAGAGTGTGGTTTACTCGATTCAATATAGCTATGAAACAGTTTGGTTACACTCAAGAGTCAAGCTAACCATACTCTATAACAAGGTCTAAGGATGAGAAAAGGATCATACTTATCATATATGTAGATGATATGGTGATTATTAGGGATGACACACAAGAAATGATCAGACTCAAGGATCAATTGTAGGCAAAATTCAAAGTAAAAGACCTTAGGCACCTACAATACTTTCTTGGGATGGAAATTGCTAGGAGTAAAAAAGGCACATTTATTTCCCAAAGGAAGTACACCTTGAATCTACTGAAGGAGACAGGGAAACTAGGATGCAAACCTATAGGACCCCCCAGACTGAAACCAGAAGCATAAAATTATTGAAGAGGATCCATCAGTTGAAAGAGAGAGATATTAACACCTTGTGGGGAAATTGATTTACTTATCTCTCACCAAGCTTGATATTGCTTATAGTGTTAAGGTGGTAAGTCAATTCATATATGCTTCTATAAAGAAACATTTAGAAGCAGCGTGCTAAATTCTTTGCCACCTAAAGAATATTCTGGGAAAGGGTTTACTATTTTGGAAAAATTACCAATGAGGCGTTGAGTGCTATGTAGATGCAAACTGGGCAGGTTGAGTTAAAGACACAAAATCCACTACTGGGTATTGCACAAGAGTATGGAGACATGTGGTGACCTAGAGAAGCAAGAAACAAGTTGTGGTTGCAAGAAGTAGTGCTGAGTCTGAATACAGGGCAATCACTCAACGGGTGTGTGAATTAATTTGGATTGGAAGATTGCTTCAAGACTTATCTATTACAATGGAAGAGCCTATGTAAATCTGCCATTAACATAATTCATAATCCTATTCAATAAGATAGGATGAAGCATGTGAAGATTGTAAGAAACTTTATCAAGTCAGAGATCTACAACGGACATTCACTTTGCACTATGTTCCAACAAAGTAGCAGGAGACTGACCTCTTTACAAAAGCCCTACCAAAGCCAGACTTTGAAGCAAATGTTAGCAAGTTGAGAATGATAGATATCTATTTACCAGTTTAAGGGGGAGTGTTGGAGGATTGACAGGATCAAAATCAGATCGGAAGGATTACCGATATTTCCTTTTGCATTGTTTCCTTTTCTGATTCCTCTTTCAGATCATTTCCTAGATTAGAGATTTAGTAGTTAATAGCTTCCTTAATTTGTTCTTTCTTTGGCCTATATATTGTTCTCATAGCTAAGGGTTGTATAATTGAAGATCATATTTGCAATAAACACAATAATTTCATATACACATGCTTTAAAACTCAGCAGCACCAGCCAACCCTCTTTCAACCAGACCACCAGCTAAACAATTCTGAATTCCACCATGAGCATGACCTCCTCAAGCATACCCCTAACTGATGCGAAATTCATTGGCAGTCTTAAGTTACTACTTGTACCCAAAATTTTAGCTGTTAAGAATGGTGCCTAATAATGAATATCATGCTTCCCAATGCTCTTTCTCATTTAGAATGGTGCCTAATAATGAATATCATGCTTCCCAATGCTCTTTCTCATTTGCAACTTGCACATGGACTTAGGTGCCCTAGTACACATACAAGAGTGTACACAAACATGAACGAGCATAAACACACATAACAAACCTTGAACTGAGGATCTTTTAGAACCTACCATGTTAAGATGTCAGTTGTCTCCAAAGCTCTGGCAATGAGGAAAAGGGTTGAACTTTTTTGAAGACAAGATTAAAACCATTGTTTTTCCCACCTAAACTCGTCATAGGCACCATTTCTTGAGAATCCTACTTACCATGGCTAGACTCAAGTAGCCAATCCCCTATCTCAAAGGCATTAATTGTTAGTAACTGTCACGAGGTCGGATTGGTAATTCCATGGAGATGTGGGGTGCAGTAGTGTACCATTGAGATGTGAGTTGAAAAGAATCAGCTAGGGTTGTATAATAGCGATGGCTAACATTCTACAGTGCTTGTACAGGAATGGCGGTTTGAGATGGTTGGCATTCCTTAGTGTTGATAGTCAGGGTAACAGTTATGGGTTTCTAGAAGTAACATAGGTATGGGATTTGGATAGTGGCTGGTTGAGCTTGTGGGAGGAAAAGAAGGGTGTTTTTATGAGGAAGTTTTAAAAAGAGAGGGTTTTCTAAGCGGAAGCACTTATTTAATTTAGTTTATAGTAGTTATTTGTTGTGATATTGATTTATTTATACATTTAATGCTGATTAACTTCACTTATAATATAGATGTATTTTAAGTACTTATTAATCAAATTTTTATTGTTAATTTAAAAATCTTTTGGGTTTTAGAAGCATAATATTTTTCATGAAGATTATATGTTACCATTATTACAAAATTTTGAAGAATTAAGATAATTAATGGCAACTAATTGTTTGAATGGTTAACAACTATCTCATCTAAAAGCTTAAGTTGTTAAATAAAGGATTAACTTTATGTGTTATATTTCTATTTTTAGTCTCAGTATGGCCCCTCACATGTGGCTACACTTCACTACATAATTGGTCCATCATATGCAACAATTTAAATATTGTGTTAGCGGTAATGTTTGAACTCAAAACCTTTTGTTTGTCCTAATACTATGTTGAATTGTTAACCACTATCTCACCTAAAAGCTCCACAATTTATTTAAGATATTGCACATTGTTGGACTAGTTACCAGTGAAGCTTGGCCGCACGTGAGGAGTGTTGAGAGTAAAATAATAATATAAAAATTAAAGTTCAACCATCTTCTCATTTAAACGTTTAAGATGTTAGATAGGGAGTTTAACTTTTTCTTTAATGTTATTATTTTCACTGTCAACAATAAATTCATTAGCTAATAAGATTATGGGTATGTAAGGGCTTATTAGAAATTTCATCATCTCTTTCTTTGACATAAATGATCACTGCAATAAATATCATCTCAATTTGAAGGGAAAAGCTTTATAGAATTATTATGAAGCTATGAGACTGAAATTGATCCGTAGGATCAATGTTGTATGCTCTATAACGTAAACCAGTCCTCCTGAAAAGGCAAAATAAATTGGAGTGGGAAGTAATATTACTCCTAGAGTTCCTAATACAAGACCCTATCTAGTGATTTAACTATTAAAGAAAGTTCTAGTGATTTCTGTATCTTAAAATACAAGCATTTGTGGGTTCAATGCAGAAATTTTTATCTTGAATAGTGATAGTTCACCCCTGCTTTCTTCAGTTATCTCTACTTTGGCCAGCACGTTATAAATGAAGGATGTGGGACCTTTGAGTTTCTTGATGCACCTGATATGATTAAAATGTCTAGTTTCTCTCCCTCGCAAATTTATTTGTGTTCTTCTTCCCATTGCTTGTTCCTAAGTTATCATAAGGATTTTCACATGCTTGAGATTCTACCTCTCTAACTAGTTTTTTTCTTTGGCTTTTTCTTTCCAATTTTGCCTTTCAAAGTATTTGTCATTTGAGTATTTTAAAAAGTTTTCTAACAATTGCTTCTGTTCATATTTATATTTTAAGCATCCTCATTCAACAATCAAGTCTCCTTACTAAATTGATTGTCGTCTTTTAATTCTCCAAGTATGTGTCAAGTAGATTCCTCAATACATTTTTATCTACCAAGTGTACGCCCTCCATCTATCATCTGAATCCACCATGGTGTCTTCTCATATGAATATTAAAATCCATTCTACCATATGACTTTTAAAATCCTTTCTACCTGATATCCCTTTATGGTATGCTGTCTACTGATTCCTCTATATTCTTCCAGAAGTTCTTTTAATGTCTTCTTGTAATCTGGTCTGAGGAGTATAATCATCAATTATGTTAATTTTATTTGTTCCTACTCTAAGTTTTATGAGTATTATTGCATACACTTTGATGGGAGGAGGGAGAGCATAATGCTCCTCCAGAATATTTGAATTTTATTCAGCTTCGAAATGTTGATTTTGTATATCTGAATGTGCCTTATTTATAGGCTTAACAAGACTCCGAAAACACCTAGGACTCTTCTAAAACTAATCCTAGCTGAGATAATGACCTAATACCACTTGAATTCTACTATCTGATCTATTAAAATACATCAACTCATAATCACATGAAAGCAGTTACTTTTTTGGTCATCTTGTTTGAACCAATCATCCTTCCTGCATCAATCTCCTGTTGTTGAAGAAAACTCGACCTCAGGTTTTGTTCATTTTCACCATTGAGGATATTTTCTTGACTTGGTATCTTTTCATTCTGCTGTTACTTCATCTCCTTTTCTTATTCTCTTCTTCATCTTGTCAAGATCTTCTACTGTTGCTGCATCCCTTCTTCCTTGTATCTTTTTTTCTGCTGCTAGATTTCCTCTCCTTTTTCTCAAACTTGCTGCATCTTCTGGTTTACCTTTGCAACTTCTTTGTCTGCTGTCTTCTTCTTCCCCTTCTTCTGTTCCTCAAGTTTGTCCTACACCATCCTCTTTAATCACAGTTATAGCATCCCATTTAGATGTTTATCAGTTTATATGCCTACACTACTCTTATGTCTATTTTGCTATGGTAAGTTTATTGGTCGGTGTTCTATATTTCTTTACCTTTGTTCCTGCCCATTTAGTTTCCTCTGAACAGGCTAAATTTAGCTCTATAATCAAAATATTCACCAACTTGTTTGTTGACCTGTTAAGCATTCCTATATTTAAGGTGCTTGCTTAAAGTTATTGTGTGGTAACTTCTTTTCCTGCAATAGTAACAAAGTACTAGTAACTATTGCTCGTTTTTCACAAAAATTGAGCATCACCTAGGTGCCTCATGCATTATGGGGAATGTTCTACCATTAACTTGATATTTTTTAGAGCCATATTCAAAAAGATATGATGAAATTTTACTTTCTTAGCAATACGATGTAGCTTCCTCTTTTATCTGGGTTTAGTACTGGTTGCAAAGAGAGAAAATATTAAATGTGATGTCAACGTTTTGCAGCATGATAGGTATCTAAAATTTTCAAACTTCCAAAAATCCAGTAAACTTGTCCTGAGCAAGAATCTTAAGGTTGCTTTAAACTAGTAGACTGAAGGCAGCTGGTAAATTTAGGTTAGTGGTTGATAATACTACAAATTGCAATCTGTTACCTAAATCAACTCAATGGAGGTTTCAAACGCTTTTGTCCACATTAGTTGTGAATGCTTCAGATTGCGGTAACATGTGTGTCTTGGGTGCTGTGTTTCAACTATAATCACATTTAGAAAGACTTTGATAGCTAATGCTTTTCCCCATGAGACAATGGTTTGGCTCAGTTACTGGATAATTCTGACTCCGCACAAGTTTGGGACCAAAACCCTGATATGGATTTTTTCTATAGGGTGATTGCTGCCAGATACTCATTTAATTCCTCTTTAGGAATTTAAAAGAAAATAAAAATGACTTCCAAATGATGGAGGGTAACAATTGCAATTGCAAGGAGCATGCTGGAAATGGTAATAATAATAAAGTTGTTTCCTTATGTGGGATAAATGCCACTGCGTTCTCCCTTTTTCTGAAATTGGAGATTGCTGATATTAGAGCCATTTATTTCTTTGAGTTAACGTTGCTTGCATCTGCTTGCAGATTTCTGAACTGTCTCTTGCTGGCTTGGTCTTCGGCTACCCTTTTAATAGGCAAAGAAAGTGTCCGGAAGTATGTTTTCCATCTTATAAATGTTATAAAATAGCACTTTAGTCTTTTAGTTAACTACAAGTTTGTCCCTTTTTGGTTTTTCCGCTAGGGTGTGCCAATGAAACTTTTCATTGATGCTCTTTGTAAAACGAGGAAACTTGAAGGTGTAGCATATACCTTTTGGGATGAGTGCTTCACATCAAAGGTTAGTTCTTCTAATACATTGGAAATGTAATATAAGTTAAACCACCATGGTTCCTTATGCCAAGGACATGGGATTGCTGCATGCAAGAGAATTTTTTAACTTATTGGTAACAACATCCTATAATAGACAAAGTACCCAATCGCCAGTTTACTAACACTCCATTTGGTTGGGTGTGAAATGTTTTCTGGGAAAACATTTTTCTCATATCTGGGGTTTGGATAACTAAAGAGATGGAAAATATTTTTATAATGAAAATATTTCACACCGAAGAATGGAAAATGACTTACCAATTCAAAATCCTTGTCTTTTTTTTGGTAATTTAAAATTCATAAGTCTTTTTTGATTTACACCAAAATAATAAATTCCTTTTTTCTTTTCCCAAAATCCTTCACATATATGTATGTGTATATATAAATACATATATACACCCATACATACTATTGAGTTTGTGGTTAGATTGTATGGCCTCAAAATCCCATCAAGTTGACTCTTCCTTACCTAGTTTTCAACACATATATTCATACACATACATATATACATGCACACGCGTGCATAGCCACGTGCACATATGTATATACATCCACGCACATATGCAAACATATATATATATATATACACACATACATGCACACACGTACATATACATACATATATGCATTTACATATGTACATATAGTTAATTTTTGAAAAATATTTTACTATACACACCAAATACCAGAAAATATGATAAAAAAATATTTTTTGTGTAAAACATTTTACATTGAGCCTAATTATCAAATTTGTTTTCTATTTTCTGTCGTCAGAATTATTTTTACCCTTCTAGTTCTGAGATTTTGAAGTCTTGAAACATTCGTGAAGGCTATCAAAAACCCAAAGGCACTGTAGTCTTAATATCTTCTAAAGTTGCTTTGACAATTGCACTGAATTTAGTTAAGCTTGCATAAACCATTAACATCATTGCTGATAAGGGAACACATGAAGGTTGAAATTACTAAACTACCTTTGGGAATGACGAATCACAACTTGCCACATGTTCCTATCCCAAGCAATAAGGCATCAACACTTGTCCTTTTATGCAAGAGATAAGTTAGTAGGATTTAGCTCCTTGATCTAAATCCTAGAGAAGAAATAAGTTCACAAGATTCAACTCTCGAATCTCAATCTCAAAAAATGTGACATCTATCTGAGAGATTTGTTGTTATCTTAATTTAGCTTAACAAAACCTCTATCAAGCCAAAATAACAGAGCTCAAGAATATCGGAAATTACTTTTGAGTACCTTGGCTTGCACCATCACCTATGTAAGGGCTAGGACCCCCATAAGTAAAACATCTAACTCGTAGTGCTTACTACGTACTCATTGCTCATATCTCCTACTAACTTGATGTCACAGGTTAAATCAGGGAATTAGCCCTGCCGTCTTTTGTAAGTACTCATACCAAGGTTAACTCGTGGTGATTAGCCCTAGCATCATCATTTGGCCCCACCATGGGGTCGACTGCTTAATTATGCCTCACTTAACATATTCGAGCCTCCTAATTGTTTCTACCACCCAACAACATAACCTTGAGACGTGATCCTTTTAACAACCAACAAATGGCCGAACCACAGCCAGAATCATTCAAAGAACCCACCTCCTCCTCCCCGTAATCGACTCATCCAACTGGAGGGTCGAGTACAACACCTCATCGAGTTGTTGATGATCTTTCTTCACTAGTAGGGTCAGAGCCAATAGGGTGAGCACCATTGCCAACAAGAGTGGTCTTGATAAGAGAACATGCAATCTCAACGGAATGAGAAAGAATGATGAGCCCCTTCCTAGCATAATGAGGGTGAACAACAACACTTAAGAGGAAATGGAGGTTTCTAGTTCATTTCCAACCCAGGAGGGTAAGACTTCCTAGGAGAAACGGCTTCGCCTCATGGAGAAAGGAATTGTTGACTTGAAGAAGAGAAGTAAGGGGCCTCAGTCCTCAGTGTTGAACCAACAGTTAAGTCAAGGTATCATGATCAAGTTTCCCCCGGAAGGGTTCTGCATATTGGCCATTAAGCTCTATGATGGAACTGTTGACCACATTGACAATTTGGAACTTTTCTTCTCCCACATGCTCATACAAGTCATCATCAATGCCATTTGGTGCAGGGCCTTCTCAGCTATCTTGGAAGGGCATACAAGAGCATGGTACTCAAACCTTTCTCATCTCTTGATCTTTAACTTTGAGCAGTTGAAGACTTGCTGCCAAGCTCACTTCACACCCTTGAAGTGCCATTGTAAGTCCTCGATGGCCTTAGTCTTCTTAGGGAAAGCCAAGGGGAGTCATTGAAGAACTTTGTAGCTCGGTTTAATGAAGCATTAAGCATTGAAGACTTCGACTAGAGGATTGCAATGATGGCCTTAGGGTGGGGCCCTTTCATGTAGTCCTTGGTAAAGACGCCCCCAAGGACTTTCACCGAGATCCTTAGTCAGGCACATAAGTATATCAATGTTGAGCAACCTCATAAAAAGGAGAAGAAGCCTAAGCTACTAACTGAGTAAGATGAACAATCATAAGGTAAGAGCCTAGGATTGATAAAGTTTAGCTAATACCCAGAGGAGTATGATCTATTTCACTTTGCTAAATAGTAGTCTAGCTAAGATCTTGATGGCAATAAAGGATAAGGATTATGTTTGGAGGCCTCACGTAATGAAGGCACCGACCCACAAGAGGAATCAAAATAAGTATTATCGGTTCCAACCAGATCGTGGACATAACAATTAAGAATGCCAAGAACTTAGGAAAAGATACAACAATTGATCAACTGAGGTTTCCTTAGCAATTTTGTGGCTAAGAGGGGTGATCACTCATTGTAATCGAAGCAACACAGAGGGAGGAGTACCCTCGAACCTGGCATCATTCAAGAAATAAAGTTCAAACCCTAACCTCGTTAAGGAGGGAAAGGAAGCAACCATTGGATGAGCCCCAACAACCATTGATTTACCATACCCTAGCCATGGGAGTTTTGCTCGATAAAGGTACTGGATAGAGTTATGACATTTATTGCGCCCATTAGATAGGTTCCAGGAGATCAATGCACAGGTGAAGTAATCCTCTTCAAGGATGAAGACTTGTTAAGTCATCCCAGCTACAACAACCCCCTTGTTAATTTGGCTATGTTGGGGAAGTGGGAACTTAGGCAAATTTTGGTAGACCCTGGGAGCTCCTCCAAGATCTTATATAAGAAAGCTTTCTTGTGCATGGGTTATATAATGGAGTAGGCTAAAGCCAACCTGGGTCGCATTGGTTGGATTTGACAAGGAGGTAGTCCATGCTAAAAGACTCATTCAATTGCTCCATATGGTTGGTAAAGGCTCTAGAAGGGAAAAGGAGATGCTCGACTTGCTGGCGGTCAATGTCCCTTCGGCTTACAACATGATATTGGGATGATTTAGACTAGATGCTTTGCGAGTTGCGTTGAACACCTATCACATGATGATGAAGTTCTTATCACCCCTAAGGGGATTAGTGAAGTACATGGAGATTAATGAGTAGCTCAAGAGTGTTATATAGCCTCTCTCAACACCTCTTCCAAGATTGAGCTCAAACGGGGACATTGACCCATTAAGGTTAGTGGTGAACAATGAACCTGGGCAAGGGTTGAGCTAAGAGCCTAGGAATTTCCTTGAAGCACTACAACAACATGAGGTAGCCACTAGTTTCATACTTGAAGGACTAGAAAAGCCCAAGACAGTCAAGCCTGTTGATGCGCTAGTGGAGATATCGTTAAAGGAAGAGCAGCTTGACTAAGTTGTTAAAATCAATGTCGAGCTAAAAGAATCTGTAAAGATTGAGATTATCTTGCTACTCCGTCAGTACGAAGACATCTTTGTCTAGTTAGCTCAAGACATGTTGGGGATAGACTTTGGTATCATCACTCACCAGCTCAAGGTCGAGTTGGGTAGCGGAACCATGAAACAAAAGAAGAGGAAATTTATCCTAGAGAGGGCTAAGGCAATTGAAGAAGAGGTAGAAAGATGATATCTTTGTACGTTCGAGAGGTAGACTACCCATACTAGATAACCAATGTAGTTCTAGTGCCAAAAGGATTGGGCAAGTGGAGGCTCTATATAGACTTCACCGACTTGAATAAGTCATGCTCAAAGGACAAGTACCCTTTGTCGAGAGTTGACACCCTAATTGATGGCATGGTTGGGTGCCAACTAATGAGTTCTTTGCACATGTTCCAAGGATATTACCAAATCCCACTTTACTTGGAGAACTAGACAAAGACGACTTCATCATAGACAGGGCCACTCGTTGCTACTCGGTAATGCCCTTTAGGTTCAAGAATGTGGGTTTCACCTATCATAGGCTAGTGAACAAGCTAGTTAAGGACTAGCTTGACCATAACATGCAGGCATATGTGGATGGCATGCTTGTCAAAAGCATCTTGATCAAGCATTACTTGACTGACTTAGAGGAGTGCTTCTAAACTTTGAGGAAGTTCTATATGAAGCTCAATCCCACCAAGTGTGCCTTCGAGGTTATAGCAAGAAAGTTCATGACTTCATAGTGCACCCTCGAGGAATTGAGGCCAATCTAACCAAAGTAAGGGCCATCTTGGAGATGTTTCCCCTGAAAAGCACAAAGGAAGTGCAAAGACCCACTGAACAGATGGCTGCCTTAGGTAGGTTCCTATCACACTCAATTGAGAAAGGGTTACCCTTCTTTAAGGCATTTGCTCATGTGCGGGACTTTTCTCGGATTGACAAGTGCTAAGAAGCCTTTGAGAAATTTGCTTTATGTCCTAGTCATCTCCACCCAAAAATTGAAGCCATATTTCCAAGCTTATTAAATTATTGTGTTAACTAACCAACTGTTGAGGTAGGTTCTTGGCTACCCCAAACTCTTAGGAAGGAGGTATATTTAAGCTATTGCGGCATAGAATACCAACCCCTATCAACTATCAAGACATAAGCCTTAGCCAATTTCATAGCTAATTGTGGAAAAGAGAGAAAACATTGTTGAACAAGATAGAAAAGAGATAAAACCCTTTTCAGGAGTAGAACTCTATATTAGGTCTAGCTTTCTTCCATTGAAATTTATAGTAAGTTGTACAATAATTAAGGCTAAAATTAAGGTGTAAATAATAACTAATTACATCTAATCACATGCTAATTGACAAATCTTCTTTCCTTGATTTATGGCAAAGATATTTTCCTTGATTTATGGTCTTGATTCACAACACTCCCTCTCAAATTAGTGAATAGACATTATCCATTCCCAGCTTGGCTATAATCTTGTGGAAGACAGGACTAGAGAGTCCCTTGATTAGAACATTAGTTAGCTGGGATTCACTTGTTATATAGGAAATACAAATAAGTCCTCTGTCTAGTTTCTCTTTAATAAAATGTCGGCCAATCTCAATGTGGTTTGTTCGGTCATGCTGTACAAGATTATCTGCAATGCTGATAGCAGACTTGTTATCACAATAGAGTTTCATAGGGCTATCCCACTAGAGTCCCAAGTCTTCAACAATAATTTTTAGCCATAGCAACTCACATATGCCTTGGGTCATTGCTCAAAATTCTGATTCTGCACTCGACCTAGCCATAGCAGTTTGCTGTTTACTCCTCAAAGTAACTGGATTTCCTCCCAAGAAAGTGCAATACCCTGTGGTAGACCTCCTATCAACCATTGGACTGTCAGGCTCTGATCTGACAAAAGAATTCCTCCCGAATTGAGGAGGAAACGCAGGCGGGAAAACGATTGAGAAGGGAAAAATAGGAAGAGCGAGTTCTAGAATTAGAGAGAGAGAACCGAAAACAAACTAGAGAAAGGGAGGGAAAGGAAATTGTGGAATAATCCTCACATGATTTCCCCATCCTCGACTAGCTCTTATTTAAGCAAGATACAAGTGGACGCGGCAGTAACTAACTGCCCAGCGCGCGCCTACTTGAGGAATTTGAATTATTCCTCTACCTACAATTACAATACTGCCCCCCAAGCTATTCTAATGTCTCATATACCCTCGGCCTATGACAATTGCCCCCCCTTAAAGTATTTCTTGACCTCAAGAAATTAGAGAAGGTCGGAACTTCTTGGAAATCGCTGTAGGAGGTCGGGAAGATACTCCCATGTCGTGTTGTCCGGGTGGAGGTGTGACCACTGGACTAGAACTTGAGTCACTGGAGCAGTATCAGTGTATATGACACGCTTGTCCAACACTGCCAAGGGTTCTCCGGTGTCTTCTATGGTCTCCAGCGGGGTGGGTAGTGTGTGGCTGGTGAGCTCCGTAGGTCTGATTGATTTTTTTAAGAGCGAGACGTGGAAGACGGGGTGCAATCCCACTTCGTCCGGCAGTTGCAGGCGATAAGCCATCGGTCCCACCTTAGCTAGAATTTTGAATGGTCCGTAGAACTTGGGGTTGAGTTTAGATGTTGGTCCTTTGCAAAACAAGTGCTGTTGGAATCTTCTGACCTTGAGATAGACCGCTTCTCCTTCTTCAAAATGCCTTTCCGTTCTGTGCTTATCGGCCAGCTGTTTCATGCGCTGGCTAGCTAGGGTCAATTCTTGCTTGATTGTGTGGAGAGCTTCTTGCCTTTCTTTCAGGTAGAGGTCGGCCGTGGTTTCGGTGGGGGAGTACTGCATTACTGCCGGAATAATAGGAGGTAAATACCCGAACAGAGCTTCAAATGGGGTTCGTTTGTGTGCTGTATGGTAATTGGTGTTATACCACCACTGTGCCAAGGCTACCCAACGACTCCAGCTGCGAGGTTTGGAGATACAAAGACATCGTAGATAGATTTCTAAGCACTGGTTAACTCTTTTGGTCTGTCCATCTGTTTCAGGATGGTAAGCCGAAGATAGGTGTAGTTTGATGCCCAACCCCTAAACTAAAGTCTTCCAGAATTGGCTGGTGAAGACCTTGTCACGATCAGACACCACCGCCTTGGGTAAACCATGAATCTTAAAGACTGTATCCATCAATTTTCTAGCTACTTCAGCTGCTGTGAACGGATGGGCCAAGGTAAGGAAGTGGCTGAATTTGGTTAGTTTGTCTATTACCACTAATAGAGTGTCTGCACCCTCAGATTTTGGTAACCCTTCCACGAAGTCCATCGAAATCAATTCCCAAGCTTGTGAAGGAATTTCCAGCGGTTGAAGGAGGCCCGGGTGGGGTATTTGTTCATGTTTGCACCTCTGACATGTACTGCATGTCATCACAAACCTGTTCACGTCTTGTTTTAGCCCCTTCCAGTAGAAGAGTTGTCTGACCCGCTGGTAGGTGACGTTGAGCCCGGAGTGACCCCCAATGGGCGAGTCATGCAAGCTCTGTAGGATCTTTTGTTTCAACTGAGTGTCATCCCCAATGATTAATCTGTTTTGAAATCTCAGAAGTCCCCCTTTTAACTGATAGTTTGGATTAGACATGGTACTGACTGCCAGCTTGGTGAGTAAATCCTGGATCCACGGAGTCTGGTCGTAACTGTGGGCAATTTCCTGCACCCAATTCGGAACTAACGCTGAAATGGCACAGCAAGAGGCTGAGCCCTCCCTTCTAGACAGAGCATCAGCTGCTCTGTTCTCTTTCCCTTGCCGATAAAGGATGACGAAGTCAAAGCCCATGAGTTTTGTAATTCCTTTCCGCTGTAACTGATTATGTACTCGTTGGTGAGATAGGAATTTGAGGCTCTCGTGGTCAGTTTTAATGGTGAATCTCTTGCCCTCCAAGTAATACCTCCATTTTTCCACCGCCATTAGAACGACTAGTAGCTCTTTGTCATAGATGCTGAGACCCAGGTGACGTGGAGCCAATGATTGACTTAGGTAAGCCACAGGTCGTCCTTCTTGGCTAAGCACAGCCCCTACTCCAGTATCACATGCATCCGTTTCTAAGATAAATTCCTTAGAAAAATCCGGTAGGGCCAATGTTGGAGCCTGAGTCATGGCTACCTTGAGGGATTCAAAAGATTCCTCTGCTTCCGGGCCCCAATGGAAACTGTTCTTCTTCAAGAGATTAGTCAGTGCCTTGCTTATCACCCCATAACCTCTTATAAATCTTCTGTAATATCCAGTTAGGCCTAGGAAACCCCTAAGCTCCTTTAATGTCTTTGGTCTTGGCCAATTCTTCATCGCTTCAATTTTGTGTGGATCGGTGCTCACCCCCTGTCCTGAAATAATATGGCCCAAGTACTCCACCTTTTCTTCTGCAAATGAGCATTTAGTCCTCTTCACATATAGTTTATGAAATCTAAGGATCTGAAATGCCAGTTTTAGGTGGGTGAGGTGTTGTGCTAGGGTAGAGCTATATATGAGGATATCATCAAAGAATACCAAGACAAATTTGCGCAAATATGGAGCAAAAATGTGGTTCATCAATGCTTGGAATGTGGCTGGAGCATTGGTTAAGCCAAAGGGCATTACCAAGAATTCGTAATGCCCTTGATGGGTTCTAAAAGCGGTCTTAGGGCAGTCTAGGGGATTCATGCGGATTTGATGGTAACCGGAGGTTAAGTCTAGTTTAGAAAATATGGATGCTCCAGTTAATTCATCCAGCAGGTCTTCAATGATGGAAATAGGGAATTGGTTCTTGATTGTTAGGGAGTTAAGCTGCCTATAATCCACACAAAACTTCCATGATCCATCTTTTTTCTTTACTAAGAGGACTGATGAAGCATAGGGGCTTTGGCTAGGTTGTACAAGGTTTTTGGTTAGCATTTCGTGTATTAGTTTCTCTATTTCTGCCTTTTGTATGGGGGAGTATCGATAGGCCTTCAAGTTAACCGGTTCACTGTTGGGTTTAAGGTGAATGGAGTGGTCAAGTATTCGAGGGGGTGGAAGGGACTGGGGAGTGGCAAACAGATCCTCAAATTCCGTTAATAAATCGTGAATAGGACTAAGAGTGTGTACCTGGCCATTCAAGGTTAACAACAACTTGTCACTGTGCGGAACATGTGGACTTCCTGCCAACGTTTTCCCGACCTCCACAGCGTAGATGGAGTGTAGTTGTCCCACGGTGGTACTCCCTTGATCCAACAATTTTTGGATTCTCTTCCCAGACACCACCTTACATTCTCCCACTTCCTGACTACCGTGAAGGGTTACTTGTTGTCCTTCCCAGTTAAATGTGACCTTCAAAGTGTTGAAATCAAACACCAACGGACTCACGGTTTTCATCCAATCAACCCCCAACACCACATGACACCCTCCCAGTTTGAGTATCCGCAGATCAGCCGAGAACTCTTGCCCACTCATTACCCATTTGAATCCCCTGCACCTTAATTGACTGACCATTTTAGTTCCGTTGGCTATTAGTACTGAGAGAGGGGGTGTTTCCTGAAGATTGCACTGCAAGCTGTAGGCAGTGGTTTCATCAAGGAAACTATGAGTGCTGCCACTGTCAATCAACACCACTAGGCTTCTTTTGCGGACCATTCCCTTCACCTTAATGACTCTACCAGCTGCCTGTCCTTGGAGAGCATGCATGGAGATTTCACCTCCTTCATTCCCTTCCAACTTATCCTCCTCCTCCTCCTCTGTTCCTGCTTCCTCGTTTTCTCCTCTTCCTGTCCCTCCATGGCGAGGAGTTGTTTCTTGCACTGATGGACCAGCCCATACTTCTCTCCACAGCGGAAA
Organism: Diospyros lotus; assembly: GCF_014633365.1. Taxonomy (NCBI): domain Eukaryota; kingdom Viridiplantae; phylum Streptophyta; class Magnoliopsida; order Ericales; family Ebenaceae; genus Diospyros; species Diospyros lotus. Next base: position 16,954,984 of record NC_068349.1, on the reverse strand, counting down.
CATAAACCTAATTGTCTCTTCTGGTCTACCGATAAATTCTTGGGCGGTACGGTAGGCTGACTGGTCCTTCCCAAGGATCCCCCTCTCTGCCCATAAAATGTGTTACCCCTAGTATACGTTCCCACGTTGTGATCCTCTCGATTGGTTTTGGATGACAGCCTATGCCTTCTGGCAAAGGCCTCCATCGACAGCTCATGCAGGTGAGCTTGTTCAGCTGCTTGGGCCACTGTGGTGGGGAACAACATTTTAACTGTAGGCCTAATTAGCTCCTCCAAACCGCTGATAAAGCTCGAGACAAAATACTCTTCATCCAAATATGGATGAGACAATGATAGTAAGGCCCTCAATTCCTCAAATCTGGTTTGATAGTCCTCTACTGTGCCTTTTTGTTTCAATTTATTGAACTCCTCAATGACATCCGACCGATTTTTTTCCCCAAACCTTTGACACAACTGACTAACAAACTCCGGCCAACTCAAATCCCCTTTTCCATGGCTCCACATTTGGAACCACGCATCCTCTACATCGTCTAAGTAGGCAGCAGCCAAACATACCTTATCCCCTTCAGCTACGCGATACTGGTAGAATACCCGTTCACACCTGCGTACCCACCATCTCGGCCTTTCACGATCGAAGACGGGAATCTCCATTCGTGGACCAGGATGGGATGGATTGGTTCCCCCCTGGACCCGGTAATTCATACCTTCGCCGAATTCAACTGGATCTCCACCACCTCTGGGATCCGGTTGTCTTGGACGGAACGTCGGGGAAGTCAGGATTGGTGCGGAAGGCGGTCTGGGAGGGAAATCTGTTGATAAGCTGACGTTCGGTTGCCTTGCAAACATGTTCAAGGCAGCCGTGAGCTGCTGGCTGAGTCCAGCGAATTCTTCTTGGATGCCATTCACCGCGCGATCCAGCGATTCCGTGTATTCCGATCTACTCCTGTGGATCTCCTCCTGCGCGTGCCTTATTCCCAATTCCATCGTCTCCAGCCTCTCGTCCACCTGCTCCTGGTGGTGACGCAATCTAATTTCGATTGCATCCAGCCGGCTCTCCAATTGTTTAGCGCGCGTTCCATCTGCCATTACCTCTCCAGGTCTTGGCTCTGATACCAAATGTCAGGCTCTGATCTGACAAAAGAATTCCTCCCGAATTGAGGAGGAAACGCAGGTAGGAAAACGATTGAGAAGGGAAAAATAGGGAGAGCGAGTTCTAGAATTAGAGAGAGAGAACCGAAAACAAACTAGAGAAAGGGAGGGAAAGGAAATTGTGGAATAATCCTCACATGATTTCCCCATCCTCGACCAGCTCTTATTTAAGCAAGATACAAGTGGGCGCGGCGGTAACTAACTGCCCAGCGCGCGCCTACTTGAGGAATTTGAATTATTCCTCTACCTACAGTTACAATATTGCCCCCCAAGCTATTCTAATGTCTCATATACTCTCGGCCTATGACAATGTGTCATGACCTTGAGGATATGATTGTAATTGGGGGGAAATCCATGGTGGATAAGTTGTAGACCTAATTGTAGAAGTCTAGAGGTTATGGAAGGCTGTTATAGTAGTTAGTTGGTTGTATTTTCTGTTATTTCTTTCAATTGTAAGCCTATAAAGAGGCTAGCATAGTTAGAGAAAGGTATGATTTGAATAACAATTGAATTCCATTTTCCCTCTCTCAATTCTCCAAGCTTTTCCTCGGTTTTCTCTCTTCTCCCACCATTCTTTATGTTCTCTTCTCTCTTTCCCTCCTTTTCTGCTCTTTCTTTCTATAATTCTTACCAATTTACTTCCTAGACCCTAGCTAAACCCTAGGGTTGTGACATTTGGTATCAGAGCCAATCATTCCTCGGCTGTGATTATGGAGACTTTAATAGCTGAATTCAGATTCGATTCTTGAAAGGCGGTGATCAGGAAGTTCTTGGCAGTTAGCTAGGGCGATTCAGGCATTTAATTCCGACGAGCCAGGCGATCTCCGTTGCTTCAGGCACGTACAATTTGGCTTGGAATTGAATCGGAATTGAGAGGTGAAGTCGTGCGAAGCAAACATCGGCTCGGTATTGAAGGCGACATTGGCCAAGATAGTTTCGACAGTGATAGGACTTAAATGTTGAAGGCGACGCTCCTCAGCAAGGAGATCTAGGCATCCGATCCTAATCCTAGCCGCAATCTGGAATCGGCGTTAAACTCAAGTGTACTTGATCGCGTCCCAGATCTGGTCGTTGCAGGTGACCAGGGCGAGAAGGAAGGCACGACTAAAGTAGACTAAGGCATCAGAGAGAAGCAAATTGGAGCGATTAGCGATCGCGATCGAGTCCGAGCAATCTCGAATCCGCTGTGAATCAGACGTAGAACAGGAGGATCGGATCAACATGCGACCATAGGCTATTGCTCTTAGTGACGAAGTCAAATCAGGTAAGGAGGAGTTACGCAGCGGAAGTGGCTTCGAAAGCAAGACGGTGGACGGTGATTGGGTGGCGATAGTGACTCCAAGAAGATTGTAGCAAAGCTAGTGGTTCTCCAGGCCTTGGACGGTGATCGGGTGAGAGAAGAAGGCACCGAATCCAACGACAAGGAAGTCGACTCGAAGGTAGAAGAGATGAACCAAAATTGAGCGGGCTAGGCACTCCAACCCAGCGACTACTGCAAGGCAGAATTGAACACGGATTGGAAGGCGTAGTTGAGCAAAGCAAGTTCGGATTTGAAAAGCGAAGCCGAGCAAACCAACTTTGACCCGGTAGTGAAGACAACGCAGGCCGAAAGAATTCCAACGGGATATCGAGCGGAATTAGGAGGCAAATCAAGAGCAGCAAATTCTGGGAATTTTAGAGACAGTGGTCGATTCAAGAATTCAGCGAAATCCTAAGCAGCGGTCGGTGAATGGGTGAGACAGAGGTGATCCTTGAATCACTTTGATTTCGGCAAACTTGCTGCATGTGGTTGAGGCTCGGAATTGGATGGAGAACACAAGAAATGATTGCAGCAAGTAGCACGAGAGGTGCTATTCAAGTTGATTCCTCAAAGGACTGCAACGGAGCAACTCCGTGACTTTAAGCCTCTCTTGTCCCAATCGTAAGAGGTTCCTAATTGAGGTGAGGGTTGGGTCTATCACCAAGCAATTCATTTTGATCGGAAATTAGAGGCAGGTGATGGGATGGTGTGGTGAGTTTTGGCAGCAAGCAAGGCCAAGCTATTCAGGCGATAGGACTCAGATTTGAGGCGTTGCGATTCAGATCTAGGTGCGCTGCGATGGCTGCCACTTCGGTGAGGTGAATTTGATTGGGCAACCTGGTAATCGGCCATGGCAAAGGGGATGGGAATGAAACAATTGGAAACTAAGACGGATAATCTAGTAATTGGTGTCAAGCAGCTCCAAGTGGAGGCAAGTAGGTATCGATCGGAGTGTGCGACCCATTTGGATCGAGCCTTTTGCGGACTCCGGGAGGAAATTGCTGGATTAAGCCAGCAAATCAGCCAGCAGTTGCATGTCGCCTTGAGCAGAGCTTAGCAAGGGCCTAATGATGCTATGGAAGCAGGGGAGAGGTTGGAGGCAGAGAAGGGAGATGTGGTTAGAAGAGTTGGAGGAAGCCCTTCCACATCCCCAGATGGTGATTTCGGGGTTTGAAAGAGATAGACCTAAATGGTGGATTAGGAGGTGCGAGAGGGTGTTCTACCAATACCGAGTAGCTGAAAGGGAGAAAGTGCACCTGGCTGCAGTTTATTTAGATGGTGTTACAGATGCTTGGTTTAAGAATTGGAGCTACGGTAGGGTGGAATTGAGCTGGCCACAGTTTGTGATCGACTTGTGTAACCGGTTTGGAGAAAGGACCAAAACCTATGTTATTAATGGAGCTTCTAAGACTGCTAATCAGGTAGTGTAAGAAGCTGATAAAGTAGCAGTGGAAAAGGAAGATGATGTACATGCAGCTGATGAGCAGTATGAGGCTGATGAGGTCCTAAAAATGGGAATGGTAGCTACAAAGAATGAGGAAAAACCTAAATTGGATCAGCCAATTCAGAATGACAAGAAAGGAAAGGCAATTGCTGAAGAAGAGATTGAGGTTCCACTTTAGGAAAAATCTGCTGAAAGTGAGCCTGTGGTGTACTCCAACAATCAACAAGTAAAAGTCTCTCCACTTGAGGAGGTCCCTACTGAAGATGAGGAAGGAGCTTCAAAGGTTGGATTTGGTGTTGCAGCAAGTAATAGTACTATTGCTGTTGAGGAGTCACAAGTCAAGGCAATTGTAGCCGAAGAAACTAACCTTGCCGTTTTGAGGTAGTTTGATCCCAAGCTGTATGACAATATTGCTGTCATTTCACCCGGTGTGGACCAGATTCAGATGATGAAGGAAGAACAGGTTGCAGCCATTTGGTTAGGGAGTTTTGATATTGTGGAAGAGGAGGTTATTGCCATCTGGTTTGGGAGATGTGATATTGGAGAAAAAGACGTGGAAAGGCAAAAGAAAAGGATACGAGATAAGCATACGAAAAGACGAAGAAGAAATCAGATTGTTAAGGTCGGTATTGGATGAAGAACAAGTTAACAGCTGTCAATTCTTGGGGACAAGAATTGTTTGAAGGGGTGGGGATTGTGACTCCAAGAAGATTGCAGCAAAGTTAGTGGTTCTCCAGGCCTTGCATAATCTGCATCGGTATAGGCCTCTAGGGTAAGTTTAGCCCCTTTTTTGAATAAAATTCCCTTTTCTAGGGTTCTTTGAGGTAATGCAGAATTCTATAGACTGTTTGCAGGTGAAGCTCCTTGGGTTTGTGCATAAATTGACTTACTATGTTCATTGCATAGGCTATGTCAGGGCTTGTGTGAGATGGATAAATCAACCTGCCAACTAATCTTTGATAGGCTTCTTTGTCAGTATCCTTGTCTCCATCTGCTTCTCCCAGTTTGTGATTAGAATCAATTGGGATATTGGTTGGTTTGCAAGCCATTTCCCTGTGTCCCTCAAAAGGTTAAGAACATACTTGTGTTGAGATATGAATATCCCATGCTTGGATCGTGCCACTTCAAACTCCTCAGCCAAAAATCTACCCAAGTTTTGCCTCTCCTTTTCATCATTTCCTGTGACTATAATGTCATCAACATAAACAATAAGAGCTGTGACAAAATTTGAATCTGAGTGTTTTATGAATAGAGTGTGGTCCCCTTGGCTCAGTTTGTAACCCATGGCTTGCATTACTTTGGAAAATCTCTCGAACCAAACTCTTAAGTGATTGTTTTAGGCCATATAGTCCTTTCTTGAGTCTACAAACCTTAGTCCCAAGTCTGTTTTTGTTGAATCCTAGGGGTATGTCCGTATAAATCTCCTCCTCAAGGTCTCTGTGCAAGAAAGTATTCTTTACATCAAACTATAACAAAGACCAATCAAAGTTAACTGCTAGGGATAAGAGAATTCTCACCATGTTCATTTTGGTTACTAGGGAAAAAGTTTCTTGGTAGTTTATTCCATATGTTTGGGTATAACCCTTAGCTACCAACCTAGCCTTGTATCTTTTAAGTGTCCCATTTGCTTTATTTTTTATTGTGAAGACCCATTTACACCCAACAAATTTCTTCCTTTTTGGTAAATCCACAATTTTCCATGTATTATTCCTCTCCAGAGCCTACATTTCAACATTTATGGCATTCCTCCAATTTTCATAGTTTAAAGCCTTTGATAATGTGGTAGGAATGGATGTTGTGTGTATGTTTGTAAGAAAGCTTTTATGAGATGGAGAGTATCGTTTAAAAGATACAAAGTGAGAGAGTGGATATAAGGGATGTTTTGTGCACTCTCTAATTCCTTTACTAAGTGCTATAGGAAGGTCAGTATCAATCATTGAATCAATATTAGAAGATGAATCAATAGATGTTACCTCATTTCTTGGCATTGGACCTGATGATAGGTGCAACCTTGGTTCGGGTTCTGGATTATTTTTTCTTGAGTAAATTTAGAGAAATCGTTTGTCAGTGGTCTCCTCCCCGGCAGTTTAGAGAACATGTTGGAGGGAGGATTTAGGTTCATGAGCTTGTGAGGTAGAGTCAAATATAGGTTCAGGCAATAGGTCAAGGGAAGGTTCAAATGCAGGTTGTTTAAGTAGGGGTTTAGGAGCTAGAGTTGGCTGCAAAAAGTTAGGAAGGAGCAGCTCATCCTTATCTTCCACACTTGAGGTCTCCCTCTGAAGAGAAGGGTGAGTAAAATATGGTTCAGTTTCAACAAAGGTAACATTCGTAGAAACCAAAAAATTTTAGTTGGAGGATGATAGCATTTGTACCCTTTTTGTGTAGAAAAAAAGCCCACGAAGACACACTTAAGAGCTCTAGGATCCAACTTCCCCTTATGAGGGCTGTGAACATGAACAAATGAAGCACAAATGAATACCTTTGGATTAAGCTGATTTGTGATTGGAAGAGCAGGATATAAGTGGAATAAGATTGCCATTGGAGTTTGAAAATATAACACTCGAGAGGGTAATTGGTTTATGACACGAGTGGCTATGAGTACAGCTTCTCCCCAAAATTGTTTAAGCACATTTTTGTGAAACAACAATGCCCTAGTAGTATCTAGGAGATGGTTATTCTTTCGTTCTGCAATCCCATTATGTTAAGGGGTAGAAACACACGAGGGTTCATGAATAAAACTCCCCGTTGAAGGAAATAGTGGGAAAGGGTTTGGTTGAAATAATCCCTTGCATTGTTTGACTGAAACCATTTGTTTTGTGCCCCAAATTGATTGTAGATCATAGAAAAGAGATTGGGATGAATATCACTCACATTAGATTTAAATTTTAGAAGAAAGACCCATGTAACCCTTATGCAATCATCAGTGAACGAAACAAACCAGCGTGCCCCAGAAATATTTGGAATGGTTGATGGATCCCAGATATCACTATGAATCCATTCAAAAGGAATAAGACATCTGTTATTACTAGTTGAAAAAACATGTCTATATTTAGCAAACTCACAGACATCACAATGAAACTCTCTAATATCAAGGTTTTGAAACAACGAAGGAAATATGATTTTAAGAGTAGAAAAAGAAGAATGTCCCAATCTGTAATGATGCAGTCAAATAGTATCCTTGTAGGGTATATGTGGTTTTAAAAGACATGTTAAGGGTTGCTTCCACCGGCCAACAGGTAATTTCTTAGATTTCTGAAGATAGTATAAGCCATCCTGTTCTTTAGCATGTCCAATCATCAGTTCTGAGTGTCTTGAAACCAACAACAAGACGGAAGAAAAAACACTCTGCAATTAGTGTCATAGGATAGCTTGGATACGGAAATTAGGTTGGTGGATAGTTTAGGCACATGAAGGACATTTTTTAGGGTCAAGGAAGGGTTGATTTTGATCTCTCCTTTTCCAGCTACTGTGATAAAAAAACCTTCAGCTGTAGCAATTTTTCAATTGCTAAAACAAGGTGAGTATGAGAGAAAAAACTGGGAGGAAAGAGTCATATGGTCTGTGGTTCTAGAGTCAATAATCCATGAGTCTTTAAGGGATGTATCAAAGGCATTTAAAGCATGTGAAATTGGGGTTTTACCTTATTGTTGCAGTGAGCATGTACCTGAAGAGGATGGTGCCTCAAGGGTACTTAAAAGGTACCGTAACCTTTCAATCTCCTCCTTGTTGAATTCTTTTGGTTCATAGGACTGTTTTTCCTCCTGTGGAGTTGCCATATTAACTTGCCCCTGGCTCCTATGTTGATGTTGTCCACCTCTATTTCCCGATTCCTTGCTTAGTGGCTTTCCATGTAGCTTCCAACACATTTGTGCTCCCTAGTATGCTGTGGTTTCTTGTAGAAAGTGCACCACATATTCTCACGATTGTCATTGCCCATGGATTTGAGACCTATTTTTCCATTTTCTCCTAGCAATTGGTCCTTCTTAAACCCACGATTTCCTTCTCCTTTTGCCACTATTGCTGAGGCCTCAACTGGTTTGGAGTCCAACATGACACCCCTTTTACTTTCCTCAGCTGTAATAATTGAAATCATTTCATTAAGTGAAGGTAAGTCATCCTTGCCTAAGATTTGAACTCTCACCTAATCATGCCCCACATTTAAGCCTGCAAGAAAATCATAGGTGCAATCTTTGTCTATAAAAGCTTTCAAGGTGGCTACATCATCACTATTCTTCATCTCAATTACCCTGTAGTGATCCATTTCTTGCCATAGTCCTTTTAGGAAATTGGCATACTCGGTGACAGTTATGTTATTTTGCTTTGCTGCAACTATTTTGGTCTTCAACTTGTAGATCTGGACTACATCCTTCACCTTTGAGTAGGTTTGGGAGGTTTGTTGGATAGACTCCCAAACCTCCTTTGTAGTTGACAAAAACATCCAGGTATCACTGATTTTGGGAGCAATGGAACTCCACAGCCATGCAGTGATCATGAAATCTTCTTCATCCCACGCCACATAGGTTGGATCTCCTTTCTTTGGTCCAATTCCTATAAAATAGTTAATCTTTCATTTTCCTTTCAAAATTGTTCGAATTAACTAGGACCATTTAAGATAATTCCTTCCATCCAACCAATAGGCAACATTGATTAGTTGTAGTTCTCCCAACGGTTGAAGCATCATGGGTGCCGGTGTTTCCCTTGTATCATGGGAACTAGCTTCATCAGTGGTGTTTGACATCTCCGATTAATGGAAAGGGCTAAGGGAAGAATGGGAAATAACGTACTATTGCAGCAATGAAGGCTGCTTGTGATGGTTGTTAGTAGTAGAAGAAGCGTAGTCGGCGATGAAGGCTTAGAAAGAAGAGTCCTAGGGTTTCTTAGGCTCTGATACCATGTGAAAAAGAGAGAAAAATAATGTTGAACAAGATAGAAAAGAGGGAAAACCTTTTTTAGGAGTAGAACTCTATATTAGGTCTGACATTTTTTCATTGAAATTTATAGTAAGTTGTACAATAATTAAGGTTACAATTAAGGCCTAAATAATAGCTAATTACATCTAATCACATGCTAATTGACAAATCTTCTTTTCTTGATTTATGGCAAAGATACTTTCCTTGATTTATGGAAAATCTTCTTTTCTTGATTTATGGCAAATCTTTCTTCTTTGATTTATGATAAAGATACTTTCCTTGATTTATGGTCTTCATTCACGACACTAATAGAACCTCAGTCAGGGAGGAATCTAATGGGACTTAAAAGGCTTGGATGTTGTCAACTAATGGGAGCTCAAAGTTGGAGGAATGTGGTTCCAGGCTAATACTACAGAGCCTTGATGGTGAACCTAATAATATGCCCTTCATTTTGAATTTAGAGCCTTTAACAATGAAGCTAAGTATGGGTTGCTCGTTGTTGTGATGAAACTAGCCGATAGATGGGAGCTAAAACCCTTGAGGTACACTTTGATTCTAATCTCATTATTTAGTAGGTGGCAAGCCAATTTGAAGCTCAAGAAGAGAACATGGTTCAATATCTGATAGCGGTCAAAGAACTAATAGCTCAGTTCCATATTGTGAAGGTGGAGTACATTCAACGGACTCATGGTGGCAGATGCACTCTCCAAGATTGCCTCGTTTACCTTCCCAACTAACTCCTAGGTGATAGACATTGAGTCACTACCATAGAGAAGCATCAAGAAGGTGACTAAGCACCTCCACTTTGATTTGGAGCCTAGTTGGATGGATCTTGTAGAAAGGGAGAAAGGGAAGCGGTATTCCCACACATTTTATTGATACGAATCAGAAATATTTATACAAGTAGTTTCCTAAGAATTCTCCTAAGATTTAGGACTAGATTACATTCCTATTATCTAGATTATAACACTAAAAGATAAATCTAAGAAATAACACAAGATAATACAAAGCAATAAATAAAACAAAATAAATAAGAAGATGATAATGGATGATTATTAATGAATCTTCAAGGCCCGACCCGATCCTGTTTTTATTTCTTTAACACTCCTCCTCAAGCTGGGGAGTGGATATTAGTCATCCCCAACTTTCTCACTAAGGCTTCAAACTGAGCACTATGGAGACCTTTGGTGAGGGCATCTGCCACTTGTTGATTAGATGGAACATAAGTGATTTGTAGAATACCTGAGTCCAACTTTTCTTTCAAGAAATGTCTGTCAATCTCTATATGCTTAGTCTTGTCATGTTGAACAGGATTATGAGCTATGCTGATAGCTGATTGATTATCTCCCAACAATTCGATTGGCTTTGTCACTGGAATCTTCAAGTCTTCTAGGATAATTCGAAGCCATAATAGTTCACACACACCCAACGCCATGGCTCGAAATTCAGCTTCTGCACTTTATCTAGCAACCACCCCTTACTTCTTACTCCTCCAAGAAACCAAATTTCCTCCTAGGAATATGCAATATCCAGTTGTCGATCTCCTATCCACAAGAGAGCCCCCATAATCAGCATCGGTATACCCTTGGATCCTTAGGTCTCCCCCTGAAGTGAATAGAATCCCTTTGCCTGGAGTAGCTTTAAGATAATTTAGAATCTTTCTCACGGCATGCATGTGTTCTTCAGTAGGGCTATGCATAAATTGGCTTACTAGGCTGACTGCAAAGGATATGTTAGGCTTAGTATGTGAAAGATATATCAATCTCCCTACTAGGCGTTGAAATCTTCCTTTATCTACTTCTTTGTTGCTTCTAGTATTGGCCCTCAATTTTATATTTGGATCAACTGGAATTTTTGACCCTTTTCCTCCTAGCAATCCTATTTCAGAAAGTAGATCAAGTACATATTTTCTTTGGGATAAGAAGATACCTACCTTTGAGTGCGCTACTTCAATGCCCAAGAAGTACCTCAATGGACCAAGGTCTTTTATTTCAAATTCCTGAGCTAGATTTTCCTTAAGACGTCCCTGTTCATGTAAATCATTCCCTATTATCACTATATCATCCACATATACTAGTAGTGCTGTCACCTTATTTCCTGTGTGTTTGATGAATAAAGTGTGGTCCCCTCGACTCTGGTGATACCCCATAGATAACATGGCCTTTGAGAATCTACCAAACCATGCACGTGGGGATTGTTTGAGGGCATATAAGGCCTTCTTGAGTTTACACACGTGGTTGGTTCCTGTTTGCTCTTACTTGAATTCGGGTGGTATATCCATGAAGACTTCTTCTTCTAAGTCGCCATGCAAGAAGGCATTCTTGACATCAAGTTGTTGTAATTTCCATCCATAGGTAGATGCTAATGCTAAGAGGATTCTAACAGTTGTCATCCGAGTAACAGGGGCAAATGTTTCCAAATAATTAATGCCATAGGATTGAGTATAGCCCTTGGCAACCAGTCGTGCTTTATACCTGTCAAGTGATCCATCAGCTTTGTTCATTAAATTGAAGATCCATCTACATCCCACCAGTTTTACATCCTTTGGTCTAGTTATCAGTTCCCAGGTATAGTTCTTTTCTAGTGCCTTCATCTCTTCCATCATGGCTGCTTTCCAATTGACATCTCTCATGGCTTCCTCTACGGATTTGGGAATAGCAATTGCATCCAAAGAAGTCAAGAAGCTTTTATGGGCAGGCGATAGGTGATGGTAGGATAAGTAGTTGGCCAATGGGTGTTTAGTACATGCCCTAACCCCTTTTCGAATAGCAATGGGAAGGTCAAGGTCTGTATGCTCCAAGAACATTGAGTTTGGGTTAGGATTGTTGGATGTGGGGTTCTCACCTGGTGTGCTATCCAAACTCAGGTTCGGAGTTGATGTCAAGTGTGGTTGAGGATCACCAATGGGCTGCCGTCTCTTATAGACATAGGGAGAGCCTTTGTATCTTATAGTATCAACATGTCCAGAACCTTCCTCCTCCCTAGGAGAATTGGGTAAGATTGGAGAGGCAGGAACTGAAGGGTGAGAGAAATCAGTGCCTGATGGTGTTGTTCCAAGGGTAGGGTTAAGATTTTCCCAATCTAGGTTCAGTTGATCAATGATGGCTGGTCTGACTGGGGTAGACTCAAAGTGTTGGAGAGTCCTAAGTGAAATAGGAGTGTTACAAAGAGATAAAGAAGACTGCTAAAGTGCTGGAAAGATAAGCAGAAAGTTTGAAGATTGAAACTCCTAGAAATCAGGAGAAATAATAGGATTAGATTTGATTGTTATCTTTTATTGTTTATTGCTTAAAGTTCTGTTATAGTTTATCTTATTGCTGTGTATTATCTCCTAAATATTAGGATTAGATAGCTTAGAACTTGTATAAATAGATGTCTATTCATTGAATCAATTAACAAGTTTGAGTTCTACAAACTTAGTTGAAGTTCTCGAGTGTGTTATACCCTTAGAACAAAATCTGTTCACAAAGAAAGGTTGGGATTCATTAAATGTGACATCCTTAGAGACATATAATTTTCGAGATTCAGGATGATAACACTTATACCCCTTTTGAGTAGGAGAATACCCAAGAAACACACATTTAAGAGCTCTAGGGTCCAATTTATCCCTGTGAATTTTAAGGATGTGGACAAAGCAAGCACACCCAAACACCTTTAGGGGCAATAGTGTATGGTGATTTATTTCAAGAAAAAAGGTTATTAACTTTTGGAAAGGATTGAGGCCATTAATAACCCTATAAGGCACCCTATTGATGACATATGTGGCTGTCAAAACTGCTCCCCCCCAGAAATATTTGAGCACATGATGATGATGAAGGATGCTTCGTGTGATATTGAGAAGATGCCTCATCTTTCTCTCTGCCACCCCATTTTGTTGGGGAGTATCAACACAAGATGACTCATGGACAATGCCTTCCTTTTGAAAATAGTTATGCAAGTGGGTGTTAAAATAATCCCGGGCATTGTCAGTGCAAAATCGTTTGATAGGAGTGCCAAATTGGGTACGGATCATTTTACAAAATGAGGGTAACATTGATCCTATGGCAGCCTTTTCTTTTAGAAGAAACACCCAACGCATGCGTGTGCAATCATCAATAAATGTAATGAACCACTTTGCCCAGAATAATTAGGTATTTTGGATGGCCCCCAAACATCAGAATGAACCAAATGGAATGGCATAGAAGCCAATTTATTGCTAATAGAATAAGAAACTCGATGATGTTTTGCAATAATACATTCATCACATTGAAAATTGCTAGGATCTAAGGAATTGAATAAAGACGAAAACATTTGTTTTAACACAACAAATGAGGGATGTCCTAATTTAAAATGATGAAGCCATATAGCAGAAAGGTTAGAGGTAGACTTAGAGGAGGAATAGGCCAAACTATGTTGCTTCCTTATAGAGCCTTCACCCTTCCCATCCAAGATGTAGAGCCCATTGTGAACCCTAGCCACACCAATCGTCTTCCCCGTGCCCTTGTACTAAAACTTACACGTGTGGTGAGAAAACAGCAAATCAATTTAAATCATTGGTTAGTTTGGTAATAGAGATCAAACTTGTTGTTAGGCTTGGGACATGAAGAACTTGGTTAAGTGGCAGCCAAAAAATTGATGATACTTTGCCTTTTCCTACTATAGGGATAGTAGTACCATTGGCAATTGTGATTTGTTTAGTGGGTTCAAGAGCTTCATATGTTTCAAAAAACTGAATGTTAGGGGTCATGTGATCGGTAGCTCCCGAATCTAGGATCCATATGCTATTCTTATCAGTTTTAGAAGCAATGAAAGACTCAAAGGAAATGTTACCTTGCTGCACCAAGGAGCATGAGGCTCCATCTTGGAACGTCCGAAGGAAAGCTTTTAGTTTTCCTAATTCCTCTGGATTCAGTTGTGTAGATTCTTCCATTTCGGAAATATCTTTCTTTGCTGCCTCCTCTTCTGGATCTTTGTTAGATAAATAGCCTTGATGCTGTCCCATGTTCTTGAATCCTCCTATTCTGCTTAACACGACCTCCTTTCCATGTAGCTTAAAACAGGTTTCTCTAGTGTGCCTTACCTTCTTACAAAATGTGCACCATTGTCCATCACGGTTGGAGGTTCGGTTCTAAACCCCAGGCCTATAATCCGACCTTCTAGGAGCCTGGTATGCTGTTTTTCCAAATTTGTTGCCACCTCCATCTTGCTTGCTAACCAAGGCCGATCCTTCTGTGCTATGGACAGAAAGCATGACAGATCTTCTATTCTCTTCACTCCTAACAATAGCAAAAACTTCATTTAAATTGGATAACTTATCCTTACCAAGGACTTGTACTTGAACCTGATCAAACTCGGGATTTAGGACTGCTAGGAACTCTACTATCCGGTCTCGTTCAAGGATTCTATTGAGAGTGGCAGTGTCCTCTTGGCATACCATCTTAATGGCTTGATATTGATCAATGTGGGTGTAACTCTACGTAAGAATGTTTGGATGAAAGCTGATATTTTATTTGAACATAGATATAACTTATTTATACAGAAAGCTGTTAACTAAAATGCTAGAAAATAGGCTTGATATCAGCCAAACTAACGTCCTAACATTATGCTTGCTAACTTCCTGAAGATCAGCAACTAATCCTAACTGTTTGACTAATTCAGCATCTTGAGTTAACTGAGTCAACAGTCTCCTCCTTAACTCTAATGCTGCATACACCAAGTTTCTTTCGAAGAAACTCAAATCTTGTTGTAGGAAGTGCTTTTGTTAGAACATCAGCACTTTGATCCTCAGTTTTGCAATAAACCAGCTGCACCTCTCCTTGTTTCTGTACCTCCCTTAGAAAGTAAAGCTTTATCTTGAAGTGTTTTGTTCTGCCATGAAACACCGGGTTGCTGGCGATAGAGATTGCAGCTTGATTGTCCACAAAGATAGTTGTACTTTTCTTCTGCTCCATCTGCAAATCAGTCATGAGTTTTCCAAGCCAAAGGGCCTGATTTGCTGCTAAAACAGCAGCTACATACTCTGCCTCAGCTGTGGATTGAGCTATGATTGCTTGTTTCTTTGAACACCATGAAAAAATCCCAGATCCAAAGCTAAAGCAATAGCCTGAAGTACTCTTCATATCATCAGCACATCCAGCCCAGTCGCTATCTGAATAGCCTTGAAGACTGAATTTATCCACATGCTGAAATCTTATTCCAAAATCAACTGTGCCTTTGACATATCCGAGTATTCTTTTTGCTGCTTGAAAATGAATCTCACTTGCACAATGCATGTATCTTGATAGAAGACTTACAGCATACACAATATCTGGTCTTGTAGCAGTGAGATACATTAGGCAGCCAATTAAGCTTCTGTACAGCCCTTCATCAACTTTTCCAGCTCCATCTTCTTTGTTGAACTTCTCTTTTTGATTCATTGGGGTACTGGTTGGCTTGCAGTCCTCCATTTTGAATTTTTTGAGAATTTCCTTTGCATACTTTGATTGAGTCACAAAGATTTCATTCTGGTTCTGCTGTACTTGCATCCCAAGGAAAAAGGACATTCTTCCAAGATCTGTCATCTTGAAAGCTCTCTTCATTTCTTCTTTAAACCTGTCAATCAGTTGCTTACTACTCCCTGTGACAAGTAAATCATCAACATAGAGAGACACAACTAAAATATCCTGATGAGTCTTCTTAACATATAAAGTGAATTTACTTAGACTTTTTTCAAAGCCTAAGTTCATCAGATGTGCATCCATTCTGCTGTACCATGATCTTGGAGCCTGTTTTAAACCATACAAGGCTTTTCTTAGTCGATACACCTTGTCTTCTTGCCCTTGAACCAAAAAACCTTCTGGTTGCTCTATATAAATTTCCTCCTCCAAGAATCCATTTAAAAAGGCTGACTTGACATCCATTTGGTAGACAATCCAGCCCTTGTGTGTAGCAAGCGCCAGAAGCAGCCTTTTAGTATCCAACCTAGCAACAGGAGCAAATGTTTTAGAGAAATCAACTCCAAAAATTTGAGCATACCCCTTAACAACCAGCCTTGCCTTATACTTGTTTACAGATCCATCTGGATTGAGTTAGGTTCTGTAAACCCACTTGACTCCTATAGGCTTCTTATTTTCTGGTTTGTCCACCAGCTCCCATGTCTTGATTTTTTTCAATCATGTTGAGCTCCTCCTCCATGGCATGTATCCACTTCTGGTCTGCTGCAGCTTCTTCATATCCTGAAGGCTCCATCAAGGCTACATTGCACCTTGCATAGATGTCAGAAAGTGATCTGGTTCTTCTGACAGGATAATCATCTATATCTTCATTCTCCTCCTAAGACTCAAGTTGCTCTTTGCTTTCCCAGTTCCACTTATCTGACTTAAAGAACTTCACATCCCTACTTACAATAACTTTATTTCTTTGTGGTAAGTAAATCCTATAAGCCTTTGATGTTGAGTTGTAGCCCATAAAGATTCCTGGTTCATCCTTTTTATCCAGCTTATCTCTCTTAATCTGAGGGATCTAAGAAAAACACAAGCAACCAAATATTTTAAAGTTCTGCAGCTTTGGTTTGAATCCATACCATGCTTCAAATGGTGTTTTTCCAGGAAGAGCCTTTGATGGCAGTCTATTCAGTAGAAACACAGTCGTACTTGCTGCCTCGGCCCAAAACATCTTAGGTAGACCCTTGTCATGTAACAAACATCGAGCCATCTCCATTATTGTTCTGTTTTTCCGCTCCACAACTCCATTTTGTTGTGGAGTGTAAGGTGCTGTCAATTGATGTTCAATCCCTGCATCTTCACAGAACTTGTTAAACATTTGAGATGTGTATTCAGTTCCATTATCAGATCTTAACATCTGCATTTTCCTTCCACTTTGAGTTTCTACCCAAGCTTTAAACTTGCAGAAGATAACAATAACCTCATATTTGTATTGCATAAAATAAATCCATCACATTCTTGTATGATCATCAATTAATGCAATATAGTACTTACTGCCATTCAAGGATGGTGTTCTCTGAGGTCCTCCCACATCTGTGTGCACCAATTGCAGCTTGTGTGTTGCTCTCCATGCTTTGTTCTTGTGGAAGGGCAGCCTTGTTTGCTCGCCATATTGGCAGGCAACACATGCTGGTAAATCTTCTTCAATATCAGGCAGCCCATCTGCAAGCTTGTTTTTCTTCATGTAGATCAGGGCTTTAGAATGGAAATGCCCCAATCTCTTATGCCAAAGCATCGAGCCACTTTCTTCTTTGTGCATTGCAGCCTGCTCTTCTTCAAAATTCAAAGCAAAACTTCTGCCTCTCATCCGAATCTTGAATAGTTCTTTGCCTATTACATCTCTGATCATGCAGGCTTTGTCTTCAAATGAAAGCTTGTAACCTTTCTCCATCAACTGACCAACACTTAAGAGATTTTGATCAATTTCAGGAACAAACAGGACATCAGAGATGAGTATCAAACCTGAGTACCCTTCAATTGCAACTGTCCCTTTGCCTTTGACAGAAATACATGTTCCATTGCCAATTCTGACCTTGGAGATGTAGGTTGTGTCAAGATCTTTGAACAGACCTTGATCATAGGTCATATGATTGGTTCATGCACTGTCTATCAGCCAGCTTTCTGTGGAGCTTGAAATAGCAAAGCATGATACTACAAACAACTGCTCTTCCTCAGGCTGTTCAATGGCAACCTTTGCCTCCCTCTGCTTCTGCTTACAAACCTTCTCTAAATGTCCTGACTGACCACATTTGTTGCAGTTTGCATCTGGTCTCCACCAACATTTGTTCTGTGAATGATTGGTCTTTTTGCAATAAGAACATGGAGGAAAATCTGCAGGTGTTTTGCTGCTGCCACTTTTGTTGTTGAAGCCAAAAGATTTTCCTCCCTTGTTATGGTTCTTGTTCTTCTTGTTTTTATCTCCATGACCGTTGTGAGTTTTGACCAGCAAAGCGCCTTCAACAATGCCTTCTTGCCTCATGAATCTTCTTTGTTCCTGAGCTTGAAGTGCACTTAATAATTCTGCCAATTTGATGCTTGACAGATCCTTTGAGTTTTCCAGAGAAGTTATAGTAGCCTCAAATTTTTCAGGAAGTGTTACAAGAATTTTTTGAACAATTCTTGAATCAAGAAAGTCAGTATCAGTACTAAGGAGTCTAACCTTGTTGGCAATACCAACTAGCTTGTCTGCATTATCCTTAATGGTTTCTATCTCCTTCATCCTCTGCATCTCGAATTCTCGAACTAGATTCAGGACTTGCATGCCCTTAATCTTCTCACTTCCTTCATACTCTTCTTTTAGGAAATCCCATATTGCTTTTGCTGTCTTCAATGTCATTATTCTGTTAAAAATGACGGTAGAAACAGCTGTGAACAGGACTGACCTGGCTTTAGATTTCCTCAGCTTCTTTTCTTTATGATTCTTCAGCTGTGCCAGAGTTGGATTTTCTGGCAGTGCAGGTATTGCATAGTCTACTTCCACAGCTTCCCATAGATCATTGGCTTCAAGATAGTCTTCCATCTTGACAGCCCACATCTGGTAATTCGTACCATCAAAAACTGGTGGTGCAATAGCTGTAAAAGGTGTTTTAGACTCCATCCGGACTTGATTATAGATTCTGGTTTTTGGTATTTTGTGTTGGGTGGTGTATTTGGTGTTTAACTTGCACAGCTCCCGTAGGACAATGAAGCTCTGATACCAATTTTGTGGGTGTAACTCTACGTAAGAATGTTTGGATGGAAGCTGATATTTTATTTGAACATAGATATAACTTATTTATACGGAAAGCTGTTAACTAAAATGCTAGAAAATAGGCTTGATATCAGCCAAACTAACTTCCTAACATTATGCTTGCTAACTTCCTGAAGATCAGCAACTAATCCTAACTATTTGACTAATTCAGCATCTTGAGCTAACTGAGTCAACAATCAAGCTCTAATCAAAGACCTCTCATCAGATTGTAGTATTCGGTGACAGTTGCATGGCCTTGTTTGGTTCCATTGATCTTTGTTTTAACATCAAAGATCACTGATGCATCCCTGACTTGCGAGTAGGTCTGCTGTACGGTCTCTCAAACTTCACGAGTAGTATTAAGGAACATGAAGTTCTTGCTGATCTCCGACTGCATCGAACTCCACAACCATGACATGATGCGAGAATCTTCTACATCCCATGTATTGAAGCTAAGATCGTTAGCTGTTGGAGGGTTTGCTGACAGGTGGCTGCTTTTTCCTCGCCCTTTAAGAAGTGTTTTGACCAGCTGAGACCATTGGAGGAAGTTCCTACCATCTAACCGATAGGATGGATGAATGCCTGGTAACTCTCCAGCAATAAGGGGCTGATCCAATGAAAGGATGTCTCTGGTGGTGACTGTTGGAGTTGGATTTGTTGTTGTTGAAATGTCTGACATGATGGACGAGGGAAACAGACAGTTGAACATAAAGATACGAACACGAACACTACTGGAAGGCCTGACCACGAAGGATTTCAACACCAAGGATGGGCTTAAAAGACGTCAGAGGATAAATTTGGAGGAGCTAGAAGCGAACGGCTGGCGGGACGCGCCTTCACACATCGGTGCGTTGGGTCGAAGCGAGCTTGAACTGCGGCATGTCGGTCGGCGCGTGGCGTTCCGGTTGCCGGTGATTTTTCTAGGGTTGGCCAATCTGGAGACGATGAACCTAATGGTGGTGGTGGTGCTGCAAGGTGATGGCCGGACAGAGGAGTTCCAACTTGAACAGCGCAATGAAGGCTCTTTGGAAGAACGAAGTGGCTGTGCAATGAAGACACTAGGGTTTACTGTATCAACCTATTAATGAGACTCTGATACCATGTAGAAAGGGAGAAAAGGAAGCGGTATTCCCACACATTTTATTGATGCGAATCATAAATATTTATACAAGTAGTTTTCTAAGAATTCTCCTAAGATTTAGGAGTAGATTACATTCCTATTATTTAGATTACAACACTAAAAGATAAATTTAAGAAATAACACAAGATAATACAAAGCAATAAATAAAACAAAATAAATAGGAAGATGATAATGGATGATTATTAATGAATCTTCAAGGCCCGGCCCAGTCCTCTGTTTTTATTTCTTCAACAAATAGAATAATCGCATATTTGACCAACAAACAATTCCCAATGAACGAGCAAGAAGCCTGGAGACTAAAGTGCTAGGCCCCAAAGTTCATCCTTATCAAGACTAAGCTCTAAAAGAAGTTATTCACACAACCGCTCTTAAAGTGCATCTGACCAATTGAGTGGACTATGTTTTGAGGGAAATCCACAAAGGGATATGCGGAAGTCCTATTAGAGCTCAAACACTATCCCAAAAGGCACTTCGGCAAGAGTACTATTGGCCGACAATGATTGATGACATCGAATAGTTGGTATGAACTTTTTAACTATGCCAAAAAACTTCAAATTTGGTGTACGTCCTAGTTGTTGCACTCACTCACTTTGGCTCCACACTACCCCTTTGTCTAGTGGGGGACGGATATCCTCAGACCTTTTCCCCCAGTAGCAGGGAAAAACAAGTACCTAATAGCAACCATCAATTTACTTCACCAAATGGGTAGAGGCGAAGCCCATAACTACCATAACAACTCGAAGGGTAAAGCAATTCTTATGGAAGTGCATCATTTGCCAATTTGGGATACCTCAAGTTCTTGTAACACATTGGAACACAATTTGAGGATTACTAGACCAGGAGTGGTGCAAAGAGTTGGGAATCAAGCAACACTTTACCTCGATGGCTCATCCCCAAGCCAATAGCCAATTGAGTTGACCAGTAGGACCTTCTTCTAAAGGCTTTGTGCCAAAGTAGAAACGGGTAGAGGAATTGCCCAGTATCCTATGATCCTATTGAACTACACTATAGATAATAACCAGGGAAACCCCTTCATCTTATGCTATGGCTTAGAAGCCCTTGTTCCAATAGAGATAGGAGTGGTCACTTACTAGGTAGAGCACTTCAATCCTGACACCAATGAGCAAACATTATGGTATAATCTGAACTTACAAGATGAATTGCAAGACTGAGTAAGGATTAGACAAACCATTTACAACCAATTAATTGCTTACTACTACAATTGCTGGGAGCGAATGAGAAGTTTCCTACCTAGAGATCCAATCCTCCACCGGGCTAGCATTAACCAACCTCAGGACTCCAATAAACTCACCTTCAATTGGGAAGCACCTTACCAAGTTATGGGAGCTATTAGCCCGGGGGCATATTGCCTAGAAGATACGAGGGGGAAACCTATCAAGCATACTTGGAACATCCAAAACCTTCAAAAAATTTATTAATAATGGAGAAAGGGACCACACCCTCCCAATGTACTATTTTCTTCAACTCTAATAAAATTTCTTCGAGCACCTTTTTGCTTGTTCATGAATGTACCTGGGATCATCCCGAGCCATTAAGGTATCATGGGAAAAACTTCAAACAATTATAGGATTGGGGACCACCCTAAACCCTTATGAAAATTTGGGGATAACCTTGGATAATCAAAGGAACCATCCAAGGCCTCCAAGGTAGCTCAAGGACCCTTACAAGGGAGAACTTAGGCATTGTGGGGAGGGCAATTAGGTCGGTTGGACCGACCCCTACCTGAGCACTAAAGGGTTGATAATTGATCCTAAGTCTTTCACCTTGTTGGCGAACGGCTACTTCTTTCCTATTTGTTCTTCTTTCCTTATTTAGTGCACACTGATATTATACACAATCAATGTGATTGATTTCCTTAGGTGCTCTTTCCTTATTTGCTTGATTGCTTTGTTAATATTCAATTGTATATTCTTTTCATTTTGTATATATTTCCTAATGTAATCTAGAAATTATCTAATTAGGAAAATTCCTAATTAGACTTAGGAATGTTGCCGATTATGATAGGCGTGTATGTGTATATATCGGCTATTGCTTTAGCCTTAATGGATTGAGATTGGAGATTATGTTTTCATCCTTTTGACATGGTATCAGAGCCAGCTTCAATCTCCTAGCATTTGAAACCAAGAATCGTGCCCTAATTTGTCTTCTATTGATCTAATCTCCTTCATTCAACTTGAGTCATGCCTGAAACCCTAGAGTCTGGAAGTTCTAGCGAGGCTTTTGCTACAAGCAATACCAATGGAGGGACTATATCCAGTGGCGAGTTACAGAATGTTCAAGCTGCCTACTGGTTAAATGGGAAGAATTTGTCAAGAAAGACGTGAAGAATGGCTATCAATCTTATTTTCCCATGAAGGGTTAGATAAAAATATACACAAGACTTCCTACCAAATTAGGAAGTTTTTAAGAAACAAAAAAAAAAAAACAGAAATAGGGAAGTTTCCAAAACTGATTAGGAAACTTAGGATACAACAAATATACAACAATCTATCTTCTGGAAAATATATCATTGGTTTAGGAAACCAATATCAATCGCCAACAATCAATTACTGTCAATCAAATTGATAGAAGACCCATAAGACCCATACAATTCCATTACCAAAGACGGAATAAGCAGGGGAAGAATAGTGATAAGGGAAAGGGAGAAAGCAACAAAAGCGGTTAAAGGGCAATAGGGGGAGAGCAAGCCGGTGGCATGTGCATACAACGGATTCGGTTAAAGGAGAATAGCTAGAACAACATATAAATAGGAAATATAGTAGAATAGAAAGGTATTTTGGAGTAGGGAGATATTGGGAGAGTGTGGACCTCTTGAAAGTCCATTTTCCTTTTCATTTAATTAATTTTCCAGTGTAATTCTCTCCATTTTTCAGTAAACCAAGATAGATTATCTTCAATAATCTATCATTTGGTATCAGAGCAACAAAATCGATTCCCATGGTGAACCTTAGTGATCGAGCAGGAGACTTGGAAGGGCAGATAGATGGGTTGTATAGTGGGCTTGACTCACTGAAGTCGGAAGTGCAGAAGGTGAGTGGAATCGATAAAAATATGGCCACGATGATGGATTAGTTCGCTCTCCTGATGGCACATTGGGATGAACAGGAGCGAGGGAGAAAAGGGGAGCGGGAGGGGACAGAGCTACTGTAGGGTTCCTTTTCGTTCATGGAGGGAACGCCGGAAGTGAGAATGGGCAGAGGCAATGGGGATGATGGAGTCGACGGGGTAGGAAGGTCCGATTACAAGGGGAGGTGCCTAGAAATGCCGATCTTCGAGGGAGAGGATCCAAATGGTTGGATTTTCAGGGCTAAAAGGTATTTCATCGTCAATCAATTGACGGAGCTGGAGAAGTTGGAATCCGCAACCCTCTGTTTTAATGGGCCAGCGCTCGCATGGTTTCAATGGGAACAAAGGCAGAGGCGGGTACGGAGTTGGGAAGAACTAGAAGTGATGCTAAGAAGCCGATTTAGGTCCACGCATGAGGGGACCCTGGAGGAGAGATTCCTTGCCCTTAGGTAGTGGGGATCAGTTAAAGAGTACCGCCTTTGCTTCGAGACATTGGCTTCACCTCTCGAAGGCATGCTGAAGGCCTTGTTGGAGGGCCAATTCATCAATGGGTTGAAGCCGGAAATCAAAGCGGAACTGAGAATGCTAAGGCCGAATGGATTGGATCAGCTCATGGAAGTGGCCCAACAAATTGAGGAAAGAAACATGGTAGTCAGAGGAGGCTCCTTCGAAAGTGGTTAAAACAGGGGAACAACTCACTTCAACCCATTTCCAAACCACCACCAATCGATGAACACGGTTGTCCCACCAGCATCGCTAAAGTCAGCAACAATCAATGCGGTTGTGTTGCACTGAAATCCGGTTGCCGGTAAGGGGAGTAATCCGCCTTTCAAGAGACTGAGTGAGGTAGATTTGAAGGCCAAATGGGAGAAGGGGTTGTGCTTTAGATGTGATGAGAAATATTCTATTAGACATCGCTGCAAAAACAATGAGTTACAAGTCATGGTGATTTATGACGAAGAGAAGGAAGAGCTAGGGGTAGAAGAGGAGACGAAAGGAGGGGGTGAATGGGAGGTGCAGGAGGCTAAGGGAGAGGTGATAGAATTGTTTATGAATTCGGTGGTGGGGCTTACCCCACCCCAAACCATGAAGGTGCAATGGCAGATTGCTGGCCACGAGGTCGTGGTACTTATAGACAGCAGGGCTACGCATAATTTCATTGTAGTTGAGTTGGTACAAACATTGGGATTGCCAAGGTTAGAGACGGAAGGCTACGGAGTGATCATGGGTACGGGGATTGCTGTGCAGGGTGCCGGAATCTGTAAGGGGGTATTTCTTTCTCTTCAAAACTTGGAGATAACCGAGGACGCTGGGCCGCTTGGATGTCATCTTAGGAATGAAATGGTTGGCAACCTTGGGCAAGGTACAAGTTGATTGGTAGTCCCTAACTATGAGATTCAATGCAGGAGGAATGATGGTTACATTGCTAGGGGATCCAAGTTTAAGTAAAACCCTTGTCACCTGAAGGCCATGATGAAAGCACTAAAGGACAGCGAGGAGGGTGTGCTTCTTGAATTAGGGTGTCTCTCGGCAAATTGTGGGGAGTTCACTGCTGTCACACAAGGCGGTATCTAGCTGGTGTTGGTCGAGTTCGATGAAGTATTTAATGATCCAGAAGGGTTGCCACCAAGAAGGACACGAGAACATGCTATCAACTTACAGCCAGGAGCTGCCCTAGTAAGCGTAAGGCCCTATCGCTACCCTTATGTTCAAAAAAATGAAATTAAGAGGCTAGTACGAGAGATGCTTGTTGTAGGGATTATTAGACCTAGTATTAGTCCCTTTTCCAACCCTGTTTTGTTGGTAAAAAAGAAGGATGGGGGATGGAGATTTTGTGTAGATTACCGAGCCTTGAATAAAGTAACAGTGCCGGATAAATTTCCTATTCCAATGATTGATGAGTTGTTAGATAAACTGCGGCCACGGTGTTTTCAAAGATGGACTTGAAGGCCGGATACCACCAGATTAGAGTTGAGGAAGAAGATGTGCCGAAGACGGCATTCTGTACTCACGAGGGGCACTAAGAGATGCACCGGCAACATTTCTGTCCCTCATGAATGAGATCTTCAAAAGTTAGTTGAGACAATCCGTGTTAGTTTTTTTTTTATGATATTTTGGTATTTAGCAAGGACTTGGGGGCACATGAGCAGCATTTGAAGGAGGTGTTGAAGTTGTTGGCTAAAAACCAACTCTACGCAAACAGAAAAAAATGCCAGTTTGGACAGCGAGAAGTGGAGAACTTGGGCCATGTCATCTCACGCAAAGGGGTGGCTGCTGACCAGTCCAAAGTTAAGGCCATGCTTGAGTGGCCAAGGCCGGGGTCGATAAAGGAATTACAGGGGTTTTGGGGGATGACAAGATACTATAGACGGTTTGTGAAAGATTATGGGAAGTTGGCTTGGCCTCTCATAGAAAAACTGCAAAAAAATGGGTTCGGTTGGGATGAAACAACAGAGAAAGCTTTCCAGAAATCGAAGGAAGCTATGACCTCCTTACCAGTGCTGGCATTACCAGATTTCACTAAACAGTTTGAGGTGGAAACGAATGCATCTGGATCAGGTTTAGGGGTTGTTTTCATATAAGAGCATCGCCCCATTGCCTTTTATAGCCATGCACTTAATCCTAATGGCCGCAACAAGTCGGTGTATGAGCGGGAGTTGATGGCAATAGTGTTCGCTGTCCAAAAATGGAGGCACTATTTATTAAGTCGGAAGTTTATCATAAGCACCGATCAGAGGAGCTTGAAGTTTCTCATGGAGCAAACATTGGTGAGTCCCGAACACCAAACATGGTTGCTGAAACTGATGGGCTATTAGTTTGACATCCAATATCGGCCCGGGTGGGAGAACAAGGCAGCGTATGCCCTCTCTAGGATCAATCACTTAGCCGGTTTTTTTGCAATAACAGTTCCTAAGGTTATTCAACTTGAACAGCTGGCTAAGGAAGTGGAGGCAGATGTGGAATTGCATAAATTGATCCAAGAAATACAGCGAGATCCGTCGGCCAAGCCCGACTATCAATGGGCCATTAATCAGCTCTTATTCAAGGGTAGATTATACTTGCCTAAGGGATTGGCTTTGATTCCTATCTTGCTCTAAGAGGGGTACGATGGGAGTTCGGGTGGGCATTCAGGGTTCTTGAAGACATACAAGAGGATAGCAATGAATGTATACTGGGTTGGAATGAAGGGGGATATCCATCGCTATGTGAACCAATGTGCCATCTGCCACCAGCACAAACCAAGCCTTATCACTGGGAGGCCTTTTGCAGCCACTATTCCAGGTCAGGTATGGGAAGATATAGCTATGGATTTTATTGAAGGCTTGCCTAGATCCGGAAATATGGACACGGTATTGGTTGTGGTGGATAGATTGAGCAAATATGGACATTTTATAGGACTCAAACACCCTTTTACTGCTAGCAGTGTGGCTGCGATTTTTGTAAAGGAGGTGATACGCCTACACGGGGTGCCTCGATTTATTGTGTCTGACAGGGACAAGGTCTTCATGAGCCATTTTTGGGAGGAATTATTTTGCCTCCAGGGCACGAAGCTATGCAGAAGTACGGCTTACCACCCCCAATCAGATGGGCAGACAGAAGTACTAAACCAGACACTAGAAACTTACCTACAATGCTTTGCGTCAAGAAAACCAAAGGCTAGGTTCAGCTGGCTACCATGGGCAGAGTTATGGTATAACACTTCTTACCACACGACTTCCAAACTTACTCCCTTCCAGGTGGTTTATGGACGGGAGCCACCAGGGTTATTGCGGTTCGAAGGGGGTTCTACCCCAGTGTTAGCGGTGGAGTAGCAGCTGGTTGCGAGGGATCAGATGTTGGACGAATTGAAGGCTCAATTGCTGCGGGCTCAAGCTCAAATGAAGGCGAGGGCAGATGGGAAAAGGCGGGATGTTCAGTTTGAAGTGGGAGACATGGTTCACTTGAAGATCAGACCCTATCGCCGCAGGTTACAAGTCCTAATGAGAAGCTAACACCTCGATTTTATGGCCCATTCGTTGTGGAGAAGAAGGTTGGGCAAGTCGCTTACAAGCTGTCCTTGTCTGCGACTTGCAACATTCATCCCATCTTCCATGTTTTCCAATTACGCAAGGCCAACGATATGCTCACCGCCCTAACTGATATACCTAGCCAGCTCAGTGAAGAACTAGAGATGTTAGTGGAATCAGAGGCAGTTATTGGAGTAAGGCCGGGAATGGGTAAGAACCTAAGAGGCTTGGATGCACTCATTCAGTGGAAAGGGTTGCCACCTTTGGAAGCCACTTGGGAACCCTATGACATGCTCCAGCAACAATTTCCTGATTTCCACCTTGAGGACAAGGTGAGTTTTATGGGGGGAGGCATTGATAGAAGACCCATACAATTCCGTTACCAAAGACAGAATAAGCAGGGGCAGAATAGTGATAAGGGAAAGGGAGAAAGCAACAAAAGCGGTTAAAGGGCAATAGGGGGAGAGCAAGCTGGTGGCATGTGCGTACAACGGATTCGGTTAGAGGAGCATAGCTAGAACAACATATAAATAGGAAAGAGAGTAGAATAGAAAGGTATTTTGGAGTAGGGAAATATTGGGAGAGTGTGGACATAGTTCTGAAAGGCGCGAGGCGCAGCAAGGCGCAAAGGGTCCTGGAGCCTGAGGCGCGAGGCGCACAAGGCAAGGTGCGCCTTTGTGAAGCAAGGCGCACCTTTTAAAAAAAAACTCAAAATCTTTTAAAATCATAAAAAATTATCAAATTATCAATAATAACACATGCATATTATTAATGATTCATTATCTTCAAATTCTAAGCTAACAACATCAAAGTTGATTCATTCATCATGTAAATTCTAAACTAGAAACATCATCAAAGTTCAAATTTAAAGTCTCAAACTCAAACAAGTACCAATCATCATGCAAAGTTCTAAACAAACATATAAACACTACAAGTCCACAATTAAGAAAATATTTTCATTTTGAAAAATGCTATTTTTTTAAGTTTGGCAGATTAGCGCATTATAAGGAGACATACAAGAAAATGTTTTCATTTTGAAAAATTATCTCTCGGTATTTTGATAGGTAATATTCATTGTTGTTAAAATGATTTTTAATGAATTTTTCAAGAAATAGTTGGTATGTATTTTGAGGGTGGTAAAATCGCTAAATCCCGAGTTTGTACTAAAATCAAAATTCTATTTTCTTATTGTTATGGATTTTGATTTTTTAGATTTTTTTATTGAATCCAAATGGTTGATACTTTCTTATTTACATTTATGTATTAAAGTAAATGGAAGGTAAAATATAAATAAAAGAAAATGTGGACATTTACTTAATGTAAATATGTTGTAATGTATACATGCTGGAATCGAGAAGAGGGGGAGGAATTGGGTTGCCCAAGTTTTAATTAAAACCTAAGTTTTTAAGCGCGCCTCTCGCCTCGACCCCTCATCGTGTAAGGCAAGGGTCTCGCTGAAATTGCCTCGCCTCAGCCCAAGCGAGACGCTGAACTGGCGCCTTACGCCTAGGCACGCCTTTAACAACTATGAGTGTGGACCTCTCGAAAGTCCATTTTCCTTTTCATTTACTTAATTTTCCAGTGTAGTTCTTGATACCAATATCAATAGTTCCCAATTCCTTTCAACAGAAAACAACAATGAAACAGGGCATTTGAGAGGCCCTAACTCTCCCAATTCTCTATCAAAATTCAGCTACCACACTCTCCCTCTTCCCCTCCTACTTATACCTCTCCGCGCCACTACTCTAACTGAATTCCCCATTCACATGCTGATTATTCCCTCAGCCATGTGGATTACATTTCTACCCCTCCCATGCGCACATGCTGGTTGTTACACCTACATGTGCGGACCCCCCCTACTCCCATCTTCATGCCTTCGGCTGCTTGCTGCGTCTTTGATAGGTTCGGTGCACCGGCGGCCTATCATTACTCCCCTCCCGGACTTTCACCTTGTCCTCAAGGTGAAAAGATGGAAACTGTTGCTAAATCATGTTGTAGGGCTCCCAAGTTGCCTCTAACGGTGGTAAGCCTTTCCACTGGATCAAGATATCCAGCCCGCGTAAGTTAGAACCCTTTCTAGGTCGAACTCCCAGCACCGCCTCTGGTTCAACCTTCATTTCTAAGTCAGCCTGCAGCTGGAGGGGAATTTGCACCCTTGCTCCCACCTCACCCTTGGCCTCTCTCAACTAGGACACATGGAAAACCGGGTGGACATGGCAGTGGGCTGGTAGTTTAAGTTTATAAGCCATCGGTCCCACCCTCTGCTCAATTTCAAATGGCCCATAGTACCTAGGAGCCAGCTTCTCATTAGGGCGAGCAGCTAGGGACTTTCTTCTATACGGCCTTAGTTTCAAGTAGACGAAGTCACCAAACCACAAACTGCACATCCCTTCTTCTCCGATCAACCCCCTCTTCATGATCGCTTGAGCTCTTACCAGCTGGTCTTTGAGTTCTTCCAATGCTAAATCCCGCTCCAACAGTTGTTGTTCTACTGCAGATACCTGGGTTGACCCCTTGTCAAACCTGATCAAGGTTGGTGGTTCCCTCCCATAATCAGCTTGTAAGGGAGTAACCTTTGAAGCAGTGTGGTATGATGTGTTATACCACAATTCAGCCCATGGTAGCCACACATACCACCCCATAGGTCTTGTTGATGCAAAACAGCGCAAGTATGTCTCTAGGGTCCGGTTGAGGACCTCTGTTTGCCCGTCCGTTTGTGGGTGGTAGGCCGTACTACAATTAAGCTTAGTACCTTGAAGTCGAAACAACTCCTCCCAAAAACGGCTCATAAACACCTTGTCTCTATCCGAAACAATAGTCCGAGGCATGCCATGCAGCCGCACTACCTCTTTTACAAAAATAACAGCTACTGCTCCTGTTGTAAATGGGTGTTTGAGACCAATGAAGTGGCCATATTTGCTGAGTCTATCTACAACCACAAGTATAGAATTCATATGACCCGATCTCGGTAACCCCTTAATAAAATCCATGGCTATATCATCCCAAATCTGGCCAGGAACCGGAAGAGGCTATAAAAGACCCCCTGGCGTTAAAGACTCATACTTATTTTGCTGGCAAACGTCACACTTTCCCACATATTGGCGTATGTCCCGCTTCATACTAGCCTAATAAACACTCGCTGCAATTCGTTTATATGTCTTCAGGAACCCGGAATGACCCCCTACACTGCCATCATGACCCTCGTGGAGCACCAATGGAATTAGGGAAGAACCCTTAGGCAGGAACAGCCACCCTTTATAAAGGAGCTGGTCACCCACTAGCTGAAAATCTGAGTTGTAAGCTGGATCCTCCCGTAACTTCCTTATGATGCCTTGTAAATAAACATCTTTCGCCACCTCTTGTACCAGCTGATCGAGTTGTACCACCTTTGGAACCGTTAGTGCGAATAAAGCTGCTGGGTGATTGATTCTCAAAAGGCTATCTGCAGCCTTGTTTTCCAACCCCGGCCGGTAGTGTATATCAAAATGAAAGCCCATCAGTTTCAGCATCCACTTTTGATATTCCGAGTTCACCATTCGCTGCTCAAACAAAAACTTCAAGCTTTTTTGGTCTGTCCTTACTATGAACTTCCTTCCCCAGAGATAATGTCTCCATTTCAAGACTACAAACACCATGGCAATCAACTCCCTTTCGTAAACCAATTTTTTCCTCTCCGATGGTTTAAGAGCATGGCTGTAGTACGCAATCGGCCTAAGATTCTGCATCAACACCACTCCTAACCCTTGCCCTGAAGTATCGGACTCAATTATAAAGGGCTAATCGAAGTCCAGTAGTGCTAGAACTGGCAGCGACACCATTGCTGTTTTGAGCTGCTGGAATGCTCATTCAGCCTCTCCATCCCAACGAAAATTGTTCTTCTTTAGTTTCTCGGTGAGGGGCCACGCCAACTTGCCATAATCCTTTATGAACCTTCTATAGTACCCTGTAAGACCAAGAAATCCCCTCAATTCCTTCAAGGTAGTAGGCCCAGGCCAGTCCAACATGGCTTGTACCTTGCAGCGATCAGCCGACACGCCTTGCTGGGAGATGATATTCAACCTCCAACTGCCCAAAGGAACATTTCTTCTTATTGGCAAACAACTGATTTGCAGCCAGCACCTTCAGCACACAACGCAAGTGCTGCAAATGTTGGTCAAAATTTTGGCTATAAATTAAAATATCATCAAAAAATACCAGCACAAACCGACGCAAATACTCCCTGAATACATCATTCATTAAAGATTGGAAGGTGGCCGGGGCATTCGTCAATTCGAAAGGCATGACGAGGAATTCATAGTGGCCCTCATGTGTTCGAAATGCAATCTTTGGTTCGTCTCCAGCCTTGACTCGAATCTGGTGATGATGAGAATCATGGAGGGCCGACTAACAATGATGTAATCGGACAAGTCAACCTCGTCAACCATGTCGGAATTGGATGATTGACAAGATTTGCGCATAAAAAGGAATGGTTATTGATTGATTGGTTGATTGCAAGATTTGGGCGCATGATTGATTGATTGATTAGTTAATTGATTGACAAGATTTGAGAGCATAAAAAGGAATGGATGATTGATTGAAAAGATCTGGGAATATAAAAGGAATGATTGATTGATTGACCAGATCTAGTTATTTATTTATTTTCTATGTAATTTAAGATTTTTATTAATTTCCATGTAGAATTAGGATTTAATTATTTGCCTATTTAAAGGCTTTTCCATTGTAAACATTAGATAGAAATTATTATGAATTTTTGAATTTGAGAGATTTATCTCTTTTATCTTGTTCTTCAATGAACAAAACTTCGAACTTATCAATGGAGTGATTCCTTTGTAGCGTTCAAAAACCCAAACTTATCAAAGATCTGGGCAGTCTTTGTGGCGTTCAACAATTCTTGGTTCTTGCTTCCGTATAATCAACGGGTCTAGATTTTAATATAGTCTAGGTTCTTGGTTCGTGAATCAACAGGTCAGGAATTCTTTGCCTTCTACCCGATTTTGGCTTTTCTGGGGTTCGTTTCAATCTTTTGTGGGTTCCTTTGGTCTTGTCCCATTGCGAGTTCACATCAGGTGGTAACCAGATTTGAGATCCAATTTCGAAAAAACTTTCGCGCCATGTAGTTCATCCAGCAACTCATCGATGACTGGAATAGGAAACTTGTCGGGAACTGTTACCTTGTTGAGAGCCCGGTAATCTACACAAAACCTCCATCCCCTATCCTTCTTTTTAACGAGCAACATCGGGCTAGAAAAGGGGCTGACACTTGGTTTGATAATACCAGCTGCCAACATCTCACGTACCATCTTTTCGATCTCATTTTTTTGAAGATACGGGTAGCGGTAAGGCAGAACACTAGCCGGGGAAGTGTCGGGTAGGAGATTGATGGCATGGTCTTTATTTCTGGTGGGTGGCAATCCCTCCGGGTTGGAAAAAACTCCTTCAAACTCAGCCAATAATTCCTCCGAACTTCGGGGCAGTCCCACTTGCAATTCATTGTACTCGGCAGCCACCTCTCCAATTTCCAGCAGCACTCCCTCCCCATTCTCTTTAAACGCCTTCATCATAGTTTTTAGGGAGACTAATGTCTTACTTAAGCTAGGATCACCCTGCAATGTCACTGCCATTCCCCCCACTGGAAACTTCATGGTCAGATTCCTCCAATTCACATTCATCTTTTCCACTGAAGCCAGCCACTTCATGCTAAGAATGACATCAGAACTTCCTAACTCAAGGGAAAGAAAATCTTCCACTATCTACAGGTTATCAAGTGTCAGTTTCACCCCCTTGCAAACTCCTGCTCCTTGTACAGCCATCACAGTTCCCATTATCACCCCATACCTAGCCGTTTCTGTCCTTGGCAAACTCAAGCGGTGCACCAATTCGGATGCGATGAAGTTGTGAGTTACCCCTCCATCCACCAGAACTACCACCGGCTGCCCTTCTATGAGTCCCCTTAGCTTCATCGTTTGAGGTGTAGTTAATCCCACCACCGAATTCATGGATAATTCAATCACCTCTCCCCCATATCCCAACCCTTCATCGCCCCCCTGCACTGCTTCTTCTTCTGTCGCAACCTCGCCCATTTCTTCGTCATAGATCATCAACACTTGGAGCTCCTTGTTCTTGCACCTATGGCCAATCGAGTATTTCTCATCACAACGAAAGCAAAGGCCCTTCTCCTGCCTTGCCTTCCACTCAGCCTCACTAAGCTTCTTGAAAGGTAAGTTGCCACCATTTCTAGCGGGGTGAAACCTAGGGCCTGGCTGATTTACGGACTTTTGGGAGGAACCCAAACTCTTCGCTGGAATCGGTGACATCCGACTCGCGATTACGGTTGTTGTGGAATAACCGCTCCTGGTTGCCCGATGGCAATTCTGAAGAGCTACGTTCTTATCCTCAATGTTTTGGGCCACCACCATAATTCGATCGAGCCCCCGTGGTTGTAAGACCCTAATCTTAGCTCTTATCTCTGGGTTGAGGCCGTTGAGGAATTGGCCCTCCAAAAACGCCTCAGGAACATTAGGCACTGCCGCGGCCATGGTCTCAAACTTCAAGCGGTACTCCTTCACCGATCCCTCCTGCCGAAGAGCTAAGAAACGCTCCTCTAACGACCCCTCCTGGGTGGGGCGAAACCGCCCCCGAATTCCTTGCTTCAAGCCTTCCCAGCTCCGAATTCCTCTTCGCCTTGTCTCCCATTGAAACCAAGACAGTACTGCTGCTTAGAAACACAGGGCTGCAGATTCTATCTTCTCCTCGTCCGTTAGTTGGTTAACAGCAAAATACCTTTCGGCTCGAAAGATCCACTCATCCGGATTTTCTCCTTCGAAAATGGGCATCTCCAATCGTCTTCCACTTAAGTCCGACCGGTACTCGCCCCAGCTATTGCTACTGAGAAGTTGATGGGCAGTTCCAATTATATCTCTTGGTCCAAGGCGGTTGAACTATGGTGTATGGGTCAAGGCTTACAGGATCATCTAACTACCAAGGCCGAGAATGTGACCACAAATAAACCTGAGTGGTAGAGAGCTGATGCTCTGTTGTGCAATCTCCTGTGGCTGTCAATTGATCCCTCTCTTCATCCAATCAATACTAACTATACCACGTGCTGTGAATTATTGCTCAGGCCAAGGCGTTATACACTAATGACATTCAACGCCTATAATCAGTGGTGTCTAATCTGCTTAGTTTACGACAACAGGGTTTGACTCTTCCTGATTTTCTTGGTCGGATGGCCTCTATTAAAGCTGAATTTAACTCCTTGTTACCTGCTGGTAAGACTACTGCAGATGATCTAGCTCAGCGGGATAAGTTCTTCATGGTATGTACTCTTGCTGCCATTGGTCCTGAGCTTGCTCCTATTTGTGATCAGATTCTTGCTAGTCCTACTGTACCTACTATGGGTGAAGTGTATTCTCATCTTCTTCGGGTTTCATCTGTTCCTACAGTGCCTCCGTCTTCTGCAGGTGATCATTCAGTCATGGCTTCGCAGGTTCAGAGTAGTGGTGAACAAGGCGGAGATCGTGGTAATCGGGGCAAACGCCCCAAGTGTAACTATTGTCACAAGTGGGGGCATACTAAGGAACAGTGTTATAAGTTGCATGGCCGCCCTCCTCGTGTTAATGTTGCTCATGCTGATGGTTCTCGATCTGAGTCATTTGATGGTCATCCACCGCAATCTGTCCTTCTCACTAGGGCTGACTATGATGAGTATCTCAAATATAAGACGTCCCAGCAAACCTCATCCACAGTTGCTTCTGTCGCCCACTCTAGTGATTCCACTGCCTGTCTGGCTCAGTCATCCTCTTTGAGACCATAGGTCCTGGACTCAGGTGCTTCTAATCATATCTCTGGTAATCCTCATTTGTTCTCTCGTTTTACTAATTCTATTTCTTTACCTTCTGTAACATTAGCCAATGGGTCCAAAGCAGTTGCTAAAGCTATTGGCACTGCCAAACCCTTACTTTCTCTGCCTTTAGATTATGTCATTTATCTTCCTCATTGTCCCTTTAATCTTGTCTCTGTTAGTTAACTTACGCGTGCCTTAAATTGTTCTATCACCTTTGATGATCATTCTGTTACTATCCAGGATCGCGGTACGGGACAGATGATTGGCGTCGGATGTGAGTCGTAGGGTCTCTATCATCTCAACCTTCCCGCATCGCCTATTGCTTGCTCGATGACTGAGTCTCCTGCTCTTCTCCACAATCGTTTGGGACATCCTAGTTTGGCTAAGTTTCAGAAGATGATCCCCAGTTTATCTAGTTTGTCGTCTTTTCATTGTGAGTCTTGTCAACTTGGAAAACAATCTCGCACTTCTTTTCCAAACCGTGTCAATAATTGGGCTATGTCCCCGTTTTTTTTAGTTCATTCCGATGTCTGGGGTCCTAGTCGTGTCGTGTCTATTTTGGGTTTTCAATATTTTGTAACGTTTATCGATAATTATTCTCGTTGCACATGGTTATATTTAATGAAAAATCTTTTTGAGTTATTCTCAATTTTTGAATCATTTTGTGCTGAAATCAAAACGTAATTTCATACCTCTGTCCAAGTATTGCGCAATGACAATGCCACTGAGTATTTTTCTATTCCCTTTACTACCTTTATGTCTTCTCAGAGGATCTTGCATCAGTCGTCTTGTGCATATACACCACAGCAGAATGGGGTTGCTGAGCGTAAAAACAAACATTTGATTGAAATTGCTCGCACTCTTATTCTGCATCATCATGTCCCCTTTCGCTTTTGGGCCGAGGCTGTCCTTGCTGCTTGCTATCTCATTAACAGGATGCCCTCATCGGTTCTTCAGCACCAGATTCCTCAGTCTCTTGTTTCCTGATCAACCATTATATGTTCTTCCTCCCCATGTCTTTGGTTGCACTTGTTTTGTCCATAACCTATCTCCCAATCAATAAAACGTGTGAGAATACCGCTTCCCTTTCTCCCTTTTTACACATAAACTTGTAAATTGATATAAAAAAATAAATGAAAAATGATGTCTCATGATTTGTTAAATTTGAAAACCTCATTCTTATTTAGTTTTTTTCAATAATTTCTTTTTTAATAGGTTATGTTTTTTATGCTTATAAAAGTTTATACTTTTGATGTCATTTATATGCGCTTCACTTTACTTAAGTGTATGCTTCGTTTTGCACTTTGTGCTTAATCTCTATAGGCCTTCTATGCTCAAGTGTGCTTAGTGCTTTTCAAAACACCATCTTGGCCTAATGTTTGCACGGAGAAGCCTTTAAGGCTTTGGTTAAAAGATCTTTGACAATTGCTTCATCAACAGGGATAGGCAACTCATGGACGAGTTGCCTAGCAGTTTTTTTTTTTTTTTTTCTGTAAGTGAGAGATTCATAGAACACAAACCAAAGCTGAAACGGTTACAAGCCAAGGCCAAGGCATACCCCGTACTAAACAAAATCCAAAGGCATGAACATAACAACGATCACCCACTGGACCAAAAGAAGAAAAATAAGCTAAAAATAAGAAAAACATAGGAAGAAGCAAAATAAAAGACAATATGTACAAAAAATAAACAGAAGCCTGGCAGTGATCGAAAGCAACAATCCATCTCAGAAGAACAAGCCTGTTGTACTAATCACGAGCAGGAAAACTG
The DNA here is from genome assembly GCF_014633365.1 of Diospyros lotus. Taxonomy (NCBI): domain Eukaryota; kingdom Viridiplantae; phylum Streptophyta; class Magnoliopsida; order Ericales; family Ebenaceae; genus Diospyros; species Diospyros lotus. The sequence goes on along the minus strand of NC_068349.1, from coordinate 16,918,644 downwards.
CAAACGAAGCAAGCCCCAACTGGAGAGGCAGCATCGAACACAAGGCATCGAAGGGACTGGGCCTAAACAAGATCACAAAAGCCAGCCTCCAGCAACAAGCAAACAACAACTCAATGGTGAGGGAGAACCTGGTCCCTCAGAAGACGCCAAATATGACAAAGAGCATAACTCTGAATAGACAGTCTGAGTTGGAGAGTCGTCAAATGGGCCCACATAGCGCACTAAATCTAATGAGCCAACTGAGAGGCAGATCTCTCCTGATCACGGAAGCACCTGTTATTGCGCTCCCTCCAAATGAAATACACCACAACATGAAGCACTAGTCTATTCGCCACCTGCCACGGACCCTTGCCACTCCATCTCGCAGTAGCCCAAAGCACTCCAGAATCCCATCGACACCAAGGCTAATTGAATTTCTTTGATCTGCGGAAGAATGTCATCACCTCTCTGGAATAAGGGCACTCGAAGAAGAGGTGACTATGTCTCTCCGCATTCATCTTGCAAAGGAAACATCTATTCGGAAAAGACAAAAAATGGTTAATACGATCAAGTGTAGAAAGACGCTCCCGAATTGCTAACCACAAAATAAAAGAATGAGCTGGAATACACTCCGACGACCACATGAGCCTATGCCAATGTACCCGGGGGCGCTGATCCTAGAAGTCCTTAAGAGCATTCCTAACCAAAAAAACACCATTCGCAGCTAGGAGCCAAAAATTCTCATCCCGGCGTTAAACGCGGGGGAGACTAGGAAGGTGATTCCTAATAAGATCGTAAGCCAGACAGGGGAAAATGTCAGGCCAATTCCAAGAGCCATTCTCAATGAAATCAAAGACCTTGGCCAAGGTATGGATGCCTAATTGTCGAGGCAATTGGCAAGAAAACCGATCAATAAGTACACCCAAAGGGTGCCATTGATCATGCCAAAGGAACACGCTACGACCATCATCAATTTTCCACCCCACTCTAGATCACACAACTCCCCTGAGGGAGAGCAACTTTCTCCAGTACCATGGACAAGCGTATGGCACTTTAAGGAGCCAAAAGCATGCCCCCTTAACTCGATAGGTATGCACCCGCTTCACCCAAAATGACTCCCCATTACCTGAGAGCAAGCGCGAAATAAGCTTGGCGACAAGGGCTTGATTCCAGACATAGAGAGGCTTGAGACCCAGACCCCCTTGCACCTTTGGGCAACAAATCTCCCACCAAGCCACTTTAGCTCTATGGGGGTCAGCATCATCACCACTCCATAAGAAATTACAAATTGATTGCTCAATCTCATGGATCACCCATTTTGACAAAATAAACACAGAGGCCCAGTACACATAGATAATGGAAAGAACATAATGAGTTAACTGAAGGCGGCCCCCAAAGAAGAGCAATCTACTCCGCCAAGAGCAAATCTTATTCTTAACCTTATCATTGATAGGCTGGCAATCCCCATAAGATAACTTGGTGGAAAGAAGAGGCATCCCCAGGTATCACATAGGCAGCACACCTCTCTGGAAACCCACAACAGTCAAAATATTCTCCCTTAAGGACTCATCTCTACAAGAGACTAAGCAATTGCTTTTTAAGGCATTGGCTTTGAGGCCAGACAAACTAGAGAATCTCTCCAAGCAAGATTTCAAGATACCCACCGAAGTAGGATCACCATGGGAGAACAAAAGGAGATCATCTGCAAACATGAGCATCACCAGCCGAGTCTGCTCGCATTTCTAGTGAAACTGAAAATCTAGAGACCTTGTTTGATGGCTAACAATGCCATGCAGAATCTGCATCACAAGGATGAAGAGATAAAGAGATAGAGGGTCCCCTTACCTAAGGCCCCGACCACCAGGAAGAATCCGTTTAACTGCCCATTGATTTTAATGGAATAACGGGGAGTAGTGACACACTCGCGGATCCAGCAACAAAACTACGGAGGGAAATTCATAAGATGAAGGACAGTCAAGAGAAAATCCCACTCCACAGTGTCATAAGCTTTAGCTAGGTCTACTTTCATCGCACATCAAGGAGGCCTCTTGTGAAGGTGATATTGGAACACAAGCTCCTGGGTGAGCAAGATGTTATCCCCAATCGAACACCCAGGCACGAATGTTGCCTGTGCCTCATTCACAAGACCAGAAAGCACGGGTTTGATACTTTTGGCTAAAATCTTGTTAATGACTTTATACAAGACGTTGCAATAAGAAATAGGCCTAAACTGGGACGGCGACTCGGGGTGAGGGACCTTAGGAACCAGACTAATGATAGTCGCATTCATCTGCCCTAAAAGACGGCCTGAGGAGAAGAAGCTCCTGACAGCCTCCACCATGTCAGGCCCCACAATCCCCAAGCTCTCTTGAAGAATTTAACAGTAAATTTGTTCGGCCTAGGGGCTTTATCATCCCCTATGCTGAACAAGGCTCTTTGAATTTCCTCCAATGAGACCTCAGCAATAAGGCCCCCCCACTAATCCCATGACAAGCGTTTGTCAATAAAAGGGGCAATCTCTTTAGGGGACACAAGGGCTGAACGGGCATTGTGACCAAAGCGGTTTTGGAAGTAGGAAACCATACATCTCGCCACATCTTCTTTAGAATCCACAATAGATCCATATTCTTTTTGGAGGCTATGGATATAGTGATTATTTCGCCGAGCTAACATGGACTAGAAGAAGAAGCGAGAACAGCGGTCCCCCTCCGCAAACCACCTTATCCGAGCTCTGAGGCGAAAATAATTAGATTCCTACACCAGATCCGCTAAATAATCTCTATTAAGATCGAGCTCCCGCTGGCGAAGATTAGGATCATGAGGGTTATCCTGCATTTTTCACTGAATTCTGTGCAAACTATCTTGGAGGGACAAAACAAGGTCAGAGACATGACCACTCAACTTATTAAGAGTCTTCATAGCTCCTTTAACCACCTTAAGTTTTTGGACAACTCGAGACATAAGGACCTCGGGAAGCCACCTGCTCCAACTGTCAGCCACCTTATCAAGAAAAAGAGGATGGTCAGCAAGGTGGTTGAGGAACCTAGAAGGGCTACCATTATTCCGAGAAGAACCAGATAAGAAAACCACGGCAGGGCTGTGATAAGAGATTCTTGGTTTAGGGTTTAGGGGCAGTTACTTTGGAACATGAAGGAGTGCTTAGGGTTGCTCATCCAATCGAACGGGAGAGCTGGGAGTAACAACGGGAGACTTACCCCGAGAAAACTTAAGAGATTTGAGCATTTACATGTTTCAACCCCTTAAGTTTCTCAACACCCTCCGCTTCTTGCTCGGCAACCCTATGGTTAAAGGATCAATCTAGTTCCCAACTCCACGGAGTAAGGATATTGAATTTGTGTCCTTGCTCACTCGACCCAACGAAGAAGTACCTCTCCTTCCACTTTTTCAGAGAGGAAGGGTTATCTACAGTGAATTTTCTATGAGGGATAGCCAAGGAGAACCTATGCTTAGCCTTGTCATTGCTGGAAACATCTTACCAAAAAGTCAAGCACTAGGAGTTATGCATCCAGCTCGACGACAAAGAATAAAGGAAACCAAGTTCCTTCACCCATTTGGAGTTAGCTGGGAAGGGCACAAATTGATCATGGAGAAGACTTGAGCCACGAGCTCAACTAAGGGGAGTCCTGGCTCGAGTTGCAATGTGTGTTCGTACACTACTAGACTACCCCTTAATCCCATGGGGGCATTGTACTAGTAACCCCTCTGGGGAATGTGATACTTTTTCACCAAGGGCTCTATGTGCCCCCCCCCCGGGTCAAACTCAAGCAAGCTTGAGTTAGATCCTCGACAAAGTAGCTAGTTCAGATACTTCATCCTCACCACTTGCTTGGTCAGACATGCTGAGCTCAGGAGTCGTGTCTCCTAGGTCAATTAGGTGGGAAGACATACTGATCCAAGCCACTTCCCCTTCCATGTCATCTGCCTTATGTCTTTTTAGAGGTTAGTTGGAAGGATCAAAAGATGAGTTGGACCAAGCTTTTGAGCTCTCAACAATCATTGAGCTGGAGACAAGATTTTGAGAATTGGTAGTGGAGGAAGACATACTGATCCAAGAGGAAGGGGATGGACAACTAACCGAACACAAAGAGAGAAACTAACCGAGCTAAACTACAAAGAAACTTGTTGCACGCAAGCGCTCTTTAGGAATTGGGAGAAGACAAGTAAAACACCCTTGGGGCCAAGCGGGTTTTGTATAGGTTTGCACCATTCTAACTTTAGGTTGTCCAAAAGAGGGCACCATTATGACATCAAGTCAAAAAGACAGCATGGGAAGTTGCAGGTTGCCAAAATATGACCCTTCAAGTACTAATTGAGCAGTCATTGGAAGGAGATAAGCTATAACATTGAATGACAAGCTCATGATTATCAAGTTGTGCTACTCCTTGAACTGAATAGACAGGACAGTTTGAGGAGAAAGGGGGGGGGGGGGGGGGGGGGGGGGGTTAAGTGAGAGAACACTTGAAAGGAAATTAGTAAACTACCTTTGGGAGCGACAAATTACAGGCCGCCACATGTCCCTATCCTAAGTAGTAAGGCATCAAAACTTGTCCTCTTATCAAAGTGACAAGTCAACAGGATTCAACTCTCGGATCTCAATCTTGAAATCCGACATCTATCTAAGAGATTCACTATTATCTCAATTCAGCCTAATGAATCCTTTGTCAGCTCGAAATAGTCAAGATCGAGAATCTCATAAATAACTTCAAGTATCTCGGCTTGCCCCACCTAGATAAGGGCTAGAACTCCCACAAGTAAAACATTTAACTCATAGTGCTTACTGCATACTAGTTGCTCATATCTCCTACTAACTTGAGCGCCAGAAGCTAAGCTGGGGGAATTAGCCTTGTTCTCTCTTGCAGGTACTCATACCAAGGCTAACTTGTGGTGATTGGTCCCCAGCATCATCATTGCGATTTTATATGATAATAACCAAAAAAGGGGCGCACACAGGGCTTTTGCTTTTGCAAGGGTTGTGTTAGGATTGTTCCTATAGTCTCTCTTGCTTTGCAAATTAGTCATGTGACTCGTGTCCACAAATCAAACACAACCTTATAATCATATAGAAGCAACTTTACCACTCATTGGGAAACTTTTGCCCAAGTTTCTTATTTTAAAATCTCAATTTTATCAAATCACCTCCTAAACTTTGAAACCTGTTACAATCTTATGCTGTCGTCAAATTTCAATTAAAGTCATGTTCAAACCATTAGTTTGTGTGCTTTTACGTGACTATTCAAAATTCACGTGAGCACACCTGAGTTACGACCAACAGTTTGGATCATATATCTAATTTTATACGATAATACTGAAATGAATTACCAATCTTTGTGGCCTTATGATTTGTATACAGAATGTGGAACTCTTCTTGAAGCCCTTAGATTTGCATCCAGTGCTGAGCAAGACAATAATTGACAAATTTGCTGCCGTAGGAATACTCCAGGTCTACTTCTTCTCTGTACTCTACCTTGGCAGAAGTTCCTAGTTAATTGAAATTTTAGGATCATGTTGTGATTGACCATTTGAATCCCGACTGAAACCAAAAATTAAGGGCTGTTTAGCGATGGAAAATGATTTTTAATTTTTTATTCCCAATTTTTTTTAATAAAATTTCTAATTTTCTTTTTTATAGAAAATTGGAAAATTTTATTTAGAACTTACAAATACAGAAAACTAATTTGCAATTTATAAGAATAGAACATTTGTTTGAAGAAAGGAGAGACGTTTAATTTCTTTGTGTAACTTATCAGAAAGGGAGATGGAGATGATTTAGGGAAAAGTTTTAGAAAATTGCATTTTTCAAATCACCAAATTAATAAGGAAAACTTAGAAAATCTATTTTAGGAGTTTTCCAAATTTAGTTCAATTCACCCTTTTCAGATCTTCATTTCCTATTTGAACAAGTTTCAAATTTTCTGCTTTTATAGAGTAATTTTCTAGAAACTGGGTTGTTTTTCACAACTAAACAGCTCTTATTATTATTATATTTTTTTTTGTGTGTTTTTTCTTTTTGAGAAAGAACCAAAAATTAATGTTGGTAACGCCTAGTGATGCTCTTTCTTCCTTGCAGGGTTACCTGGATTATGTGAACAGAAGTATTGAGTTGAAAAGAGCAGGGTGACCTCTTCCTAGATGGTGTATCTCTTGTTTTTTCCTCTTTTTTTTTTTTTCTTTTGTGGGGGGGGGGGGGGGGGGGTTATTGAATTGACAGTGGTAAAATAGCCCACCAAAGCATTGGCCAGAACATTATGAAAGGCCTTGTTAACTACAGGTTTTTATTTATTTGATGAATTCAATTTTTTAAAGATGCGTTTAACTCGATATTTTTTGCTTGATTATGGTGTATGTGAATGTCATGCTAGTAGTGTTATATATAAAACGAAGCACTTGAAAAGAAAGAAACAAAATCATAGAGATTAGAGTTCATTTGTTTATAATGTGTCTAGTGATTCAAAATGAATTAATTGTTTATCCCCAATAATGGTTTTAAGTGCTGATTCACCCCTCATCATAATTCTGAAGTCTTGGATGTAAGTCCTTTTCTATGGACATTCTTATTTTTTTTTACATATAAAAAATGATGAATTAATTGCCTGTCAATAAGGATTCATTTTTCTAATTTTTGCAAGTATGAAGTCGCACAGTAGCATCGGGGGTGTTATGTGATGATAAAATTTCATTAAAATTGAAAGGAAAATTCTATAGAATGACTATAAGACCAGTTTTGTTGTACAGCTCAGAATATTAGACAGTCAAATACTAACATAAGTAAAAGACGAGTGTAGCGAAGATGAGGATGTTAAGATGGATGTGCGGCCATACAAGAAAAGATAAAATTAGAAATGAAGTTATTTGTAATAAGATAGGAATAGTGCCAATAGAGGAGAAGATGAGAGAGACTAGACTAAGATGGTTTGGTCATGTGAGAAGGAGATCAAGAGACGCTCTTGTGAGGAGAGTTGATGAAATGAAACAATTAATCAAAAAAAGAGGTAGAGGCAGACCTAAAAAGACTTTGAGGGAGACATTAAAGTTTGATATGAAGTGTATGGATCTTAATGAAGATATGATAAAAGATAGAAATACATGAAGTCTAGAATTCATGTAGCCGATTCCACGTAATGAGATAAAGGGTGGATATGTTGTTGTTATGAAGTTGCACAGTAAGGATGGCAAAATTATCTATCTATACTCTCAAAATCTCGTGGGGATCTGTCCCAACAAACAGGGTGAATAAGGAGAAGTTTCTTACTCCATAGGGACGAGTATGGGGAGAAATTTATACCCAATGCCCATTGGCGAGTACAAGGCAAGGACAGGTTTTGTGGTATCTGCTTGGGGAATACATGCCCCATTCTCGTTAACCCATAATAATTAAATAATATATAATATATATTTTTTAATATCATATTTTCATCTAATAATCATTTTAATTAAAGTTAAACTTTTAACTTTGTAAAGACTCGACATCTCGTCTTTTCCTTCCCCAATCTAGCAATCCTCAACCCCAAGCCTAGAGATGGGAAATGGGCGGGCCAGCCCGCATCCCGCTTAGCCCACTCATTTGGTGGGCCGGGCTGAATTTGGCCCACAAGAGACACGGGCTGGGCCAAGAAAATAAAAATTTGGGCCCGGCACAACCCTATGACCCTTAATAAATGGGCCAAAGTGGGTCGGGCCGGCCCGTGGACCTATTGGGTAGGGCCGGCCCATGGGCCTGGCTATTTGGGCCGGCCCATGAGCCATTTATTTTTAATTTTTTTATATATAATTTTTTAAATATATTTTTTTATTTTTTCTCAAATGTAACTAATATTTTTTAAAATATGTTTATTAATGTTTACTTATAATTTTGATATTTGTAAAATTATGATGTTTACAATAAACATTATGTTTACAAAAATTACACTAAAATTATGTTTACAAACATAATAAACATTATGTTTACAAACATAATTATGTTTACAAGAAACATAATTTTTAATTATTATGTTTATAATTATTAAATACAAACATAGTTTTTAAATTTTTTTTTTATTTTTTGGTGGGTCGGGCCGGGCCATTTTAGCGGGCCAGTTGGTAGGCCGGCCCACGAGCCATTCTGGTGGGCCGAGCCGGGCCGCAGGCCACGTTGCTGGCCCGGCACGGCCATCGTTTTGCTAGGCGAGTCAGCCCGGCCCGTTTGCTACAGTAACGAGTCGGGCCGGGCCAGGCTATGAGACGGGCCGGCACATGGGCCGCCCGGCCCATTTCCCATCTCTACCCAAGCCCAACGAACAACTTCTCATGACCTTCTCCAACTCTCTTTCTTGATGACTGTCGCTCACTTTGCCAAGAAAATGTTGCTCATTTTCCAGAGGTTGAGGCACTCATCCCATCTTCTCTTTCCTTGACCACAACGATTTCGCGTCTTCTCTAGTCTCTAATGCATTTGTGATAGTTGTGGTCACCACTCTTGCCACCATAGCCCACCATCTCTAGTCCTCCCTTTCCTTTATGAAAGATTACCTGGGGGTGGAGAAATCGGGTGTTTTGACTATCTTTACAAATGATGAAAATATTTTAAGAATTTATGATATTGTAAAGTGAATAGAAAAAACAAGAATGCATGTACAAAAATTTTCATAAGAGATAATTTGATAGAATTCATTTGTGAAAATATTAATAAGAGGAAGTATGCTTTTAGGAAAGAATATTTAAGAAACTTTTTTGTATAAAGAGAGATCAGTTTCTAACATATGAAATAAATGTATGCATAAATGTATTTACAGATGGATTTGAAAAGCTTATATGTATGTAATAAAAAACTGTTTTTGAAAGACTTTGAGCATGCAATAAAAACTATTTTACAAAAGATTAATTATCATTAAAATATCATCTAAATACATAGTATAGGCAGGCTCGGCCCTGAGCCAGGGTGGTCAGTGCGATCGCCCTGGGCCCATTATTCAGGGGGGGGTCCAAAATGATTTTAGTAAATATTATATTATATTATTATAATTATTAATTAATTTAATATTTTAAAAAAAAAAAAAACCCTGAATGTGTAACACCCCAAATTTCTTGAGCGTGTTATAATTTAGAATTTCAGGAATATAAAAACTTTTCATATCACAATAGCTGTCATACATCATACAATATCCTAAAAATCCTAATTTTCATCTTCTCAGCTTAACAAACCCAATAATTGAATAGTTAAGACAGGCGTTAAAATCTGGAATGCGGAAACTAAATCGAACCTGATATAGTTCTCAACCATAATACTTTATTTATCGTAAAATTGTTCAAGATGTCTACAAAATATATTACATGGACATCATCAAGTGATAACTGAACATCTTAAACATATCCAAAATTATATAGGTTCGCACAAAAATATGCTAATCATGCTATAGATAGTAATTTAAGCTAATTCTTCAGCTACCTCATTTCCCTTAGAGCCGCTCGTCGAACCTAGAACGTCGAATATTCCAGGAACATAGTCCAATTAGAATATGAATCTTCTAGTGAGAAACTCTAAAAACAGTTTATATCGATGCATGATCAGGTATAAAATATATGAGAAGACAACGAAAACTACTCTGAAGTGCCTCGTGAACACATCAGCCTCCTCCAACGAGAGCTTTCTTAATGGCGAACGCATAGCGCCTCTCGGGAGGTCCCTAACCATGTCACTTTGGCCCGACTTCATAGCACTCATGCAAGCATCACATCCGTTGTTCCTTAGGCTCACAGTCTTCCCCACAAGAGCTTTCTCGATGGCGCACGCATAGCGCCTCTCGGGGGATATCCGACTCTTACTCTCGGTCAATAACAAATAGGTACAACAGTATGGCCACACGAATTTTATAAATGCAACAATTAAAAAGTCAATAGCATATATTTTTCAGAAAAACACATTTCATATATGCAACATGATTTCACGTAAAAGAATAACAAGAGTTTATGTATAAGAACTTCACAAAACACGTCTCATACAATAGAAGTCTCTCATAAGAGAATAAAAAATATGATTTGGAGTATAGGAGTCTCACCTTATTGGTTTATCTCTTGGACGGTATAATTTCACAGCAAACGGCTAAGGTTTTTGCAGAAAACATGCGTTTCGGTAAACTTAACCTCAAATATTTTTACATAAGGTTGAGGGGCATTAAAGTAGGTACAAAACTGGAAAATTTGAAGGAAAATGGGTCCCTCACGCGCCCCAGGAAGGTGACTCACGCGCCTTCACGCGTAGCCACTTTCGGCGCGTGTATCTCACGCGTTGCTACTAGATTTCGGACAGGATTGCGTTTTTTTCGTATTTCAGCCATATCTCCCTCGTTTTAACTCCGATTCAACCCCCTTTGAACCTACGCGACCCTCTCTTCCCCCTCTACAGGATTATAAAAAAAAAATAGGACTTACCTCACTTTTTTTTTGACTGATTTTGGCGAAATCTGACAAAGGCTCGCAACTCTGACGAGGCTCGTTCTCCCTGGCTTCTCCTTCGATTTATTCCCCCCTTCTTGCCGAACTTCCTCCTCTCTCTCTAGAGCAAGCTCCTCCTCTTAGAGTGCCTCAACTCTCAAACTTGGTTGGAATGATTTGAGAACAACCCATGGTGTTTATTTATAGATTTCTTCAACCAATCACATTATGCCACTTGTCACAATCTTAGCCATGGACTCCAAATGCTCACACCGATAATTGAATGGCTTTTCAAATCCAAAACTAGAATGAATTTAACTTTTGGAATCCAAGTTAAAATCCCAAACTTCTCCCAAATAGCATTTTAGCCCTTATTTCAAGTCCTCAACTTTAATATTTTACCACATAGGCTCCTAATTTTATCCTTATTTCATTTGGATAATTCTCTAATTATAATTACACCCTCAAACATCAAATTTATCGAGATACTTAAAATCTCAAAATTAATAATTCAAAATTACTCGATATGTACTATTTCCCGAAGCCCCTTACCGTCATTCGGCTATTTTAGGCTACAACTTAGCTTAATCGAAAAACCATCTCTGATTTAATTTCTTTCAGCGTCATAAATCTCATCTCGAGACGCTCGTCAAAGATATACTTTTGTCCTTAGGTATCTAAGCTCCAGGGCACTCCCTACGATCGATTCGGTCACTTGTTGCCATTTCAAACATATTTTTTGGTATTTTAAATTCACTTAAAATACGTGGCAATTTCACGAAAATATGGGGTATTATAGAACGCCTAGCAATACTAGGCGAACTTCAAGTCCCCTGAAAGCTAACGGACATGAAGTTCGCTTAGTGCTGGCACTAAGAGGACTTGAACTCCGCCTTCAGCGGATTTGAAGGCGGACTTCAAAGTCTGCCTAGCACTCAAGTCCAAGTCCGCTGAAGGCCAGCGGACTTGAAGTATGCTTAGTGCTTTGGGCCTTGAATAATATATTAAAGTTTAATATATTGAAGTTTAAGTTAGCTGAAGGCTCAAACCATTTCTAAATTTTAATATATTAAAGTTTGAATCGAGACAATTTATTTGACTTGAATGTTAAATTTTTAGTTAATTTGGATAGGTTAAATTTTAGTTGAAAAATAAAAATGAGTTCATCACTAAATTTAAATATATATATATAGGGGCTTAATTTTTACTTTTGTCCTGGGCCTTAAACAATTTAGGATCGGCACTGAGTATAGGTTAATTGAATTGTTTTGAGAAAATCAAATGTAAGATATTCATTATATAGTTTTTATATAAAGATAAAGAAATATATTTGAAATGAGGAGTTTATAAAATAGTTAAAAGCAGATGACTTTTAAGATGATTCCAACTAAGAAAGCATTTTAATGATAGTTAGAAAAATAATGCATTAAGCTATGTTTATGAATGAAAGATATGCATAGCAGATAAAGAATAAAGATGTTAAAACATAAATAATAAGAAAGGAATATGAACATAACAATTTAGAGTGGTTCGGTCAACATGTCAAGTTCACTACCTTAGTTCCTCACTGAGGATTTAGAAAATATCTGCTAAAGATATTAGCTTTTAGGGCCCAGCTATAACCCCATGCACAGTTTTTACAAGCCTAAATGAAACCTCCATTTTTGCGAGCTAAGTAGAAACCCCAAGTTTTCCAAACTAAGTAGTAACCTCCACTTTTTATGGGCTAAGTAAAAACCTCTACTTTTCATGGGCTAAATAGAAACCCCCACTTTTTACAGACTTAGCAGTAACCTATTACATGAGGTTTTTTCACATTTGGATCAACCACAACCAAGACATTGCTTTTCAAGACGTAAACATAACCTTTACAAGTTTCACAACACATGTGAAAGGATTTCTTAAAAGAAAAATAAAAGATGTTATAATGATATCAACTATTCTCTTGAACAAAAGAGAGTTATAAGAATGAATTAAGTACTAAATCTCTTATTAAAATTATGGTTTAAATGATATACATAAAACCTTACCAGATAATTTCTTTGAGTGAAGAAAGAATGAAAACAAAGCACACTCACTCAAGCTATATAGATTGGTCGAAGAGAGATTAAGATTGTTGTGTATAGATTTACTCTATGTTGCTCGAACATTAACACACCCGACTATGTTAACAACATAGACTTTCTTGGTGGCTCAACAACTTCTTGATCAATCGCACAACTTGGCCTTTTATAGTAGCTTGACGATCGAATTTTGGCATTGAAACCTGCATACGCTCACAACTTCTTTAATTTGACCATTAACGGTCACATTAGTTAGGAATCATATGTAAATTATAAAGATTAGCATTAAATGCACTATACATATTCATATTTTTCATTCTTTTATAAGAGAACACAGTTAAACGTCTTGAAATAAATCTCAAACAGTCAAAAATTTCTCTTTTTGCATACTGAGTAACGACTATAAAATTTAAAATGAAATGTCAGTCACTCGACTATGTCCACGAGATACTCAACTAATGAAGCGCATACTCGATTGATGAATCCAAGTAATCGATTATAGATAAGCCTCAGTCAAGTAAGACCAAGTCATTGCTCGACTAACTTGCAAGCCACAAAGACTTTGCATTAAGCACTTGATTATCAGGCTAAGCTTACTCGACTAACAAAAGCATACACTTGAGTGTAGATAACTAATACTTGATTAAAATTAAGCACAGAGACTTAGCCAGATTTTATTCAATCCTTACTCAATTAAACTATATAGATACTCAATTAAGAAAATACATTAGTCGATTGAGAGAAAGACATACTCAACTAAGGAGATACTTGGAGTTTTGATAATTGAAGGATACTCAACTAAAAAACATCCTTACTCGATTGATTTTGCAAATACAGAGAGCTTGTAAAAATTACTGAGTAGAAAATCTTAATAGTTGATTAAAAAGAGATTTTGCTAAAACACTTAATCAACTGATTTGAAAAACACATAAAACAATACTCGACTAAAAATATGCTCCAATTTTATTAACTATCAAGATACTTGATTATAGAGATACCATACTCGATTGTAGCTTTAATAAATCAGATTTTGTATAACACATACTTGAGTAGGTTTTTATGATACTCAATTAAATACTTGAATATATTAAAAAATATACTGAGCAATACTTGATTGATTTTAAAGAAAACTATTTTCGATCGAAGGCAAGTTTAGAAGTTTTAAAAGATTGTTTGAATACTTTGTCTTCAAAATCTTCAAAAATACATATACTTAGTTTACAAAAGGCTTTTACACTTAAGCCGAATTTTTAAAATATTTTCTCAAACATTTAACATCAAACTCGATTAACATAAAATTATATTTTGTTGTTTTGAAGTATATAGGAATATATGAGTCCGAAGTTCTCCAATTTAAAAAATATATATATTTATAAGTTTCATACTCCTTTATCAACTAAAATCGATACTTAGCTGTCTTTGAAAGAAATAAATAACTATATGAGTATGAGGTTTTTCAATATACATATATAAAAAGATTTATATAAAATATTTTGAAAATAATCAACAAACCAAATTTACTAAAAACATATTTTTTCCATAAATCAAAACATAAATTTCTCAACACTTTGTTTTATTAATTTGTTTTAGATGAAAAATGTTGGCAACAATCTTAGTGCTGAACATGATCGTTCTACCCATGATCATCAATGTCCTTTACCAGTTGTCATCTTAAACATGGACTCGTAAGTAAGCATTGATTCAAATGCAACTCCATCTAGAACAATCACTCATTTAAGCCCAATTAAAGCATGAGAAGAAAAAACAAACCAAAAAGGACAATTGATGGGAAGTGGAAAGCAATTTGTAGTCATTGCAAGAAACAACTTAAAAGACATATCAAGGGTGATGGTACTAGCCACTTGAAATCTCACTTCAAAGTTTGTCTATTGATGACTCAAAGGGACATATGTTGGGGTGTGTTACCCAACAATTCCAAGGCGATGATGGTAAGATCAGGTAAGTATAACACTATCATAGGCTTTGGCCCGCAATTGATAGATTTAAAGGTCCAAACCCACTTATAGGAAGCCCGATAAAAAGATGGCTCAAGTAAGTTTATCTTGTTTTTGAGGAAAGCGAGCTCGGCCCAATTGCTCAAACAAGAACCAAGCCCAACCCATTTTGGTCTAAGCTCATTAGCTGCCCTATCTAAAGTCCATTATTCTCCTTATCTTTATCTAGCCTATTAGCCCATTTCTCATCTTATTTGATCTAGCCTATTTGAAGATGTTGCAGACTTGGTCATCCAAGCCATTCAAATCCAAGTTTGTTCTCCCCCTTTCTCTCACCCTTATCTCATCTCTTCCGAATACATAGGGAGCTTATCCTCATCTTGGTGAAATGCTATCAGGTTCCTCGATGGTTATCTACATATATTATGTTGATGGGTGTGGTTTTTAAGAGTGGCGAGAAAAGAGAAAGGGAGAGAGAGAGTGATAAAGATAGCCGAAGAGGAGAAAGAGAGTGGTTGTTGGTATTCATTCTGGGGTTGGGGTTATTTTCTTCCAATTGGGGTAGATTTGGGTTCAATCTAAGGCTGGTTTTGCATTTTCCTTGGGATCGATTCTTGGCTTTACCTTAGTGGGTCTTGGACTGATCGATTTGAGCCTTGAAGCCCCACCTTCATCTCTTCCATTGCCATCGATTCATCGGAGCACAACAAGGAGTTTTATTTTGACTTTTCAGTTTCTCGTTTTTTTTTTTTTTTAACTCACTGTTTTGTGTTTTTCTTTGATCTAATTTCGTGGGTTTATAGATTTTGCAAGGCATTTTCACAACAAATTGGTATTAAAGCCCGATTATGATTCTGGGAGGTTTCGCAAAACCCTAACCCAGATTCCGAGATTAGTCGAGATCTCCCTGCTTCGTTCATATTAAAGCGCATGAGACCCTTCATTGGTCTCCCGACGTTGAGGCGCACTTGTGGGTGTGGCACATGAAGCTTGAACCTTTGTCGATCGGCAACATGTGGCTGCTCTGAGGACGATGCATGGCAGCTCCAACAACTACCGTGGGACTTCAGTAGACGCAACTCCGAACAGCGTGCTCAAATCAACGAGCCCATCATTCCTACATGGTTTGATTTTTCCACCTTTCTTTCATTTACGGACTGTAAAATCAGTACGCTTGATGAGAAATACTTTAACCCTAATTTAAATTCTAGCAACTAGCAAGCCATCATGTAAGGGTGTCCATTAGGATTGAGGGTTAGATGTAACATCCTGCTCGAGCGATAAGAAGGACCGGAACAACTTACCCTAATGGGCCTACGTGAACTTCCCAGTGGGTCACCCATCCCTGGATATCCCCAGCTTAAGCACGCTTAATTTGGGAGTTCCTTGCCTACATTCAGCCCAAAAGATATCCAGTTGGTGTTGTTTCCTTTCTTACACTATCCTCGATATATACTAACTTCTCTAGGCTCTTGGGGTATTACATTCTCCCCCCTTAAGCACGTGACGTCCTCGTCATGCGACCTCACAACCGGTCCCAGATCTCCCCCCTTGCATGGCCAATGTGGGATTCGCCTAAGGTGCCTACACGCACCCCCCATAAGGGCCTACACACACCCCCCTCGGGACTCAGCCTCCTCGTTGAGGTTTGCCCCACCAACGCGCTCAGAGGCTCGGGGGTCGGCTCTGATACCACCTATAACGCCCCACTCGAGCGATAAGAAGGACCGGAATAACTTACCCTAATGGACCTACGCGAACTTCCCAGGGGTCACCCATCCCTGGATTTCCCCAGCTTAAGCACACTTAATTTGGGAGTTCCCTACCTACATTCAACCCAAAAGGTATCCAGCTGGTGTTGTTTCCTTTCTTACACTATCCTCGATATATACTAACTTCTCTGCGCTCTTGGGGTATTACATTACACTATGGTTGTAACTAATGCGTGTTGCTAAAACTAGGGTTAATTGTGATTATTTGCCTTCATTAACTGTGTTTTTGTTCTCTGTGTGACTAAGTGGCAGTTTTATTTGTTAATTTCCTATTTGTTTAGTTGTTGTTAAAATTGTACCTTGAAACCATACCTGCATTCATCCTCTTCCTTAGCCTAAGAATTAGTTTCGGTTGGCATCTAAAGGGTCTAAAACTAGTGTGTATTTCCAATCTAGAAAAGCTTACTTGAATATGTTTCTTGTTGCAACTTGTGTGTTTTGTGCATCTCATGGTTACACAACACTTTGAGTTAGGTGTATTTAATGGAAAATGTGATTTTGCAATTTGGCAATAGAGAATGAAAGGAATTCTGGTTCAACAAAAGGTTTCAAAAGCTATCGATAGTTCTTTTGATAAATCTGTCACAAATGAAGAAAAACAAGAAAATGATGAACTTGCATATACTTCTATTATCTTGCATTTGTCTAACTCAATTTTACACAAAGTTGGTAAACATGATACTACTCAAGAACTTTGGAAAAAACTAGAGAAACTCTATTTAGCTCAGTCCACTCCTAACAAACTCTTCTTACTTGAAAGTTTATTTAGCTTTAAAATTAACCCCTCTAAAGATATAAATGATAATCTTGATATTTTCAATAAACTTGTTCAAGATATCTCTAACTGTGGTGAAAAATTATCGAAGAATATAAAGCTATCATTCTTTTAAATGCTATTCCTGACATAAATAAGGAGGTCAAGAATGCTATCAAATATGGGAGGGAGACCCTTATCCCAGATATTGTAGTTGAATCTCTTAAGTGTAAGGAGAGAGAAATTAAAACTGAAAGAAACGAGAGAAGAGGTGGAGAAATACATCTCGTGAGGGGAAGGCCTCTCAAACTAGGGGTGGTGAGGGACAAAATAAGAGTGGCAAGAAAAATGATAGAAGTAGGTCTAAGTCACAGGGGAAAGCGAAAGGTAGAAAATGCTATGGTTGTGGGAAAATATGGCATTTTATAAAAGACTACTATGCAGAGAAAAAGAAATAAAGACAGAAAGAAAAAAATGAGACCAATGTTATATCTTCTCGATGTGAGACAGGGGAGGTATATATATTAATGAATCCTAAACCCTCTGAGATTAACCTATCTATGAACTCCCATATGCATGAGTGGATTCTAGACTCTAGTGTATCTTTTCATGTCACATCTCATAAACAATGGTTTGAAAACTTACATGAGTCTGATCATAGGCATGTCATTATGTGTGATAATGTTGCTTATAAAGTTGCTGGTGTTAGAGACATAACTGTTAAATTTGAAAATGGCTTTGTGCATACACTGAATGGAGTCAGATACATTCCACAAATGGGTAGAAATCTAATTTCTATAGGGGAATTAGAGAAGGTAGGCTTTACTGGTGGGATTGGCAGTGGCATGATTAAAATTTTTAAAAACGCACTTAGAGCCTTTAAGGCTATTAGGAAAATTGGCATTTATATTACTTATGTTGAAGTAATTAGTGGCACTACTCCCACTATTACATCCATTGACACTGATCTCCCACAAAAGTGGCATAATAGGTTAGCCCATGTAAGTATTAAGGGACTTAAATTCCTTAATGATAAGGGTGTGTTTGGTAAGGATCAGGTGTCAGATTTTTCATTTTGTGACCACTGCATGCTTGGCAAACACCACAGGCTTTCTTTCTCATCTAGTAGTCATAAGACATCTAGAGTCTTAGAGTACATTCATACGGACTTATGGGGTCCTGGGAGCAATTCCACTTTTGGAGGTAATAAATATGTTTTATCCATCATCGATGATTACTCTAGGCATGTCTGGGTCTATCTACTAAAAGAAAAATCTTATACTTTCCAAAATTTTAAAAATTTGAAAATCAAACTGGCAATAAAATAAATTTTTTGAGGACAGATATGTTGGAAATGTATGCCCTAAAGACACGTTTTGTTTAATTTATGGTAATGATGTTTCTTTTAGTCAGTTTATGGCACATATATTATTTGCATTTAATTGTTGGAAAAGTGTCCATGCTATTAAGTAAGTGATTCATGTGATGGGTCGTTCTTCACAGTTAGGCATGAATCATGGGTACTTAATAAGCAAGAAAATATTACTCTTGATCTTTTGATAGAACTGGGCATTCTATCATGATAAGATCATTGTGCAATAGATCCTAATGGAGAATGGCTTGCCTTAGCCAGTAAACAGTCCGTTTACTCTAATTGTACAAGCGCATTTGGAATGCGTAGAGTGGACCTGTGATAGAAGCTAATGACAAAGTACTAATTATTATGGAGCTGGTCTATCACTACTACTACGTGGACGAGTACTCTAATACTTGAGTATTAGTTGGTGGTCTAGTGAACCTAGAGCTATATTCTTAGATTCACTGTAGGTGAGGTCTATCAAAGATCAATAACCTTTTGAGTTGGGAGTATGATTTCTAATTAGCTAAGACAGACTAATACAAGATAGTTTCTGTGATTCACCCCCTTGTGATTGTCCAAGAATAATCAAATAATCCAGGGCCCTGGGAAAATGACTTAAGAGTGTGTGCTTCTGGGTAGCTCCCAGTGATAAGCAAGTACATTCGAGTAGTCACGGATTATTGGACTAGTGATCTAAGAATGGTAGAAATCATTTAGAGAGATGTTAGTACATTATTCCTTTCTAAATGATGGGTGTTACGCAGAGGGGTATTTTCGTCATTACACTAGTAGGTCAAAGACATTGCATATGCAAAATTATTCGTGGGGTCAGTATTACCATATGGTGATAGTTGGAACACTTAGAATGACAAAATATAGCTACTAGGTAGCAGGGATATTTTGGTCATTTTAGTAGCCGTGAATCATTTGTCTTTTGGTCCCCGGGGTAGCTCGATATAACTCATGTATTATTTAATACATTTGGCTTGTTGGGTGAATTACATTGAGAGAGAATTATTTTATTCAGAATGGTCCATAATTAATTGGGCTAGAATAAAATAATAGTTCATTAGTTTTTTAATTAATTAATTGGGCTAACCCAATTAGAAAATTAATTAAATGAACTTGGCCCACTAGGGTTTGGCCCACTAGGGTTTTAACCCTAGGGTTCTCCCTATATATATTCTCTCCTTGGTTGTTTTTCATCTAAGGGTTTTTTTTTTTTTTTTTACTCTTCTTCACCAAAAGAAAGGCCACGAGTTTGAATCATACCTTTGGAAGATCAAGAGAACGTTCAAGTTCTGATGCGAAGGAACCGAAGGATTGCAGGACAGCCGTCATCTCCACCACGAGAAGAAGCTCCCGCCCATCCTCCTCCTATCGCTTCATTCCGTCCGGTAATCCGAAGAAAAAGTAAGTTTCCTAGATTCTAATCAATACGAGGAAAGTTTTTATTTTAAAACACTTCCATTGCATGCTATGTATCCTCGTGATGATCCTTCAGGATAATGGTCTTGAGTTTTGTAATATTGGTTTTGATAATATGTGCATTAAGAGTGGCATCACTAGACATAAAACAGTTTCTTATACTCCACAACATAATGAAAGGATGAATAGGACTTTACTTGATAAAGTAAAATGTATGATGTTAAGTTCTGATATGCCTAAGTCATTATGGGGTGAAGCGATTATGAGTACTTGCTATTTGACCAATTTGACTCCCTCTATCGTTTTGAATGGTGATACTCCTTATGAACGTTGGTATGGTAAATGTGCTAACTATTCTATGTTGAGAACCTTTGGTTGTGCCGCTTTCTCTCATTAGAGTGAGGGAAAGCTAGATCCTAGAGTTAGGAAGTGTGTTTTCTTAGGCTACCCTAAAGGTGTCAAGGGATACAGGTTATGGGATAGAAGCCAAAATGGTGTTAAAATCATTATTAGTTCGGATGTCACATTTAATGAATTAGATATGCCATGTCTTAAGGATGAATCTGATTTGGTGAGTGAGAAACAATAAGATAGTGTCTATGAAGAGTTTGAGGTTGAGGTGGAGAAAGTGAGAACCCACATTCTCGTTGCCCCTGAGTAAGGTGGAGAATGACACATAAGATCAACCTATTATTGAGAAAGAGAGTAGTGAGGATATAATAGAAGAACATCCTGATGACCATGACCCTCTAACCAATTATCAATTGGATAGAGATTGAGAGAGAAGACCACATAGAACTCCCAAAAGATTGGGAATCGATTATAGTCTTGGTTATGCCAGTTATCAAGAATTAGTTGATAAAGAGTCAAATATATATGATGAGGTAATTAAAAGTGAAAACTCTAAGAAATGGATCAAAACAATGAAAGAGGAGATAAGGTCCCTCTATAAAAATTAAACTTGGAAATTAGTACCTAAGCCGAAGGACAAATCCTCAATGGGTTGTAAATGGATTTATAAAGTTAAAGAAGGTACTAGTAGGGATGAACCAATAAGATTTAAAACTAGATTGGTAGTTAAGGGATTCACCCAAACATGAGGGGGAAGACTATAATGAAATCTTATCTCCAATTGTGAAGTATACCACTATACGTGTCATACTAACCTTAATTGCATATTTTAACTGGGAACTTGAACAGCTTGACATGAAAACTGCATTCTTGCATGGTGATCTTGAAGAAAAGATTTATATGTCTCAACCCAGGGATTTTGAAGATAAAGATAAACCTAATCGTGTGTGCTATCTTAAAAAATCATTATATGGTTTGAAGCAGTCCCTTAGGCAATGGTACAAACACTTTGACTCTTTTGTGCATTCCATTGGGTTTAAAATGAGTTAATTTGATCACTGCCTATATTTTCAACAACATGATAATAGTTGTGTTCTTATTATTATATGTTGACAATATGCTTTTAATTTACCCAAATTTGAAGATAATAAATGAGATAAAAATAACTCTAAATAAAGAATTTGATATGAAAGATCTAGGCAATGCTAGAAAAATCCTAGGCATTGAAATTAAAAGGGATAGATCAAATTCATATTTATTTTTACATCAATCATCTTATATCCTGAAAATATTTAGCATGCATGATCGTAGACCTATCACCTTACCTCTAGCTAACCATTCCATATTATCTAAGGAATAGTCCCTTACTAATGAAGAAGAAAAAGAATACATGAGTAAAATACCATACGCTAATGTCTTTGGATCAATAATGTATTTAATGGTGTGTACTAGACCTGACTTAACTCATGCAATTAGTACACTTAGCAAGTTTATGTCTGATCCTAGTCCTAAACACTGGGAGGCACTGAAATGGTTATTAAGATATCTGAAGGGTTTTTATGATATTGGCTTGTTGTATAAATACACAATTGAAGAAGTGAAACTAAAGGGTTTTACCAATTCTGATTATGCAAGTGATAAGGATAATATGAAATCTACATCTTTCTATGTGTTTACTTTGTGTAATTCTTGCATTAGTTGGAAGTCACAAATCCAACACATTGTTGTACTCTCTACCACTGAATCAGAATATATAGCTTCCACTTAAGCTATTAAAGAAGCACTATGGTTTAAGGGCTTCCTTAAAGAACTAAGTGTTTTAAGTGATAATGTGATCGTATATTTAGATAGTCAATCTGCTATTCATCTGTGTAAAAATCTAGTGTTTCACGAATGCACTAAGCACATAGATGTCAAACTTCATTTTATACGTGACAATGTGTCTCAACATGTTGTTTCACTTGAGAAGGTATTGTCTGAGTATAACCCTTGATATGGGAACTAAGGTTCTCACGTTGGCCAAGTTTAGAAATTGTCTTACACTTCTAAACATTGGTAAAGGTAAATGAACATTCCAATTTGTTTGGTACTTTCGTCAATTAATGTATTGTTTACTTGTGTGCAGGCCTTGTTAGGTATCAAGGTGGAGATTTGTTAGGGTGTGATACCCAACAAGTCTAAGGCAATGATGGTAAGATCAGGTAAGTATAAAACTATCATAGGTTTTATCCCGGGATTGATAGATTTAAAAGTACAAACCCACTTATAGGAAGCCCGATAAAAAGATGGCTCAAGTAAGTTTATCTTGTTTTTGAGGAAAGCGAGCTTGGCTTAGTTGCTCAAACAATAACCAAGCCTGACCCATTTTGGTATAAGCCCATTAGTTGCCCTATCTAAAGCCCATTATTCTCCTTATCTTTATCTAGCCTATTAGCCCATTTCTCATCTTATTTGATCTAGCCTATTTGAAGATGTTGGAGACTTGGTCGTCCAAGCCATTCAAATCCAAGTTTGTTCTCCCCCTTTTTCTCACCCTCATCTCATCTCTTCCGGATACCTATGGATCTTATCCTCATCTTAGTGAAATGTTATCTACTTCTTCGATGGTTTCTACATATATTATGCTGATGGGGGTGGTTTTTTAGAGTGGCGAGAAAAGAGAGAGGGAGAGAGAAAGTGATAGAGATAGCTAAAAAGGAGAAAACGAGTGGTTGTTAGTATTCATTCTGAGGTTGGGGTTACTTTCTTTCAATTATAGCAAATTTGGGTTCAATCTAAGGCTAGTTTTGCGTTTTCCTTGGGACCAATTCTTGGCTTTACCTTAGTGAGTCTTAGATCGATCGATCTGAGCCTTAAAGCCTCACCTTCATCTCTTCCATTGTCGGCGATTCATCGAAGCACAATAGGGAGTTTATTTTGACTTTTTGGTTTCTCGTTTTGGTTTTTTTTAACTCACTGTTTTGTGTTTTTCTTCAATCTAATTTCATGGGTTTGTGGATTTTGCAAGGTGTTTTCACAACAACATAAAATAGACATTTTTGAAACCCAAAAAAAAAAATATGTGAATGATGGTAAAGTACCTCTTAAGGCATATAATTTTGATCAAGATCATGCAAGGAATGAGCTTGCTAAAATAACATGAGTATCCCTTATTAATGGTTGAACATGTTGGGTTTAAAAGATTTGCAAGTGCTCTCCAACCCATGTTCCAAGTGATCTCTCAAAACATATAATCAAGAAAGACATCTTAAACATCTATGACTAGAGAGTTAAAATCATGAACTTGTTGGAAGAGAATCAAAGTAGAATTACTATCACCACTAATATATGGACTTCAAGCAATCAAAAGAGAGGTATCTGGCTATTACAACACACTTTGTGAATGACTCTTGGATTTTACAAAGTTGAATAGTGATGTAATTTGCATCATTAAGTATATAAATATTTTGGAACATTTATTTCAAATTATATTTAATTTACTATGTGTATTCCATTTTGTTGCAACCATCTTTGACTTTGATTTTCGTTAAAACATTATTAACATTTTTTTTTCTATTTTGTGTAGATTTATCTATGTGCCTTGTCCACACATTTTTTAGATACTCTGTAACACTCTTATTGATTGTTGATGGACTAAAATCTTGATACAAAGTTATCAACACTGACAATAGATGATTGATCTACTAATGACTTACTGATTATCATGCTATCTGAAAAATGATCTTCTAAGTTAGTATAGTTGGGTGAAAAGTGACTACATATGTGTTATTATGCTCATATTTGGAATTTGATTGTTAAAGATGGGTTAGAGGAAATCTTTTGATATTACTTAGAAAATTAGGGATAATGTGGCTTATTAGATAGCAACACCAGAAAGAGCAAAAAAGTTTCAAGAGTCAATACATCAATTGAAAGTTAGTTTTATTAAGAAGTTAATTAATTCTTTATGTTAAGACTAGGTGGAATTCTTCCTATTTGATACTTACTATTTTGCTTTAAGTTAAAAGATGTCTTTAGACACTTAGCTCAATGAGAGCCTTTATATGACAGTGAGCCACCTCCAAGTGATTGGGAATCAACTAGGGATATTTGTGAGAGATTGAAGGTGTTTCATAGTGTAACTAAATTGTTTTCTAGAAGAAAGTATCCTACAACTAATATTTGGCTCCCAAAGATATGTGAGATTAGGTTAACTTTAAGAAGTTGGCTTTATTATGATAAACTAGTCACAAAAAAAATGGCAACAAAGATGATTGCCAAATTTGCTAAGTATTGGTCTAAAGTTACTAATGTCATGGCCTTAGAAACTATCCTAGATCCTAAATACAAGTTGGTACTATTGTAGTATAATTTTCCTCAAATATATGGAGATCAAGCTAAAGGTGAAATTAATAGGATCAAACAAATGTGTGTGGATGTGATTGATCAATATAAAAAGAAGTTGAGGAATGAGCTTGGTAGGCTTCAATTTGAATCCTCAATCAATTCTTTCTCTCATTCAAATATCACTACAAATGATGATCCAAATTCTCATATGGCCAAATTTGATGCCTTTGTTGCTTCTTTGTTTAACTTAACAAATTCCAAGTCTGAGCTTGATGACTATCTTCAAGAGAACCTAATACCTAAGACTCTTGAATTTGATATATTGGGTTGGTGGAAGAATACCTTCAAATATCTTATTTTGAAATTAGTGGGTAGATATGTCTTGGTTATTCCTGTATTTATTATGGCATCAAAATTTTCTTTTAGCACCAATGGGAGATTTATATGTCCACATCATGGTAGGTTCATCCAAATACATCAAAGGCACTAATGTATGAACAAGATTGGTTATGGGCTAATACACAAGTGTTATTACCTAAATACAACAATAAATTTACAGGTAATGGAGTCATCTTCAACCATTAAGATTATGTAAAAGAAAGAAATCCATCATAGGGGCGCATGGTATTTCCTGTGCAAACCGTCAAATTGTTAAGTCAGACCTATGTTGGAAGTAAGAAAACAATGAAAATCATAGAGTATTTTTTTGTAGAATGACTCTCTTTTCTTTTTCTTTTCTTTTTTTCTTACCTCATTTGGGAAAATGACCCCCTAATTATAGGAAGGTGTGCCAACTTGGGAGGGGTATTTTGTTTTTTTTTTCAATTTTATTTGGGACAGAGAAGGTTTTACGCTCTGGTGTAGAAATACCATGAAATGTGTGTCTCCGAGTGATAGAGATGTCTCTCTACGCTTTTTTCACGAGGAAAATTCAAGAGGGGGTTTTTTGGAAGCTCCTTATCTAAGGGGTTAACCTTCTCAGTCCCTTAATTGGGTATGTTCTTTGTTAATGGACCTTAGCCTAGTGGACATTAATTGCTTCCCACTATTTTCTTCAAGTTTCTTGAAAAAAAAAAAAGTTTTGATGGACTTTTCCTCTAGGAGAAAATTTAAAAGGGCACTTCTTTATCTAGCACTAGTTACTAGCCTTAGCATGAACCTCACCTTATCAAATCTATATCTTTTTATCCGAGGGTTGTGATCTTTTGCCGCCATTTCTTTCATATCGTCTAGATCGATGCGTCCCCTAGCATTTCTTCTCTTAAGGTTTCCTTATAAGAAGGGGGTTTCAATCTTTCTTTCATTTGTTATCCTTCGTTCGAGCTACTTTCTCTTCTAAGTTTTTGGTTGTTTTCTTCAAAGAAATCCTTCGTGGCCTATAGATTCATTTCTCCTCAAGAGACTTACCAACTAGGAAGCAAAGTTAGAACAAACAAATGAATCTACAGAACAAGGCCTGCACACAAGCAAACAATACATTAACTTTGCTTCCTAGTTGGTTCTCTTGAGTGAGAAAAAAATCTACAGGTCACGAAGGAAGGGGAATCATTATCCTCAAGGAAGGGGAATGATTCTCGAGAATCGTTCTAGGTTTACCGAGGTTGATTTGTCTTAGATAATCTTTACTTGTATGGCACCCCACACCCAAGAGAGGGGTGGATTTGGAATTTAAAAAAATATATGTTTTGAAGAGTGTTTTTCTAAAATAATGAGTATAATGAATGTTGAAAATTTAGTAATTAAAGTGTAATGTAATGAAAAGCTTTGCGAAAATGTACAAACACAAGAGACAAGAACATTTTAGAGTGGTTCGGCTATCCCTAGCCTACATCCACTACTCTAGCTCTCCACTAGAGATTTCTAAATTTACTAAATCAAACCCTAACTGCAAACCGCAGTCTAATACAACCGTTAGCTATCTTGATAGCCTTCTAACACACCCACCAGGAAAAAAAACAAATTACAAGATTTCGAGAACGAGAGATACTACTCTCAAAAATAGAACTCTCTCTTAAATTTCAACAACAACAACGGTTGAAAATAGAACTTACAGAGAATAAACCAAGCCTTGTGAAAGAGAGAAAATTAATGTAAATAGTGTAAGCTTAGTGAAACAGTACGTTTTTTAAAATTGAAAGCTTTTGCACATTTTCTAAGTCTCCTAATCTTTCTTCACTTTTGAGCTTAAAATATCTAAGTATATATAGCTTTTAACCTATCTTCATTTAATATAGTCATTCAAGGACAAACCTACAAGTTTCAGACTATATAAAACTAAGGAAAAAACAAAATACAAGATTTCGAGAACGAGAGATACTACTCTCAAAAATAGAACTCTCTCTTAAATTTCAACAACAACAAAGGTTGAAAATAGAATTTACAGAGAATAAACCAAGCCTTGTGAAAGAGAGAAAATTAATGTAAATAGTGTAAACTTAGTGAAGTAATGCGTTTTTGAAAATTGAAAGCTTTAGCACATTTTCTAAATCTCCTAATCTTTCTTCACTTTGAGCTTCAAATATCTGAGTATATATAGCTTTTAACCTATCTTCATTTAATATAGTCGTTAAATGTCAAACCTACAAGTTTTAAACTATAGAAAACTAGTTGTTAGTAAATCTCTCGATAGTAACGATCGACAATTTCAAAATGCAATCAACAGTTTATCCGAGAATAGAAATCAGTCAACTGTTTAGTCTTAGAACATTAATCCAGAATGTATGCATTAAATTGGTCGAGTTGTTTTAAGGACCAATCAATAGTTCCAAAGAACTAGTCGACAGTTTTAAAGAAGAAATTGATAGTTTAGAATACCAGTTGACAGTTATGAAGAATAAGTTGATAGTTTTTCACTGCATTCAATGTTTAATTGATTTTTCTTCCATTTTCAAGTTACTTTATTTGTCTTTTAAAACTTTAACAATATTTTAAGATCCATAAGATTTCATTGATTTTAAAAGACAATTTCAAAAACCATTTTCAAGAATTCAAGAATTGTTTAAGATCAAAACCTTGAAGTCCAAAACACTTATTATAACATATCCAGAACCTTTAAGTCTAATATCATAGTTTTGTCTTTAAAATATACATTATCAAAACACATTCAAAATAAAGTCAACAATTTTGGAGAGAGTATGAGCAACCTTCCCCTTTCCTAGTGATTACATAGTGAGGTTATTAAAGGAAAAGGAAACTTGTACTGCTCATGTCGACAATGAGTGCCTTGATGTTCATGCAGCTTCCTTGTCCACGAGTTTTTGATTCCTCTTCTCTAAATTTTGCTTTAGTTTCTCGAGGGCAAACTCCTTAGTTCTAAGCCAACTTCACCCTAACAAGTG
The DNA here is from genome assembly GCF_014633365.1 of Diospyros lotus. NCBI lineage: Eukaryota > Viridiplantae > Streptophyta > Magnoliopsida > Ericales > Ebenaceae > Diospyros > Diospyros lotus. The sequence continues at coordinate 16,890,890 of NC_068349.1, read as the reverse complement.
GACCCAAATGGTCGTGTTCTCTATTTTGTGTCATTAGAGTGATGTGGTGCCATCCCTGGAGCTGCTTACTTGCTTTTATAAGCTCTGGGGGTGGATCAAAGAATTGGATTTTTCACTTTCTAGAGGGTACCAAGCGTTAATAAGTCGTTTGTTAATCTTCCTATTAAGATTGATGGATTTGAGATGAATTGATTTGTGGTAAAGCCTCATTTGGCTAGGATACTCCCTATCAATGGTGCTAGGACATCATGTGGGAAGTGCAGGTAGCTTGGTTTCCACCTCCCAAGGTTTTATAGGTAGCTTATGTCGTGACAATAAAGAGATTAGCATCTCCCAGCCTCGTACATCTTCTAGAGGTCCTCACCTAAGAGAATGTCGCTGCCACAGGGTGACAACTTCCTATTAATTAGTTGGAAGGATCCTGTACATGTTTGGAAAAAGGGGTTCTCGTCACTCGTTAGACCAAGGAGAGTGACACCAAGTTCACTGAGGATCCCTTTGGCGATATCTTCCAAGTGGCAACTTCCTCTTCTAATGATGGATGGGAGAGAGATGAGTAATAAGAGGGGGGGAGCGGTCTCATTTGCCTACATCCATGTCCCCGCAGGAGCCAATCTCTCTTGAGGGTATTATTCTTATTCTCCTTTTACCATTCTTCATTTTTTATTAATTAGAGTTTTATTTTCTTTAGCTTGTTTCTGGATATAGGTCACTTTATCGATATTTCCAACAAGAGAGTTACCTCTGGTGTAATGATGTTCCAATGGCTAAGTCCAACAAGTGGGCTCATTCTTCCCTAGGAAAGGTTGTTCCCTCTGTTATGGAAACTACCACGATCGAGATGGCTCTTTCTCCCTTTGTTTAGATTCCATATATCCCTACGCCTACTTTTGGGGCTCCTTCTCCCCATTCCATTGTGCCACTTGTAGTCTTTCTAGCATCTTATCTGGCTATCATGGAAGGGTCCCTGCCATGTGTCCCCTTTGGTTAACCATGCATGTGAGGAGGTAGTTTCAGCCATCAATCTGGAGAAGCACCACCATTGAGGTTGGGTGGAGTGCAATTATTTTTGCCCTTCTTTTCATAAGGACCGAACGATCCTAAATGAGGAGCAAGGTTGTCATTATCCTCCCATCCTTCTCAAAATTAATCCTCCCACTCTCCAATTAATCCAGCTTCCAAATGATCATCGCTTGAGGGGGGACCATTTTTAGGTTTACCCGGAGGTGATTAACACTGATTCTGTCATTGATTCGAGGATTGGAACCCACCAATTTATTCGTCCATCCTTTCTCAGGATTCAACAAGATGTTTGGCAACTTTCCTCAAATACTAGATGGTTGTAAGAGGTTACTCGTGCAGGTGAGGCCTTTAGCGATTCCTTTATTGTTGTACTATCTCTTAACTTCTTATTTTCTTAATCTATTATTCTTGGGTTTCCTTTCTAGGGACAATAAATGATGGTGGCTAATGCCTAGAGCTAGATGTACTATCAATTCATCCAAGAGTAGATGGAATGGTGGAGGAGAAAGCAACAGAGGTGGGACACCAAGTACTAAAGAAATCAATCTCTCATCCATAATCTAAAGCGAGAGCACGAGGAGTTAAAGGGGTGTTACTAAAGCATTTTCAAGTAACTTGAGGAACTGAGCATTCATTACACTTCTCGAGTTAGCTCACTTGAAGAGGAGGTGCAAGAACTAAAATGGGTAGATAAGGAGTGCGATTCAGCTATGGCAACTTTAAAGGCTTCTTACTTTTCTCTTACGCAGGAAATGGCCCAATAGAATAAGGAGTTGGCATCCAACAATTTTTTCGAGGTAGCACACTAAGAGAACTTTGATTTGCTTTTCGATTGGGGGTGGACTTGTCAATAATTCAAGCAAAGGTTGTTTGAGAATATCGGCTATCTCAAGACTATTATGAGAAGAAAAAGGCTTATGCCAACTGATTGGAGGCTAAAAATGTTAAATTCTGCCATCTTCTCACTAATTCAATGCGTTAAAATTATTAATAATCTATGTCTTGTAGGGATACACATATTGCAAGTCTTCATGTTTGGATTTATGAAAGAAAAGGATCTACATTCGAATGTGTGGCATTCAAAAGAATCATATTTGAATGATAAGGAACATACCATTCGGATGTCCAAGCACACATTCGGATGATCGCCAAAGCCCAACATATCCGAATGCATCACTGTAGCATTCGAATACAAGACACAAATATTCACCCAAGCCATCCGGATATCACATGATGTATTCAGATATCAGAGACAAAACTCAAACAACACATCTGGATATCTCAAGACCATTTCAGGAGAATGCGCAAATGAACGTGGTGGCAATCAGTCATAAATTCTTCCTTGATGAGGGGCCGTTTGCAGAAGAAGATTATATAAATATCCATCGTCCTCTTCAAAAAAGGGTAAATGATTTTTTTTTTTTTTTTTGAGGATTTTTCTTTTCCAGATTGAGGGTTTTCAATAGGGTAGAATAGAGTAGAGTTTACATTATGTTCTTCATTTTGTTATTTCATTACTCTGTTATTTCAACGAATCTTTATTTATGTTCATATTTCCATTTCAGTTGATTAGAGATTGTGATTTCAATACCTTGTTCTATTATTTTAGTTTGAATCAACGTTCTTATTTCTTCATTTAATAGAGCTCGTGTTTATGATTAAGTGCAATTTATATATAACATCAGTTACTATTTCTATAATTTCATTTAAACTATGCAATTGTATCTTCTGCAATTTCATTCTTTGTTTGTTTTCTTTTCTATATGATTGTTCTTCTGTTACGTTGAAGATGATTGACTAATTTCTAACTTGGGCCAAGGCAAGGACATTGTCCAATGCCATTAAATTCCTAAGAAAGCCGAACCTCAACGCTATAACAACAATTTGATTTAAGTTGAGCAGTGTGCGTATATTGGATATTTGGGTTTAGATTGGAGCATAAGCCTAACTTAGAGTCTCTATGCCAAGTATGGAAGTTGCTAGAACTGGAAATTCTTTCATACCTAAGCTCAAACAATTAATCTGTATCTTCAATTTATGTCTGTTAATTACAATTTGATTTATGGTAATTACTTACCTTAGAATTTCTCATGTCATGTATGGAGATTGCTAGACCTAGCATTATCATTATCTTAAATTGAAATTACTGGTGGAACATCAAATGTGTGTTAATTACATTTCAATTTATGGTAATTGCTTAACTTAGAATCTCTCATGCCATGTATGGAGATTGCTAGACCAAGAACTATCATTATCTTAGAATATAGTTAATGGCATAACCTCAAATTTAGGTTAGATTGATGTTGCCATCTCTCTGTTTGTTTGGGAATTAATTGGTTTTAGTACTGAAATTGCCTTAACCCATGAATTTTTCATTCCCAGTAACCTTTTTAATGCATCTCTTGAACTCTGATTTTGCCAACAATTTCATCATTCTGTTCAAAACCAAAATATTATGGTATGATTAATTTCTTCCATGAATAATCTCCTAGTGAATCGACTTGAACTCATCCTATAACGGCCCGCCTCCCGGAGCCCCCGCTAGCATAGAGAATCCGTGAGAGGGTAATTACTAAAATGATACCGAACAATAATATAACTACAACTCACACATGACCCTTAATAAAATCATAATTTTTCTTTTATATAGCATCTCATAATCATTTTTTACATAACCAATCATCACTTGGGCCCACCTGGGCTTACATAACATAGGACAATCTCAAAAATATAAACATTAATCTAACATAGGCACAGCGACACCCAGGACATAATCTCGGGAGAACTCTGCACTTGCTATCATGTCTCAACTTTGTCGAGCGTACCTACGATCTGCACTTGCTACCATGACACAACGGCCTGGACTCAAACCCCGCTAAACGCACCTGCTATCACAGGCGTTTCTCTTTCCTGGAATGATGTAAAACAAACATGAGTCGCGAGACTCAGCAAGCTCATGAAAGAAAGGCTGGAGGGTATGGACGAGACTCTTCCCATAACACCCCATGCAATTCATGTCAATGCAAACATCATGTCATGCCATGCCCAATACCTGCCTTATTTTCAGATGCATAACATATAATAAACTTCACATAAACAGTCGTTGGGGCCCACATTGAACACACATTGGCACCCAAGTCCCACATACATACCTGTTAACAGCCTCCTATAGGCTACCATTCCATTTTCCTTACACATCCATTTCCCTGTCACCATCGTGTTATCCTGCCGTTGCCGTGGGACTCTAACCCCCGGTCTTGTTGTTGCCGTGGAACTCTAACCCTTGGTCTTTCTGTGGATCACGCTATCGTGGGACTCTAACCCCCGGTCTTATCGTGGCCACATCCACCACCCATACTCAACATTTAAAACCACACATTCTCACCATGCAGTGCAACAAATAAGAAATGCATCGGCTTTTATAGCATAAACGTGATGACAAGGCCTCCATAAACCAGGCATTAGGCCATACTACGCCCACACATAAGAATTCACACATGCGAAATGCCTCTAAATGCACCGGCTCACCTAGAGAACCCAAGTTGGCTCTTGGACCGACCGGGTCATGCAAATGCTCACACATCCCATCACACACAAAGCATGTCCCCATGTGAATGCAACCCAGCCCCCTGTAGCACACACATCATGATATGCACAAACTAAGGCAGGAATCTGGAGTACCAGTTCTTCTGGCCGTCTAGCGCTTATCGTAATAACTGATGACTGGTGCCCATACATCTAGCCATCAACTGTCATGACCCACAGTCGACAGTCAGTGACTTTGTACCCATACCCTTAGATACACTTATTGACACTATTAACTTTATATCCTCTAAACTTAACATTACACAACATTTCCCATAACTTTTCATGTACATAACCACATAGCATCATGATACCATTTTCATTTCCTTCTCATTCGCAGAAAACCATCTCAACTTACATAATAGACTTTTAACATATTTCCATAATATCATATCATTTTCTAAAAACCTAGCCCTAATGGATTCGGCATCATTTCCAAGGGAAGCAGAGCGGTACGAAGCTCCATAACGGATAGAAAGAATGACACCAAATCATCATTTTCTTAACTCATTCCATTAACAATAATCTCATTTAATAAAACATAAGTCATAGGGTGATTGCTACGCGGATTATAATTATTAATACGTGGAACCGAGTCACGGTGAGAGAGGGTTTAAAATACAAGAAACCTCAAAAACTTTCATGGAAAATAATTAACGCGAGGAGAGGGTTAGGAGCTTGCCTATAAGGGGTTGATTCTTGAGTTTTCTACGCTCCCGATACGAAGTAAAACGTTTTGCTACAATTAATAGAGTTATGACTTAAATTAATTAAATCTAACCGCGTAATCCACATAATTTAGTCGTGAAAAACCCGTAATTTAAATGTATAACACCTTCAGTAATTTAACCCACTTACCGAAATATTTTAAACACCGAATAACCTCAAAAATTCTTTAATTTCCTCACTTTTCTTCTATTTCTCAACTGTCATGCGCCTCCCCAATTCTTCTCTCCTTCCTTTCCCTTTGCTACTCGCAGCCTCCCTCTTCTCCAAGCTTTCTTTAGCAGATTTTTATCCCTATTTATACTCCTCAGAGCACCTTCACCACTAAGTTTTTCGCCAACCCCAATGGCCATCATTTAAGCTATCAAATCCCATTTAATTAGCATCTTGACTTTTGAACCAATTTCAGCCACATTTAAGCCATTTTGATTGACCATTTTGCATCAAAATAAGAAAAACACAAGCTGGTAAAAGAAATGAAGGCAGTGCATGCTACCAGCGCACCACACGTCCCACACACACCATATTATATATATATATATATAATGCTATCTCAAGGCTTATATATTTTATGTAATATAATATACTAACTTAAGATTATATATTACCTCACATACAATTATGTGTACATCCTTCCAAATTACTTTCATTTTTTTATTTAATTATTTAATTATTTTATGTTATATATAAACATATTAATTGCTATAATATTTTATTTATCTTAATCACTTAATAATCTAAGTCCTATGAATTCTATAGACTTCCGATCACTTCACTATTTAAAAAATATAATAAATTTAATATCCTCATTTAAATTTATTTAACTCAGAAGTATTCCATAAGTCATCAATCACTCTAAAACATCGAAATTAGTAATTATTATTTATCTCCAAAATTTCGGATGCTACACATCCAGTAATTAAATTTGCACTACACCTTCACTCGTATACTAGCGAGTATAAACATCTCACCCACATTAATAATTAATTAAATTTCTGATTGCAGGGTGAGAGACGTAACACCAACAGGTTTATCAAGTATGGTTTTTACTTGGCCCATTTTTTTTAGAGTCAAGACGACCTGGTCAATCCTTTAATAAGCTGGTTTTCATTTTTGAAGCTGCATGTTTTAATGCCTCAAATTAGTGTTGTTATGACCTAGAACCCAAGAGCCCAAAGGCCTATCTTAACTCGACTTGGTCAATGATTTGGAGAACCTTTCAAGTCCTTGGGAGCCTTTCTTAGGTGATTAGGGAGGTGAGATCGCCAATGGCCTCATAGACTTGGATTCCATGGTTCTTGTCAAGGTGGAAGATCTAACTCCAGTTGTCGAGGACTTTGTTCCTTCTACTCCCCAAGTAATCAAGCTTCCTCGAGATCCTCCTAGGTTATCCTTAGCCATGGTTCCCTTCAATACTCTCCATTTATTTTCTACTCCCAAGATTGAGATGCCTTCCAATCCGATGTGTTGTTTCAAAACTAAAATAATTAAATTTATTTGTCTTTGGAACAACCAAGGTAGAGTCCCTCAATGAGACCAGGGGGTCTATTACTTCCATTCTTTTATCTCTTTAAGTTGTCAAGAGAAGTATCTATGATTGTGCAATATCTACTTCTTCTCTTGAATTTATTATTCACATTTTTCTTGTGAATATGTAAAGGTTAAGCCTTACCCTAGTAAAAGGCATTGGTTGTGGTTGATTCTATTCAAAAGCCATTTATGTAAAGGTCTATAGTTGAGCCTTGGTTAAAAAGCTACCCAGTAAGTTGGTTTGACTAAATCCTTAGTAAAGAGCTAAGGTAATGGAATAGGCATAAACGAACTACTATATATCTTTGTGTATTATATTTTTCTATTTTTACTTGTTGATTTAAATCCTTATTTTTTAAGGGTGAAAAAGGCTTAATTCACCCTCTCTCTTAAGCTAACAAACACTTCAATCTTGTTGTAGAGAATATGTTTTAAGTGAAATGATGATTTGGTATGTTTTCTGTTGTATGTATTTCCCACATCACCCCGCATGGGCCAGACTCGATCCGATAGACCAGCCCAATCACCCAAGGCCAAGAAGGCCCGAACGACCTCGTCAAGGAAAGTCCAGCCTCCACCAAAGATCCGAAACTCGTAAAGCGAGCATATGGCGAGCTCCCGATATATAATCCCCCAACGAGCTTCAAGCAATCGACTAACGAGCTCCTGAAATATCCTCCAGATCGCTGGCCTATCCAGGTCTCTGGCCTAAAACCTCCAGCTCGCATGAGTGGCAAAGCTGCTGAGAAGTCAGAGGTAGGGTCCGATCACTTTATCTGTAACAGTCCATGCCCCTCGTAATGAGGATCCCACTCCCGGTCTTGTGAAGGCGATAAGAACTGTTTGTCCCCCATTATACAATCACTGTATTTTTATATATTATCTGAATTGTAAAAGCCCCTCAGTATAAATGAGAGTCGAAGAGACCATGAGGGGCAGGGACAGGAGGAATAATCAGATACCGCCACTCTGAGAGAATAATCAGACTGCGGTCGTGGACTAGACATCGTTCTGGCCGAACCACGTAAAGATTCTGGTGTACACGCTTGGAATTTTGGGGGGGGGGGTTTCTCCTTTCTTCTCGGTATTTTTGGATTGACTCACCGCGGCCCAAAAACGAATCACGGTCGGCCGAAATTGAACGTCGACATTTTCCCTTTATGCAAGCATCACAAAAATATTGCTTATCCATTTTAATCTTAAGTATGCCTATTACTAAATCATTTTTGATTGGTTTAGATATGACATGCATGTTCGCATACCCTAGCCTTCTATGCCATAACGAGCTTTGATTATTATTATTGAGAGCCAAATATGTGTGAGAGATAAATTACCTATGTTTCCTATACCTTTTACAGTACCTTTTGAGTTCTCGCCAAAGGTGAAATGTCCATCATATGGTTCCAGCATGTTGAATAGCGACTTGTCCCCTATCAAATGCCTCATGCACCCACTGTCTATAAACCAACAATTTGAAGAACTTGTTTCGAGACATTCCAACTACAAAATAATTTAAGTTTACCAATTGGTCCTCAATATTTATTTGGGTCCATATGATTAGTAGCACTTAATTTCATCTTATTTAGCTTTAGTATGGAATGCTCACAAGACTTAAGAGATTTTCAACCTCCACTAATCATTTTAGCTTTAGGTACCCAATTCATTTGATTTCTCAATTAGTTCATATTTTTGTACCCATACTTATTTAATTTTATATGGTAGTATTCTCCTTATAGGACATGATATATGTTTGTAACCATAAATTTGTAGTATAAGCATTTTAATTTTGTTGATTTTTTAGATCTAAAGAAATTTGTAAATTTCTTTAGTTTCTTTCATGATATCCTAATCCTGCTCAATGGTTGTTTCTCCAAGGAAATTCCTCTAAGGGTATGGCTATTAACAACAATATCTTCAAGGCTGAGGGAGATAACTTTTCAATTTATGATGGGTTAAACTATAATTTTTATAACTAGAAGGGGTTCAAATATAATAAATAAAAGCCAGTCAACCATTTGTAAAAAAAAATTGGGGCCAAGTGTAATTTTTCAAAAGTTCCACAACGTGAAACCTACTTTGTCGCATTACCACCTTCAGTCATTGTGGCACTACTTTGGAAGGCTAAAACATGGAGCAATGATGACCCTATGTTAGGTTTAGCTAAAAATTGAAGGGTTTCAACGAGCTTTGGAACATAAATTGATCGATTTTGATCTATGTTAAGGGTTATGGTGAAAGGGTTTTTCTGAAGAAAAGTGAAAATGTTCGATTGGACTAAAAAGTAAGGGCATGTTCTCTTGATTGTTTTTAGGTCATTTTTAGTTTTCTAAAATAGTGAAAACGTGTTTAATTTGTTATTTTCAAAAATGCATTTTCGAAAACAAGAAAAAAATTTATAAAAAAAACCCAAAATGCCAAAAAGTAGAAAATGAATGAAAATATCTAAAAATTGGGATTTTGAGATATTTAGTGATTAAATATGTTTTTTCTGATTTATGTGCTCAAGGAAAAGTGATTGATGCAACTTTCGAGAGTTGACACGAAAATCAAGGTCGGGCACGCATATTGAGGCGAGGCACGCTTTTTGAGAAATTCGAGAATATCTCTAAAGGTGAGTTGTCATATCCTATATGATATGATTGTTATTATGCATGATATTTATGAAAGATATGATTGCTTATACATGCATGATATTTATAAAAGATATGATTGTTTATATATGTATGATATTTATGAAAGATATGTTCATTTTGTCATATTACATGGAAAGTCGTGATATTTGCATAACACGATATTATTGTCATATTAATATTTGTGCATAGGAATGAGATGTCACCCTAAGAGTGTAGCCGTAATACCCCAAGGGCAATTGATGGAACAATGTTAGGCTTATCTTGTAAAGGTTTGGGATTCTGCCTAGGGTTTCGTGTCGGGCTTGTGGGCTAGGAAAGTTACACTAGGGCGAATGTTTATTCACGTTATTGCATCATGCATTCATACATATGTTTGGACCCTCACTAGAAGTTTCATCTTCTAATGAATTATGCCCTTAGAACATTCAAACATTTCAGTTAAGATTTACAGTTATGACAAGAGGATGATTGATGACGTGGCCGATGAGTTCGGCAAGTTGTTCGAGTATATACTCATTCGTGAGGATTCAAGACATGTTCTTAGAAGATTGTATTATATTGATGATCATGTATAATCGTTACGGTTTGATGTATTTTTTAGGCATCATTAGTTTGTATCTGAGATGCTCAGTTGTTATCTCTTGATGATAAGTCTCCATATATTTAAGTATTCAATGATATGATGGTACATATTCTTATGTTATAATTAAATGAATTCAGTTATGTACCGTATTAGGTTTCGATTTTAACCTTCTGCGTTTATGATGATTACCTGCCTTAGCTTATTGATTCTTGTTTAGTTTGCTGGGAAGGTAAAACGGGATTGTCGGGAATGGTTTATATTGAAAAAAATAAAAATAAAATCTATTCTCAAAATTTCTAAGTTATTTAACGCTAAAAAAAAATGGGGCATTACAAAAATGGTTCCTCACAAATGGGAGTTTGATTTGCATAGAATTTAATAAGAGACTATAAAACTTACTTACGGGAAAATCCCTCAATCGCACCCCCCAACTCTACAAATCAAGAGGTGAAAGAAGGTGAGACAAAGATAATGGTTACATAAAGAAGACACAAGAGATCTAAAAGAGTCGTGGCAATGGTTTAGGGTGGCAATGAGTGAGAATTGTAGAGAGATCAAGAAAAGATAAGAGATTTCTCAATAATGATTCTCGGCGATGACCATTCATTTTTTGTTAGGAGAAAGAGAAAGTGAGATCAAAAAGAGGGAGGGAGAAATAAAAATGTTTTAAAAAGTAAGGCAATGAACTAGCAAGGAAAAATTGTAGGGTGATATTAAACATTAGGGTACTCATTATATTTTCTTAAACGTTAGGATACTATTTGCACTTATTTTAAACCTTAAGAATATCAAACACATTTTTCTCTTAATAAATTGATATCTTATAACTTTTTTTTAATATCTTATAAGTTATCTCAAAATAACATTGGCCCAATAAACTTTAAAGTATTTATTATATTTCCTTAAACGTTAGGGATATTGTCTGCATTTATCTCAAGAACGTCAAGTTTTTCTCTTAATATATTGATAGCTTACAACTATTTTTTAATATCTTATAACCTATCTCAAAATAATATAGACCCAATAAACTTTAGAGCACTCATTGTATTTTCTAAAATATTAAAGATACTGTTATGTTTATTTTAAATCTCAAGAATATTGAGTACATTTTGTTAATAAATTAATATCTTAAAACTTTTTTAATATCTTATAAGCTATCTCATTAACCCCAATAAATGTCTACATTACTATCTTAAAAATAAATTCCTTCATCCAATAATTTAATAACTTATTAAGGGGGCGTTTGTTAAAATGAGCAAGATAAGGTAATATCAAGATAAGATTGAGATGCTTTCCGGATCAAAATATGGAATTATCAAGATAAACCCGGGAAGCATTCTAAGATTTCTATCAGACTGTTTGTTAAATTTTTTAGAATCTACTGATAATTGTATTTTTTCTTTCCATGTGTTTGTTAATACATATGATAAGCACCAAAATAAGGGATTTTTTTATCAAAATATCCCTATTATCAAATTTATGATTAAAATAGTATTTTATGATTAATATGAATTGTCAAAAAAATTAAGATTAAAATTAAAAATAATATTTTATTTTTCAAATTCATGTCCAAAAATAAATTTAAAAAGAGTTGAAAAGAGTTAAATAAAATATATATAGAGAGAGAAATTTAAATTTTAAAAATTAATGAAATGAATAATGTCATTTAAATTTTAAAAATTGTCAAAACATATAATAATTTAAAAATATATTAAAAAATCTCTATATATATTATAACAAAACAGCCGTCAAATTTTTCCCCCCCATTTCCAGTTACTATTTTGATATTTTATTTTATTATATTTTTTTAATTTTTTTTACTTACCCGAAATAGAATTTTTATAAGTCATTAATTAAGTCTAGATTTGTGAAAAACATGTAGTTTTTGGAACATGTAAATAGTTTTTTTCATGGCTGAATAGTGTTTGGAGAGTGTGTAAGTATGCTGGTATATGAAGAGTCAAGATCTAATCCATATTATTAATTTTTAAATATTAACATAAAATTTTAATTGAAATAAATTACAGAAAAATGAAACTTTTTTAAATAGGGAGAAATTTTGAGATATCAGGTAATACCGTCGAATATCGACTGTCAAGTAAATTTTTTATTTTATATATAGTTTAATTAATTTAAATTTATTTTTTTATAATTTTAAATGTTATAATTTTATATATAACTTAACTGTTATAATTTTATTTTTGAACTTTATTTTTTTGTTACTTTCTTAAAAATGTGACATGTCTTAAATATGATAATTGATTGTTAAGAGGAATATATAAAGTTACGTATGGATAATCAATTTCAAAATTTTGATTATTACTATTTATATAATTAATTAATTATTTAAATTATCTTTATTTTATATATAGTTTAATTATTTTAAATTTATTTTTTTATAATTTTAAATGTTATAATTTTATATATAATCAATGTAAAAATGTGACATGTCTTAAATGTGGTAATTTTGAAAATTTGATTATTATCATTTATATAATTAATTAATTATTTAAATTATCTTTATTTTATATAGTTTAATTAATTCAAATTTATTTTCTTATAATTTTAAATGTTATAATTTTATATATAACTTAAATGTTATATATAATTTTATTTTTAACTTTATTTTTTTTGTTGCTTTCTTAAAAACTTGATATGTCTTAAATATGGTAATTGATTATAAGGAGAAATATGTAAAGTTATGTATGGATAATTAATTTTGAAAATTTGATTATTATCATTTATATAATTAATTGATTATTTAAATTATCTTTATTTTATATATAGTTTAATTAATTTAAATTTATTTTCTTATAATTTTATATATAACTTAAATGTTATAATTTTATTTTTTAACTTCTTTTTTTTTTTTATTGCTTCCTTAAAAATTTGACGTATTTTAAATGTGGTAATTAATTGTTAGAAGAAATATGTAAACTTATATATGGATAATCAATTTTGAAAATTTAATTATTATTATTTATATAATTAATTGATTATTTAAATTATCTTTATATTTTATAATTTTAAATGTCATAATTTTATTTTTCAACTTAATTGATTATTTTCATTTATTTAATTCTCATTTTTCCCATTAATCTACTCCCAATATGTGCCATATGTTGGACTTGGAGAAATTAAATGCAAATTAAATTTGTGTTTTGAAAATTATGTTAAGTGAGTAAGATTCGAATTATGTGGCAAAGCGAAAAAAAAAAAAGAAACTTAATGGTGGCATGTGATTTGATAAATTGAGAGAAATAAGAGAATTTGAAAGAAGAAAAATTAATAAAAAAAAAGCAAATATCTCTCTCTCTTCTTCCTCTACATTCCCGTTTGACCCTTCTATTTTTTCTCTTCTCCTTTCTCGATTCTTCTTTACTTTTATTTAGTAAATCTAACCGTATTTTTTTATCCAGTTTGATCTTCTGGTGTAACATAGTACCACTATTCTGTCAAGTGGGTGATGTGAATGCAACTAAGAAAAATTAGGCCTTGAGGGTTCTTGTTGTACACACATATGAGACAAATACATGTGAAAATCTAAAAAAAAATCGTCTACCTTTGAATGCATATTTTAAAATAAAGATGTTGGTTATCGTTTATTCTTTTTTTTTTCCTATTATTGTGTAATTTTTGTATTTTTTTACGTATTACTTATTGTATTACATGTTAATTTAAGTTTATTTTTTACATAATTTCGGTATAGAGTTATGTGCTTTTAATTGTTCGTCTACCCTTAAATGTATATAAGGAAATATTTCACAATCTGTAATTTTTTTGTTGTATTTTTATGATTGTAATACGATTATTTTATTTATTTTTTTATTATGATTTTTATTTATTGTAATTATTAAATTATATAACTTTCACTTTAATATTTTTTTTTTTTTACGATATCCATGCATCGCATGTGTGATTCACTAGTATTAATTATAAGAGTTAAATAAATAAAATGTTTTAATAAATTTAAATCTTTAAAATGTACTAAATGACATTAATTATCTTACAAGGATAGATAAATAATTCAGCCTTATCTTGAAAGAGCAAGATAAATTTATCCGAGGGGGGAGGTCGGATAAATTTATCTTGAAATTGGGAAATAAGAGGTCACGTGAGGCTTTTTTCGAAAATGGTCAAAAGTTAACAAACACATTGAAAATACCAAACATTCGAAATGTTTCTCATATCTAACATTTTCTCATTCTTATCTTGGTTAACAAACGCCCCTAAAAATAAATTTATATTATTTAATCTAAGCCAAAACGAGCCCTAAATAACTATCCTCATTTGAGTCATATAAACCATATAACACAGCAACGAAATTAAAAGAAATAAAATTTTAAAATTACTATATCCAGATTTAATTTGAAGTGCATAAGTGCCTTTCAAGAATCCTCAAGAAGAGAAGAGGCAGCAAAGCAACTGACAGAATATAATAAATTCAAGAGGCAAAAGCTCTCTGTCCCATGAAACTGTACTCGGATAAGGACATGATAGTACTTATGTAGGACACTCAATGCTCCCCAAGTGGCCTCTCAGACTCGACTGATAGACTCTCCCCCTATTTTGTTTTCATTTTTGCCCTTTTCTTTTAGGGAAAAAGCACTGTCTGTGACTACGAAAGTCGCTGAACCCTTTACTCTATAGTTGTAGCAATCAGTCACTTTCCCCCAGAGTCAGAAACTGAAGGCCCTGACTCCAAAATTAAATATTAAAACAAAGAAAAAGGGGTCCTTTCTTTCCTTCTTCCCTGCTTCATTTCAAAAGCTCAATTTTTTTTTTTTTTTGGTTATTTGTTTACACTTTTGTCTTTACCTTCCCCCTTCTTCCCCAACACCTCTTGGTCTCAATTTTTCGTTCTAGGGTTTCTACTTTCCCTTTTTCCGTGACACTTTCCGGGTCTTCAGCCACGGTTAACTGTTGATGAACAGTAGCCTTGGTGAGCTCTCTGGTTTAGGGTGATTTTTTTGTACATTCTCTAGAGTGAGACTCTCCTTTGTGATAACTTCGCTTCAAGTTTCAGGGTTTTAACATTGATTTCTTCTTTCATTTTCCCTCTCCTTTGGGTTGAATTTTGTTTCTTGATTAGAAATTTTTTTGATTTCTCGAAGAAAATAACCCCTGTAAAACCCTTGTTGAGTTTCCGCGCCTCCTATGGCGGTTTCGTCATTTCCCTTTTCTTTTCTTTTTTTTTGAATTTCTGATTCAGTTCTAGTACTCAGTTCTTCTGCAGTTTTATTGAGTACGTTGTGGATTGAAATTTGATGGTTTTTGGACCATTGAGGTGGGTATATACTGAGTAAAAGCATGGCATTATCTGGGTCTTCTTCTTATTACCTCCACAGAGGGGTTAGTGGGTCTGACTCAGTTTCTGGGTCTCTAACTCAATCTGGGTTACATGCCCCAGCCCCGCTTCCACCTGGTTTCAGGACTCAACCAAACCCTAACATTTCATTTCAGTCCAATGTGAGGGACAGCTCTGCAGTGCCAACATTCCCAGTGGAAAACACACCCGCTAGTGTTCCTCATGGCTTCAACATTCCTTCTGGTGCCCCAACAGGGGAGCCTGGAAAGAAGAAAAGAGGGAGGCCTAGGAAGTATGGTCCAGATGGGACCAACATGTCTCTAGGTCTCTCCTCAACCCCTCCCGGGCCTCCATCAGGGTCCGCCACCCCGTCAGAGTCTGCCACGCCGACTGCCAAACGGGCGAGAGGCCGGCCGCCTGGCAGTGGGTGGAAGCAACAGTTAGCTCCTCTTGGTGAGTTTGCTTGCCGAAATTCTAGGTTGATTTATGCGTTTATACTTGATTACTATGTCTATCTATTTAATGCAAAATTATGATAGTAGCATACTAATTTCTATCTATAAAATGAGAATTTTAATATGTTTCATAGGAAATGATTTTACATTACCATGTTGATATTGTGATGTTACTAGAGGGTGGTGTCAAGGAGTGAATTTGGCGGAAAATCTTGCCCATGTTGTTCTTTTGCATGCATGTATATTGTCAATGTGACTTTTATATGTCTATTGACATTATAAATGTCCTACCACAGCCCCACCAACCCTAACTTGGTTAGGATAAGGTGCAGATGATGATGTTAACGTTGACGTTGAGGTTGAACTTACATCCAACTAGTCATGTAAGAGACATATCCCATATCATACCTACATGAAAGTGTCAACCGCCCAACAGAGGGACTTTACAAGTTTAGAAAAGTTCATATAACATAACTGGATTAATTGGCTTGTAATTATGTTTTACATTGCTTTAAGGGTTGGCTTGTAATGGACTTACATTGCAGATGTAACACTGCCCAGCATTGGGTAGGCTATGTAAACTTTTCTTTTGGAAAAACTTCATATTATGGTTTAAACGGTGTACATAATTATTGGCATGGTATATTGTTTGGTTCATTCTTTTTGTTGAATGAATGTGTTATATCCGTTCCTTGAATTTCTTAAAATACTGGTGGCCTAGACATACCAGTTAATATTTTTTTAACTGGAATATCCCCGTCCAAATTAGTTTTAAGGCTTGTCGTGCAAGTCCTGATTAAGAAATATTGCAAAGATAGGATTCTATTAATTTCACAAGACAAATGTAAACTTGAAGACATTTGGGTTATTATGCAGCTTACTTTGTTTCAAATGTGAAACTTCTAACTCGGCGTTTGATTTGGGTGTTGGCAATTAAAGGATTTTGGATTAAGGAACAAGAAAGCTGATGTACACATCCATAGTTTTGTAGCAGAGTTCAGTAGCTTTTATTATAGTACTGTTTATTCTTCCATTTAACATGCAATATACACAGCTATTTTTTTAATTCTTTATTTAAACTGGTATTTCTTTGAGATTGTCAATCATTTTCTGCCAGGAGAATGGATGAACAATTCAGCAGGATTGGCTTTTACCCCGCATGTCCTAAATGTTGCAGACGGAGAGGTATGCTACATGCCTAACAATTTCTAAGCACGATCATTTTATTTGGTAAGGAATTTTATGGGACTAAAACCTGAGCCTAAGTTCTGGTTTCAAGTTCCTAATTTTATTTCCTTGGGCTTCAGGTGTTGGTGTTGTATGCATTCTACAACAACAACAATAACAACATATCCAGCCTTTATCCCACTATGTGGAGTCGGCTACATGAATTTTAGACTTCCATGTATTTTTGTCTTTTGTCTTTTGTCATATTTTCATTTAGACCCATACACTTAATATCAAACTTTAATGTCTCTCTCAAAGTCTTCTTGGGTCTGCCTCTACCTCTTTTTTTGACTAATTGTTCTATTTCATCAACTCTCCTCACATGAAGCGTCTCTTGGTCTCATTCTCACATGACCACATCTTAGTCTAGCCTCTCTCATCTTCTCCTCAATTGGCACTACTCCTACCTCATTACGAATAATTTCATTTCTAATTTTATCTTTTCTTGAATGGCTGCACATCCATTTTAGCATCCCCATCTCCGCTATGCTCGTCTTTTGCTCGTGCTGGTATTTGACTGCCCAACATTTTGAGCCATATAACAAGATTGATCTTATAGCTGTCTTATAGAATTTTTCTTTCAGTTTTAATGGGATTTTACAATCACATAACACCCCTGATGCATTTCTCGATTTTAGCCAAACTGCCTTAATTCGATGCTTTCTATTCAGAACTTTTTCTTTGAATGAGTCTCTCCTTCTTTCTCTCTTAAAAAGGGTGGTTTTTATAGAAAAGAACCCATTTTATTAGCCAGAGATGGAATGTCAGACTTGCTAGAAGCTTGTATGCAACTAGTATGATTTGCACTTGGTAATATGGTTTGCAAATAAGGAGGTTTTTTCTGCTGTAATGGTAAAGAAGATTGTTGGGAGAGTCAGGTATTGAAGGGTAGGGAGGATGATGTTGTTGATGGGATTTGAATTGTATTTGTGTTTGGGGTTGTGCTTGTTGGAGGGAACGGTTGCTTGATCCATAAATATCAGTATCTGCATGTAATACAATTACTTTTTGCTGGCTGTTTAATTTATTTGATGGAGATTAATTATATGCCCAATAAAGTATTTGTCATAATTGTAAGGGACAAACTAATTTATGTGTTGATTCCTGAATTCTTGTGGATATTGATAACATAATCTCTCATCATGATCTGCAGGACATTGCCGCAAAAATATTGTCATTTTCACAGCAGAGGGCAAGAGCTATATGCATCTTGTCAGCAAATGGTGTGGTTTCTGCAGTCACGCTGCACCAACCTGCAGCGTCTGACAGCACAGTGACATATGAGGTTGAAAACTTGAAATCCTTTTTTTTTTTTTTTTTGTGAAACTACTTTATGTTACTCCTTTACCATGTCACCTTTTCCTATTTATGTTCTCCGTGCCTGAGCAGTTTAAAGTGCATAAGAATCCTATATGATATTTCAGTTCTCTTTTTGATGATCGTAAGTCTTGTATAGGTTTCATGTGTTCTGGGTAATGGACTTTTCTAAAGGGGGCGTCTTTTTCTTCTCTAACTTAGTATTTTGAATTCTATGATATACAACAGGATATTTCTCCATAAAACATAGCAATGCATTAGCAAAATGTCATTTTTGAATCTTAGCTTAAGTACCAATTGGACCATGTGTAACAGTTCTTGCCGATGAACAATGTTTCAGTTCTGATTCTGCATCTTGTCTGAATTTAAAAGGAAAAAGGAGAAGATTTTCTACTTCTTGTTCCTGTTTCTTGCTTTGTGGTTCTTCATATGTGCACCACAATTGCTCCAATTAATCAAATCCCAAGAAGCATGAAATCAATATGCCATCGATGTTCAAATGCGTACAGAACGCAACAGACGCGTGATATGGAAATTTCAAACTAAAAAAAAAAAAAGATACTAGTACAGGAAAAAGAAATAAATTTTTGTTCATAGTTTTTATTAACAAAATAATCAAAAGTCACTAAACATATCGAAAAATTGTTAGTGATCCAATATGTTGATACAATTCTATTCTATCTACAATAGTATATGAAAAAAATAAAAGATACCATTAATCCAGTATAAAAAATGTCTTTAAATCTATAATAATGACAACATAAACATCACTTAACATACAAAAAAAGAGCAACTATTTTTGTTACAGTTGTAATTAGATTTAGCTTTTTTTATTCTTTACTCAAAAATTGGTTGTAGTTGTAGGTTTTACTCAGAAGGTTCTAGAAACTCTATGAAGAAACCCACATTGTCCCTTGAAGTGTCCATTCTGAGTTCAATTCATGGACGTGTCTTTTCTTAGATCTGTCTAAAACTAAAAGTAAACAAAAAATTATAACATGCCAATTGGCATGTCTGACGCCTTTGATGGAAGTGTCTGACAAGTCCAATACATGTTGGAAGTGGGTACTACCCCCAATATGAAGTGTCCATGCTCCTTAAATCAAATTGAAAAGTATTTGCTTATTTGATTTTGATGTTTCTCCTTTTTTGATTTGCAATAGAGGGTTCATGTTACTTTCATTTAGAAATTTGTTGCTTGACATCATGAAGTGAATTCATTGATGATATTTTGTTTGGGATTCAGTAGAGTGAGATATTGCATGCTTTATGGCAGAATATTTGTCTAATTGAAAATTTCAAGGTTATGCTTAGTATAGCATTTGAAAGCTTTTGATATTTCAGCTTTAGGTTGGGAAGCCGCCAACTAAAGTACAACACAGTCAGACTTCAAGTTCTGGCCTTCAGAATACTGTGCAAATGATGTCCTGCTTAGTGACAGCTTCTGAATGGATTATTTCTCATTTCTTTTCAACTTTTTTTTCTTGTGCAAACTCTTTAATTATTCAACCAATTATCAATGTAACAATCAGTGAAGAATAAATTGATTAATTATTAAATTTGCACAAGGTGCCTGCTATTTCGCATAGTGGGATTAAAGCTTGAGACGTTGTTGTGCCTTACATAACCATTGCTCATAGCTTTCTTTTTTGGGATGAATACTATAGCTCATAGCTAAGTATTTATTTTTTAGATAAAGAATACAAATGGCCCTTTCATTCTTGTCGCTGTATTGGGTTTCTCTGTTGGGCACTTAACTCTCAGATTGGCAGTGGTGTTTTGCTGTTCTATACCCGCAATTTGCAAGAGGCTTCTCATTTTATGCATGCTGCTGTTAGTTTGTCTTTGTGCCTCAGCCTTCTCATTACAGATACCGAGCATTCTATTTTTGTATTTTTTTTTAACCTACATAACTCTTAAGTTATCTCTGGATGGATGCTATCAACATGTGGGCTTGATGTTTTGAGGTCTAAAGTTATAGCTTTGGGCACAATTTGCACTCCATTTGGAGTTGCAATTGTTTTAATAGATTTGAGAATGTCCATGATAAAGAACTATGTTATGCTAAAAAATTTAGTGTTCAGAAATGCATTGTTTAGTGGAACGAGTCTTTGATCTTTGACTAATGTCTGGTCTGTTTGACTCATTGTTAATTTGTTATTTAAATTGAAGTGACATTGCAAGGGCCTTACAAAAGATATGGCCATAAATAAAAATGACTGGCGAGCTAGTAATCCAATATGTAGTTGTCCTAGGAGCATCTTGGTCTTAAAGTCTTTGTAATTATTGAACAGAGTGTTTGAAGAATGCATATATTCGTAGTAGTCTGGGCTACTCAGTCAATTTTGCTATGCTAGTATATATTAATTAGAGATGCAGATGCCCAGAAGTTGATATAAACCAATCCTTTCCATCCTTTCATTTCTGCCAACTTCTAGTATGCTCAGTTGAGTGTATGCTAGATGCTAATATAATCTTAGGATTTTAGCATTTTAATGAAATATCTGATTGGTGTTTTGAGCAATGATAAGGCTGGAGATCACTGGACTGAAATTATTCATGATTCTGATGTTCGGTTAGGATTCATTTTTTGCTTGTTAACCATGTTATGTGGAAGAGAAGGGATCATTTCCATAGTTGATCTGTATGTGGTTGATGAATGTAATTTTCACTGCCTTATTGATTTCGATTTACTGTTACATTATTTAAGAAATTTGTTGTTTCTTCCTTTCTCTTTAGAGTGCTGCTTCTTTGTTCTTTTGGCAGACTTAATTGGTTCTTTTTCAACATTGATAGGGGCGTTTCCAGATATTATGCTTATCAGGCTCTTACTTGGTTGCTGAAAGTGGTGGACCTCATAATCGTTCTGGTGGTTTAAGCATTTCGCTTTGCACCCCTGATGGCCATATCTTTGGAGGTGCAGTTGGTGGCATGCTTATAGCACAGAGCCTGGTTCAGGTAAATTCTTTATTTGTTTCTGTATTGAAGGGATGAGCCTTAGTAGCAATGGTAATCATAACCAAAAAGTCAGGGATCGAGTTATGGAAACGGCCTCTGCAAAAAAGCAGGGGGCCTACTGCTTTGGGACACCCTTTTATTAACGACTATCCTTGCTTGGTGTTATCTTCTTGATTCATAATCCTCATGTCGTGGCTAAATTGATTAGAATTATCTGGGTTGCAATATGATGCATGATGCATTTTATTTGCTGCAGGTGGTACTATGTAGCTTCGTGTATGGTGGTCCCAAGTCAAAGAACAAAGCCGAGGCTGCCATCCCTGACAATGCACAGGATCCTGTGGTCCAGCCTGGTGATGAATCGGGTACACCAGCTAGTGTTACTCCTAGCCATTTCACTCGAAATTCTTCAGCCAGGGTTTGGCCTGGTTCGAGGTGTGATACAAGAGTCCCAGAGAGGGAGATTGATCTGACTCGTGGATGACAACAGGAGACAGAAGCCAGAAGCCAGGCAGAGCTGTATATAATGTTGTAAATTAACTGTGCCAATCAAATCTGGGCAAACTCTTTATCACTTCACCTTGCCTGTCTTACTAGTACTAGTGGATGGTTTCAACCGACATACTTGTGACAATTTGATTGAGTAAACTAGAAACCGTCATAGGAATTTTCTGCTTTCATCAAGTTGGAAGGGCGTTGGTATCGAGGAACAGCTGCCAGTGAGGCTTCTTTAGAATGTAATGGCCATTATAAGAACGGTCGTGCCCAGAAATGTTGAAGTTGAAACCTGAAAGATTTCGCTTGTTCATGTTGCGGCATAGTTTCATTGTTGCGGGGTTATATTTTAGGAAGGGCACTCATTTCATTTTACTAGTACATGCATTTGTTAAAACATGAATAATGCTTGATGATTGCGATTCCAAGTCCTTGGTCAAGAACAAAGCATGAAAGAAGCCCAAAGATTGGCCTCGTAACAAGAGGCATTACAGGCACGACTCTTTTAACCATTGTGTGTGTTTTATAGGCGCTATTATTCTGTAGGTCCAAAACATACAAATACGAGCTCCAAGACCCTTATTGCAAAACGCATAATTACTTCGGTCCAAGGTTTACATTCATTAAGGCTAAATACTAGAGTAGATGATTAAGAATGTTTTCATATTGTAAACTTAGAAAGCACACATTATTGCTACATCTTTGCGAAGCAAGTAGAGTTCTGCACTCAAGCAGTTCCCAATAGTTTCTTTATGTCCTTCTGCAGCAAAACAAAATAAATGAGAAGTTTCTGTTAGCTGCAGAAATTGGGACGACGATCATGAGGATTAAATCTGTGTTATGGCACAAGAAGGTTTTACCTCGATGCTGAGCGGTGCAGTAGTAGGAGCATAACGATCAACGACTTTGCCATCTTTGTCCACCAGGAACTTGGAGAAGTTCCACTTGATGCTGTCACCTAAAAATCCACTCTTGCTCGACTTTAGGAACTTGTATAATGGAGCAGCACCATCACCGTTCACATTTACCTAATTTGGAACATGAAATAGAGATTAGTGTGTTAACTATTCTAATCACTTAAAAGGGAGAATGAAGAAACCATGTTATCAATCTTGCAGTTTATTAGAGGGTATTGAAAGAAAGAAGACAAGAAAAACGAGTACCAACCAAGCCCTACCTCCTGCATTTCTATTGAGATATACAGAAACCAAGATCAACATATACGTTAATATGTTTGTGCCTAGGCATGCAAGTATCCATCCAATTCATGGCTTTAAACCATTTTATACCAGCATTAACAACAAAACCAAGCCTTAGTTACAGTAGGTGGAATCAGCTACAATGGATTCTCACTCGCCAACATGTTTAAACCATTTTCTAACTCCTTTTGTTCCTTTTTTGTCACTGGCCAACAAAATAAATACCATTGTTTTAAATATCAAGATTTATCATTGTTTTTAGTCCAGTTACAATTTCCAATATCAAGAGATCAAGAAAGCCGACAACTCCTTATTTTTCTGCTTCTTTTCTTCCTGCCCACCATTCTCTCATACATAATTTCTCTTACATGATGTAATTCCTATAGCACGCTTGAATGCTTTATAATGCCTATATGTATACATATATATACATATATATATATGTATGTATCAGATTTCGGGCACCTTCATGCAGAGTAAAATAATGTAATGTCTCATCCCATGTTGAAGACAAATAAATAACTAGCCTTTTGCTATATTACACCAATAAAATAGCAAGGTGATAATTTCGCAGCTGAAAAATCAGAATTATAATAAATCGCAATGTCATGTTTCCCCAGAATTTATATAATTAAACAGTCTAAATTATTCATCATTTTAAAAATATTAAGTGGATAACAATAAGAATAAAACGTGATGAGGTCAGAACTGAACAATTTTACTCAATCCTCGTAATCTACAAAACCTAGTATTCAGTGGAAGTCTTTCAAAATTCAACTACATTACTCAAATCCTTGTAACCTACAGAACCTGGTATTCAGTGGAAGTCTTTCAAAATTCAACCACAGAGATGAGATGCAACATAACTCAATAATGTTGATTAATAGGTGTGTTAAATAACTAATCCATCTAATACTTGCTGGGTTTAAGTATTTTAATATACTATAATCCAAGTCTAGTATGAGTTAAACTCTAAACCTAGGAAATTCCAAGAGAAGTTAGTTGGTATGGAAAAGAAGAGCAATCCATCAAGTTACAAAATTCTCTGTTTCCTTCAATAGAAGTGCATCAATTGGTAGACCGTACACCTACCTTGTCAAATATGGGATATTCAGCCTTGAAGCGAGTACAAGCAAACTCCATGATCTGCTCATTACTTCCTGGCTCCTGGCTGCCAAACTGATTGCAAGGGAATGCCAGAATCTCCAGACCTACAACCAGACAAAAGAATGATTAAGCCACTGAGGGGCATAGCCACATATAGACATACATTCTTCTTCTTCTTCTTCTTTCGGAAGTTATGGCTGAAAAGGCAATAAATACTAGTATAAAACTAACCTTGATCTTTGTACTTCTCATACAATTTGGTCAACTCTGTGTAATTTGAATTGGTCAAACCACTGCATCAGATAAGTCGAACTCAGACAGCTTTTCCCTCTTATATATATAGGTATTCTAGGTTAAAGACACTCATAAATCAATGATCGAATTAGATTGAAGCAGTTAATAGCAGATGCAAATAAAGTGGGATCATAGGGAGTATCAAACTAATGTTTAACAAAGTCCCTCAAAGGTAGAAAAACCAGTGAGACGATAAGTCATACCACTGTGATGCAACGTTCACAATCAGCAGGACCTTCCCTTTGTAGGTGCTAAGATCCACATCATTTCCTTTAGCATCCTGAGTACAAAGGAAAGCAAGTTACACGATTTTGAGCAAGAAATCCGCCGGGGATTGCCAAAGCATGAACTGGAACCAGTTATTGACTGGCATCTCAAACCCCATCCCTACCAACAAAAATAAATAACTAAATAAAACGCTAACCTAAGCCAACCCACTCCAGAAACAAAACTTTCTTCCCCCACCAAGAAGAAATAACATACACAGCCTTTACACCACTATACGTGGTCTGTTGTATGAACTTTTCATTTATTTCTTATCTTTTGTAGAAAAAAAAGGGAGAAAAAGCTCTAACACAGAATCGGCAGTCCATGGCTAATATCAGAACCCAAGAATCTAAAGCCCAGACCCATAGGCAAAGAGATAAAAGTATTTTATATCTTCCATTTTCTCGTTGTCCTCCAGGCCAAAAAAATTACGAACCTGGCCGCTAAAAGCTAGTTACAGGATCTTGATTTGCCAAGTGAAAAACCTTTGCACATACAAATTAAGACAAAGAAAACAAAAACAGTATACGAGAACTAGAATCCAAATGCAAGACGCCTTGAATTTGAAAAAGAAAACGAAATTCAATCAATCTATCAAGACCGAGTAAAATCAAGATTAAAGGGCAACAAACCTTGACAGTGAACTCATGGACGGATTGGGGATTCTCGGATTGGCTCGCCATTGATTGAAGCGAAATATCCAGAAACACAGAGACGGCGGCCACAAGAAAACTCGAATTTCAACGGCTAATACAGCAAAGAAAACGAAGAATTAAGAGGGAAATTGGTCGGGGAAGAAGAAGGCTTTGTTAAATGACGCAACGACTTCTTTGGAAATGAGCACCGGCCGAGAATCGGAGAGCGAGCATATTTATGGAGAGAGAGAGAGAGAGAGAGAGAGAGAAGAGTTCAAAGCTCTAACGCGCTGGCTATTCGCGAACGGATTGTACACGTGTCGCAAGCTGACATCGAAACGTGGGCCGATATTGTTCGCACTTAATGTTTGGATTGTACACGTGTCGCACGCTGACATCGAAACGTGGGCCGATATTGTTCGCACTTGATTTTTGGAAATTGGACGGCTTAGATCATTCCGTCAATTTGTTAATTTCTTTTTTCTTTTTGCTGGGCATAACTAAAATGTACTTATCTTAAATAATTCTAATTTAATAATTTCAAGAGGAGTAATAATTTTTTTCTTTCTAACCCACAAACCGACAAGAAGTATCATTTTTTTTTTTCTAAGAAATCAAACATAGCAAAATTGAACACAAAGAGTTCAATTTTTGCACCCGCATTGAACCTTTGAACTTCGTTAGTTTCATCTTGCAATTCGATTTCTCTGCAATATTGAAATTCTTTTTTTTTTTTTTTGATAATCCAAGTGTTCGAATTTCGCCCGTCTAGTTCTGGAGAAGACTAACTTTTTCTTTAATTTTCTCTATAAATAAATTAGATGCGGTCGTAAACTTATATACTCTCAAATGAATACACAATCAATCTCCATCAAATAGGGCATTTATGTTTCTATTAGGAGTCGAACCCCCACCACTTCCAAGAAAATTTGAAAGCTTTACCACCAAATTGAAATCTTTCTTCTTCTTTTTTTTTTTTTTAACTCAAGTGTCAGAACTTGAGTCCCACTATTTTTGGGGGTGGTGGGCCTCACTCCAACCCACTCCCAAATAAATTATGGTTTAATTTTCATATAATGCTATCAAAAGATTTTAAATTTGAGATCTCAGGTATGTCCACCACTTGTTCTTGCCATTGGAGCCACCCATGGGGTGTAAATTGAAATCCTTTTTGAGATTTACTGCCCTTGTGTTGTTTTTTGCCACTCGTCCTCTCAATTTCGATAGAGGAAATAAATTGCAGGCGGGTCTTTAGCCCTTGCTTAAGACAAGTATCAAACTCGTGACCTACTGGCACTAATTCCAGTGTATCACTTGTCCGTCACTTAATCTATATGTTGAGACAAATTGAAATCTTTTTTGGGATGATTGCCCTTACGCGGCCACTAGTACTCGTGCTCTCAATTACGACAGGAGAAGTAAATCATAAATTAGGTATTTAACTCTTATACAGGACAATGATCGAAGTCGCAACTTACAAGATTGACACTAATATATTATTTATTTGACCGCTCGATCTGTGTTCTGAAGACCAAATTGAAATTCTTTTTTATTTGATTTGATTTCATGTTGTAAAAGATCAACACATTCGTAAACCTTTTTAAACAACCGTTATTGCAAAATAAGGATCCAAGTAGAAAGAAAGAAATGGCGAATAAATTGTTTGTTAATGTATAAAAATAAAATGATTAATTTGTATAATTAATTAATTGTAAGGGGGAATATAAGCGAATTTAGAAATCACAAAGACTAAGGCTGCGTTCTCTTTATTATTTTCAAGTTATTTTTAATTTTTAATTTTCTAAAATAATGAAAACACGTTCTCTTTACTATTTTTAAAAATATATTTTTGAAAACAAAAAAAAAATTGTAAATAAAACTCAAAACAACAAATGTTGTTTTGAGTGTTTTCAACCAAACAAACTTAAAATTCAAAACACACTTATTTATTTATTTATTCATATTTTATTATTATAATAAAAAAAATATTATAAAATTCATTAAATTTAAAATGTATATATTTTTTAATAATATATTAACATTAAATATTTTTAATTTATTAAATAATCAAATTTATTGAATAAAATATAATTAAAAATTTATTTTTAAAATGTTAAAGAGAACACGTTTTCTAATTTTCTATTTTGAATAATAATTTTTTAAAATGATAAAAAGAATGCGTTTTTAATTTTTTAAAAATAGATTAGCAAAATAAAAAATTGAAAATAAATTTAAAATAAAAAATTAAAAATTAAAAATTAAAAATTAAAAAACAAAAGAAAGTAGCCTAAATGACTGGCTAACAATACATTACAAGTATAAGTGTGAACGGAGGGAATTGTAGTTGTCGATAGGATCTTCTGTCACATCCCATGAACACTGAATGCGACTGCCAGCCATTGATAAGGTGGTCCTTTTACTTTTGTTCTTCATTTTGGCTTAACAATTTTGGACCCTTACGAATACACTTTTCTTTCTTCTAGAAGATTCGCTTATCCTAATGATCATTTATTCCCTAATTTTTTATGTGAAAAATAAAATACAGTTATTCTCTTATATTTCAAAAATTAGTAATCTGGGGAATTTTTTTATTAATTTATGCATATAAATATTTATTATTTAATCCTATAAAATTATATAAATATATATTTTGTAATTATTATAATTAAAAATTTTAAATTAATTGTAAATATAAATGTAAATATTTTCTATTATGATAAAATAATAGCTACAGTTATAAAAATTAAAAAATATATAATTTTAATGAAAGATTACAAAGGCCTAATATAAGAAAATTCAAATTAACTGATAAATTTGTGGGTTCCATAAAAAAATTAAAAAAACAGAATAGAAAATCTAAATATTAGGGAGGGGGGAGTAACCATCAAATAAGAATAAATAAAAAAAATAAAAACTTCATGCCAATCATATATTGAAGGATTTGTAAATACTAAATAGAGAAAAAAATATCAAAATTTAAACCAAGTAAAAATATCAAAGACTCCCAAAATTAATGTTTCCCTCACACTTTAAAAGCACAACAACAATATCATCAAATTGTCATAAATAAGAATAAAAACATTCACATATTACTGCAAATAAAGTGTAAGAAATTTAGAATTGAATTCGATTCACGAATCCTGATCCAACCTATCCATTAAAGGCTCGTGGGTCGTAGTAACAACTTGGTAATTGTTCCCCACTTTGTAAGTGGAGAGAAATAGGGAGGTGGCAATTTCTTTTGAGTAATATGTGTGTGTAACAAATGAGAAGATAATTGTAATATCCCAAAAATAATATAAGTGTAAATTAAATTTATCTAAATTAAATTGAATGCGGGGGGTGTTTGTGAGAACTTATGAAAGTATGGAGGTTTAAATGTAATTTCTGGAACTGTTGTCGGATTACCTTAAACTTAATTTAGTGTGTATATATGTTGAAGAATGCAGCTAGATCGCGCGGTCGGGCGCGCGCACGAGGGAGCAGCAGGTCGCGGGTTCGAGCGAGGGGAGGAAAATGGGCTGATTTTAATCAGCCAATAAGGGACCGAAACGACGTCGTTTGGTCCCTGAGGCGGTGGCTTCCCAGCGCAGCCCACAGGCTGCCACGTGGCTGCCTTCTGGCCACTTGTTTTGGGCCATTTTTAAGCCCGTTTCGGGCGTCTCCGAGCCAGCAAAATCGAAGGAAAAATGGGAGAAGAAGGAACAGACGCACAGTGAAGAAAAGAAGGAAATTTTGGGGAAAATTTCAAGATTTAATGTGGTTGATCGCGATTTAATTAGCCAGGTACGTAAATAAATATGTATTAAACATTCTCTACGGTTAAAATTTTATTTTGGGCCTAATTTTATTAATTTTGGAAGTTTAATCTATTTACAACGTGTTTTAATTTGGTGATGTTTAAGCGTGAAAACGCTGTAAACGGCTAGATACAGGCAAGCTCTCATCTACCCTTGTGATTTCTTTCTATTTTATAAATCCCTCACCTTTCCTTAACTCATTTCGATATCGCGTATTAATTATATATATATGTGTGTGTGTGTAAACACAGTGTATGGCGTGAAGGCTACTGCGTGTGATGGGCAATGAAGTTAGAATAAAAGAAAAGAAAAGAAAAGGAATTTATGCCACTGTTTGTATATTAGGATGCGTTAAGTTAATTTTATTATATATTAATTAATTAAGTATATATATATATTGAGGATGTTATTGATGTAATATAATTTAAATCAAATATAAGATTTGTCGGGATTTTATTTATGGTGTGCCTACGTGAAATTTTAGGCGGTTAAATTATTTATATTACACGGTTAGATTTAATTAAATGCGAGCTAGGGTTTTATTAATCGCTATTAAATGTTTTACTTCGCAGCGGGAGTGCAAGAAATGCAAGAAACGACTGTGTAAAGGCAAGCTCTTAACCCTCTCTTCCTGATCTTTAATTCCCGTGGAAGACCCCGTGATTTCCTGTATTTTATCACCTCCTTTACTTTAATTCGGTACCTTGCCTTATTGGTTGAACTATTATTCATTTGTTTTAATTTAAATTAAATCCGAGGCTTCTATAATTTTATTCGTTGTGAGCCTACGGGGGTTTGTACCGCCCTCATTCCTTCGGAATGATGCTGAACCCAGTTGAGGAAATAGGTTCCTAGTCGTGCGAGTTTTATTTACGGTTTTTATCAGATTTATTTATGGTTCGGTTAGAGCTATTGAGCAGTGGGGCAGGGGTCAGTTGTTGGTGACGCTGGGGTAGACTATGGTACGGCCCTGATGTGGATCGTCGGGTGGACACCCCTAGTCACTAGCCGTTGACCGGTGCCGGGCACTGCTGACTAGCTCTGCCGGTATGTGATTTACTGCATGATTAGATACCTTGTATTACTATTCATGATTTGATATGCACATGGGTACGGGATGCATGTTGGGATATTCATTTACTGAGTATGCTTGGACATGGACATTCTAGTTTGGTTAGGTTGCATCCACCGCGAGCATATGCATGGCATGTGGTTTACTATGTGGGCGGAGCATGGCCTGATGCCTGGATGTATGGGCGCCTTGTATCACGTTGATGCTCACTACGCCATTGCATTTCTATGTGCATTGCATGGATACTGGTAGTTTTAGTTCTCGGACGGGAGTACCGTTCCGAGGGAGCCTATGGCTCGGTTGTCGGGAGTACCGACGGATACAGGTGACGGGAGTACCGGCCTCGGACAGCGTGCGCAGGTTTGTTGCAGATATTTGTTGCCTTTCAGGGCAGCGGCAGGTTGGTATGGGACTTGGGCACCAAGTGTCTTATGTGGGCCCCAAGGACCGGTATGTGCTTTTATTTTGTTATGCTATTGAGCTGTTGTGTTGTAGTGTCTCATGGCTTGTGTGTACCTGGGGGTTTATTTTAGGAAGAGTTTTCTGGTTATGTTCAGCCTTCAGCCTTTCTTTCTTTATGCTTGCTGAGTCTCTCGACTCACCTTGCTTTCCATCATTCCAGGTAGTGGCGGCGTGAGCCATGGCAAGGGAGTCAGCTTTAACGGCAGAGTCGGTGTGGTGTATAGGCAGTCTCGTCAATCCCTATCCACTCTGATGTCTAAGTAGAATTTACTCTATTATTTCGTACTGTGCCAGGTGTTTTCTCGAGTCTTGTGTATGTCGGCACAGGAGTTTGTGTTTATTTATTTATCTTGTGACCGCTGTGTTAGCGGGGTACCCATAGTGCATGCATGTCTTGAGCTTTGCTTCCGCTGTTCTTATTTTTTGTGTATGCATGCCGGGGTGGTCTTTGTCTGGTGTCTCATTCTTTTCTCCTCCTGTAGGCCCTCCCGTTCGGGTAGTCCGGGCGGCTGGGATATCCGGGCGGGGGTGCTTACAATAATTCTTAGAAAAAAAGAAACACATGCATATATTTCTCTACAAGCTCTCTCTACTCTTTGTATATGGAAAAAAAAAAGTTTTTAGGTTGTGGATTGTAAACGACTTTCATCTTTGATCTCGTTCGTAACCAATGAAACAAACCCCTCAAAGATTCGATTTGCTTCTATTAGGAAAAACTTATAAGTTATTTATTTTTCTCTTTTACATATATTTTCTTACATTGGTATAAGAGTACGTAACCAACACTTTTTTTTTTTTTTTGTTTAAATGATGTTATTTATGTATGTACATATATATATATGTATGTAAGCACATGAGTTTCATACCTTTCTTTTCTGCCTGTTGCAAATCTATATGTATGCGTATATTTTTTTTTATATATTTTGTAAGATAAAAGAAATAGAAAGAAAATAATAGTTATAGAACATCACCACCTCTCATAGTAATGTCAGGGATTCGCCTGAAATCATGATCAATTTGCCAGAAGACTGTTGGCCAAGTAATGAGGTAACTAAAGAGGAAGGGTGAATTGGATTTTTTAAAATGTTTACTTTTTTCTTAAATAGCAATGTAATTTATGTGTGTTGAATAAAATACAAAAGTAATAATATCACATACAAGTAATTAAGAATTCATGTTTTAACAATTATACAATTTTGTGTAATTAAATAAAATAGATGTAATATAAACACAAATAAATCAATTCTAACCCAATATAAAGTAAGTGCTAGAATTTAAAAAGTAAGAGAAGAGATAAGCTCTTGTGACCTAGCCATTGGAGGAGATTTCCCCAAAGAGGTGTCAACTTGAAAAGGGGGAAAAAGTGCATCATGTGAAGAAGATGCTCTTAGATGACCCTTAGGGACATTTGCATAAGTCCCCTGAGTGTCCATGCATAGACTCTCAAAAGACCGACCAGGCACCTACATGACTTCAACAGAAGGCTCTTCAGTGTGACATCCAGAGACTACAAGTCATCGGAAAACCCTGGGCAATAGGCCCCGGAACATGTCTTTCGTATTTCGTTTTATGGCGTCTTCTAACTTAGGCATCGGAAGGCCCTGTGGGAGACATCCTCACGTGCCTTTTGATTATCTTCTGTCTTGCAAACCACCTCCAAAGACTTATCCACAGACCTTCTCTAAGGACCCATCTACAAACCACTCTTGAAGACACACCCGAAGACCCCTTCCACATGACTCTTTCGTGAAACTCCTCTTACTCCCCTTGTTAGCCTCCCCAGACAAACTCTTGTTCACCTGTCTCGCCTAGCCTTGCCAACTGTTTGTCGAGCTTTCTCCCCTATACAAATTCAATTTTTATACTTTAGCAACAACAATTTGACACCCTTTATGGGAAATTGACAAAAATTCAATCACAATGGCAAGAAGGACAAGATCTGCTTAGGCTAGGGAGCTGTCTCAGTTGCTACAACCGAAGGTTGCCTCAACAGGATATATCAGAAGATAGAGGATTCCAACTGAAGACTGCCTCACAGTTACTCTCTTAGGATAACAAACACTTGGAAATGCAATTTACACCATCGGACAAGTGCAAGGGACATAGATGCTGGTAAGCAATATTCCCTAGAACAGGGCTGGTTAGTTGAACATCATTTTTAGGGGCCAAATACATACATCGCCATCATTCTCCCAGGATCAGCAACCTCACGTGCTTACCCCTAGAAAACTATATAAGGAATGACATAGGAACACCAGAAAGGGTATAACGCATGAAGAAACAGCTGAGAGCACCACCTCTACTAAGGGCCAGTGCTAGATCATGATAGAATGCACTAGCAGAGGACTCCTTTCTCATTTGATCTGCTAAGGCGACCAATTCCCCTACAATTTGAACTCCCACAACTTCCAATGTATGTAGGGAGAGGAAACCCTAATTATCATGTGAAACAATATGAATCGTTGGCTTACCTCCATGGTTAGGATGATGCCCGTGCTTGTTTCAATGAGCTACCACACATGACCATTTCTTTGTTTGAGCAATTACGTTGGGAGTTTATCACAACCTTTGTTGTTAATGCTCCCAAGAAGAAGGATCCGACTTACCTCTTTACCATCCGCTAATGGCCAAATAAACTGTTGAGATAGTATGTTGACCGCTTGTGAAATGCCACCTTAAAAGTGTAGGAGTTATAGGTGGGCATGATGGTTACAACCTTGCTGCGGGGCACTACTTTTGGGTTGCTGCAAAAGTCTTTGGCTTATGATCAACTGGTATCATTGGCCTAGTTATTCACCCATGCCAATAGATTTGTGGACCAGATGGAAATCCTCTAAGCCTTTAGATTATCCCAAGACCTGGACAAGAAGAAGAAGGGAAAACTAGCCGATGAAGGGCTTAGGAAGCATGAGGTTAAGGCTCGAAAGCCTAACGATTTTGCCAAAAATAGGTTCCAAAAATATACACCTAATGTGCTAATATTTTATATACCATTCTTACTTGATTTTATGCTTAATTCTTATGCTTATATATATTTTATATATTAATTTTATGTAATTTATCATGTTGATAGGATTTGAAGGAAAAGTGAGAAAGAAAAGCAAAAGTTATGGATTTTCGTTACTCAAGGGTCCGATTAAAGATAAAAGCTATATCAATTTGAATGTCAAAAAATTCTGGAAAAAATATATGTGACAGCTCTATATGTCTACTTTTCTGTACTTCAAACGGTGCGTAAATCCGATTTTTCTACAAAAAGTTATGGTTATTGGAGTGATAGAAAGTCAACTGTCAAAAATTCAACATTACCTACGAATTTTGCATTCCATTTTCTCAAAGTTTGGCTAATTTGTAGATGGATTAAGAGGCCTTTTAAGGGTTATTTGGTCTGCCTATTTCATGAAGAATTAGGCCCAATTGGACCTAATAAGCCTAGCCCAAAAGTCTAATTAAATTAAGCCCATACCTTACAAAAATCCCTAAATTGTAATTCTTGATATTTTGAGGGATTATTTTGTATTGGGTATGGGACCTAAACTTTTGAGTGGACATGGGTGGTATGAAACATGGAAGAGGAAAACATGGAGGTAAGGTATCCCATGTTTTAAGGAGAAAATTAAGAAAAAAAATAAATGAATGAGTATAAATAGAGAAGAAAGGCTAGAAAATTGAAATAGTTAGAGGTGAGAGAGCTTGAAGGATTGAAGAATTGGAGCACTCTTGGTGGAAGATTTCTTCAAGAATTGGTAACAATATTTTTGAAGAAGCAAATCCTGCACATCAAAAGAGTTTTATTCTCTTTTTCCATTTCCTTTAAATTCTATATTTATGTTCATTTGTTTTGTTATGGATTACATCATTTGTAATATGAACTAAACTCTATAACTAGGGTGTTTTGATGTAGTCTAATTATGATAATTTGATTTTTATAGATTGATTTTCTTTATTCATACAAGTGTTTATTATTATACTTAATACTATCAAATACTTGGGCAATATTTGATTGATATGTTGATATTATAGATTTAAACCGAAAGAAAAAATCTATAACTCTACATAATAAACACCACAAGAATATAATTGGAATGATGTAAAAATTTGACTTGTGTGGTTAATTATCATTGCATGAATAATTAAATTTGAATTATCAAGCATTTAAATTAAATTAGATTAATTAGGTGAAATCAAAATACTCTAGTGCTCTCCAAATCTTGAAACTCTCCATATTTACTTTGTGTGTTATTATTTTTTTTTTAAATTAATTTTCCTTAATCAATTGTTTAAATAACATTTGGGTTAATATAATTTTGGTAATTATCATCCGATGCTCGTGGGAACGATATTCTACTCACTACTTTATTATTTGTGTGATCCGTACACTTGCGAAAAATTGTCATCAAGTTTTTGACGTCGTTGTCGGGG
This sequence comes from Diospyros lotus, assembly GCF_014633365.1. Taxonomy (NCBI): domain Eukaryota; kingdom Viridiplantae; phylum Streptophyta; class Magnoliopsida; order Ericales; family Ebenaceae; genus Diospyros; species Diospyros lotus. Next base: position 16,855,792 of record NC_068349.1, on the reverse strand, counting down.
ATCGACAGTTGATAATATCACTATCAAATAACTCATTTGTTAATTTAAACCTATTTTATTCTGTATTAATTTTTCTTTTAATTTTGCATATTTTATTGTTTGTATACGTGTCGGTATATATATTATATTTTTAGTGTTTTTTGTTCCATTAACTACTATTTTAATTCGGTGTGGAAAAACAATTTAAATATTGGTGGAAAGAAGATTTGAACTAAGATCTCTTAGTTAACAACTACACATTCTAGCCATCTAAGCTATCTTAGTTGGTTGTCTATTAGTTACTATATTTGTTCTATATCCCTCTAATGTTGCATAGCTTGCATATAATTTTGTTTTAATTATTATTATTATTATTATTATTTGGTTATTGTGTTGTGCTCAAGTTTTTTTATTATTATTATTATTATTATTATTATTATATTGCATTTAGATCCAAAACTATTATTTAAATTTGGCTACACTATTTACTAAAATTAAATATTCTATTTGAATTTTAATTTATTTTATTTCTTATATTACATTTAAATTTTTTAATTTATACTTTGGTATTTAATTTTTTTAATTATTTCTTGCCTTCCATTTTATTTGATTTCAATTTAATTTTTTTTTCTTCTTATTGCTTATGTGTGATTAGTTTCTATATTTTTGTTGAACCAAGTGTTGTGCTTTAATTGTGTATGCAACGTGTTAGAAGTTTTGAGCTTGTTCCATTTGACCCTAAAATTGAACGCACCATTCGTGGGTTAAGGAGAGAAAAAAGAGTAGTAGAACAACAAGCAACCATAAACAACGAAACAACTAATAGAACATTGAGAGAGTATGGTGTTCCCATCAATAAATGACACAAATTCAAGCATTACAAGACCGATTGTTCAAGCCAATAATTTTATAATCAAGCCAGCAATAATTCAAATGATCCAAACTTCTATTCAATTTTGTGGATTACCCAGTGATGATCCAAATGTTCACATTGCAAATTTCTTGAAAATATGTGACACATTCAACACAATGGCGTATCTGATGATGCCATTAGATTAAGGTTATTTCCTTTTTCTTTAAGAGATAAAGCAAAGAATTAGCTAACATCACTCCCTATAGGTACCATCACTACTTGGGATGAATTAGCTAGCAAATTCCTAGCTAAATTTTGCCCACCGGCAAAAATTGCAAAGATGAGAAATGACATCACAACCTTCAGCCAAGCCGATATGGAAACTCTGTATGAAGCTTGGGAGAGATTTAAAGACTTGTTAAGATGATGTCCATATCACGGGCTTCCTAAATGGTTGTTGGTCCAAACATTTTACAGTGGATTAAGCCATCCGACAATGATCACTATTGATGTAGCAGCTAGAGGTGCTTTGATGAGAAATCCATTGATGAGGCTTATGATTTGATAGAAGAAATGGCTGCAAATAATTATCAATGGCCTTCAGAAAGAACTATGCTAAAGAGATCAGCTGGGATACATGAAATTGAAGCATTTACTGCTTTAAATGCTAAGGTAGACTCTATTTATAAGAGACTAGATCAATTGAGTATTAATATTGTTCATTCTGTTATGTAGGTTTGTGACTTGTGTGCTGGGTAACATGTTACAAGTGAATGTCAAGCTGGCAATCCTTTTGCAACATCGAGTGCGGAGCAAGCTCACTATATTTCAAATTCCAATCGACAACAAAACAATTTGTATTCCAATAATTACAATCCAGGATGGAGAAATCACCCAAATTTCTCATGGAACAATAATCAAAATAATGTAAAGGTACCTCCACCTAGATTTCAGTCTCAAGAAAAGAAGACATCCTTGGAAGATTTGGTGGCAACACTCACTAAGGCCACAACGGAGTTCATGACAGCGACAAAAACAAACTTCCAAAATCAACAAGCTGCCATAAGGCTATGTGATATTCATTATATGTTAACAACAACCTCGGGCGTTATGGGAAATCTTTTACCAACAGAAGCAAGGATCGAACCTGTAATGCTAAATAGCTAGGATTTCCACAAGTTTAACAAAAATCTATCTCGCACCAACATATCAGAAACTATAGTGGCCTCACAAATACATAAATTTGTGGTATAGGCATAGAATTTCACCCGTACACTATGTATCCTTAAGTATTTTAGCTGCTATTTACAATACAATAATGGGAATACAAGTACTACGCTTGGGTTACAAGTACAATTGCGATTTCCTAGACTAAAGATCCAAAACTTCAAAGCTAACTAAGCATCTCTTTCTTACCCTTTTCCCGAACTAGAACCTGGAATACCTATCGCATCTAACATACCTGGAACGTTGAATTTTTCAGGGGTATGAGACACCAGAGTTAGATTGTTACATTTAAGTGAGTGGCACAAGAAAGAAGATACATGAATGCATACGTGAGACAAGAGACATCTCAACGAGTAATTCAAGAAAGGAAACAGTTTGTGCATGAGCAAACGAGTACAAAGAACAACAAGAATCTTCCTTCATCACCATTTCCTCGGCCCATCATCATGCCAAACATCTCAGCCTCACCTCTAGGCTGAGCCCCATCTTTGGGCACATGATCGTGGTGCAACCCCTCATGCCTCGCCTCTAGGCACAACTCCACTTTTGGGCATGGGATTGTCCCCCCGATCATCGTGATGTTCCACCAACAAACTGCTAATCATCATGTTCAAATTCCAGTCCCACTAACTAGCCATAAAATACAACACCGAGATGCATATATATAGGCGAGATATGCTCAAAGTAAGGAAATATGAGATGTAAGCCACCAACCATGAGATGTTGTATGACAAAGTAGAAGGAATATGATATGCAAGCCACAAACCACGCATGAAAGCTATCATGGCCAAACTTGATGCAACAAAGTAGAAAGGATATGATCGAAACAAAGGAAACATAAGACGTAAGCAAAAAACCATGCACCCATAAATGAACCCAAGAGTGATCAAGAATAAGTAAGAAGCATGCATAAACCACTCACATTCGAGTTCACCAGAAAGTATCATTTTCACGCCAACCGAGACTGTTTACTGCCAAAACTTGAGTTTTGGTAAGGTAAATATAAAATATTTTTATACAGAGTTATAGGGCATTAAAAAGAGAGCATGCCATAAAAATTTCAAGGTAAAAGAAGGCTACATGTGCCCTCACTCACCTCGGGAAGGGTCCCCACGCGCAGCCCACGCACCGCCCCTGCTCCACGACCAGCTTTCGTTTCCTTTCGTTTTTCGGCCATAACTTGACTGTTTTAACTTTGATTCGACCCCCGTTTTTTCCTATACCTTCATTTTTCCGTCCTCTATAGGATTATAACAAAAAATGAGAGTTACCTCATTTTATTTTTTTTACTGTTTTGGCCCAAACTCCAGATATGTGCGATTTTTCGTCGAACTTTCGTATCTCCACCGAATTTACTCCCGTCTTTTACAGAACCTCCCTCTCTCTTTTAGGAACAAAATTTCCACTTAGAAGCCTCTCAAAATAACCTCTTCCCCCCCCCCCCACCCTTGGATATAGCCAATTTCTTCCCCCCAATAGCCTATTTATAGAAGTGCTCAACTAATCTCATCTCGTCACGTGTCACCCCTAATTATAACTCATCATTACTCTCCTATCATTTTCCATGTGTCACCACAAGATTTTGCCACTTAGCCTTGAGATTTGAGCCTTATAATTTCTTTTTCACGTGTCCTAATCCCATGGTGCCAAGTGTTATCTAGATCATCATTATTTAGATTTGGAGATTTGGCTTCATTGCGCTTACGCCACTTGGCTCAATAGGATGGTGACACTTGTCCTTGAGATTTGCATCCTAATCATGAATTTTCTCCCCTTGTGACAAGTGGCCCTAGAGATTTGAGCCTATCATGACATATCAAACCTCTCGATGAATAGTTTTACGCCACGTGTCATTGGGATTTGAGCCACCATCATTGCTTTTATCTTATGGCACCTTGTGTCCTTCAAGATTTGGGTCGCCATCATTACTTTCATCTTATGGAGCCAAGTGTCCCTTGGGATTTGGGCCACCATTATTACTTCCAGAAAATTTCTTTTCCAAGAATTACATATGCATCTTGAGACCCTTAAATTTTTGAAAGATATTTCATTTATTTAACGGCAATAGCTTACAAAATTTTTGGATATTACAGGGATTCCCTAAAAAGTGAGATCAAACGGTTTGAGGGCAAGCTGAGGAAACAACAGAGAGTCGAGGCAGCATTTAAGGATGCCATCACCTTGATAACTGTTGAACTCAACCATGCCTTGGGGAAAGGGATAGTGCATGAACCCAACTGTAGGAAGCAATGAGGTAGGCTGAGGAGCTTGCTTGTCAGCTCAATGAGGTCAATATTGATGCTATTCGAGCTGCGACAATGAAGGAATATCGACACTCTCGGGCATGCAGTACTAGTGGACCTGCATAAAAGAATGTTTCCTAAACTCCGCTTCCTCCACTGATTAGTGCACGAATGTGTAGGGCAAGAGATGCAGTCATTAGAAAGGGCGACCCTCTTCTTTGCATCCAAAGACAATGGAACTGTCTTGCAGGTTGTATCTTGTGTATCTTGTGCCCACATGAAAGAGAATACTGGGAGGATAGGATAAGGGCCTATCTACCTATTGGCACAGAATGCGCTTAGAGGTGCTTTATTTTGTTGACATAACTCACTAATCTACATCTATAGATCTATTTTGTTTTAGCAATTTGGCAATTTAGTGCAATGCCTACATCCACAATCAGAATACCAATATTTTTTTATGGCGATTCGACGGAGCTCCTACTCAAGACACCTACTTTTGTAACTAGATAAGAGGAAAATTATTTTTGTTTTGGAGGTTTAGCAAAACACCTATTTCCGCAATCAAATGAAAGGATAAATATTTTCATTTTGGTAGTTCGGCGAAATGCCTACATTGGTAATGAATTGATTTTGGCAACTTAGCTCGTGGCCCACAATAGCAATGTTGTTTTAGTAGTTCGGCAAAGAGCTTATGTCCACGATTGAATGATAGTAGCATTTTTGTTTTAGTGGTTTGACAAGGCACCTGCGTCTGCTATTATGTTAAATGTCAATGTTTTTGTTTCTGTGGTTTGACAGAGTTCCTACTTAAGATGCCCACTTCCACAATCAGATAGAAGGATACATATTTTTGTTTCGGCAGTTTGGCCCTTCACCTACGTCCGCCATCAAAGAGAAGATCTATATTTTGTTTTGGCAGTTTAGCGTAGTGCCTACGTCTACAACTAGAAAGGATATCCAGATTTTGTTTCGGCGGTTCAGCGTAATGCCTACATCCGCAACTATATCTTGAAAATGGAGGCTGAACTAATAACCATGTCAAAGGATACCCTTATTCAAGACGTAGAAGTTGCAATACAGTGTCGTGTCTTTTCGACCTATCACAGGATTTCAAAATGCTAAGGAATCTCCAAGGGATATAAAGATCTATCAATAGTTGGGATGTTTCTCCTTGGACACCTTTATCTAAAATCTTGTTTATTCACAATATTCCAACTATGAATCCTAAATACAAGAGGTTGATATTGGGTCGAGTCTAGGGGTTTTCATCCTATTGGCTCCCTAGTGTGGTGAACCATGTTAGACTCTTAGTCTTCTTTTGTATTGCTGTAAAATAAAGCACACACATATTTATGTTACCATATCCTTTTTTCTTTATGTATTAAAAATGCATTTTGTTTGAGCGGTTCAGTACAGGCACCTACATCTGCGATTTACAAGGAGTTAGTTTCAAGTTAGTAATGTCTTTGCCTGAGAGCTTCCAACTTGCATCACAAACTCATTGTCTTCTAGAAAGGTGCAAACTGTTTCCAACTTTGAGAATGGAGCTCATGAAGCGATCAATATAACGCTACATGGCCTTTTGCCTTTGAAATACCCATGGTCGAGGTCATGAGAAACTTTCATCGCAGCTGATCACGCTATCCTACCTCTGTTGGGTTAAAGGACTTATGTTGAGCGCCAAACATCTTCCAACAAATGGGGCATTTGATGTAGTAGTCTAGGAGTGGTTGCACAAATAAGCTGTTATAGAGAGTGTTGATAATTAATCTCATCTTGTCATCATTTTGCATAGCTCTCCAACTCTTGCCTCCACTTGAACAGGTAGGCCTCCCTTTGCTATGGAGTCCCATTGGGTATAGGGAAATGCATATTGAGGAACCTGACAAGGTCGTGGTATTCTGATAAGCTTGGGTCAAGATATGATGGACCTAAGAAACTGATCAACCCAAGCATCCTTGAGAAAGAAGCCGCTTCACTTTTGAATGACTTCAAGGCTTACTCTCCCTCAAAGAAATGCATGATTAGGGAATTATTAACCTTACCATCACATCCATACTTAAGAATAACATGCATGAGAGTCACATCTCCCGACCTATCCACTATCCTAGACTCGTTCCTTGATTTGAAGAACATACCAGATATAGGATGGGAAGGTACGCTTTTCCCCCAACTACCGGTGTAATAGTAAGAGAAAAACCTTGGTGGCTTTATAATAGTTGGAGAAAAACCTCGCAAAAGCTACCTGGTGCCTCCCTGGACGATTTGGAGCATGATTCATCGGGAGGCATTATAAACTGGGATGGGAGTGTTGAGACAACATCCTTACACGAGTGACCCTTATGGTTCCTGTGAGAGAAGATGACATTTTCTTCGTTCCCACAGGCGACGCTAAATTGTTGTTACCAAACTATAACAATTAAATTTATTTTTCATGGGAATAACCAAAGCAGAGTCCCTCAGCAAAACAGTGAGGACCGGGATGTCGCTTGAGGGATTAACTAGGTCTAAGCTCGATCTGTTGCCCTAGAGGGCTGATACTTCAAGGACCCGGATGGGGTCTTCGGGGTTTTCAACGTCGTCAACCTTGGAGGAGTCTTCAGGGGACTAAGGACAAGAAGGTCCTAAAAAGTTTTCGAGGGGACCTTCAACTAGTTTTTGGGGATTGTTATCTCGGATGAGTCTGCAGACACAAAGGTCGTTACAAGGCATGTGTAGATCTTTCCCGCGTGGGCCCTTTAATCCCTAAGTTAGACACTGATGTCTTAAAGTAGAATGTAAGTATGTGTAGAATATGTATGTGTGAGGTATGTGGTATGTGTCTTCGGGGGAGTAGAACTCCCGATGAGTTAAGTTTTAAGTCTTAAGTCTCCGGGTTTGAAGTTAGAGATAAAGTCTGGGTTAAGTGTGGTTCCAAAAAGATTCATTTGTCTAGGAATAGGAGGGTATTTATAGACATTTGGTGGGATCCACATATGAGAGTCCTCAGATTCTCCGGGATAATGCATTGGGTAAGGCCGGAGGGCTTGGAGATATCATGGGATTAAAGCGCCTCAATAAGTGTCTCTGAGTGGATCCGAAGAGTCTTCATAACCATCGGGTAACTTGGGTCCAAATGACTCTAAGGGAGTTGTCGTGCCATGCAAGGTTTGAGAGTTGACCGTCTCGAGGACTCTTGCCCTGGGAAACTTTTTAGGGTCCCCAAACTTAATGGGATACTTTTAAGAATTTAGGATTTTTTCAAATTTTTTAGGGCATCTCACTAGGCCCGCCTGAAGGCATAAGCTACTGAAGCCTATGCCTAGGGCCTTCAAGGAGGAGGGGCCCCAAAATTAATAATTAATTAATTTTATTTTATATTTTAAGAGATAAAATTACTAATTCTATTTTACGATGATTTTTTTTAATTCATATTTTATTTATTTTATTATTTAATTTGAACGAGGAGGTCCTCTTACTTCTAAAATCCACAGATTATTTTTAAATATTAGAAAATATATAGTAAGATGTCATTTAAACGAGGAGACCCCTAACTTCCTAAATCTACGTATCATTTTTAATGTTAGGCAATGAATAATATGGTGTAAAATAGTAACGCAACCCAAAAAAAAAAAAAAAAGCAAAAAGTAGTATTATTTTAAGAGAACAATTTGATGAAATGATTATTTGGAGGACAAAAATTTCATTTGGGAATCTATATTGATTTGGACATTAAAGAAAAAATAATAATAAATCAGTAAATTTTTAATTTACAGATCTAACTATAAACTTTTCGCATTTTTTACTTATTCAATTTTTACGTTTTCATATATTTTTCTCTTATCTATATTGTCAATTAAAAAATATTTACCTTCTAAAGTAGAATACAAAAATTTAATTAGTGATTTTATATCCAAAAAATAAGAAAATTTAATTTTTAATAATGTTTTAGAAGACCACTAAATTAATTATTGCTTAGAGTCCCACCAACCTTTAAGCGAGCATTGCACTCCACAACAAGTTTGACTAAATTCTTGGTGAAGAGTCAAAATAATAGACTAGGCATAAACTAAATCACTATGTATAGTAGATGTTACATTTTTTTAAAAAAAAAAAACTTAATCCATTATCCCTTAAACTAACATACTCTACAGAAATGTTGTGTGTCGCTCATCTGATGCAAGCGGCAGGTACTTGCAAACAAAAAGAGGATGATAAAAGTCAAAGTGCAACCTTAATTTTTGGGTACAACAACCATCGACGGCTAATATATATATACTAACGTATACCCATGCCGAAGGCACGGTGTAAATAATATTAAGATTTGTTGTATCATAGGTAAAAGCACATTAAAGGGTCAAGTAAACCCAAAGCTCAAAATATCTTTTTGGGCTAAAAGGCATAAATTTCCCATATGCAGGGGGTCCCACACAAAGCACACAAACACGATAAGTCCGACATTTAAAAATCGTTCTGAATATTCCAAGAAAATGATAGATAATTATTCATAACAAAATCTAATTATAAAATGATTATAAAATATTTGGTTAAGCATTATCCCTAAGAAATTCTATCTCTAAAAGGGCTCAGATAGATATTATCTACAACTATTCTAATCTCAATCAGATTAGGAGTAATCAAGATAAGTGCCATCAAGATAAGCATTATCTTCAATAATTATAATTTAGTTACATTTTAAATCATTCTACATTTCTCTATAAATAAGTAGTTATGCATTCCTAAAAATGGGGGGACGTATTTGATACTATTTCAATATAGTTTATTTCATTATACTCAGTGTCTAATTTAAGCGTCGGAGTGTTTGCGCGGGACCTCCCCGCGCCCTCTGACTATTTTCTTATTTTTTGTAGGCTCAAGTGGTTTGAAGACGACGTTTCCATTCTACAAATTTATTGTTGTATTCATGACACAATAATTGGCGCCGTGTGGGAAACATCCAAAAAGCCTATGGGTATTACAATAACTTTTACCCAATCTCAAGTCGTATGAAGCCTCAATTGAGAAAAAAATGCATTACACGTGTACGACAATCTCATTAACGGTACGTTAATTCGTTTAATATTTTTCACACTTGTCATCGTTTTATTTTTCAATTATTATCTTATGCAAAAAGAAAAAATAATTGAAAAAAAAATGACATAAAGATTTATGTGTGTTATGAGAGGCTTCTCGTGGAAACTGGATGGGCAATTTGGCAGAAAATACAATCACAAAAAAGAAAGAAGTAATTCTGCCATTATTTTGTATCATATGCACATATATACATATCATATGCATTCATATTATAATATATTGAGAAAAGCTTCAAGTGAAAGCTAGTGAAAAAGATTGTTATATATATATATGTGTGTGTTGTAAGAAGTTCTCGTGGAAGCTTGGCATAAAATACAATCACAAAAAAGATGCCTATGCCATTGTGTTGTATTACATAAATATGTACATATGCATACATATTGTATTATTATGAGAATTGTTGGAGGAAACATTTCCCTGGAAAATATGGTGTAAATTCAGAAAGCAAGGGAGGAAGAAGCAAGGCAGATCATGCCACAATAGCCAAGTAGAAGGCAACGTGGGCAAACGGGTGAGAAGCAACAGGAAGATTCGGTATCCAGATCTATTTCAGATCTGGCATGGAGTTTTTTCTTCCTCTTTTCGGTTTAATTAATTTATTTATGCTCAAACCCTTGATTTAAATTTTAATTAATTCTATAAAAATGTTTGGGGGTCAATAAACGTGAGCGTACGAAAGACTCGCCCCGAACACATGCGGATACAGGCGTTATGCTGAACCACAAAAACAAAATATTATTTAATTGCGGACGTAGACGTTATGTCGAACCACGAAAACAAAATATTATTATTCTTTAATTGCGGACGTAGGCGTTATGTTGAACCGCAAAAAAAAAAATTATTATTCTTTAATTGCGAACGTAGACGTTATGTCGAACGGCGAAAACAAAATATTATTATTCTTTAATTGCGGATGTAGACGTTATGTCGAACCGTAAAAATAAAATATTATTATTCTTTAATTGCGGATGTAGTAGTTATGCCGAACTGCGAAAATAAAATATTATTATTCTCTGAGTGCAGATGTAGGCATTAAGTCGAACCGCAAAAACAAAATACTCTCAGATTGCGGATATAGGTGGTATACCGAACCGCGAAAACAAAATAATGATATTATTTCGAATTGCAGATGTCGCCCACAAATATTCCAGCAAGCATATACAGACGAAATTGGGGAGCCGCAATATTATGGCAAAAAATAAAAGACCCGTTACCCTGCACATAGCCCGGCAACGAGGGAAAAACAACAAGTCAATTGTCCTGCACATGGCCCAGTAACGAAAAGAAAACAAAGCCCATTGCCCCGCGCATAGCCCGGCAACAAGGGAAAAACAAATCCATTACCCTTCTTATATATAGCCCGATAATGGGGGAAAAGCAAAAGGCCCATTCTCCTGTGCATAGCCCGACAATGAGGAGAAAATAAAATCGTTGTCCTACGAGTAGCCCGACAGCGGTGAGGCATAGTCAGTGTACTCTTCCCTTTGCCTTGCAGCCAAAGGCAAGAGTGGGGAGCAATTGTTGTGTCATAGGTAAAAGCCCATTAAAGGGTCAAGTAAACCCAAAGCCCAAAATGTCTTTTTGGGCTAAAAGGCATAAATTTCCCATATGCGGGGGGTCCCACACAAAGCGCACAAACACGATAAGTTCGACATTTAAAAATCGTTTTGAATATTCCAAAAAAAATGATAGATAATTATTTATAGCAAAATCTAATTATAAAATGATTATAAAATATTTGGATAAGCATTATCCCTAAGAAATTTTATCTCTAAAAGGGCTAAGATAGATATTATCTACAACTATTCTAATCTCAATCCGATTAGGATCAATCAAGATAAGTGCCATCAAGATAAGCATTATCTTCAATAATTATAATTTAGTTACATTTTAAATCATTCTACATTTCTTTATAAATAGGCAGTTATGCATTCCTAAAAAAGGGGGGACGTATTTGATACTATTTCAATATAGTTTCTTTCATTATACTCAGTGTCTAATTTAAGCGTCGGAGTGTTTGCGAATGGATCTCCCCGTGCCCTCTGACTATTTTCTTATTTTTTTCAGGCTCAGACGGCTTGAAGACGACGTTTCTATTTTACAAATTTATTGTTGTATTCATGACACAACAAGATTAAAATACAATAATGTTCATTAATATTGCCAAAAAAAATTATAAATACTAAACAAAAAACAGAAATTAAAGTTATTATAGATTTGTTAACATTTTATAATAAAAAAATTACTAAATCTATATAATAAAGCACATTAGTAAGTGTTCTACAATCTGAATACATTAAAGCACATTAGTAAGTGTCCTAGACCCATACCGCGAGACTTCCAACTAGCTTCCCCAGTACGTTGATCGTAAGCTCATTACAAGTCTTCTGCCTTGGTCCCTAGATCCATATTTGTCACTGCGAACACCAACCAGTAGTACCGTCACACTGCTAGGGTTTCCTACCCCGTCTTTGCGAGTCATATCAGTTGCACTACTTTCGGCTCATTAATCGACGCACTCACACGCCATCATTTGGTCATTTTCAACCTCTCGTTCATCCCAATCCGTGGGACCCTATATCTTATTTCCAAGATACCAAATGATCTTCGAAAATCTCATCATTTGATCCTAACTCATTAGCTAGGCCTTGCCACATCGGGCTAATCATCATTGATCCGATCATCTTTGATAACCGCAGTTATCTCATCTCTCATTGCAAGGATTTTGACTAATGACATCAAATCACCAGTCTCTAAATCTCTCGGATCCATAATCACGGTTACCGAGTCAACCTTAACTCGAATCATTTCATCGGATCCTTATTCCAATAACTAGATCATTCCACTTGAACTTAGCTTCTATTAGGCATTTTACTATTCACCGAAAATAGTAGTCGTCTACTGAAATAGTGTCTGTTCGTGAAAACTACACCAGGTAAGTTTTCAGGAAAGAGAGGTGGGTCACAAACGGACACACTTAAGTACCAAGTCTTTCCTAGCCAGAACTTTCCTAGACATGCACTTCCACTACAACGCACTTATCCAGTAACCGTCAACACCTAAATCTTACAGTGGCTTTTCTTATCTAGCCACACGCAACCTTTTCCTTATGTTCGCTCTAATATTGACTATACTAGAGTCACTTACGGCTCGAACATTATATCTTCAACAATTCGCTCTAATACCAACTGTAACACCCCGCTTTTCTCTTACTGAGCGTGTTACTATGTTGGGGCCCAAAATATACATAATTTATTTATTTTCTTTCTTTCCCGGTACATAACTTAAACCTTAAGTATTGAGTCCCGAACAAAACACCCAGCAAATTATTAAAAATGCGGAAGCGATAATCAAAACCTGATATGGTACATAATCAACTCACTTTATTTATAACATAAGAATTCGTACCATAATTAACATCATATCCTTAATAATGAAATACATAAATACATGGAGATTCCATAATATTCTAATAAGGAAAAACATCAATAAAGCATAAGCTAAAATATATCCGAGTCAGCTCGCTGAATCCATCGGCTACACCATCACGTGCCGTCATATCTCAACCTACTCCTTGCCCTAACTGCAAGTCTAAAACTGGAACGTGGAATGTTTCAGGGGCATAACCCATTAGAAGATGAAACTTCTAGTGAGGGTCCAAAACATATATACGAATGCATGATGTAATAACATGAACGACATTTTCCCTTAGTGTAATTTCCCTGGCCCGCAAGCCCGGCTAGGAATCCTAGGAAAATCCCAAACCTCTGTAGGATAAGCCTAACGTTATTCCCTCAACGCCCTTAGACAATTACGGCTACACTCTGAGGGCGACATCCCATTCCCATGCACAGATATCAATATGACAATAATATCATGCTATGTAATTATCACGACTTTCAATGTAATATGACAAAATGAACATTACATTCATAAATAGCATGCATATATAACAATCATATAAATATAAGTTCTTGTGAGAAAACCACTCACCAAATCATACTTAGGATAGAACAACTCACAATTTAAAACCAAGTTTTTCGGTAGAACACTCACCTTTTGAGATAAACTTGTATTTTCTCGAAAAACGTGCATCGCCTCGATATGCGTGCTCCGCCTCGATTTTTGTGCCAACTCTTAAAAGTTGCACCAATCACATCATCTCGATCTCCTCAATCATAAAATAATATTTCATCACTAGATATCCTCAATATTCCATTTATTTCATTTTTCTTCATTTTCTCTCATTTATCCTCTCTAAAAATTTCAATAAATACCTCGGGACTATTTTCTCAAATCTAATTTCACAACAATTCATTATAGGCTATGAAATTCAAGGGAAAAATACTGAACTTACCCGGATGTTGCATTTTCACGTAAAACGAGATTTTTTTATGCTAAAATTGAGATATCGAGAACCTGAACTTTAAAAATTTTTGCACGGACCTCCATAAAATAATTTTCTGGATTTTTCCAAGATTTTTACAAAATTTTCCCAAACTCCACACGCCCGCACGCGCCCCAACATGCTAGGGCCAGTGGCGGCGCGTGAGGAACCGCGCGTGCTGGCCACGCGCCGGTCATCTTCCCCGGCCACGGCGACGCTGGCGATCTGAGATAGCTCCACCACTAGAAAGCCTACCTCCAGTCGATCCGAATGGCACTACTTTGGGCTTCAAAGGACAACCAGAGCACGGCCAATCGGCCATTTGAAAGCTCGGTCAGGCAGACCGCCCCCCATTTTCCGGCGACCCTCGAACGGCCATCAAACCACGACCAAAATGGCTTATTTTCTCCAAAAATCTTCCTCTTCTCATGGACAACAAAAGCCCCTTATTCTCATTGCCCAATTCCTTCGTTTAAGCCCTCGATTTGAAGCTCAAATTTTCCCTATTTTCAGCCTTCATGAAACCTATATTTATAAGCATCTTCGATGCCTCAAATGCCTTTGGCCGACCTACCCACGCCTCTTAGAGTCTCGACCTCCCTCAAATGGCCCTCGATCAAGCCTTATCCGACAACAATTGCAAGTTGCAGGTGTGCACCACTTTGGCCGACTTTCGGCCACTTTTCTTATTTTTTCGGCCACCATGATGGCTATTGTCGGCCAGGCCTTTACAAAAGTTGGTCCCATGACCACCCTCATGCCATCCCTATGGCCAATTTCGGCCATGGCTGACTGCTCAGATTCGCCCATGCTAGCCACTTTGAAAAATTACATTTTGGCCCCTCAACTTTTGGTATTCTCATTTTGGCCCTTTTCCACTTAACCCCTGAACTTTTCAATATTTCCATTGAGTCCCTCAAGTCCTAAAACATCATTTTAACCCTTGAAGATTTCAAAACAACCTTGTCTCGGCCTCCCTCTAGCAATTTTCAAAAACTGCACTTAGGCCCGAATCTTTATTTTGGCCTTAAACCTTTTTGTTTCTTCCTGAAACCATTGAAGGGTTGTTCCTTTTAAAAAACTGAAGTCCCCTCAAGCTTCCGTTGACTTCCGGGAAGTCGTATATAACAATTCGGTATTGCAGCCTAATTGGCAGCTGCATTTTTGCTGTACCAAAAACTGTTCCCGATCTGATTTCTTTCTGCACCATAAATCCTATCTCGGGGTGCTTGTTAATTCCACATCATTTTCCTTTGACATCTCGGCTCCAGGGCATTCCCGGCAGTCGATTTGATCAATTTTTTGGGTTATTCAAATACCAATTTTCTCTGAAATCCCGTTTCTCTAATAAATTGCTTCTTTTTAATTAACCCAAATTTCTCGGGTATTACATGGGGTGAGTGGGTTTGTGAGAGAGAAAAAAAGAAAAGGAGAGGGAGATAGGCAGTAAGTGAGGGAATGAGAGAGAGGGGGGAAAGAGGCAACGAATAAGGGAGTGAATGGCTGTCACACCCTTCGGCCCCCCACATGCCGTCGTTCCTCCCGCCTTCTTCATTGCCATCACACTCGCCGGCCCCCCACCCACCGTCGACCCTCCCTTCCCCCACTGTCGTCGCACCTACCAATGGAATGAGTGGGTGTGTCTATGAGAGAAAGAAAAAGAGAGGGAGAGAGAGTGAGGCAATAAGTGAGGGAGGGAGTGGTTGTCACACTCGCCGACCCTCCACCCATAGCCGGCCCTCTCTTCCCCCCACCGCCGTCATACCTGTCGATGGCATGGGTAGATGGGTTTGTGAGAGAGAGAAAGTGAGTAAGGGGTGGGTGAGTGGATTTGTGAGAGAGAGAAAGACAAAGGGAGAGAAAGAGGCAGCGAGTGAGGGAGTGAATGGGTGGGAACATCATTCATCTCAGCCAATCTCAACCATTTATATATATTTAAAATTCATCTCAGCCATTAAAATGTGTCTGAAATATTTTACATATTTTTAAATATTCTTCTGCTTTACTATATAGATGATAATTATAATAATAATGTTATTTTAAATATAAAATAGTGACATTTTAAATTTGAAATAAGAAATCAAAAAATAGAAAAATCGTCTTATAAAAATAAAAAAATAAGATTATTTTTAGTTCTTTACAATCAACCTAAATGATAAATTTAATTTTTTATTAATTAATAAATCATAGCTCAAAATATTCTATCATAAAATTTGATTGACACGTGATACATACACAAAAAAAAAAAAGAGTTACACGAAATATATGAAATGGAGTTACACACAAAAAATATATATACATATACAGAATACATAAATATACATGCACAAACAAAAAATATATTTAATTAATCCAATACATTAACATACATACACACACAGAATACAACTATAAATATACATACACATAAAAAATACATTTAATTAATGGAACATGCAATTGTAAAAATACACATAAAAAATACATTCCGTGCACAGCAATGCAACCCAATGTATTAATTAATTTGGAGTCCGTGCACAATAATGTATTAATTAAAAAATACATTTTTCTTTTATTTTTTTCTCCTTCTTTATTCATCTTCTTCCTCCCGATTCTTCTTCTTGCAACGCAACGCATAGCATCGACCATCGCCAGTGCAGCCTCTGCCGGCCGTCGCCGCGACCAACGCCGTCTTCGCTAGTCGTCCTCAATCGCCGCCCTACTACCGTCATTAGCCGTTCACCGTCACAGGCCACCATCGCCTTTTGACCCTGCATGCACGGACTGCCATTGCCGTTCGACCTTGCTGCTGAATCGTTTGACCACCATTGGTCGGGCCTCCGACCGCCGTACCCAGCCGTTGCATTGTCCGCCACCAGCCACTATTCAGCCTTCAACTCCCTCGCCCACTAATTGCTCTTTGTATATATAGAGAGAGAGTCAATTGTGTGTGGGCGGTTGCGTTGTGAGTGTGTATATAGATGTATATGAGTGTGTGCCTGTGTATATAGTCGAGTGTATATAGATGTGAGTGTGTGTATATATATGTGTGTGTGTGTGGGTGGTTGCGCTATGATGTGATTGTATATATATATATGCGTGTGTGTGGGTGGTTGCATTGTGGGTGGAAGATGGCTGCTTGATTTTGGGCTAGAAAACCTTTAATCCCAGCCATCAAATTTTCAGAAATTGATCCAAATCATTAAAATATCTTTCTCTTGAGATATTTTCAAAAACTCTTATGTTTTATTATATAGATATATGTATGTTGGTGGATGGCTGTACTGTGATATGAATGTGTATATATATATATGTGTGTGTGGGGGTGGGTGACTGCGTTGTGATGTGAATATGTGTTTATATATATATATGTATGTGGGGTGGTTGCGCTGTGATCTGAATATGTGTTTATATATATATTTATGTGTGTGTGGGTGGTTGTGCTGTGGGTGGAAGATGGTTGCCTGATTTTGGGTGGAAAAACTTTTAATCTCAACTATCAAATCTTTAGAAATTAATCCAAATCATTAAAATGTCTTTCTCTTAATAAATTTTCAAAAACTCTTGTGGTTTATTATATAGATATTTATATATATAGCAAATTTCCCATGTGAAATGGATTGGCGTACCCGGCCCGGCCCCTGAGCTTATTGGGTCCCGCTCCCACTCTTATCTATCTTATCAATTTTCAAGCCCAGACTGCTCCTAAAAGTATAGTATCTCACAGGTCGAACTTCGAAACCAGATTCGAAAATTCTTACAGAGAAGAAGAAGATGAAGCTAAAAGTCTACGTCGATCGTATGTCACAACCATCTCGGGCTGTTATCATCTTCTGCAAGTAGTCATCATCCAACTCGCTTCAATTTCTGTTCCGAATTTCTATTTTCTCTTTCGTTAAATATATGCTGATGCATGTATACGTATTTGCTGATTTCTTGATTTTATAAAGGATGAACGGAATCGATTTTGAGGAAATCAAAGTGGACTTGGCTAAACGCCAACAATTGTCTCCTGAATTTAAAGGTTAGCCTTTTTTTATCTGTTCAGACTGGCAGCATATTGTTTGCTAACACTCTGGATGAGTTATTTGTGAAGTTGATTATCACTGTGTTATTAGCAGTTAGGTTTGTTGAATGATTGTAATTGATTTCCAAACAAGAAGGAATCTATGAATAATTTTTTATCATGGTAATTCCATGTAATTTTTTCCCCTTCCGTGATAATTTCATTGCAGAAATAAACCCTATGAGACAAGTGCCTGCAATAGTTGATGGAAGATTTAAGCTGTTCGAGAGGTGCTTAAATATGTTCTTTTAACTTCTTCTGGATTCGATTTTTTTGTTTTGGTGGATAAATGCAGATACCTCGCTTTGCAAGTTGGACACGTGCTAAACTTAATATAAAGAGACCAATTTAAGAATATTAACTGTGTGAAATTATCCATCACAGCTGTCTATATATTTTTCTTTATTTCCAAGTGGAGATCCTGTGATAGTTATTTTTGTTTTTTTTACTCTGTCAATGAATTCAATCAGTATGCAAAGTACCTGTCTTGTAAGTACATAGTGTTTCTAATAGAAACACATGCTTTTGGAGACAATCAGGAAGACGGGGTCAATCTATAGAGCCTGAAAAGTGTTGCAGTTTTATTTATTAATTGGGCATTTATCCTCTAATTGGATCTTAAAATTTCTCAAACTTCATAGGAAATAGTTTCAATGTGGGAAAACTAATATAAATTAACCAGGAAAAGAGGAAACTTCGTGTATGTACATGTGTGCCTGTATGCGTCCTTGAAATGCTATCTACAGTTTCAGTTACATAAAAGGGTATCTTTTGAAGCCAACCATCCTGGTTACTATTTGTAAGGGATTCATATGTCACAGCTAAGGCTATTTTAAATTTTTGCTGTTCAGTCTTTAATTGTTTTCTTGTTATGCTAGACTGTATTTTCTTTACTGTAATTGCTATATTTCCAGTTGACAATTCTATTAGAGTAGGGGGGCCACGTGTAAGGCCATAGAATAGGACAAAAGAGTTTGTTGTAACCGCTAGAAGGGGGATGATCTGCTGCATCCACACCCATGCCAAGCGACTATATGTACTCTTCCTATTCCATAGGAGAGGGCATGCAAATTCAGAATACAGAACTATCCTATTCTCTCCCTCTAACTCTCTCTCTCGTCTCACTATTTTCTATCTTCTTTCACTGTTCTTTCTCTTCTCTCTTTCTAATATTCCTTGCTTGATCCCTTGAATCTCATTGAGTCAAGGGAAGTTTATTGTTTTTGCCAAGGGCAGTGACAATTTGGTATCAAAGCTCGATCCCAGCTAAAGATTTTAGGAAGTCATGGCAGAAGGAACTTGCACGAAGAACATGGAGTCTTAGCTGCAACAAGTCAACTTGTCCATGTCCAAAGTCCAGAGGCGAGTTGACCAGCTGGAGTTGGGAAATAGTCGTAACTATGAGGCGATCATGGCAATTGATCATAAGCTGGAAGGCTCTATAGAAAGGTTGGAAAGAAGATTGGATGGGACGTTAATATAATTGCGGGAGGAGATGGCGCAAATGAGGGAGGAGTTAGGAGCACAATTTCAACAATTCATGTTGATGTTCACATGCCAAAACTCGGTAAGTATGGCCCCGGAATTCCCTCCTAGAGATAGAACAGAGCCTCTTACGAAACAATAGAACATCACATCGGCTAAAAACCCCAGACATAGGAGGGGAACATGATGAGGAGGTGGAAACAATGTCGGATAGGGGTCGTGGAGAACATGGCTATCGTCAATAGCCGGGGTTTCCCATGCCCCGAATGGAGATTCCTATCTTTGAAGGAGATAACCCTTGTTGGTGGGTGTCACAACCCTAGGGTTAGTTAGGGTTGTGATAGGAATTGGGAGAAGAAATCAGAATTGTAGGAGGGGGAAAATCAGTAGAAAGAGGGAGAGATATTGAGAGAAAGGGGAAGGAACTTGAGGGAGAATGGAGAGAAATGTTAGGGAGAGAATTAGAGTTTCTTTCATTCAATTCAAGCATGCCAACAAACTCCTAACAACAGCCTTATATAGGCGTCATTGCCTTCTAACAATCTAACCACTTGCTAACAATATATCCTAACAGTTATTATAAACCTATTACAAGATTATCCCCTTTATTATATTCCTATTACAACATTGACCCTCCTATATTCCTAGGTACATGACAATTCCCTCCGCCTTAAAATGTTTCTTGTCCCCAAGAAACTTATTATCATTTAGCTGCTCTTTCTTCATCCCACTCCTACCTTCATTTTTTGTTCAATCTCTTTTTCCCTCTTTCTCCTTCTAGGCTTCTTCTTCTTTATTCTTAGGATTCCAAGAATCGTCATTGCATAACTTGGACCAGCACTTCAATAGGGGCAACCAGATTGATCTTAGTGGCTTCAGATTTAAATCTGAGTGCTTGAATAGCAGACCGAAGCGTATAGTCCTCAACATTGTTGTCTATGTTTCTTATGAATAGAGTTCGAGATGGTTGTTCCCCGTGAGGATGTTCTCCATAACCCAAATTAATAGATCCTCCAGAATGACAATAAGGAAAGCTATCTTTTCCCAAGTCCAATTCTCCAATACTGCCAAAAAAATCCAAATCGTTAGTATCATCTCCAGCCTTGGATTGGGGCACATAGTCAACCCCATCAGTCACCCCCGACAGTAAGTCATCGCCATTAGGGAAAGGTTTTCCAATAGTTTGTGCCTCAATTCCCTCAAAGGATTGAAGAGGTTCCTTAGCAAGTAAACCATTTGCCCTTGTCGGCAATGCTGCCACATCTTCGTCTCGTTCATTGGAATTTTTCTGAAGCTCACTGTCAACAGTTTTCTCCTCCACATCAGCAACATCTTCTTCTTTTAGCTTACTAGAATTCACTCCTGCTGAAAAGTTGTCGGAATCCATCCTCTTCTGGTTAGAATTTTCAGAATGATCATCTGCAACATTCCTTCTCGGGTTGTCAAAGAATTCTGCTAGAAACTTGTAGTTGTATTCCTTCTTCGGCTACTCTATGTTAAGGAAATCCTCTTTGTTAAAACTCCCATGATAATCCTCAAAGAATTCTGCAGGGAAGTTGTAATGATACTTCTTAGTAAGTATCATTGTAAACTCCTGCAATTGTTCATGTAGCATCCGACCGAATTCCTTGCTCGATTCATGTACCACACTTCTTGTGACCTTGTCTGATTGGCTGATCTCCGTCTCCAACTTCTTTTCCCATGCATAAGGCTCCTGGCCAAACTTCCCCTGATGTCTACCTCCAGCTAAAAATGCAGCATCCTGCTGCTGCCAGTTAGGCTCCCATGGTCTCATGCAGGCTTTGCTCGTCATGGCAGAAAAAAAAACTTGAATCACGACTACAGTAGCTGAAGTTTGTTGGTTCCGTCACTGCTGTGAGACAATCTTTGATCCCTTTAGAAACAAATCAGAACCAATTTGGCCACGTCACCTTTAATTATCAGCCGACAGACAC
Source organism: Diospyros lotus (assembly GCF_014633365.1). Lineage (NCBI taxonomy): Eukaryota > Viridiplantae > Streptophyta > Magnoliopsida > Ericales > Ebenaceae > Diospyros > Diospyros lotus. The sequence goes on along the minus strand of NC_068349.1, from coordinate 16,834,542 downwards.
CTCCTCTTGCGTCGGAATCAATTCCGAGATTTACTCAGAAATTTCCTTGTTGCTTCTCTGTCTCCAATGCCTAACTCTCTGGAATTGTTGGAATTGCACCAGAAGAATAAACCGAAGGCTAAGGAATTGCTCTAGGAGTTGCTGGAACACGTTTCCGATTGGCCTCCGAGATTCGCTCGCTCCTTTTCACCTTCAAATTCAAACGAGAGGTTATCAGAAATTCGGTATCGCCAAAGCCGCTTGGCTTGTTTCGCCGCCACGATCGCTGGACTTTGCAACTTCTTGTGATATAATTAGCTCAGCTCAACCCCTTACAAATTGCTCGCTCTATGACACCTTTCGATTCAGAATCACCTGGGCTGTTCGTCTCCTTTGATCAATTGTGATGCAACCAACGGAATTCTCTAGAATTGAGAATCGATGGCTGCAGTAATCTATGAATTGGCTCCCAAATCTGTCGAAATTGCTTTGCCCATTCACTTCGAACAAACTTACTGCAATTCGCGGCTGAGCGTCAACCTTTTGCTCGCTTCCAAGAAAAGCCAAACAACTCTTCCAGACCGCAAGCCGTGATCGCTTGTACCTCAGCTTCCCATACCTGCTGCGCTACTCTGATTTGGACTTCAAATTCAACTCGGTATCACCGTCGGCCTCTCCTTCACACGCCAATTTCGAGCAAGACTTATTAAAATTCGCTGCCGTTTATCAACATCTTCAATTCCGCTGAGTCCTGATTCCACATCCAATCACCGTCCAACACTCCAAGTCGGCCAATTGTTCGCCTATGATTGCAATTGCCGTTGATCATCAATCGTTCAAGAATCTGGACTAGCCTCAATCGCACGCCTTAACAATTTGGATCTTACGCACTGATAACAAAACTTCCAGATCCTTAGTCGAAAATCACTGGAACCACTTACTGGAATTAATCGGAACTCTGGAATTCACTTGAATCGAAGTCACAATCACGGCTCTGCTTCTCCTTCCTTGTTCGACTGCAACAACGCTTCTTGTTTTGATTTCAAATTTGAACACGGATTGCCGGAAATTAGCCTAGCTTACTTGGCCTTTGAGTTTCGGATAAGAATTGCTAAAGTCACAACCTAGAATTGATTGAAATCACAGCCAAGGATTGACTTCTTTGATACCAATTGTCACAACCCTAGGGTTAGTTAGGGTTGTGATAGGAATTGGGAGAAGAAATCAGAATTGTAGGAGGGGGGAAATCAGTAGAAAGAAGGAGAGATATTGAGAGAAAGGGGAAGGAACTTGAGGGAGAATGGAGAGAAATGTTAGGGAGAGAATTAGAGTTTCTTTCATTCAATTCAAGCATGCCAACAAACTCCTAACAACAGCCTTATATAGGCGTCATTGCCTTCTAACAACCTAATCACTTGCTAACAATATATCCTAACAGTTATTATAAACCTATTACAAGATTATCCCTTTTATTATATTCCTATTACAACATTGACCCTCCTATACTCCTAGGTACATGATAGTGGGTAAGGAAGTATGAAAGAATATTCGAATGGTATGATATCCCAGAAGGGAGAAGAGTGTCCTTAGTTGTTGCTTATTTTGATGACGTAGTGGATGCCTGGTATCAAGGATGGACTAGTGTGAGGGATCATCCTACCTGGGGAGAGTTTGCTGAGAAACTATGTGAGTGGTTTAGGGAAAGGAGCATGTCCGACATTGTTGAAGAGTTCAATAAACTCAGACAAGTGGGAGAATTGAAGACCTACTTAAAGAGATTTGAGGAGCTTAGATCTCTTATGAGCAACTGTGACCCTCATCTCTCTGAGGCTTATTTCGTGTCCAGCTTCTTGAGTGGCTTAAGTGATGACCTAAGGCCTATGGTTAAGATAGGCCTCGAACAGTCAGGAGATGGTAGTTGAGGCCTTGATAAAGAAGCAGAGGCAGCAAAATAGGGCTATGACCATGGGAACCTCCCATCAAGGGGGGAAGGGATCAAACTGTGAGTGGGTAGGGAGCAACTCAGGGGCTAGACAATCGGGGGTACCCCACTCGAATGGGAAATTCAGTGATCAGAGGAGGCAGCCCGAGTTGTGTTTTAGATGCGAGGATAAGTATTTCGTTGGGCACCAATGTAGGTGATAGATTCTCCTATTAGAAGGTGACTCAGAGCAGGGAATGGAAGGAGGAGAAGGAACTGAAGAGCGTGAGGAGTTTGGAAAGGAAGACAATAGTGAAATCTCACTCCATGCGTTGAAAGGGGTGACCAACAACAAAATAATCAAAGTAGAAGGGAAGGTGAAGGATAAGAGTCTAATGATTGTGATAGATAGTGGAAGCACTCACAACTTCCTTGATGAAGGCACTGCAAGAAGATTGAGGTGTCCACTCTCGGATACTCAACCCTTGAGTGTAACAGTAGCTAATGGGGGAAGGGTGTTGAGTGATTCAGCTTGCCATGGATTCAATTGGGAGATGCAAGGAGAGGAATTTGAAGCAGATCTCAAGCTACTGTAATTGGGAGGGTGTGACATGGTCTTAGGGGTTGACTGGATGAAAAGGGGAAGCCCCATCAGTTTCGACTTTAATCGGATGGAGGTGTCATTCGAAAAATGAGGGAAAAGAATGACCCTAAAAGGGGGAAGGGAAACCGGTACCTGTAAGATGATAATAGGGAAGGGTTTGCATAAAGCCATTAGGAGCAAATGAAGCAAGCTGACTCAATTGTTTTCGATTGTGGCAGTGGAGGGAGGACTTGGGAAAATGATACGTGGGGAACTAACTTTGTCAATCAACAACGGGAAAATTGGTCATGTATACTCTAACCACCTTATTGATAAATTGTTAGTTGAATTTGAGGACTTATTTGCTGAGCCTAATACCCTACCTCCCACTTGTAACTTAGACCATTCTATCAACCCCCGATTCCGAACCCGTAAACATCAGGACCTACCGATACTCTCCCACTCAGAAAACAGAAATTGAAAGAATGGTAAGGGAGATGCTAAACCAATCCTTCATAAGACCCAACCACAGTCCTTTTGCCTCACCAGTCCTTCTAGTCAAGAAGAAGGATGGTTCCTTGCGTTTTTGTGTAGATTACCAGTAATTAAATGCCTTAACGATAAAAGACAAATTCCCTATCCCATTGGTAGAAGATCTAATGGATGAGTTGCATAATGCCACAATTTTTTCTAGCCTAGACCTTAGATCAGGCTATCACCAAATGAAAATGAAACCTGAAGATGTCCATAAAATTGCTTTTAGAACCCATCATGGACACTTTGAATTTTTGGTGATGCCCTTTGGACTCACCAATGCCCCAGCTACCTTCCAATCTCTTATGAATCGAGTATTTGAGCTTTATTTGAGAAAATTCATACTAGTATTCTTTGATGACATTCTTATTTGTAGCCCAAATCTAAAACAACATTTATCCCATTTGAGAACCACCCTAGAAGTCCTCAAATCTAACTAGCTTTTCATCAAAAGGTCTAAGTGTTCCTTTGGCCAAGATCAGGTGGAATATTTGGGCCACATAATATCTGGAGAGGGAGTTAGAACAGACCTAAGGAAAGTGGAAGCCATGGTCAGTTGGCCCAAACCCACAACCTTGAAGGCTTTAAGGGGGTTCCTTGGCCTAACCAGCTATTGTAGAAGATTTGTTAAGGGATATGGAGTCATAAGTAGACCACTAACTAATCTCTTGAAGAAGGAAAACTTCAAATGGGGGGAGGAGGCTGAAGAAGCCTTTCAAAAGCTTAAAGAAGCAATGAGTACAGTGCTAACTTTAAGATTACCATACTTCAGTGAACCCTTTGTATTGAAGACTGACGCTTGTGGAGTGGGCATAGGGGCAATCCTAGTGCAAAAAGGGAGGCTACTAGCATTCTTGAGCCAGGCCTTAAGCACGAGGCACTTGGGGTTGAGCATTTACGAGAAAGAATTCCCAACAGTGTTAATGTCTGTGGAAAAGTGGCGGTGTTACTTAGAATGAGGTAGATTTATCATTAAAACAAATCATGAAAGTCTCAAATTTTTACTACAACAGAAGTTACAAACTCAATTGCCAAAAAGGGGTATTGCCAAGTTAATGGGACTTGATTATTCAATACAATATAGGCGAGGCAAAGAGAATGTAGCTGCTGATGCATTATCAAGGTGTTAAGAGGATGGTAGTGTGGCAGCCATTACTACGGTGGTGTTGGAGTGGTGTCAAGAAGTTATTGATAGCTATGCCAACGATGATCAGATAAGGGAGCTAATAGAAAGGCTAGTGGTTTAACCTTATGAGGCTAGAAGTTACACTCTAACCGAAGGGATGTTGAGGTTCAAGGGTAGGATTGTCATAGGGGGTAAAGGAGACCTTAACCAGAAAGTCTTACAGTCCTCGCATGAATCGCTAGTAGGGGGACATTCTAGAATCCAAAATACCTACCTCAGGGTTAAACAATTATTCTATTGACCAAAAAAGAAAATGGATGTAAGGAACTTCGTGCTAGCATGTGACATATGCAAGAGATGTAAACTGAAGAATGTGGCTTACCTTGGGCTCCTACAACCCCTACCAATACTTGATCAAGTTTGGATTAGTGTGTCGATGGATTTTATCGAGGGTCTTCCCAAATCAGAAGGGAGGGACAGTATTATGGTTGTGGTGGACAAGTTCACAAAGTTTGCTCAGTTTATAGGGTTGACCCACCCTTATATAGCCAAGGAAATAGCGAGGATATTTATGGACAGGGTGGTGTCATAGCATGGGGTGCCAGGGACCATTATATCAGACCGTGACAAGGTGTTTACAAGTCATTTTTGGCAGGAGCTTATGGGATCCATGGGAGTTAAACTCAACATGTCAACGGCCTATTACCCTTAAACGGATGGGCAAACCGAGAAGGCTAATCAGGTGTTGGAAACCTACCTACGGTGCATGTGTATCCAGCAGTCCAAGAACTGGCATCAGTGGTTAGCCTTGGCACAATGGTGATATAATTCTACTTATCACACATCCCTAAAACTATCCCCATTTTAGGCACTGTATGGATACAAACCCCCACTGTTACCTGCCACAGGAGGGCATGGTACAAAAATGTCAGTGGAGGAGTATCTACAACAAAGGAGGGTAGTCTTGCGACAATTAAAGCAGGAGTTGGCCTTAGCCCGGAATCAAATGAAGCAACACGTATGCAAGAAAAGAAGTGACCATGAATTGAAGGTGGGAGAAAAGGTGTATTTAAGGTTAAGGTACCCACACTTGAAGGCCATCAGTCAAAGACCAATATCCAAGTTAACCCCCAAGTATTTTGGTCCGTTCAGCATAACAGATAAAATAGGTAAGGTGGCTTACAAGCTCAAATTACCCAAAGGCACCCAAATACATCCGATTTTCCATGTGTCTCTTTTAAAGAGATCAACTGGAGCTGAGCAAGTCAACCCAATTTTGCCTACACTACCTAAGGAGAAGGAAGTCCGGATGGAGCTAGAAGCTATTGTGGACAAGAGAGTTGTATACAATCAAGGGATTCCCCTCATCTAGGTATTGGTGAAATGGGAGCATAGAGACACCAAGGACAACACCTGGGACTATCTACCGAGCCAACTCTAGCGTTTTCCAAGGGCTGCGAGCCTCCTTAGCATTTCTTGAGTACAAGAAACGTTTCTAAGGGAGGGGAAATTGTCATGGCTAAGCTATTTTAAATTTTTGTTGTTCAGTGTTTAATTGTTTTCTTGTTATGCTAGACTGTATTTTCTTTATTGTAATTGTTGTATTTTCAGTTGGCAATTCTATTAGAGTAGGGGGGCTACGTGTAAGGCCATAGAATAGGACAAAAGAGTTTGTTGTAACTGCTGGAAGGGGGATGATTTGCTGCATCCACGCCCATGCCAAGCGACTATATGTACTCTTCCTATTCCATAGGAGAGGGCATGCAAATTCAGAATACAGAACTATCCTATTCTCTCCCTCTGGTCTCCCTCTTTTCTCTCTTCTCTCACTGTTCTTTCTCTTCTCTCTTTCTAATTTTCCCTGTTTGATCCCTTGAATCTCATCGAGTCAAGGGAAGTTTATTGTTTCTACCAAGGGCAGTGACATCATATAAATCAGGGTCGTACAGCTACTTGATAGAGATTAAAAGCTTATGAATTTCAATAGAGAAGATTATAAGAAGCACATGGAGCCTGCAGAGCATACATATAAGCAGCAGTTTTTTTTTTTTTTGGGCCTACTGTAGTATTCTTTTTTCACATATAAATTCTCAACTACATCTGTCTATTGTCACTGTTTCATCTACAGAATATTGGGAATAATGGTGTTCAATCTATTGCGTTCTTCCAGTACTCTGCTGTATATTTTTCTTTTCACCATCTTAAGAGTTTTGATGTGATTTGCAGCCATGCAATTCTCCGGTATATAGCTGGCGTGTTTCCTGGAGTTGCAGATCATTGGTGAGTATTTTATATTTTTCATTAGTCTGCATATTAGGACCTACCTATTTTACTTTAGTATTTCATATTGTATTTAAGTAGCAATTGGTACATGATACGGTAACCCATACCCCTCATTCCATCTGTCTGATGGGCTTCTGATGATAGTCTAGCTTGTATTGCTGAGAATAGAAGGGAATTACAATGCTGGGAATTAACAAAATCAAAGAAAAAATGGACATTTGTGAGGTCTAATCTCTTCCACAATATTCACCAATAAAACATTCCCCCCTCTATTCTATTTGCTTCCCTATTTATAGATTGTTAGCTCCCCCACTCCTCCTCAACGGAATCTGTTTGCCCGCACATGCCCCTCATGATCACTCTTTCCATTCTACCCCTTAACTGAATTTGTAGCTTGCACATGCACCCAGTGGCCTTTTCAATCCCTATTCTGCCCTTGTTTCTTGTGTCTTTGGTAGCGGAATTTAATGGGCTGCCTATCAATACCCCCCCCCCCCCCCCCCCCCCCCGAACTCACCTTTTCCTCAAGGTGAAAAGCAGGGAACTGGTGCTGGAGCATGTTGTAGGGTTCCCAAGTGGCTTTCAAAGGTAGCAGCCCCTTCCACTGTATGAGTGCATCCAAGCCTCGTAGGTTATTACCAATCCCTAGTCTTACTCCAAGTACTGCCTCTGGTTCTACTAGCATCAATAGTTCCTCACTGAGTTGGCTCAATATATCAGTGAGTGCTTGCAGTGCCCCGTTGGCTTTGCACAATTGGGACACATGGAAGACTAGATGAATGTTGCAAGTTGCGGGCAGGGCAAGCTTGTAAGCAACTTGTCCAATCTTCTTCTCAATAGCAAACAGATCGTAAAACTGTGGTGCCAACTTTTCATTAGGACGGGAAGCTAGCAACCTATGGCGATAAGGCCGGATTTTCAAGTAGACTAGGTCACCAATGTCAAACTGAACATCCCTTTGTTTTAAATCAGCCCCCTTCTTCAACCCTTTCCACTAGTTGCTGCTCCATCATTGATACCGGGGTAAAACCCCTTTCGAATCTCAATAACACTAGGGGTTCGCCCCCATAAACCACCTGAAATGGAGTGATCTTAGACACCATATGGTAAGACGTATCATACCACAACTCCGCCCATGACAGCCAACTAAACCAAGCCTTCGGTTTTATAGGCACAAAATATTATAGGTACATTTCCAGCGTTCGATTAAGTACCTCTGACTGCCCGTCTGATTGGAGGTGGTAAGCTATATTTTGGCAAAACTTAGTGCCTTGGAGGCGGAATAACTCTTTTCAAAAGTGGCTCATAAAAACTTTGTCCCTGTCAGACACAATGGACTGGGGCACCCCATGTTGGCGTATCACTTCCTTCACGAAAAGTGCAGCCACACTGCTGGCATTAAAGGGATGCTTGAGTCCTATGAAGTGGCCATACTTGCTCAATCTGTCTACCACGACCAATATCGTATCCATATTACCGGACCTAGGCAAATCTTCAATAAAATCCATAGCCACATCTTCCCACACCCAATCTGGAATTGGAAGTGGCTGCAAAAGGCACCCCCTGGTGATAAGGCTTGATATTTATGTTGTTGGCAAATGGCACATTAACTAACGTAGCGGTGAATATCCCTCTTCATTTCGACCCAATACACATTGGCTGCTATTCTCTTGTATGTCTTTAGGAACCACGAATGTCCACCTGAGCTCCTGTCGTGTCCCTCTTGGAGCAATATAGGGATCAAAGTGGATCCCTAAGGTAAATATAATCTACCCTTGAACAGGAGCTGGTTGCTGACCCACTGATAGTCGGGTTTGGCCGAGGGATTACGTCAGATTTCTTGTATTAATTTCTGCAATCCTAAGTCTGCCTCAACTTCCTTAGCCAGTTGTTCAAGCTGAATCACTCTAGGAACAGTCATAGCCAAGAGGGTAGCTGAGTGGTTGACCCTAGAAAGGGCATTCGCTGCCTTGTTCTCCAGCCTCGGCCGATATTGGATTTTGAATTGGTAGCCCATCAACTTCAGCAGCCATTTCTGATGTTCTGTACTCACCAACCTCTGCTCCATCAAAAATTTTAAGCTCTTCTGATCTGTGCGTATTATAAACTTCTGGCCTAACAAATAGTGCCTCTATTTCTGGCTCTAATACCGAATGATGGGCTTTTGATGATAGTCTAGCTTGTATTACTGAGAATATAAGGGAATTACAATGCTAGGAATTAACAAAATCAAAGAAAAAATGGACATTCGAGAGGTCCAAGCTCTCCCACAATATTCACCAATAAAATATTCCCCCCTCTATTCTATTTGCTTCCCTATTTATAGGTTGTTAGCTCCCTCACTCCTCAACGGAATCTGTTTGCCCATGCATGCCCCCCATGATCGCTCTTCCCATTCTACCCCCTAACTGAATTTGTGGCTTGCACATGCATCTAGTGGCCTTTTCAATCCCTATTTTGCCCTTGTTTCTTGTGTCTCTAGTAGGGGAATTTAATGGGCTGCCTATCACTATCATGCATGGTTTGCTTGGCTTCTTTTGCCATCTTACCTCAATATTAAGATATGTGAAGATGCCTCTAGTTCCAATTGTTAGATCTTTCCCTTGAAGCTGGGTTCAATTTTTTTCAGAATCTTGAATACAGTGTTCATTTTCTACATGGCTAACAACTACCTCTAGTAATTAGTTCTTGGAAACAATAGTTTCTATGAACAACCTCTTGATTCATGAACACTTCATTCATATTGATTTATAGAAAGGGAAAATAGGATGGTTTAAACACTTAGGAGATGTTTGGTACAGGAGAAGTTTTTAGATTCCTGGAATTTTTGATTCCCAGGATTTATGCAATTTTATGTTTGGTTAGGTTTAAACATTCTCAGGAAAGTTAGGTATTCTTTTTTGGGAATCTTACATTTCTATGTTTGGTTTAAATGCAACATTTCTGGGAATCCATGTTATTTTTCCAAAATTACCCTTATTTGATTTTTTGTTTAAAAATGATAAATTCCTTCTAGTATATAAAATATTGGGACCCACAACCTTTTTAGGAAGTAAAAAAACATCATTTTTTTACACATTATGTATATATGTGTGTGTGTGTGTATACAACAAAGGAAGTTGTGAGGGCTGCGGCGTGTGAGGAGCACACATACAAGATGCTATGGCGAAGATAATCGTGAAAGGACTTTGGGGTATTTTAGTCTTTTTATTTGTTAAAAACTTTCCCTAGTCCATGGGAATCCAAGATTCCCAACCCTCTATGGAAATCTCTTTGTAGGAAAGTTAATTAAAAATAAATTCTGGGAATGCTATTTTTCTAGGATTCTTTTTTAAAAAAGTTGTACCAAACATGGGAAAGTAGATTCCCAACCTAACATTCACAGGAATCTAAAAACTTCTCATATACCAAATGCCTCCTTAGAATGTCCATATTCCAAAATTTAGAGGCTAGACAAATATGATAATAAAGACACTCCTGTTGCATGTGACATCTCTTTAATTTTCTATACACTATTTACCAAAGTGCGTGTCTATTTTCATTATCAGTGTCATCTACAGTGAGTGATCACTCTTTCTTGCTGTGCTTCCTTGACTTCTCGTGTCCTCCCATCATGTTCTATTGGCTAATAAGATCAACATCTTTAATCTCTCACTGGATCCATTTTCTTTTAGTGAGTTGGATTGGTAAAGTGCATTGGTGGGATATGTGGTTCTTGAACAACAGAGATTCATATCTGGCTTAACAAGCACTGGTCAGTGTCAATTGAATGTTAAAAATCAATATGGAGTTGAATAAATGGTTAATTGCTCTTGGAGAAGGAAGCTTCTAGCTGAAGGAATGGCCACTGGTCTTTTTGTTGATCACAAAATCCACTTAGTTTGATGATCCTATACACTCCTACTCCTAGTTTAGCCTAGAGCAGTTGCTGGAAGTAGTTGGAAATTAGGGCTTTAGAGTTACTTTTTAGGGCTATTAGCGAGTTCCTCGGGGGCTTTCTTGGACTGGAAGAAGAAATTTACATCACCTTTGATGGGCTAGGCTAAGTGTGTCTAGAAAAGGCAATAAGGTTCCGACATCTTTAATATTGGGGGTGTGGCTTGACATTTGAGTTTGCTATATGAATAGAGATTGGGTGTGTAGTGGTATCTTAGTTTTGGATAGGAGCTATGTTGTTACTTGTCAACCACAAAGGAGTCAATGACTCATTGTCTGGACATCTCTTGGGCACTTGACGGTGATGCCACTCTTGCTAGATTGGTTGCCATAAGTTGTGTTGGTGAAAGTTCAAAATGTAGCAGAGTCAAATGAACTTTTGAGAGCTGGATGGAGTTTGTCTAGAGATTCAAAGTTTGAACAGAATTGGTGTACAATCTGTTGTTCCTAATTGTGATGATCATTTATAGCAAGGTGGTGTCTTGGAGGTTGGTATTTATGACTTTCCCAGGAATGACTTGTGGTTTGTTTTTCTATTCAAAACAGGCATCCTGAGAGATCCTTATTGAGGAGGTTTTTTCTTGGGGGCTCTAAATGGTTTGAGAGTGAATGAGGCCTATGGCCCTGATGGATTCTCTATGCACTTCTTTCAAAATCATTATTTAAGTTGTGAGACCATGGTATATGTCTGGAAGGTCTTTGAGTTTTCGTTGGTCAGGGGGAAGCTGGACCACATTGTTTACTCTGTTGCTGCCGAAAAAAAAAAAAGGCAGTGCTAAGAATTCTATCCATGAGGTTGAAGGATGTGATTGAAATTCTATTTTGAGGTCACAAAATGCTTTTGGGGTAGGATGCTTTTGGTTCTTGATGGCATGTTAGGGTTTTTTAGTGCATGTTATGGATACAATGGGCTTTGTGATTGAAGAATAGGATTCAAATTTGTAAATCTTGTCCTAGATTTTCTGTTTTGGCCGGGGTCTTGAGGTTCTTTCTTTGATATCTCTAAGGGGTTAAGGCAAGTAGATTCCCTACCTTGATTTCTGATCATGTTTCTGATGGAAGCAATGTCTAATGCTATAGAATCGACAGAGAGAGCTAGATTTTTGGTTTTGGAGTGAGGAGTAGAGAAAGTCTTGATATTCATATGGATTGTAGTATCTAGTGCAGGAAGACCTCTAGGGTATAGGTTTGGATCCATGCTCATGTTATGTAGGCATGCTTCTGGGATCTACTTTATACAGCTAAGGCCGTTTGGCATTGTAAACTGGAAAGGTTTGAGAATAGTTTATTCTTATGGGAGGCCAATACTTGTCAAACAGGGTAGGGTTACTTTGATTAACAGCCTGGTCGTTTCCTACTTAAATCATTTTTTTTATTTTTGGCCTGGATATCATGTTTCTTTTTACTTTACCTGTATTCATGTACAACATGCTGAAGAAGTTTTAGCAGGATCTTTTCTAGGATTGTCTTGGGAATGAGCCAAGTATCATTTGATGAGCTAGGACAGTGTCTACCGTTGTCTAGCTGCTTCAGTGGGGTTGAGCATTAGGAAGTTTGGGCTTTTCAATATATGCCTTTAAAGGAACTGGTTGTGGAGATTCTTTATAGAGAGCATCTGTTTTAAGACTGCAGTTTTGGTTATAAGTGTGGGTGACATAGGTGCGTCCATTGGGAAGTATCAAGTCCTTGGAAGGATTTGGGTTGTGCTAAGACTAATAAGCACATATATAACACATACGCAGGACATAGATACAAAACAATATAACATGGATATCCTGACACAACAATTTAAAATAATGGCAGGACATGACAGGACAAGAGACGCCAATATATTAAATATAGATTAATTCAATAACTCTTTTCTTTACATACAATGTATAATTGTTGTATCAAAATATCAATAATATTCTACAATATAGGAAAAAAGTGTGAACAAAAATTTTAGATATATGTTTAAGAAAGCCCAATTATGAACAGAATGAAAATTCTATGCTGTACATATCTTAAATTTAAAAAGTATAGAAGAGAACAAACTAATATGAATTCCCTTTGTGTTTTTTTTTTTTTTTTTTTTTTTGTGATTGATATCCCAACTTACTCTTTTAAACTTATAATTTAGGTCCAAATAATTAATTAATGGGCACATATGTTTTTACTTTGGATGCTATCATCCTATTATTGTTCAAATGTTCAATTATAAAAACTTATTAAATGGTAACACAAAATAGATGAGTGTCTGACACATATTTGGATGTTTGTCATATAAGTTTCCGACATGGTATTGTGCCCACGTAGAAATGTTGATGCTCTTAGACTGAGGATGTTGTGTCGATCAGAAAGGAGGTTTTTCGCTGTAGTTTCATCAAAATTGGTTTAGGTTATAGGATTAGATTTAGTGTGATAGTTGTGCAGTCTTCTTATGGTATTTCTTTGGACTTATTCCAATTGGCTTGGGATAAGTTGCGCAGTTGAGGTTCTTTTTTTCTGTCCAACTCTTAGGGCATCATTTGAATTTTTAGCATTGCGTCCAAGTTGGGAAATAGTCTTCTCAATAGTATTTTTAGCATGCTGTATGATCATTCTTGGGTGGAGGGAGATACTAGGCAGATAAGACATCTATTAAGATTTTTGTCAAAGATCTTTGTGATTAGAGGAGGAGGTTTCCATGGAACACAATTTGGAGATCTATGGCCCTTGCCCAATGACCTTTCCTATCTGGATTCATTCTTTGGGTGTTCTTACATCCAATCCTTACAATGGGGGATTTTATGTTGGGTTGATGTTTCATATATAAGCAAAATGGAAATCTTTATCCAAGGAGCTCTATGTTATATTTAACATTCAGACCTTCAGTCAGTGATGCTAGCCCAGTTTAGGATGTGTTATTCTCATGGCTACAAGTTTTCTAGGTCATAGCTAAGCTGCATGGGGCTTATGAGCCCCCTCTACCTCTTTCATGTTGTTGGTTTGTGGAAGGAGAGGAATTATAGAGCATTCTCTAAGAAACAAGAATAAGAAGCTGACACTGTGTTGGAGAACATCGCTCATTAAAAACTTCTAATACGAATTGGACATCCATTGAAATTGTCCTTTCATTTTTTATTTTTTAGAATCAAACACTTGAGGATGCACATATCCATAATGAGAAAAGGTATATCTATTGCTTAAGCAATTTAGAAATGCATATAAAAAGGATAAATTAAAGATGAATTGAAAATAAAAACAGTAGGAATATGAACTTGATTGTGTGTAGACTAGATATGTATAGGGACTGCTTACGTGCATTTTCCTATTATTTTGAATATTCTTACTATTTTGATATTGTGAATAGTAAAAATAAATGCATTTCTAATTGATAAAATGAAGAAGTAGTCATAATTTATAATTAGTTTTTGTCTAGTCCTGCCATGTCAAATCCTAGTCTTTTTGAAAATTAACATGTCTTAAGAGTCAATGTCATTGTCAAGTCATTTACATATCCCATATCCCCACACCCATATCTGTGCTACTAGAATGCAACTATGCTAGTTTATTCAATCGTCGATCGTCTAAATCGAACTATATTTCCTATTTTTGTGGATAAGTGAGGATTTTTCCTAAAGTATTCCATATTTTTGCAGTTCTTGATAAGCCCCTTAACTTGGTGTTATAATATCATTATTACTTATAAAAAAACATAAAGCCGTTACATCTCACATTCCAATAGTCATATTCTACAGGCTTGTTCTTATCAAAATATCTCCTGTTCATTCTTAAAGGTATCCATCTGATATATTCAAAAGAGCAAAGATCGACTCAGTATTGGATTGGCATCATTCTAATCTACGGCGTGGTGCAGGTGTCTCTCTATTTATATTCTGAAAGCTGTTCAATGTTAATGTACAGAGTTCTTTGCATGTGAGTAGTGCCAAAAGCCATTCTGTTAAAGGACCAATTCATCTTCTAAGTTCTTACCACTGGATGTCCTATTCCTTAAGATTATACTTCTACCACCTAATCCCTTCTTTGTATTGGAGGGTTGATATCATCAAATTTCCAACTCTTCAAACTTTGTTTTGCATGAATCAGCAAGAAATATCCCCAATTTCTCACCCCTCCTCCCTACTTCCAATTTAAAAGGGAAAAAAAAAAAAGGAAACTGTGGTGGACCATTAGTTAGGATGTACTTGTTTCCTCTTTTACATGTGCTACTGTCCCTGTATTAAAAGTTTACATTGTTATACTCTTCGTTGACAAATTTCTGTAGATGTGCAATGCTTTTTTTTCCTTTTTTAGTGTTTGAAGCTCCATGTTCTACTCTGTTGATTTTTCCTTCTCAGTTACATACATTATCAACTCTACACTTGCACCTGTGCTTGGTCTGCAATTGAATCCACAAGCAGCTGCTGAAGGCGAGAAAATGTTGTCTGCATCACTTGGAAAGATCGAGTCCATTTGGCTCAAGGGGACTGGCAGGTTTTTGCTGGGAAGCTCCCAACCATCCATAGCAGATCTCAGCTTAGTTTGTGAACTTATGCAACTAGAGGTGAAAATATCAATCTATGTTGGTATAGATAGTATGTGTTTATTTGTGAATGCATATTTCTAAAAGAACCTGAAAGCTTGTCTTCTCTGAGGTTGCCTAGCCAAAAGGGAAACCCGAAAAGGATTTAACTCTTAAGGAATAAAATGTTCAGAGAAAGATGCCACCGAAAACAAAATTACAGTTGAGGTATTATCATCATTAGATGGTGGTCCTGGATGTTATAACCTTTGCTTTTTGCTTAGACTTAGATTTAATGTGCTCATCCTGTTCTTCAATTCAGGAACATTTTACTTGCATGTTAATTTATTTCTTCCTTATAGCTATGTTCAATTCTCTTTCGTTCCTTTAATTTTGATACAAGTAACATGGTTGTGGCAGCTTAACAATTTATTGTAACTGGATGCATACTGAATTCTGATATCATAGGCTTTTATTTATTTATCTATTTATTTATTTTTCATCTTCCCCTCTTCTGTTGAATGCCAGTATGTTTTCATCAAGTGAACCTCGCATGTCCTCCTGTGCCAAAGGTTCTAGTGAAAAAGACCTTGTTTATGATGGATCTAACTTATTTTTAGTACTTCATTACTGAGTTCTTGAGAATTATATTGAGGTCCTATTTTGAAGAAAAACTGGTTGGATTCAGATTGTTGATGAGCAAGACAAGAATCGAATATTAGACCCTTACAAGAAAGTTCAGCAGTGGATTGAAGATACTAAGCACGCGACAAAACCTCATTTCGAGGAAGTACATGTGGTCCTCTTTAAAGTGAAAGAAAAGCTACAATCACAGCGGTCGCGTAGAACTGCATTCCCCTCAAAACTGTGACAACTTGAATGCATCTCCAATCTGTACGTTATACCATGTATCTTCTACCACTGCCTGACCTTGAGCAAAGGCTTGTTTTATATACTCTGAACCTTTTATTTTCTTGCTAAACTTGTAATAGTTCTGGCGCAATAATAGCTACCACTGATCTCCATGTATCAAAATACAGGATTCTATATTTAGAAATTTGTACCATTGAATTATGAAAGACATTCCCTAGTAATATGAACCAAAGTGCGAAATTGGTATCATTGACTTATGAACTTTTTATTTCAAATGATAAATTTTCTTATTAGATCATTCCCTTGTAACTCTCATGCCACCCACAATCACCTTCTGGAAACCAGTTGTTTTGCCATAGACAAGTTGAGGGTGGTTGGAAACTTATCCTGAAACTTTTATAGCTCCTATTGCCAGCGGCATGGCATTCTGCAGGAACAGTGTGTTTTGCAGTGAGCAGAAAGTAGATGAATTCTAATTGCCATTGAAGTGGCCTCTCTTATTTGAGAACAACCACAATTACATGCCTTATCTATCTACTACATAAATTTTAAGTTTCTGACTGTTCATTTGTCTACAGTTTATGAGGTTTGGACCGAAGACTCTTATGCTGGCATTGAGTACCCAACGCAACTCTCTTTTATCAAAAATTTTGGGCTTAGCTATACATAGAAGGCACATCTACAAGTGTTTATGCTACTACCTCAATTCATGGGCAGACTTGTCATTTCTCAGTTTTAATCTCAGAAAATTCAACGAGTTACTGTCCATTAAATTTCAGATGCTCTACTCTTCCAACCATACCAGAGGATGCAGGTAAAGATCAGATGATAGCATGGTTGCACTGCACCATGGAGGAGAAAAAAGGAAAAAGCATAATAAAAAGAAGGAAGAAAGCAAGAAGGGGATTTTGGAAGAACATGGCTGAGGAGCCCAGTGGGACTGAATTTCCTAGAAAGGTGGAATTTATAGAAATAAAGGAATCATCTACGATACCCTTAAATACAGTAGAGTTGATTGGTTCTCAAGGCAATCTTTTGGGTTTTGCCCAACAATAATCAACTCAAGAACCACCACCAAACGAACAAATTCCTCATCAAGAAACCATTAAAACAAAAACCACTGCTCTAGAAACAGTGGAATAAGAAGGTCCACAAGAGCTAGAAGGCCAGCAATTTCTAGTGAATTTGTTGTATACTTTCAAGAGTCCGAATTTGATATTGGATCCAAGGAAGATCCATCTTCATTTTCACAAGCCATGAATAGAGAAAATTTCACTTTGTTATATGATGTCATGAAAGAAGAGATGGAATCAGTGGCTAAAAACAAAGAATGGATCTCGTTGAACTACCAAAAGGGGCCTCAGCTATGAGATGTGAATGGGTCTATAAGACCAAACAAGACTCATTTGGTAATATTGAACAATATAAAACTAGACTTGTTGTCAAAGATTTTACTCAAAGAGAAGGCTATGATTATCATAAAACTTTTTCTTTGGTTTCAAAGAAGGATTCACTTAGGATAATCATGGTATTAGTGGCTCATTTTGATTTGGAGTTACACAAAATGGATGTGAAAACGGATTTTTTGAATGAAAATCTTGAGGAAGAAGTATACATGTGTTAGCCCAAAGGTTTTCAAAGTGAATAGGGGAGCCATCTTGATTGCAAGCTATGAAAATCTATATATGAGCTAAAACAAGTCTCTTGTTAGTGGTATATGAAATTTCAAGATGTTGTTCTTCATATGGTTTTACAAAGAACATTATTGACTAATGCATATACCTTAAAGTTAGTGGGAGTAAATACATTTTCTTAGTCCTGTATGTAGATAATATTTTACTTGCAAGCAATGATTCAAGGTTTTTGCTTGAGACAAAGCCATTCCTTTCCCAAAACCTTGATATGAAGGATATGGGTGAAGCCTCTTACGTCATTGGCTTAGGGATTCATAAAGATAGAGCTCAAAAGATATTAGGACTATCTCAAAAAACCAACATTGAAAGAGTTTTGGAAAGATTTGGAATGAAAAATTGTTCACCTATTGTTGCACCATTGTTAAATGGGAGAAATTTTTATCTAAATCAATGTTCCTAGACTGAATTGAAATGGAAGTAAATGAAAAACATTCCTTATGCTTTTGCAGTTGGAAGCATCATGTATAAATAGGTTTGCACTAGGCTTGATATTAGATTTGTAGTAAGGATGTAAGGTAGGGTCCAAAGTAAGATAGGCATACAAAATTGGAAACTCGCCAAAAGGGTTATGAGGTATTTGCAAGGCACCAAGGATTCACCTGACTTACGCACATTCCGATCATTTATAGGTGATTAGATATTTAGATTTAAGCTTAGGTGGATGCACAAATACTTGAAAGTCTACTTCATGATACATTTTCTTTCTTGTTGGGAGCATTGTATCTTGGAGAAGCTTAAAACAAAGTATTGTTGCATCATCTACATTGGAAGCAAAGTCTATTGTATGCTATGAAACAACATCACAAGCATTATGGTCGAGGAATTTTATTTTTGGCCTTCGTATTGTCGATAGTATTGCTAGGCCAATGAAGATATTTTGTGATAATTCGGCCACAGTTTTCTCTTCTAAGAATAACAAAAGTGGAAGTTAAAGTAAGCACATTGACATAAAATACTTATAAAATGTCAAGAAGCAAGAAATTATTGTTGAGCATATCAGTATTGAGCTAATGATTGTTGATCCTATGACTATAAGGTTTGTCGGCTAAAGTGTTTTAAGGATCATGTTGATCATATGGGACTTGTTGCGTGATGTTGTTTGAAGAAGTCAAAATAAATTAGGATTATCCATAATCAATAAATTAGCAAATATCTGATATTGTTTGTTAGTTATTTTGGCTGGATATTATGTCATATTATTCTCCACTTTATGCTCATTTCAGTTTACATTTTAGCTGTATAAATTGAAGTTTACGATTGAATAAAATATATGACTTTTTCCTTTGGTATTTTTTCATTCCCTTTTCTTCTTTCTTCATAAAATACCAACAAATGGTATCAGAGCCCTTCTTCTTGAGGGACCTGTGAGATTGAGTGAACCAAAAATGGAGGACCCAAAGAAATATGCGTTTGTAGATGTTTCTCTTGAAGAAACATTACAAAAAAGTTCTTTTAGAGGTTTTGAGGAAACAACTGCGTTAGAATTATCAAAGAATGTTGAGGTTGTGGACCAAGTTTCTCAGAATGGAACTGCTTCTGCATCTGAGGTTGGTATTTCTCAGGGTTCATCGTTAATTAGCCCGGAAAAAAAGTTATGGTTTGTCAGTGGAAGCTTTGGAAAAAATGATGGAAGATCCAATTGTGCAGAAGATGGTTTATCCATATTTGCTAGAAGAGATGAGGAATCCTTCTACATTTAAATGGATGTTGCAGATCACAACAACAAGAAGGAGAAGCTAGAGCTGCTGCTGACCAACAGGAGAAGGAGGAGTTATTTTAACTCTATTAAAAAAAAATCATAACCATACCTATGCCTCATAACTATAAAATCAAAAAATGCCCATATGCTATATCCAAGACATACCAAAATTTAAAATTTACATTTGCAGCTTCAAAGTCAAGGAGAAGTGTTGAATTTTGACTTAGTAGCTGCTGATGTGGTTTGAAGAAGTCAAAATAAATTAGAATTATCTATAATCAATAAATTAGCAAATATCTGATATTGTTTGTTAGTTGTTTTGGCGGGATATTATGCCATATTATTCTCCACTTTATGCTCATTTCAATTTACATTTTAGCTGTATAAATTGAAGTTTACGATTGAATAAAATATATGACTTTTTCCTTTGGTATTTTTTCATTCCCTTTTCTTTTTTCTTCATAAAATACCAACATTGCGTCATTTTAGTTATGTAATTCTCTGGCTTGTAATTATTTCAAGACCTTTTTTCCAGCAATGACATGACTTTTATTTTGTATACATATTGTTATTGTCATGAATAAAGTTTGATCTATTTAGATCAATAAATTAGGATTCTGAATAACTTATAAGAAGTTCTTATAAGTTATTCATTCTTATAAGAAGTTATCAAGTATCTTAATACTCAAATAAACCTTCCCATACATTGTAATGCTTGGAAGGAAATACTCAAATGTAGACTAGGACTGCCACGATTCATGTTTTGCAATCTTTTATATGAATCATACTCATGATGTTTGCATTTAAGTGACAATAAAGTATTTTGGCCATTAAAGTAAATAAATGTCGCTCATAAAGATTTATCTAACTCTTTCATGTGGACTAAGTGAGAGAATGTAAAATATGTCTCTTTATTGGAGACTTAATAATGACTTATTTGTTTAAGGTCCACTTAATTTTTAAATGTTGTTAGGTAAACCCACTCACTCTAAAAGGACGCAAGTTGTGGGAGTTAGTTTTTGATAGATAACAACTGATTCAATTTTCTATATGGTTGAGGGGTCCTAACCTAGCCTTTAAATTAATATACATCGCTTGTGGTATTCCATCAGCCATACTTTCTGTGAGAAGGCTGTAAGTTAAAAGACTATCAATCACATTACAGACTTGATTTTTGAACAAAATCTTCAAATTCAAAAAGCAACATACTCGAGCAATTATAGCTAGAGGTGAGGACTTTTAAATTACGCCCCTAGGGCATACGTTGAGCGGTTGGATAAATAATATGTCGGTGTCAATCTGGTGGATTATGAGTTTGATTCTTGCCCTGTGTAAGGGCCAAAGACCTAACCTGTGATTTATCTCCTCTAACGTAATTAGGAACATGAGCTCCGAAGACTATGCAAGGACGGTCATCCCCAAGTACTTTTAAATTATTACTACTTTAATATCTCACAAAAGAAGCCAAGCTATTCAACTAAGTTAGATCTGGCTTGGAGTTGGAGATCATTTTCCCTAAAATGCTTCGACACCAAATCCACTTAAGACGACATTATTTATGTTGGTTCAACGAAATCCTTAGCCTCAAACCAAGGTGCATCCTACACATATCATGCGTTTATTTTATTGTGTGAGGTTGGGTTACATCAATTCTAGTTATATAGTCATTTTTATATATAAATCTTATTTTATGCAAGGTATTTTATGGAATTTGTACCTAGAACTAATTTAGCTTCTAGGAGATCAATTGCCCTCCCTTATATAGATTATGGAATTTGCAATGAGGATGATAGTGAGACAATGTTACACCTTAATTGTCATATTCGGGGAGATCTTGGGATCTTTCGTCCATGTTGTAGTCGTAGCAAATGTTTGTTGATAACTACTGTTGTAAAATTAAGGGTTTAAACAGTATTTCAAAAAATAATTTTTACAAATCTATAACTGAATTTTTAAATTGATTTGTAACTGGGTTCGTTACAAATCCATCACCACCATTATCATGATTTGAACGTTTCTTTACTTAAAAAATATAGCTGTCGTATAATAAATTTTTATGTTACAAAATTGATATTAAAACCAAAATTCAAACCACGTACGTTTTTGTTATAAATTTACACCCTATATAAACTTGTCCATTTTGTTCTTCGTGCATAAGCTGAAGCAATCTTATTTTGTCTCTCTCCATTTCTGTTTTGTCCTTTTTGAAACCTTTCCTTACCCATTTTCTTTGTTACTAGTGGTCATCCTAATCTGTTTACATTTGTATATTGGTGGCCACGATACTTACTTAATTATTGTTTTGACATTGTTATTTTCTTCCTTCTACTGTAAATTTTTTGTCTCAAGTTTCTGCATTTACTACATACTTTTGATGTTATTCCTGCGGCCTCTTTTACTAGTGCAAGCATAAGAAAAGAGTTTGTTAAAACCTGAAAAGATAGTAATATATACACACCCTTTACAACTTAAATAGAGGGGAGGTAAATGTCCTTTAGGTTAATACTTGCACGTCTCAAGCTATCAGTTAGACTTCCTATTTTACAACTTCTTCTTCTGCTGGGGGTTTCATTTACGAAGGGCTGCAATTATTGAAGATGTTGTTGCTCATATCATATGCTTTACAGTATGTGGATTCATATAGGGCTGGCTGCATGTGAGAAGGTTGATAATTAGTCATTCTTGTGGCAATCATGCAAGAGTTGGACTCTTTTGTGGGTATTTCTTTTTAAGAGGGTAATTCTTTAGGGCTCTCCTCTCCTCTCTCTCTCTCTCTCTCTCTCTCTCTCTCAAAATTGGGTTCTACTTTGAAAATTAGATCATATAATTGTGCGACTATACTGACGTAGTTCCTTGATTCTTTAAATAGTATTTTTATTAGCGAAAAAAAAAAAGAGATGAATTTTCCACCTAAATCCAAATACTTACAACAGCTACCCAAACAATGAAATCAGAATGCCAAATTTCAAATGACAAAGCCAAATGACTCTTTTCAAACACAACATGAGAATATTTGACAATATTTGAGGGTGATTTCAGTCACGCAGATGAAGCAGCTAGCAAGAACAAGAAAGCTAACTTGTATTAAATTCCAGTCAGATAAATTGAATGTATACAAAAGCAGTAGCAGTATCACAATTATCTGGACAAACTATATAAATGGGATTACAAAAAAAAAAAAACCTGGATTCCACATACGTCGATGCACATGATTTTTTTTTTTTTTTCCTCTTTTCTTTTTCCTTCCTTTCTCTCTTTTTCTGGGCAATGCTACCTTCACAGGAAAACTATATTCTGATAAAGCAAATATATCTGAAGAAAAAAAAAAACGTGGTACTAATGTACATATTATATTTGTGGGGAAGATTCTGGTGGGTGGGCTGTGTAAGCTGGAAGTATGGGGAGAGACAGCCGGCAGCTTCGTCGTCTATGGCCAGTTCAAGCTTCCAGTTTTGGGGGCAAATTTTGTTATCTCTTTTTTGCATTCTTAAGGTTGCGCAGAGTCATTATGAGCTGTTGCCTCTCACCTTCTACCTCTGCAAACTTGAGACTTATCTCCGAATATCGGTCTTGCATTTCTTTTAGCTCACCTTCCATTGATCTGTTCCTCTCCTTCAGTGATTCCATTTCATTTAGTAATTCATCAAAATTCGGTTGGTCTCTGGCATTTGAAGCAGATGCTCCAATCTCTTCCTCGGAATAGGTAGCCACCTGCATGACAAACAATTGCTCATGTTATTGCTGCATTGCTCTGAGAAGGAAGATGCCATTGTTCAATCGTGAGAAAAGAGTCCCAATTAGAACATGCTTAATCATGGACCAGAAACCGTGTGCTACATTAACAAATGCACAGTTAATGATCTCATTACATCACTCAATCTACAAAGATGCTAACCTTTTGGGCTTCAGCAAGTTTGGCACTGTTAAGACAGATTTCTTCCAATCTTTTTTCCAATTCTTCAATTTTGTTCTGAAGATCTTTCTCCTTTTGTACAAATGAGTTTGTCGAGGTTTCAAGAGCAGCTTGCTTCAGCTTGATCTGACCCTGGTTATGCAAACATTCATTCATTTTCAGTCGGTGCACAAAGCATCACCGTTTCTGCAGATGTCTTGATTAATAGATAGAGCAAATGGTTTCAAATCCTACTGATTTTTTAAATGATTGAACGAGTGACATGGGATTGTAAACACGTTAAATGTAATCTGCCAATGGCAAAAGGCAGTTGTTTATTCAACAAAATTATTATCTTTCAGCCAGTAATATCAGTAATTTCTACACCTGATTTATCATTAATCGCAACCAGCAGATTGAAACTTGGTTATTAATATACCACAGGAAGTTGAAATTTACCTCAAGCATGATTATTTTATCCTTCAGATTTGCAATCTCTTTAGGACCAGAAGGGACATAAGCTGATCTAATGTTTCTTGAAGTTGTTTTAGCTCTATCCAAGACTGTTGACCGGCTGTTAGTATCCTTCAGCTTCTTCTCTAAACTGCTCAATGCATCCTCCTTCTTCTTTAGATCACCTTTTAACAGAGATACTTGCTTCCTCAGCTTCTCTTTCTCAAATTCCTCCTCAGATGTCAATTGCTTCAATTTGTTGTAGTGAGATTTTACAGTCGCTAATTCCAAGTGCAGACTTTCAATTTTTGATTCATTTTCATCCTTTAAACTCCTCATAGCGTTTAGTTCCTCTGTTGACTTCTCTGCTTCCTTCCTCAACGAAGCAATCACACTTTCCATCTCTCTCCTTTCTGCGTGTCCTCTTTGAAATAGGAGTTCAGCTTCCTTAATTGATGTATTCTTTCTTTCCAGTTCACCTTCCAATTTTTCTCTCTGCTCCTCTTCAACAGAAAGCTTAATATTCTCCGTTTTGAGCCTTCCAATCTCTGATCTCAGCACTAGTATCTCCTGCGAGAGAATCTTCTGACTTTCTTCAGCATGCATCTTTTCATGTTCAAGCTGTTTGGACTTGTGTTCAATTTCTGACTGCATCTCTTCTATCTGATTGGCCTTAAAGCTTATTTGGTTGGAAAGCTCATGCAATTCTGCTTCATATTGGTTCCGAACTGACTGGAGTTCTTCGTTTTCTTTCTGAAGCAATTGTTCTAAAAGACTCTTCTGCAGGCGGAGTTCGCTGGCTTCTGTCAATGCTTTGGTAGCCAGCTTCTCATTTGCTTCAAAAGTAGATGACATTTGCAGTGACAGCCTTTTAAATTCCTCCTGAAGCCTCTCTGCTGTTTTAGCGTTTTGCCATCGCATCTTTATGAAGGTTTCCTCTGCTTTTATAGCTCTCTGTTCCTGCTCTACTTTTGCCCGCATAAGAATATCCAGATCAGCTTCAAATCCTTGTGCTTGCTTCTCCAGTTCTTCCTCCAAACTCCTGACACGCGTTTCAAGTTTAGATATGGTGGCCAAAGAGTCCGAGTATTCATTCGACTGCTTATTCAGTTCACTTTCCAAGTATTCAATTTGGGTTTCCAGTTCATTAATAGTAGCATAAGAAGAGGAACACTCGTACTGCAGCTTAAGTTGTTCTTGCAGTTGACTTTGTTCCAGTTTATATGAAAGATCATGGTTTTCCTGCTTCAAGATCTCATAATCAAGAGAAAGCTGCTCCATCTGCACCTCTAGTTCATCTTTCTCCCTCCTGTATACCTCTAACTCGCTATTAAGATCCTTAACCTTTTGCTCCAGCATGTGTGCTTCCTTGGAGTCACTATGCACCTTAACAAGCTTCTCCAGGGCTTTTTCCTCTTCATCTTCTGTTTCAGATTTGGATTTCGTTTCCCATACCTCTCCGGCATTCTCGCCAGTTGCAGATCTGCTGGAAAGGTTAAGTATTTCCCTACTCTTCTGCTCCAGCATTTCATCTAGGTCACGCACGGCAAGAATCAACTCTGAATTTGATTCTTGTATCTTTTGAAGTTGTAACTGAAGATTGGAATTAAGATCCTTCTCGTAATTTAGTTCTTCTCTGAGCTCTACAAGAAGCGCACAAGGGTCGCCTCTCTCAATTTGCAGCTTACTTTTAACTTTTGCCTCATCCATACGTTTGTGGAAGGCCTTGAGTTTTTCACATTCATCCCTGAGGTCGTCTCTCTCCTCTTTCAGGGTAACAACTTCTCTGGAGAGATCCTGCGCCCTTTTGCTCTCCTTTACAATCTGCTTTCTTAGAGTCTGTACTTCCAACTCTGATACTTCGGCTTGCCTAGACAAAGCAGCAAGTTGAGATCTGAGCTTTTCAATCTCAACTTCTGAAGCCTCTCCAGACTTTTCTGGCGAAAGAGCATCCCTGGGACTGTTTAGTGAATCATCTGTACTTATTTCAGTAGAAGAACCTCCTAACCACTCCCATTGTGATCTATGGTGGCCTTCATGGATTTTCGAAGAAAAATCTGAACTTCGCTGAGTCACTGTATCATGAATAACAGATGGTAAGAAGCTTGTCGAATCCTGGTGAACATTATTCTCAAGTCCATATACTCTGGGGGTGTCAAGCCCGGAGCTGCCATCCGAACTTGACGTTGTAAGATCAGATCCATTAGATGCCTGAACTTCTTTCAACTCAGCAACGTCTGAACTTGTTTTATTGATGGATCCATCCTGTAAACACAAAAAATCATTGTCCTGCAAATTATTCTGGAAAGAAAAATAGTGGAAACAAATTTTCATATATGAGATTTGGATCTTCAATTACGTTAACAAACTAGCCACAAAGATCAGTAATTGTATTTAAGAAGACAGTTTCCAGTCTTTGTAGATGGGATGAGACCTTACTTCACTAGAATTGCTTTGTATGCTTTCGTCGGCATCATCAATGCTTAATTGTATCTTCAAGCTTCTACCCTTCAAACTATTTTTTGCATTTTCAATTTCCTCAGCTGCCTCAGCCTCTCTGCAAAACAGAAACAAAGTTAATGCTCAACAGAAAGTCGAAATCTTTAATAACGATGAAGAAAGAACAATATTTTGAGTTATATTCACCTTTGATCAATATTTTCCTGCATCCTTTGAATGGAAACCTATTCCAAAAGAGAAGAAAATAAACACATCGGAAAGCTTTATTTTGTTGGTAAATAACATATGAGGAAACTCCAGAGCCACTAGACTACATTATTGACTTCCCTAAACATTGCGAATATTAACGAAAATTGGCAAGAAGCAGCCTACTCCACGAGACTATACATTTGAACTAGAAAGAAATTTATTATTTCTGACAAACATAAATAGTGCATTGTTGTCAGCGCCCGGGGGGGGGGGGGGAGGGAGAGAGAGAAAGAGAGAGAGAGCTAACATGCAAAACAGCATCAATTTTTGCATTCTTAAGGGGAAGAGAAACAGAGGAAAGCTTGAAGGACTCAGCATAGCTAGCAAAATCAATTGAAACTTCTCCAACAATACCAGATTTTGATGATCCCTACAAGAATGCAATAAAGAATTAAATGATTTGAGACAAGTAACTGCGTTAGAAAACAGAGAGTGGAAATTCACAGATTTGAAATTTTTTCATACAGTCGATATGACCAAGGTGTAAATTTTCTCGTGAATCTTCCCCGTCTTCGGCTCCCGAAAGAACTTCACTGTTTCGTGGACAGGATTCTCCCAGAAACAGCTTCCATCTCGAATTGGTGCTTTCTCCAATCTCACAGTTGGCTTTCCAACGTCCGCAGGAACCAAGGACATTATCAATGAATCCCCTCCCACCTCGGACACCTTAATACACAAAACCATGATCCCTAAAATCAGTGTTTGGTTACCAAGAAAATGCGTGATATATAGCATAATGAAGTACTAGCCATCAATCTCCAGTTTCAGGGATCTAGAATGCATTGCGAAATTTCTTTGTATACTTGGGAGGCGATGTAATTTCACTTATCGTTGAAAGCTGAAGTAAATGCAAGAATATTAAAAAATTATACTTTCTTTCCATCTTTCTCAAGAAACAAACGGGCTAAATTTCCGATTTCCCAGTCACAATGCCTCAAACCATGTCTTTAACTCTCAAACGCCACCAATATCAAAGAATTTAAACTGACAACAGGAGTTTCATTGATTGCCAGAAATAACACACACAAACAAACAAACAAACAAACAAGACCACTTCGACCGAATTTAAGCAATGGAAATCGAAGGCACCTGAGTTGCATGGAACTGCAACTTGAAAACAGCTTTGATCCTGTTCTTCTCGCTCCACCATCGCGCCGACCTGAACATCTTCTCATCCAGGCCTCAATTCCCCGAATTCGCCGGAGCTCCGGCGGAGTCTACGGGGAAATCAGCATTACAAAGCGGAGATCAAATCATCAAGGTTCCCGAAATGCAAGGCAATCCGATTCGAGCTCTGAGCAGGAAAGCCTCGAAACAGGCACACAGGAGGACGAGAGAGCAAGGAGATTGGAGACGGGAGTGAGTTGTAACAGTGATCAGCGCGAGCCAACTCAGCGAAGGATCGAGTCGGCGAGGCGTTGCATAGAGGGATGGTGAATGAATTTAAGAATGAGCTGAGAGAGAGGATAAAGCCAACAGATCTGAAGCGGTAGGCGGCGCCCTCTCTCTCTCTCTCTCTCTCTCTCTCTCTCTCTGTTTCTCTCTGTAACAGTTGAGCTCAGTGAGAAAGATGACTCGTAATATTTATTTTTAATTTTCTTATTCAAAAGAGAGAAGACAGAAAATTATTAAAAAAAAAAAAAAGTTGAAGGAGAAGCTTCTGTTTCTGTTGGCTATTCTCTTAGTATTGGGTTAAAAGATATAAATAATTGCTGGCCATTGGTAGATTTGCTTGCCATCGTCATCATGTACGTGCCAAATGACATAAATATCCCTTAGCTTTATTTAGAAGGAGAGGGCAGTATAGTCATTTCAGAGATCCTCTGGAAAAGTAGGAGGAGGGAGGGAGGCAAGGGCCAACGGTCGGCTGGGACACGAGGCGTGGCCATCCAATCCAATCAATATATCTTATCGGCCATTGATTATTAATTAGTTTATCGTCTGAAAGTGATCTTTTAACTACGGAAAATTCCCTTTTCTATGCTACAAATCAATTAAAATTTCTTCATATTTATATCATTCCGTTTCCACAGATTTTATCCAAAACAGCCCACTTTTAATGCTCATAATTCTTTTAAGGTATTTTATTTTAAATTTATTAAGAATTATTTACATATCGAGTTTAATTGATAATGAAGAGCATGTCTTTGCCCCCCCCCCCCCCCCAAAAAAAAAAAACTAAATCACATAACTAATAAAAATATTTTTAAATCATAACAAATTTAGGTACATTTTACCCTATAATATATTGTGAGACATATAAATATAGACTTGTTGTTAAGTATCTTAATTACTATCTTATGTGATGATAGAAAAACGCCACCCAAAATTCTATGCAATTAATTTTTGCACAAAATTTATTATAAAAATGACCTAACAATTATATAACTACAATCTTAAAAATATAAAGAATTATATATATATATATGTGGGTCATTGAGGGGTAATTAAGGAATATTGTATTGAAAAAGCACATGTAAAATTGATTTATAAGTACAAAAGTAGTATTTATAATAATTGGTATTACTAACCATTAATTCATGTGCTATATATATTATTATTATTATTATTATTTTTTTTTTTTTTTTGGGGGGGGGGGGGGGTACAATAATTATTACATTATTCATTCCTATATATTTCCAGAATATTATGCATATGATATGAATGAGTCTCCCTTCCCTTAGTGTAATAATAAGGTTGAATGTAAAGGCATGAAAATGGGAGATTAGGAGGAAGCATTAATTTGATGAGTTGAACTTGAAGGAAACATTACACTTCAATGCCACGGTACTACGTACTGCTGCTGCTGCTGCTGCTCCTATATATAAAATGTTAAAGGGATTTATTAAATGAATTACGTACAATTAATTGTGTTGGAAATTAATTAAAAGCATGAGAGTACTGAAAGCTTGAAGAAGAGGAGGAAGTTAGCTGCAGCTGCTGCTGCTGCTGCTGCTGCTGCTGCTTCCTGCATGGCCAACTTTATTACTTGGCTTTAAAGCTGGTCATGGGCCGAGCGTGAATTAGGTACTCCTGTTTTTATGAGAGAGAGAGAGAGAGAGAGAGAGAGAGAGCGGGAGGTAGCCTTAACAACATCTCAACCAATGCTCTAACTTCGGACACACACATATATATATATACACCCCCCATATACATATATATATATATATAACCTCTATGAGGGAGGGAGGGAGCTAGCTAGGGAGCAACAAAAGAACAATATCTAATTCCTTATCCAATAATTGATTATATATAGGGTAGGGTCCTACGTACCCTATAAAGAATCCAAAAGTAACTCCATGGAATCGAAGGGTGGGTCTGATCTCCATTTCTTCAACCTCCAACAAGCTTTTGAACCCCCCAAAACACATAATTGAATGTGACCACCAGACAGACTGCTACCCAGCCCCTCTTCTTTGCATGTAAGTGGATATTTGTTACCAAAATAATTAATACAAACCTTCCATGTAATAATGTAAGTGGTGGGATCGATGATCGATGGCTTCAACGGGAATATATATCGTACTTGCCCAGGCCCCATCTTTTCAATGAGACATATACCACGCATTGTGTGTGTGTTGTGTGTATATATGTTATTAATTTTCTGTAATCTTTTCGTACAAAATAACATGAATGAATAATAATAATGCATGGTTAATTTGTACCAAAAAGTAATATATGTAAGATTAATGGTTATGATCAGAGCCACAGCTTGTGGAGAAAGTCTCACAAAAAAATCTCCTGTAATTCTGTACGTGTCTAGCATAATTGATACAATAAGTGGGTTTGGCTTCTCCCTTTTTCTAGTAGTTATTCAGCCTTTACATTGTGTAAATCTTAAAAGTTAATTAATATTTAAGGTGATGAAATATTTAGATAAATGTGTTTTTAAATTATAGTTAATAATTATGTGTTTAGTTTGAAAGAACTAATAAACTACTAGAACTTAACGACAAGATTAAAATTGATATGTTGTTAGATAATACAAATAAAATACATAAAAATATTAATTTTTAATAAAAATAAATTATAAATTGATATCCAATTGATAAGGATCGATAGAAGAGGCAGCAATTAATAGAGGTCGGAGGCAGTGACTATTGGGGATGGGTCTGGAGGCAACGACCAATGAAGATGGGGATGGGGTTGGAGGCGATGGTCGATAGCCACCATGTGAAGGAGATCAAGGTGCCGACGGTGATGGAGAAATTGGAGATGGGAATGGAGAAAAAGAAGGCAGAAATAGGAAAAGGGATAGTGTGTGTAAATATATGAAATATTTGATGGTAAATTTGTCATTTGGTTGGTTAACATAATAAGTTTCTAAAACCTTATTTGGAAAAACTAGAGGGGGTGGGGGAAGTTTTTTTCAAATATTTTTAAATTAACTTAAAAATTGAGTAGTGTTTAAATTGTTAAATGTTACCAAATACATTAAAAATTAAAATACATAACTTATCAGTTATTTCAATAGCTAATAAGCGGTCAAATCAGTAAACTAAACACCACTAGCGCAAGCTTAATTAGTTTTTCAGTTGAATGAGTTTTATTATGTGTTTTATTATAAAAAAATAAAAAAGTATGTTAGGGATAATCATAGTTTCTTAGAAGAAAAGTAAGAACAAAAAGTACTTAATCATTAACTTTAAGCAATGACTAGAAAACAAATTAATTAAAGGGTGGAATCCTATATATAATATATTAAAATAGGATATTTAGTTAAATTATTTTATCAAGTGATAATTAATGATGAATTTTTTTCTTCTAAAATTTACATCAAATCAAATGTAGTGATTAATTAATTATTAATTTTATTTTAATAATTATATTATAATCTTAAAAATGTGATATCTTAATAAATTTATAAAATATTATTTAAAGTAGTCAAATACTTGAATTTTTCAATGTTAATTAATACTTAAGGTAACACATTTTCAAAACTATGGAATAAATCAAAATCCATATTTTCAAAATTTTGTTATCACTGAAAAATTCATGCATTAAAAAACTCATTATTCCTTATATTTAAGAGTTTTAATTTATATATTTATAAAATTTATAAATCATATTCTATTCTATATCCTATATTATATTATATTAAAGTAAAATAGTCAGCCAAAACATTTTGCCAAGTGACAATCTGTAATACCCCGAGAGCCTAGAGGAGTTAGTATATATCGATGATAGTATAAGAAATGAAACAACACCAGCTAGATACCTTTTAGGCTGAATGTTAACAAAGAACTCCCAAGTTAAGCGTGCTTAACCTGGGGTAATCCAGAGATGGGTGACTCCCCTGAGAAGTTCGTGTAAGCCCATCAAGGTAAGTTGTTTCGGTCATTCCTATCGCTCTATGAGGGATGTTACAAGTGATATCAGAGCCGACTTCCGAGCCTCTGAGAGCGGTGGTGGGGCAAACCTCAACGAGGAGGCTGAGTCCCGAGGGGTGTGTGTAGGCCCCTATGAGAAGTGCGTGTAGGCACCTTAGGTGAATTCCACATCGGCCATGCAAGGGGGGAGAGATCTGGGACCGGTTGTAAGGTCGCATGACGAGGAAGTTATGTGCTTAAAGAGGGGAGAATGTAATACCCCGGGAGCCCAAAGGAGTTAATATATATCGAGAATAATGTAAGAAATGAAACAACACCACCTGGATATTTTTTGGGCTGAATATTGGCAAATAACTCCCAAGTTAAGCGCGTGTAGGCATCTTAAGCGAATCTCACATCGGCCATGCAAGGGGGGAGAGATCTGGGACCGGTTGTAAGGTCGCATGACGAGGAAGTTATGTGCTTAAGGAGGGGAGAATGTAATACCCCGAGAGCCCAGAGGAGTTAGTATATATCGAGAATAGTGTAAGAAATGAAACAACACCACCTGGATATTTTTTGGGCTGAATGTTGGCAAAGAACTCCCAAGTTAAGCGCGTGTAGGCACCTTAGGCGAATCCCACATCGGCCATGCAAGGGGGGAGAGATCTGGAACCGGTTGTAAGGTCACATGACGAGGAAGTTATGTGCTTAAGGAGGGGAGAATGTAATATCCCGAGAGCCCAGAGGAGTTAGTATATATTGAGAATAGTGTAAGAAATGAAACAACACTACCTGGATACTTTTTGGGCTGAATGTTGGCAAAGAACTCCCAAGTTAAGCTTGCTTAACCTGGGGTAATCTAGGGATGGGTGACTCCCCTGGGAAGTTCGAGTAGGCCCATCAGGGTAAGTTATTCCGGTTCTTCCTATCGCTCGATATGGGATGTTACACAATCAATGGTGAATTTTTTTCTTTCCAAAACTTGCATCAAATCAAATGTGGTGATTAATTAATTATTAATTTTATTTTAATAATTATATTATAGTCTTGAAAATTTGATATCTTAACAAATTCATAAAAAATTATTTAAGGTAGTCAAATGCATGAATTTTCAATGTTAATTAATATTTAAGATATCGCATTTTCAAGATTATGGAAGAAATTAAAATCCATATTTCCAATATTTTGTTATTATTGCCGAAATTAAATTTCAATAGTATAAATTAAAAATTTTATCTTATTATTATTAATTCTTATTAATATATTAAAATATATTATTGCCAAAATACAACAATTAAAATTTGTGATATGGAGTCCACTCGAGCTTGTTGTCGGGTGAGGTTAGGCTACCGTAAGAAAAGTTGCCTCAAGGGAGTTTGCCGCTAGGAGGCTCGCCATAAGGATTCGCCACAAGCTTCACCACTAACTTCGCCACAAACTTTCGCCACTAGTTTTGCTACGAGGATTTGCCTCTAGCTTCGTCACGAGGTTTTGCCTCTAGTTTCGCCACAAGTTTTTGCCAGTAGCTTCGCCACAAGTTTCGCCACGAGGTTTTGCCTCTAGCTTCACCACAAGCTTTTGCCACTAGCTTCACCATAAGCTTTGTCACGAGGTTTTGCCACTAGCCTCACTTAGAAGATCCTTAGCCTTCTCCGAGCCAAATTCTGTGACTGAATTGTTCGACCGAGCAGAACAGTTTATCATCCAAATGGAAATTTTGGACGTGGAGGAAGGTAATAAAAGAGGAAGGTAAACCCAACCCGAAGTGCGAAGAACCTTACAAAATCCAGAAGATGTTAGGCCCCAACATGTACACACTACCGACACCACAAGGCGTGGCGATGGGAAAAGCTTGGAGCACCGTGCACCTCGAGAGGTACTTCCCAGTTTTAACCCTAGGGGAAGGGACGAAACGCGAGACGTAGAGTCAAGCCTGTTATCAGAAGCGTTACTTGACCTGGCTGGAGGCCGAAATTGTCTTTAATTTTCCATTATAATGACATCCCTTGATAAATAAAAGAATATACCCCCTGTATTCCCGTGGAGTAGGCAAAACTATAAGCCGAATCAAGTAAAATCTCTATGAGCCCAGATTATTTGTATGTGTCATGCAGGTATGACGGCTCAAGCACAGCTTGCTTTCAATGGTCAAGTTGCCTAGTGACAATCTGGTGCCAATGACCACGGGTCGGTCCGGGATTACCAGAACAATCGATTCCTATGCCCGTAAACTCACCCAGATCCCTCGTTTGAGTTTGGTGCTATGCCTTTTTAGCTAGACCTAACTCCTTGGTAGATCTGGCACCTAGGTCTCCCGAAAAACTCGAATGCCTGGTAGGAATCCTGCGCTGGACCACTGGCCAAACCCAGATCCCCTGAGGTAGATTGGCCCAAGGAAGGTATGAAAAGACAACAACCCTATGATAAGTTCTTCCATGATCCCGTTTATCAGAGTTGAGTCTCCTAGTTGCAATCTGGCGTCGATGGCCATGAGTCGGCCTGGGATCACCAGAACATTTGATGCTTATGCTTGCAGACTCACCTGGATCCCTCATTCGAGTTCGGTGTTGTGCCTTTTTGGCTAGACCCAACTCCTTGGTTGATCTGGTGCCTAGGTCTCCCGGCAAACTTAGATATCTAGTAGGAATCCCACGCCTGACCACTGACCAAACCTCGTGGCAGCCTGCCGCGAGGACCAACCCAGATTCCCTGAGGTAAATTAATCCCGAAAGACAAACATGGAGAACACAATAGCCAGTGTGCTATGATCCACCCTAGGATCACCAGACGCTCTGAAAATTGTGCCTGCAGGCTCGCTAGGACCCCTTGACTGAGTCCGGTGCTATGCTCCAAGCTAAACCCGACTCCTTGGCTGATCCAGTGCCTAGGCATCCTGGCAAGTTCGGACCCCCAGCAAGAATTTCACAATGGAACCTATCTCTCAAGGGCATGGTTGCCCAGAAGATAATTTGGCACCTAAGCCCACGGCTGGCGTAAGATCTTCGGGTATCCTAGGACCTTTGATTGAATTCAGGTGCTAGACCTGGCTCTTTGGCTGGTATTCTACTCTTCAATTTTGTCTAAAGACAAAATAGAAGAGTGGGGGGCAATTGTTGTGCCATTAAAAAATAAAGAAAAAAAAGAGAGTCAAATTTTTATTGCAAAATGGGAGTAAAGTGAAGAGGCTGGCGGTAAAAGAATTGCCGCCAGCTACTACCAAACCTCGCGGCAGCCTGCTGCGAGGACCAACCTCCTGACATGGGCTAGCAGTGAGGCCAGCATCGCTGTCGCGAGAGGCAGCCTCGCGGCTGCATGCCGCAAAGCTTCCTTGCAGCCGTTTGCTGCAAGCTGCTGGCAGCCTTGCGGCTACATGCCGCGAGCTTCCTTGCCTCGCGACCATTTGCTACAAGTCGCGAGCAGCCTCGCAGCTACATGCTGCGAGTTTCCTCGCCTCGCAGCTGTTTGCTGCAAGTCGCGGGTAGCCTCGTGGCTGCATGCCGCGAGCTTCCGCGCCTCGCGGTAGCATGCTGCAAGGGGGCTTTCGGCTGCACGATGGCTGGCTGCGAGGCTGAGGCTCAGCCTCGCGGTCAGCCAGCCCGAGGGCCATTTCCACGACACCTTTCCACGAGCTGCCTCATAGCAGATTCGTAGTGATCGCCCTTCTTCGTTGAAATTGTCCCCACTCAGCAACCGCCACGTGTCGACTCCAGCCACATTTGAGAATCGTGCCCTATAAATACCCAGCTACAGGACATTAATGAGGACTTCCAACTTCGGTAAAATCTAGAGACTTTGAATGCACTTTTTACCATTTTCGTGAATAGTCATTGGGATCGGAGACTGACTTTGGCATCGGAGGGTCTTCACGGGGGAAGATTGCCGCGAGCCTTCTAATCCATTTTGTTAGCACTAATAGGGCCAAATCCTTGTGGCGAACCTAGCGACGAAGGCCAAGTCTTGTGGCGAAGCTAGTGGCAAAACTTCGTGGCGAAGGTTGTGGCGAACCTAATGGCAAAAGCTTGTGGCGAATCTAGAG
The DNA here is from genome assembly GCF_014633365.1 of Diospyros lotus. Taxonomy (NCBI): domain Eukaryota; kingdom Viridiplantae; phylum Streptophyta; class Magnoliopsida; order Ericales; family Ebenaceae; genus Diospyros; species Diospyros lotus. The sequence goes on along the minus strand of NC_068349.1, from coordinate 16,799,029 downwards.
GCAAAACCTCGTGGCGAAACTTGTGGCGAAGCTAGTGGCAAAAGCTTGTGGCGAAGCTAGAGACAAAATCTCGTGGCGAAGCTAGTGGTGAAAGCTTGTGGCGAAACTAGTGGTGAAGCTTGTGGCGAATCCTTATGGCGAAACTAGTGGTGAAGCTTGTGGCGAATCCTTATGGCGAGCCTCCTAACGGCAAACTCCCTTGAGGCAACTTTTCTTACGACAGCCTAACCTCACCCGACAACAAGCTCGAGTAAACCCCACATTACAATTTTTAATTGTTATATTTTAGCAACAACAAAGTAAGATAGTCTATCAAACCATTTTGCCAAGTGGCAATCAATGATAATCTGTTTTCCCTCCAAAACTTGCATTAAATTAAATATAATGATTAATTAATTATTAAAGTAAAATTATTTATTATATTACATTTATTTATAAATATATTAATATTGGAAAACTATGCAGTAGTCTTAAAAATGTAATATATTTTAATTAGCATTGATAAACTTAATTACCACAAACCCATGCATTGCATGGTAGTAATTCCATAGGAAAACTTGCATAGTTAAATGAATCAGTAACTATGTATTAATTTTCTTTCATAGTCTTAAAAATATAAACTGTTTTTCCTCCATTTTCAAGACTAATGCATGAGTTTTTCAATACTAATTAAGATTTAAGATATCACATTTTCAAAACTAATGCATAAATTTTTCAATAATAAATAAGATTTAAAGTATAAAATTTTCAAGACTATGGAAGGAAATTAATGCATAGTAAAAGAAAAATGAGTCAAAATTCATATTTTCAAAGTTTTGTTATCATTTCAAAAGTTAAATTTCAAGATTAGAAATTAAAATTTTCAATAGAATTTTTAGTTAGCATTAGCAAATTCATATTTTTAAAATTTTATATATATATGGCACGAGTTTAAGACTAATTATATATATATATATGGTGCATATATAGTAGCTTGAGTAGAACCATCAAGAGGACTGAGTGGGTGACTGATCAATTACCCAACTCGCCTGCCCATATATATATTCAAACATGATTGATGCAGCATGAGTTTGAAATTTGAATCAACATTTTGCTTGCTACAAAATTCAAAGCACACGACAATATCAATATCAATACCAATCTCATCAATAGTTGTTGTAACTTACTTACTTTTAGGGTAAATTTATATCAATATATATAATTGTTGTGATTTCTGCATCATCATGTAATTAATTAAGAGCATATATAGATAACAGATTAGTGAATAATAATTAATTAATTAATTAAATAGTTTGGAGGCATGGCTCCATCTTCATCAGACTAGATGTTTATGTCCACACACCCAACTTTCTCGTGACAGGAGGAACCCCACTTTTAATTCAACGTGTCACATGCCAATTCAACCTCCAAACTTAAATTATATCTTCCATTATGGACAACTTTTTCAATACTAGCAAAGTAAACAATTAATCTATCTACACATGTGTGCTTGTTTATTTATTTACTTATTTATTTTTATTCATAGACCACGAGTTAAAAGTTACCTTCTTGGCTAAACCAAACTGCTACAAACAATAACTTAAATATCATAATCCCAACCCTAAACCCTTAATCCTACTGGCCATCTCTATTGGACTATCATTTTTTCTAATTTTTCCCATTTATTTGTAAAATATTACAATTACCACTCTTGGAAAGATTCTCTTCTTTATCATGTCTTTATAAGCGCCTATTTTGTATCATGTTTGGGATGAGACCTTGAGGGAAATACTCTATCTTTGTCTTAGGTTTTAGGAGGGAATCATTGCCCATGAGATACTTGGAGATTTCTCTTTTATCCACTAAGTTATCATATAGGGACTACAAGCTTATTATAGATAAAATGAGGAATAAAATGTTCACGTCGCACAATAAATTGCTATCATTTGGAGGTAAACTCCAATTAGCACACTCAATTCTTACCACCATATATTTATATTGGACATTGGTCTTTATTTTGCCAAAGCAAGTTATTAAAGAGCTTGAACAAATAATGCGCTGCTACTTCCTCTAGAATGGCAATGAGGTTGATTCCCTACAAGGCAAAGGTTGCTTGAAGGGATGTGTGTTGCCCAAAAGAGCAAGGGGGTTTGGCATCAAATCATTATATGTTTGAAACCAAGCCCTAGTTGCGAAATTAATTTAGCGGTTGCTCTCAGCCAACAGTAAGTCTCTTTCGGTTAAATGAGTCCATACTTATAGAGTGAAAGATATGTATTTTTGATTGCTTCTAGGCATAATTTTGCCTTGAGAATATGAGATAGTAAGAAAATTTTTCTATGGCATGACTAGTGGCATCCTTTTCAGGTGCTCATAGATAGATTCTCTCAACAATTGAGGTATCTATCATTGCTCACATCTCAGATATCATTGTCAATGGTTCATAGGTATGGCCAAAGATGACTTCATTTCCATATTTAGACATTATTTAGGACTAGATGCCCGGCCTTCCTAGGGTTGGGCATCAAGATGAGTTGAGATGGCTACTAGCCTCAATTAGGGTGTGTTTTGTACACTCTGCTTTGTATGGTCTTTTGATGCAATCCCTGCGTGTCCTCTAACATTGTTTGGTATGGCATAGCAATGGTATTTCTGCTCATGTTTATTTTTTTGTCAGCAATTAGGAAGCAATAGTTATCTACTATTGATCGTATTAATCTCTTTTTGCCTTTTTAGAATAGATGCTTTCTTTGCAAAAAAACAACAAAATATCGCAATCATCTTTTCTTTGATTGTTACTTTTCTCATTAGGGGTTGTCTTTTTTTTTAGTCGTTCGAAGAAATTTTAGTGGCATTGGCTATAACAGCCCGTCTCTCAGAGCCCCCGTTAACATAGAAGATCCATAAGAGGGTCATTAATAACAATAATACAGAAGCAACTCGAACAAGACAGCCATTATCGAAACACATAAATTCACACTAAAAAATTACATAACACAATAACACCAAATTTTCTTTTTACATTAGGCATATACATCCCACCGAAACAAAAGATACATCCTCTAAATATAATACATCAAGTCACAACCACAACACATGCATATATCCTCAAGGCACAAGAGCCTAACTAGCTCTAGCAACTCAAGACGAAGGTTCCCAAGACCTTTTTCTTTAGGTGAGCTCTATACACATCTATTAATAAAAAATCAGCCTCTTCTAGACTTGCCATCAGCTTTATCTTTGTCTTTACATGGAATGATGTAAAGCAAGAGAATGAGCCACAAGCCTCAGCAAGTATATAACAAAGCAATATAAGCAATAAGAATTAGAGGCATGAATAACAAGAATGGAGTAAAATAAACTCTCCATAACAATTCTATGACCCTTCTGACCCTAGTCTCTTGAGTCATGCCTCGCCACAACATATCCAAATGCATACACACATACATGCCCATTGATAATAATAATTGCACAGAATAACAATAATATCACGTAACACATCCAACCACACATAGCCATATGCCCTAACTATGTTATGAAGATGCTAATACATAATGATACATTATTCCCACCATCATGTTTGTTAGTATTTTACAACACACTTATGATTTCTTTTATATCAACAATCTTGTCATATCACCATAAGGACCAATGTCCTTCCACGCACCGGAATCACACGGGAAAGCATTATGAGCCATGACTCCGCACGCACTGATCTCCTCAGGTGAGTATCATGAGTCGAAACTCCACATGCACTAGATTTCACTAGGCAAGCATCATGGACCAATGCTTCACATGCATTGGATTACACTAGGCAAGCTTCATTCACATGTACTAGGTTTCACTAGGCAAACATCATGGACCGTGATGAGAATCATGGAGAGCCGACTAACAATGATGCAATCGAACAAGTCAACCTCGTCAACCATGTCAGAATTGGATGATTGACAAGATTTGCGCATAAAAAGGAATGGTTATTGATTGATTGGTTGATTACAAGATTTGGGCGCATGATTGATTGATTGATTAGTTAATTGATTGACAAGATTTGAGAGCATAAAAAGGAATGGATGATTGATTGATTACTTGATTGATTGATTGAAAAGATCTAGGAATATAAAAGGAATGATTGATTGATTGACCAGATCTAGTTATTTATTTATTTTCTATATAATTTAGGATTTTTATTAATTTCTATGTAGAATTAGGATTTAATTATTTGCCTATTTAAAGGCTTTTCCATTGTAAACATTAGACAAAAATTATTATGAATTTTTGAATTTGAGAGATTTATCTCTTTTATCTTGTTCTTCAATGAACAAAACTTCGAACTTATCAATGAAGTGATTTCTTTGTGGCGTTCAAAACCCGAACTTATCAAAGATCTAGGCAGTCTTTGTGTCGTTCAACAATTCTTAGTTCTTGCTTCCGTATAATCAACGGGTCTAGATTTTAATATAGTCTAGGTTCTTGGTTCGTGAATCAACGGGTCGGGAATTCTTTGCCTTCTATCCGATTTTGGCTTTTCTGAGGTTCGTTTCAATCTTTTGTGGGTTCTTTTGGCCTTATCCCATCGCAAGTTCACATCAAACCATACCTCACACGCACCGACCATCTCGAGCGAGTATCCCATGCATTAGGTCACGTTAGGCAAGCATCATGAATATACTCTATGTATCATTCCAAAACATTATTCTACACTGTTACATGCTAGCACTTCACCAAACTCATGCACATAAGTCATTTCCAACACATTTAAAGCAATCATAACATATTACAAATATCAAGTATATGGCCTCTACATTACCAATTTATATACATATTACAACTCCACAATCGCACATGCCCGATATATACACATACACCACTTCCATAGCAACCATTCAAGACGCGATGCCCATAATTGAACACTTTGATAATTAAGACGGTTTTGAATTACTTAAACTTCCCCCATAAACATTACTCGACTTTAACACAGTTATAAATTAGCTCTTCATCAAACATTCACACGTAGGCTATTCCGATCATATTTAATACAATCATGCCATACCATAATTCGTGCACACATATATAAGCAATTATGACTTAACATTTATGAACACATTTAATCCCCCAATGTCAACCAATCAACATCATGCACAAGAACAACATCTATGCAAGTGACACCAAAATCTTGCATGATCTCTGCTCTAGCAAAGAAAACATCATTCCCAAAGAATTATAGGGTGAATCAAAACCCTATTGAGGCTTCTGAATAAAATACATCAAGTATTTAAGAAAAGTCAAGAATTTTAAACATGGTAAAGTAGGCAAGAATCGTCATCTCAATCATAGGAAGAATAGCCAACACGAAAAGGATTGTTGAGGCAAAATTCTAAAAAAAAATTAGATTATGAGTGGTAAATTCAGGGCCTATCTCAGGCTTAAAACATAACCAAATGATTCAAGAAGTATACCAAGAAAAATCTTATAAAGTCTAGTTTATGTAACAAAAAATGGATTTTAATTTGGATATCACCACAGAAAGTTATACTCCAAAAACCCGAGCATGGTTAGATTACGTGGAAACATAAATTTTATATTCAAGTAGATATTTCATAGAGCACTTACAGGCTCAAAACTTGGCCAAATAATCCAAGTAATATATCAAAGTGAAGCTTATGAAGTATAGTTTATAACACAAAAAGCGGATCTTGAATCAGATATTACCACAGAAAATTATACCCTAAAGAGTACATCATGCACAATTTGCCAAAAATAAAAGCAAGTAAGAAGGGGTAAAAATGGTCGACCGCCTTTCAAAAATGGTTGATACGTGTTGCAAATAGTCGACAATTTTCTCCAAAATGTTGATCGACAATAGAATAGAACCCCTCTCGATTCAAGCTAAAAACAAGCCAAGCCCACAAATGCTCACACAACCAACCCCCTAACCCGAAAGCATCATTCCTTTTGGGATTATAGGGTGATACTAACCCTACTTTGAAACTCAAGGGAGACCAAAAAAATCAAACAAACAACAAGAGATATTTACAAATGTTTCTACATAGCCTTCAACAAGAGCAATCTTTTAGGAAAACATGGAATTTTATGCTTGAATCCCCAAAGACCATGATCAAATGCTTTAAAGAGATAGGAGAGATTGGAACTTGCCTTAAGACGCTCTTCTTGATGACCTTACCAGAGGTGATATGCTTTCAAGACCTTTTACTTCTCACCCAACAAGAGAAACTAGCAAGAAGAGAAAAGAAAAAGAAGGAGATGAGGAAATCTCTAACTTACACAACCCCATTTTAAGCACAAACAAACAAGGAAGAAGACACCTTAGCTCTTTCCTTGCTCTTTCTCCCGATCAGTCATTTTCCTCTTCTCCCCCTTTGCCTTTTAATTCCTTTTTCTCATGCAAAATAAGCCAACTTATATATATACACATATATCTCCTTATTTACATAAATTCCCTTATTGCATAATCACCCAAATGAGAATTGTTTATGCTCAAGTAACAGTTTATACATTAGTTAAACTCCAAAAATTTCAAATAACATTTCCATACATATCTTGATTTATTTTTGAGTCCCATTACCACTTTAGTTATATCTTTTACTTTTTCACCTCCTTTGCACATTCCCTAAAAATATATCACAAATAATTCCTCATAAATTATTACTCTAATAAAATAAATATTATATCCCCAGATATATCACCTGGACCCACTAACAGGTCGTTACATTAGCGTCGATGGGAGATAGGAATATTATGGGCAACGACAAGGTGAAATGGTAAGAACCCCTAACAGGTTGCTAATCCTTTAGTTTGCAAGCTATGGTCTATTTTTTTATGGCGTGAGCACAATAACAAATGCTTTGGGGAGCAAGAGCAATCTGCATCCTAGTTGACACATCAAATCTACTATGCTTTTTGGACAAGGTTGGCTACTATGTATTTCCCTCCTATTTTACAGAGTTGAGCTCTACAACACTTTTGGTCACTTCTAGCTTACCAAAGCCAACATAATTCTTAGGGAAGTTCATGAATTAACATTTTTTTCTAGTGTTCATTGTCTACTATGCTAGTTTGAGCTACTTAGTAAGTAAGGGTTAACGTCACAAATGCCAACACTCACGTAAAATGGCGGCTTGAGCTAGAGATGTGCAAAAGGTCGGTTCAATTACCAAACCAACTGAAATTCAATAATTGAAAAAACTAAACTGTGTTATAAATCGAATCAAACCAATCTAACAAACTAAAAAAACTAAGCAAATTGAAAACCAAAAATATCGAAAAAAAATAAAAAAAAATCAAATCGACCAAATAAGCTGAACACACAAAAAAATGAAAGAAGTCGAACAAATAGAAAAAATCGACAAAACCGAAAAGCTAAACAAATCAAAGAATTGAAGAAACCAAAAAAGTTGAAAAACACCCACAAAAAAAAAAAAAAACCCTAATTGAAACTCATCTTCGTGGGTCATCAATTAAAGGTAAGAAAACGGGAAAGGGTGGATCAGTTGCAAGTCACCGATTAGAGAATAGGAAAGATGGGTTGATCTTGATCATGGGTCATTTTGTATCAACTAGTTTTTTGTTCGAGTCAAAGAGAGATGGGGATGATGGTTAAAGGCTGAATGCGAGAGAGAAGGCAGAACGAAAGGAAGGTCAAAGGTAAATGGGACTTGGTTGAGTTAGTTCTCCATTCGAGTCGGCGAGAGACGAGGGTGACAATCGTTGATCTAAGGCCAAAGGTGAAGTCGTGAAGGGAAAGGATGAAGGTGAAGGGGACACAGTTGAGTCGATTCTCCATTTGGGTTTATTGGAAACAAGGATAATGGTCATTGTTTGAAGGCCAAAAATGAAGCTGCAAAGGGAAAAGACGAAGGAAGAAATAAGGTTGAAGGCAAAGGGTCTTCTGACTTCTACAGGGTCTTTTGACTTCTGTTTTTCTTTTTTTTTTTTCAATGCACTTACTTGGGTAAAAAATGACGTTGTTTTGTAAATTCGATTATTTTGGTTATTTCTAATGCAAAAACCAAACAAAACCCGACTCATGGAAATTTTTAAAAATTAAAACCGAAGTGATTATATTGAGCTATGAGTATACTTATGTATCCTAAATGATTATTTTGGTGAGCATCCAAGGATAGACAAACTGTTAATCTTAGATGATTAAAGCCAAGGAAAGTTGTTGTATATTGTAATGTTAAGAGTATTGTACATTTTTGTTGTGAAGCTTGGGGTATGCCCTAGTATAAATCTGTAGATGGTTTTTTAGTTATTTTCAATGCAATTCTTATTTATATAAAAATTTTGTTGAAAATACTCCATAATAAAAATAAACCTATTTGAACTTTACCAAAATATTCACTTTAAATTATTATTAATCTTATATAAATTTACCTACCTAAATTATTTTTTACCAAAAAGGACACGGTATCGATTTTCACATAATTTTTTTTACAAAAATAGTTAATATAATTATCAATGTTAAAAAAAAAAAAAGTGTTGACAAAGTTGCAAGTTTTTAAAAATCATTGGCAGGGTTTCTAATATTTAAAATGGGTAAATTACCAGAAAAATCTATTTTTTTTTACTTTGTTTTTAGTTTTAGATAATATTTATTTTTTAATAAAAAAATCTAATTTACTATTTAATTCCAGTTTTAGATAATTTTTATGATTCACTATGACAACTTAATGAGGCAACAAAACCCCTCAATTTTAGTTGAAGGGTAAAGTTCTTATCAATAGCATCTTAAATGGCACTATTTATCCTACTAACCAAGTAATCTAAATACATTTCAAGTCTTGTTCACACATGATATGAATTAATATATGTTTTAAAATAACTTAATTGTGAGGTTTACGTTAATTTTAATATTAAGTGACTTTTGTGTTTATATTATGATATGTCACTTCAGTTTTTATTAATAGAATTTAATAAAAAATAAAAGAGAGAATAAATTGTAATAAAAATTAAAATTTAATAATTGTGATGATAAAATTAAAATATAGCGATCCATTACCCCTTTATATATAATTAAGATTTTTATTTACATGTGCATAGTACGAGTCACACTTTTATATATAATTAACATTTATCAACTAATAAAAGAAAAATAAATCATAAGCATATTATTGAAGGGTTTAAAACCTTGAAATGCCTGGGTTATAAATAAAAATATAAAAAATACAATTTTCTCAATGATGATGTAATAATTATCAATTTTATTATTTACGAAAATAAAAAATGAAAAGAAAAAGGGAAAAAGGGAAAAGGAAAAACAGAAAAGGAAGGACGAAGCGGAAAAGTTAAAGAATTAAAAAGAAAATTAAAGATTTGTTTTTTATGATTTATTCGCCTTTGAACTAAAAAGAAAATAAAGAAGAAAACAATACAAAATCAGAATTAGTGATCACGTGCAGTACAAACCAAAGGTCCAAAGTTTCACGTGAGTAAAGTCCACAGTCCACAGACATCCCAACACGTGGATAAGGCGTGGCCGCCTCTTTTGCCCCCGCTTTGCCTACTTTATAGTTTATATATATACCAAAAATACAGAAATATTTTTCTTTTTAAAAAGTGAAAGTAATTTTTTTTTTTTACGATTCTACTTTTATTATTATTATTATTATTATTAATTTAATAAAAATATTCTCACTTTTTTATTCCTTCCTTTATCCGTTTCATCTATTTTGACAATTACTACCCAACATTCAATAATATATTAATTTTTTTTAATTTTGTAATGACTAAATGGTGTCCTAAAAATTATACCCGTATCCGATTAAGGGGCGAATCCAAGCATTAGAGTAAAAATGACTTCGAATTAAGCCAAAAGACAAAATGATGGCTCATAACTAAGTGAGTGAAGACTCACTTGATCATATGATTGAGTGGGTCATACACCACTAAATAACTATCAAATAAAAAAGAAATAAAGAGTGTGACAGACAGTGAAATTCTAATTAAGAGTATATGTATTTTTTTATTAAATCTTTGATATGTCAAGTATAATTTATTTTTATTTTTGTGAGAATATATTATCAAAACAAAATAATAACTAGTATTTTACAATTGTGATTATTCCAATTTTAGAGAGTGGGACATAACAAAAATTAAGTTGATAAAAGATAATATTAAAGACAACATATATGGGTAATGCTAGCTATATAGTATTAAGAGTAATATATCTAAACTTTAAAGAGAAGATGAATTATTTTTAGTTTTAAAATAATTTTATTGGTTGATAAAATATGACAAAACACAATATATTATTCATCATGAACTAAGAAAATTGTTTTAAAACTAAAAATAATGCACATTGTTGTTTAATTATATATAAATATATAAAATATGGATATTACTAATGTAGAAGAAGACAGTACGTACTGATGACTAATTAATTAATGAATTATTTGGTAAACAAAGAGGTGGGATTATGGTGAAGAATGTGAATGAAGATGATCCCCTGATTGATTGATTAAATTAATAACCAATTAACCAGTAGCTTTGAAGTTTAATTAATATAATTAAGTTGCAGTTGAAGTTGAAGTTGAAGTTGAAGTTGAAGTTGAAGGTAGGCCAACAACATATATAGATAGATATAGATGGTGATGGAACAGCTTTGAAGCAACACTTGCTAGCTACTACTTTAACTAATTGCTTCTTCTTCTTCTTCTTCTTTAAGTGAAAATTAATTAGCCAGCCAGGGTTACCATTCAATTCAAGGATGTTAATTTTGAGTCCTTAATTAAAATTAGTGGGTAGAATATTTTAACTTAAGTAGCCTAATTAATTAATTAATTAATTATATGTATGTATACTCTTAAGTCTAAGCCTATGTATTTTCTTCTAATTAACAATTGATTTTATGGTTTATTGAAATTAATATCATATGAGTATATACAATATTAATGCTCCCCGTGAATGTGAATGTGAATGTGAATGTGAAAACTCTTTTTATTTTATTTTATTTATTTATTTATTTTTGGAATTTTTTTGGTTTTGGATAGAAGTTGAGAAAGCATGTAACTAAAGTAGCAAAATGTGAGTGAGTATATACAAGAATATATATATATATATAAGTTAATAAGGGAGGGGACGTCGTCCAGTCCAGAGGGTAGAAAAAGAAGAATGATAAAGAAAAAGAGAAAAAAAGGAAGAATTGGATGCCACTAACTGAAAAGAAAATAGGGATCCATATGTATGTGGTCTACAATGGACACCCAATTAGAGTTCAAAGACGATTTCCCACCGACACAACACCACTTTTCTTTATTATTATTATTATTATTTAATAATAATAATTGTTATTATTGTTGCCGAGATACAATAATAAATTTATTTGACTGAAACATTGTCGTCAAGCTACTTAAGGGTGCAAAGAATACAATAAGAGGGTGCAAGGAAGTCCTTGCACAAACACTCCAATACTAGTATAAATAATGTTGCTCTTTTAAAATAAGTGTTTGCATATTTATAGAGGAGTATAAAATAATTCTAAGTAGTTCAGAATTAAGATTCTAATAGATGATGTTTATATTAACATTTTTTAGGCCATCTCCAACATATGACCAGAATCTTCCCTAAGTCAAAAAATAGGAGAAAAGTGCTTGAATTCATCTCCAATGCAGCTCCTTATATGTCTTGTCACTCCTCAAAATTTGACTTTGGTTAAAATGGCTTCTCATAGATGAGGAGCTGAAAGTTGCTCCCTATTCCATTATATATATATTTTATATGTATTGAAGTATTGAGTGAATTATATTTTATGTATTTGATTATATATTTTGTGTAAATATTTAAATATATATTTGTAAATATTTGATTTTATATTTAAAATAATAATTATTATATCACAAGGATAATATTTATTTTTGTGATTTTTTATACAGTTTGACAATTAAATTCTGAATTATGGAAATATTTTAAATAATCATTTTTAAAAAATGTTAGTAAATTTATTTATAAATATATTAAATATTATAAAAATCTAATACCGTCATATTTATTATTAAATTATCAAATAAATAATAAAATCTTATAATAATAAAAATTATAAATGAGGTAAAATAAATAGAACTAAAATTTATAATATAATAAAGGAGTATGGTTGGAGATGGCCTTTAATCTGATAAGATCAAGATTCCATCTCAATATTCTAGAATACTTTTAGAATTATAATCATTTATAGATAATTATTTATCCATTTCATAAAATCTTCAAATGTATTCTTAAATTTCAGAATTATCTAATTTATGCGTCGTGTGAAACCTCCCGTATTTGGAAAAATGCTTTGGTGACGGTGTCGCCACCCAAGGGCGGGGCAAGGAAGCCTCTTGCGGAGCCTGGCTCAGGGGGCTATGTGACAAGGTCATGGGAGCACCCACGCGCATGGCTACCATCGTGGCCTCACGATTGCCTGCGGGGCTATGCTGCGAAAGCTACCTCTACGATTGCATGGATGCTTTTCACGGGGGCCCTTCATAACCTTCTTTGTCAGCCTGTGGGTCGTATTGGCCATTTTTCGCAGAACTCTTTTAGTTCTCTGTTGTTGGGTCATTTTGGTTAAATTAAATTTATTTATTTATTTATTGACATTTTTTCTCATGACATAATAATAATAATACCATTTGTACCTCATTACATTTACTTTTAATTTTTCAACTCCTTTTTCATGTAATATATATATTTTTAAACACACATAACATAACATAAAATTCTTTTTTCTCTTTTTTTATTTTCTTTTTTTTTTTCTTCCCCATTGGGCTATAGCCCAACCCAAAGGAAGGCCGACATGGACAACCTTGTACATGTATGTTCCAATCTAATCTAAGCTACCTCCCAACTTATTATTTGTTTATGTATTCCAAAACTTTCTTCCAAATGTTGCTAATTGTTACAAAACAAATTTGATAAAATAGTATTACGTGCACTTTTTAGTTAAAAATAAAAATAAATGTATCCCTATCCCTACTAACCGTTACATAATTTAAAACTTAAAACACTTAATACTTACTTCATAATTCACTTATGATACACAGAGTCAAGCGATATCACTACATGGTTGGTACCCCCATCCTGTTTTATTTTGATAACTCCAAATTAACAAAAGTAAAATATAATTTAAATTAATTTGTTTCTATGTTTGGCCACAGCCCACACCCCCAAATAAACTCCTCCCTCCCAGTCTCAGCTTCTTATCCTCCTCCTAATTCATTCTAGCTAGGTTAGGTTCTTCCCATCTTAACATCACCCTTTCTGTTGTTTGATGTTTCAACTAGCAATTACCTAGATTGCAAAAAAATATTAAATTAAACTCACTCACCCAACCCAATCATATTGATTTAAATTGGTTCTTGGGCTTATCCATTTATATTTATAAAACACCCCTATCAAATATTTTGGGAAAAAGGTTACCCAAGTATTTATAATTGGATTATTTATATACACAGATTTATTCTCTTGTTTGGGTTGGATTTTCATGGAACCGACATAGAAGGAAGGAGGGGTGTTGGGTGGGAGGACACCTGGACCCATACCCCTCTCTTATTTTATTCGTATTGAACAAACGTTACAATCCTATCTGAAAATACATACCATAGCAAATATTTTGATTTATGTACATACCATAGCAAGTAGTTTGAAGTACTTATCTGAAAATACGGCCTTAATAATAAGAAGTGGAGGAGTAGTCATCATAACCCTCAGAACCGGTCATTGTTTTCCCTTACAATCCTATCTATAATTGGAACACTTAAAACTGGCTACGTTCCAACATAATCGGACATCCAATGACTTAACCTCCAGACATTATTGAATCCTTCCTCTCCACCCATCCATCTTGCACACTTTCAGATTGCATTATAATTTTGGCCATCACAAGATGTCAAATAGACCCAGCACTTCCCGAATCCTCCACCGGACTCAGTTTGTTCTTCCTTGACGCCGATGGCATTCACCGGGACCGTCCAGAAATGCAAGAATTGCGACAAAGTTGTCCATTTCATCGACATGGTGACGGCCCAAGGAGCCTCTTATCACAAGACCTGCTTCAGATGCAGCCACTGCAATGGCCAACTTTCGGTATGCTCTCCTAAGTTTCAGGAATACCACCATTAATCCTTTCGCCCTTAAATTCAAAATAAATCTCATGGCAGAGCGAGGTTGCTCACGGGCTCGAACTTGAGAGAGAGTTGAGACCTCCTGACCATGTCAACAAGCACCTTCGCCACTAGGCTGCCACCCTGGTGGTACCAACCCCATCTATTTCACTTGTCCATTTTATGTTTTTGCTTAAAGAAAACGATTTATGAGTCAGCCCAACCGGTCAATTGACTCGATCAACGAGAATAAAATTACAATTTCACTCCTATTACGGGGATCCTTCTGCTTAATTTGGTGACATGAAAATGCAGATGGGTAACTACTCATCCCTGGATGGAGTTTTGTACTGCCAGCCTCACTATGAGCAGCACTGTAAAGAGAGCGGCAGCTACTCCAAGAAAGTCCAACCATGTACGCTTCAACACTTAATTCTCTCAGAACTTTTATCATTAACCTTTAGTGCATCTCTCTCTCTCTCTATCTCTGTGGGCCTGATCACGGTTTGCTTGATTCTTTGTTTCTCAATGAGCAGCTGGGAAGCCAAATGAGCTGGTAAAACAAAGCTTCAATTCTCTCCTTTTGCTCCTTATTTCCATCATTCTTCACTGTGAATTTCACCAAAATTTATTCCCTAATTTACAGACCAGAACCCCAAGCAAGCTCTCCTCCTTCTTCTCCGGCACCCAGGAGAAATGCCGGGCCTGCAACAAAACCGTGTACCCTCTCGAAAAGGTCTGCTAATTAACAAAATGTTCCTTCGTTTTTCCCTTCAATTCCTTCTTCGTCTCTCTGGTTTCTTCTCGGTAGCAAATGCCACCACCTGTTTGACATCAGGCAAGGCTTTAATTTCTCCGGTAACAGGTGACAGTGGAGGGAGAATTTTACCACAAGTTGTGCTTCAGATGCGCTCAAGGAGGGTGCAAACTGACGACCTCATCGTACGCCGCTCTGGACGGGTTCCTCTATTGCAAGCCCCACTTTGCCCAGTTGTTCAAAGAGAAGGGCTCCTACAGCCATCTCACCAAGACTGTTTCCGGCAAGAAAACCGGCGAAACTCCGCCGCCGGAAACCACGCAGGAGGAATAGATCGATGCTGCGTTTGTGCAAAAACGGAAAACGGTGACTCTCTGCCGATCGAAGGAAAATTCGAAGGGTTCGGCGGATCCCGGATTTGGTTGTTGATTTGTAAGCATGTTTAGTAGCATTTTTGACGAAGCGCAAGACGAAGATGAGAAGGAAACATCTCATCTTTCAAATTTTCGCTTGAAATCTTTACGAAAGTATTGAAACGACGTTAGCATTGAGCATCCTCAATTTGGATTTACAACCAAACAACAACCCCTTGCTTTGTGGGTGACTCTGATGATGCTCGCAGTCGCAGATTTTTGTATATCCATTGAAAATTAATACTACAATTACGTTAATTTGTCCAATCTCTCAGCTAGCTAGCTTCTTCTTTCTTCAATAGTACTTTTGTCATTGATTGATTCGGCCTTTATAGAACTCTCCATTAGGGTTGCAATGCAAACAAGCAGCTAGGGACAAGGAAAGGGGAGAAGTGGCGATGAACAAGATCCTCCCACCATAAAATTAATAAACACTAATTGAATTTTAAAGTTGTAATTATTTACTTATTAAATTTTAAATTGTAATCAATTATTCATTGAATTTTATTCAATGTTAACTCTCCATCACTCGTTATAACTCCGTTAGTTATTACAAACAGAAAATGCTAACGGAATCTGACCTGGCAAAAATTAATTTAATATACACTCACTGAACTTTAAAAATGTAACTACTTACTCACTGAACTTTGTTCAACGTCAACCATCCATCACCCTGTTACATCACCATTTGATCTTGAAACACTCGTTACATCACTGTCTGATCTTGAAATATATTAAAAGATTTTTATATGCATTTGAGATCACTTACTTCTCAAACCAAAAGCCAAAAACTAAACTAATTATTCAAATTAAAAAAGCTACTGATACAAACCAAAAGTAAAAAAAATGTCTGCTTAGATTTTTTTTTACCTCCATTACAAACAACGGAATTCAACATATTCAATAATAAGACCAAGAGTCAAAAACTAAATGTATGCCAATCACTGGATATGACCAATTTAGTCACTCACTGAAAGTATGCCGGTCACCGGATATGACCAATTTGGTCTCATTATTAAATATATTTTTTGTGAATTTCGTTGTTCGTAATGGAGGTAAAAAAATCTAAACAAATATTTTTTTTTTTATTTTTAGTTTGCATCAGTAGTTTTTTTAATTTAAATCATTAGTTTAGTTTTTGGCGTTTGGTTTGAGAAGTAAGTGATCTTAAATGCATACAAAAATCTTTTAATATGTTTCAAGATCAGATGGTGATATAACAGGTGTTTCAAGATCAGACTATAATGTAACGGGGTTATGGATGATTGACGTTGGGCAAAGTTTAGTGAGTAAGTAATTACATTTTTAAAGTTCAGTAAGTAAGTAGTTACATTTTTAAAGTTCAGTGAGGAAATAGTTACATTTTTAAAGTTCAGTGAGTATATGTTAAATTAATTTTTGCCACGTCAAATTCCGTTAGCATTTTCCGTTTATAATAGTTAACGAAATTATAATGAGTGATGGATGGTTAACATTGAGTAAAGTTCAGTGAGTAACTAGTTACAATTTAAAGTTCAGTGAATAAATAATTACAACTTTAAAGTTCAATGAATGTTTATTAATTTTACCCGATCCTCCCACTGCTCCAACCTTTCTGAGAAACCGCCCCCTTGTTGATGGGTTGGGGTTTTGAAAGATGGTATAAATTGGTAATGCCAATATGCCATTGCCATTTTTAAGCCAAGGGCTAGTCAGTTACACTCGTTGTTTATTATATTATAAATAATTTATATATATATTTTTAATTTTAAAAATTATGTTTATTTTAATCACATTTTCTATTATTTTTTCTATTTGACTTTTTATTTTATTTATTTATTAATAATTTTTTTTACTTTACCTATAATTTTTACCACTATAAAAAATTATTATTTATTTTATAATTTAATAATAAATATTATGATATTAAATTTTAATAATATTTAATATATTTTAAATTCATTTACTAATATTTTTTAAATACAATTATTTAATAATCAACTACACAAAATAATAAGATACATACACAAAATCAATAATCAAATACACACATACACAAAATCAGTAAACAAATACACAAATCAATAACCAAATATACAAATACACAATATCACTCATCCAATACATAAATAAATAAAAAATTCTCCAAAATCAATAATCACAAACTTAGATTGTGTTTGTTTCAGTCATCGTCGTTGCCATCGCCGGATTTGGTGGTCGTCACTACTACCTGATTTCCTGCTTGTTGCTGTTGTATCTCTTGGTTGTCTTCTCCAACCAATTTCCTCTTCAAACAACTACCTAGACCTCCGATATGTGGATCTATTGCACTGGCTGGCCTCTTTCGATGACAAATCGACTTGAATTGGCATTGAGATACCCGTTGTGGGGGAGATATAACGAGAGTGGCTTAGCCGAAATGGATCACCAAATTTGGCGAGGGGATGTGGATTCGCCAAAACTTTGATGAGCGGATTTGGCGATGGCGAGCAACATTTGATGCCTCCAAATTGGGTTCCCTCACTATCTATTGTCTTGTCAACTAACAATATGATTTCATTAAATATGTTGACAGATGGCTCTAATTTGTCGATTATGTCTCAAATTGAAATATATATCTATCGACTAACTCCTTTTTCTGTTGACAGTTTATTTTTCAGAAAGCCATAACAGTTAGTTTTTGACGCATTAAATGCTCAGCCAACCACCACCAATGGTCCCATTTTTGAAATTTTCCACCATCAACTATAAATAAGTAGTTGAAGAAACATTGAAGGGTCCTTAGAACATTCAATAACCAACTACCAAGCATTCAAGTCGTCTTCGAGGTTTAAATTTTTATTCTCTCTGTTATTTTCTTATTGAGGCTTTGTACCTAAGTGTTAATTTCAATCCTCTTATTTTCTATAGAGAGAACTTGCAACTAAAAGTTTTGATTCTTAGACTCTCTTTTCTCTTTGTATGGTATTTTACCTAGTGTGAGCTAGAGAGCCTGTGTAGGAGATTTGTAATTCTTCCTAGTCTTTGACTAGAGGACCTGCTTAGTTAAGTAAGGGGATTTAATAGAACTGTTTGTAAAATTCTTAGTGAGAAACTGAAGTAGTGGACTAGGATTGGAAAGCCGAACCACTATAAATTATTGTCTCCTATTATTGTTTTTAACTTTCACTTCATTTAACATTGCATATTGATATTCATTTTCAATTTATCAAACATCATTCAAAATCAAGATTTTTTTCAATCTCAAGTTAAAATTTTAAATAACCCAATTCACCCTCTCTTAGGTTTTGGTGCCATTGCTATACGTTTATATCAATTGGTATCAGAGCCTTGTTCCCACTATTTTCATTGGTCTAACAACCTAGGGAAAAATGTCCACACAATGGCACACTTTGCTAGCTTCTCATATACCAAGGGTCAAAGCACCACTCATCCTCTATTTTTTGATGGTACTAACTACAATTATTGGAAGACTAGAATGCAGATTTATTTTATGCAGGATTCAAGTTTGATGCAAGCTGTCCAAAAACAAATAACACTGGCAGATATGAAGAAAATAGAGAAGTGGACAGATGAAGAAAGGAAAGATATGGAAATCAATGCTAAGGCAATGAACACGCTGATTTGTGCGCTATCCCATGAAGAGTTTACACGCATCTCTACATGCAAAACAACAAAAGAGATATGGGATAAGTTTAAGGTAACACATGAAGGCACTAATCAGGTAAAAGAGACCACAATTAATCTTCTTGTTCATGATTTATTCTCAATGAAAGAAAATGAATCTATCAAGGATATGTATACTAGATTTAATGATATTGTTTCCACATTAGAGTCTCTAGGAAAAACATACACTAATGGATAAAATGTTAGAAAAATCTTAAAAAGTTTACCTAGATCATGGGATCCAAAGGTCACTACTATAACTGAGGCTAAAGATCTAGACACTCTTGCATTTGATAATTTATTAGGCTCTCTAATGACACATGAAATATTGATAAAGAGGAATGATGAAAATGAGGATAGAGATTCACAAGATAGTGAAGATGATGAATTTGCCATGTTAGCTAGAAAATTTATGAAGAAGGGTAAATTTAATCAAAGAAGAAACTTTAGGAAAGAAAAGGATCAAAAGGAAACTAACCCATCTAATGAGTTTCGATGTTTTGAGTGTAAAAAGGTAGGTCATATAAGGAATGATTACCCTCAATTAAAAATGAAGGATCACAAGGAAAATAAGGTAAAGAAGAAGGCCTTAGCCATATGGAGTGAAGGAGAATTATCCTCAAGTGATGATTCTCAAGATAAATAAGTGGCCAACATTTGCTTCATGACCAAGTTTGAAGATGAGATAAATTCTCAACCCTTAAATTCAATTTCGAAATTTATATTTGAAGAACTTCATGATGCATTTAATGAATTACTAGGTGAATGTGAACACATGAATGCAAAAAAACATTGATTTGTGGAAGAAAATAAGCTTATTGGAAAGTGAAATTAAAAACTTGAAATTTGAATAAATGAGCTTTAGAAAATGAAAGAAATGTTTTGACTAATCAAAAAGAAAATCTAATAAAAGAAAATAAAGACATGAAAGAATCTCTAGAGAAGCTAGTTGAAGGAAAGAAGTAATTAGAAATGATTCTTGGGGCTCAAAGAAATTTTGGAGATAAGCAAGGAATTGGATTTGATCCATTCCATGCAAATTCTAGTAAAATAGTTTTTATAAAAGCTTCAAATCAAAAGTTCATTCAAATAAAACCATTCCACAAACCAAATTTCTCAAAGAAAGGCATTACATGTCATTATTTTGGTAGAAATGGTCATTCAATAAACAAGTGCTTCATAAGAAATAATCCTTAAAAATTCAAATAAATCTGAGTTCCTAAGGATGTAGTGTCTACTAACAAGAATGGACCCAAGATGATGTGGGTACCAAAGGGAACAACTTGAATTATTCTTTTTGTAAGTGGCTTCGGTTTCAAGTGATTCAAGGAGCAAGTGGTTCCTTGATAGTGGGTGCTCAAAGCACATGATTGGAGATCAAGAGCTTCTCAACAATGTCATCCTCAAAGAATGAGATAATGATTACTATGGTGACAACTCTTAAGGTAAGATCATATGTATGGGTTCTATCTCTTTTGAAAATCTTGTATTAGATAATGTGTTTCTCGTTGATGGTCTTAAACACAATTTGATTAGTATTAGTCAATTATGTAATATAAATTATGAAGTTTGCTTTGATGCTAATTCTTGCAAAGTTATATGTTCTAAGACAAAAGAAATAAAGCTAAAAGGGAATAGAGTAGGAAATATCTATCTCACATTTTTAGAATCATCTAAGCTAAAAAATTGCTTAATTACTAACCCTTCTCAAAATACTTGGTTGTGGCATAATAGATTAGGGCATGCTAGTATGAACTTGATCAACAAATGTGAAACTTAACCTTGTTAATGGTTTGCCAAACCTAAAATCTGAAAGATACCACATTTGTGGTACATGCATGAAAGGTAAACAAATTAGTATATCATTCAAACCTACAAATGAAGTTGCAACATCTAGACCTCTAACATTACTTCACTTAGATCTATTTGGTCTAATGAGAACTTTAAGTTTAGGAGGAAAACGATATGTTTTGGTTGTAGTGGATGATTATTCTAGATTCTCATGGGTAATCTTCCTTGTTTCCAAAAATGAAACTTTTAAGTCTTTTGAAATATTTAGTAAAAAGTTCAAAAAGAAAAAGGTTTTTGCATTTCAAAAACTAGAAGTGATTATGGAGGAGAATTTGAGAATGAATCTTTCAAACTATATTGTAAAGAAAATGGTATAGATCATAACTTCTCTTATGCTAGGACTCCTTAACAAAATGGGATAGTAGAAAGAAAGAATAGATCTCTACAAAAAATGGCTAGAACAATAATTTGTGATAAAAATTTATCTAAATATTTTTGGGCAGAAACTATAAATATCGCTTGTCATGCATTAAATAGAGTCTCTATAAGACCCATTTTTAAGAAGACCCCTTATGAATTATACAAAGGAAGAAAACTTAATATAGGTCATTTCCATGTCTTTGGTAATATTTGTTATATCCTCAACAATGGAAAAGAATCTCTAGGCAAATTTAATGTCAAAAGTGATGAAGGTATATTTTTAGAATACTCACCCTAAAGTAAATAGGCTATAGGGTATTCAATAAAAGGACATTAGTTGTAGAAGAGACAATTCAAGTAATAATTGATGACATAAATGTTGAAGTTTCAAAACCTATAGAAGATTGTGAAAATAAAGTAACCCAAAATCTTAAAAAACTTTCATTCAAACAAAATAAATCAAATACTCTAGATAATGATCCCTTTGAAAGAGAACAAGAGCATTAAGAAGAGAAAGAACCAACATTTCTAAGAGAAAGGAAATATGTCAAAGAAAATGAAATCATAGGAGATCCATCTAGGCATTAGAACTAGATCATCCATTAGAAATGAATGCCAATATGCCACTTTCTTATCTCAAGTTGAACCTAAAAATGTCAAAGAAGCTTTAGATGATGAAAATTGGATCATTGCTATGTAAGAAGAATTAAATCAATTTGAAAGAAGTGGAGTTTGAAAATTGGTGTCAATACCAAAAGACTATCCAACTATAGGTATAAAATGGGTATTTAGAAATAAAATAGATGAAAGTGATATAGTCATAAAAAATAAGGCTAGGTTAGTGGCTCAAAGATATAACCAAGAAGAGAGTATTGACTATGATGAAACCTATGCTCCTATTGTTAGACTAGAAGCCATGAGGATGTTATTAGCATTTGCTTGCTACAAAAACTTTAAGCTATATCAAATGGATGTCAAGAGTGCATTCTTAAATGGATACATTAACTAAAAAGTTTATGTAGAACAACCTCCCGATTTTGAAAATTCTCAATTTGAAGATCATGTATTTAACTTTTCTAAAGCTTTGTATGGTCTAAAACAAGCCTCTAAGGCATGGTATGAAAGACTTAGCAAATTTCTCTTAGAGAAAGGATTCAAAAAAGGACAAATAGATACAACCCTATTTATAAGAAATCATGGCAAAGATATATTACTAATACAAATCTATGTATATGATATCATATTTGGATCCACAAATAAATCTCTATATGATCAATTTGCAAATCTTATACAAGGGGAATTTGAAATAAGCGTGATGGGAGAACTAAAATATTTTCTAGGATTGCAAATAAAATAAGAAGATACAGGTATTTATATTTCTCAACAAAAATACAAAAGCGATCTTCTTAAAAAATTTAATGCCCAAGATTGCAAACCTATAGGCTATACCTATGAGTGGTTCTTTAAGCCTAGACAAAGATGAGTTAGGCAAGACTATAGATAACAAGCATTATAGAAATATGATTGGTTCATTGCTCTATTTAACAACTAGTAAGCCTGATATCATGTTTACTGTCTGTTTGTGTGCTAGATTCCAATCTAACCCTAAAGAATCTCATTTCAAAGCTGTGAAAAGAATCTTGAGATATCTAAAAGGAAGCTTAGAACTATTTTATCCTAAATCAAACAAGTTTGAACTCATAGCTTATACTAATGCTAATTATGATGGTTGTAAAATAGATAGAAAAAGCATAGGGTTGTGTCAATTTTTAGGACATTGCTTAGTATCTTACTCAAGTAGGAAGCAAAATATTGTTGCACTATCATTATAACACCCCACTTTCTTGGGCGTGTTATAACTTGGGTTAATTCTAGGATAATAATTTTTTTTCTCTTTCAAATCTAACGCAAACTATATCATTCCCTATATCTATCCCAAAATTTTCATCTATCTCGAATGATAATTATCATAAACATCAAATACAGAAGTTAAAATATTATACATCATCATTCTTCAAAAACATTTAGAATTCAAAGTATCATAACTTAAATACATGGGCTACATAACATTCAATCATTATATCATGCACTTTGTTAAGTGTCATTTCATGCCTCATTCATTCTCATTTCTGCTATAATCTCCATCTAGAACATTTGAATATTCCAGAGGTAAAGTCCAAGTTAGATGATAAATCATCTATGGATACAAAATCATATTTCGTGCATGCATGCAAATTGTCTTTTTCCTTTACATTTTGGTTTGAGCTGACCATACCTTAATGCTACTCCCTATTTTTACGGCTTCTTATAACATGTCGAGGTGTATGGGTACACCCTTGGAAGAGTAGCAGTATTGGCTCATACTCTCAAACCCTTATGTGATGCATGATCAATAATATCATCGTGTACATATGCACATTTCATCATAGCATGTAAATGCAATCTATATGACATATTCACAACAAGGCATGACAACGTGATAAAATTATTTACATAAAATCGGGTTTTGGGCCGAACCACTTACCTTGAATGTATTTCCAAATATCTTGATTCTTGTACTAGGCTTCTAACATACTCAATTCAGAACCTTAATGTTCCCTGGCCATCATATTTATTCAAAGATATCAATATTCTATTTTTCCTAATTTTTCATAACTTTCCTCTATTTCTTCCTATTTTTCCTCGATAAATCCAAACTAAGTATTTTCTCAAATATTTGTCTATAATAATTCATAAAATAACTTTCCTAATTTTCTAGAATTTTTTAAGAAATTTTACTTACCTTAACTTAGCCTCCCAGACTTCCTCGGTATGTGTGACCTAATCTTGAAACGAGTGT
This sequence comes from Diospyros lotus, assembly GCF_014633365.1. Taxonomy (NCBI): domain Eukaryota; kingdom Viridiplantae; phylum Streptophyta; class Magnoliopsida; order Ericales; family Ebenaceae; genus Diospyros; species Diospyros lotus. The sequence goes on along the minus strand of NC_068349.1, from coordinate 16,775,086 downwards.
CGGGACAATTTTTTGGCCTCAAGCATGCTCTCCTAGCCCCAAATTAATTTTTAGAATTTTATGGAATTTTTTGGAGACTTTTCCCCTATTTGTTTTATTTTTCTTCACTTTTCCTATTTTTCTTTCTTCTTTTTCTTTTTTCTTCTCTTCTTTTTCCTCCCTTCTTTTTCTTCTTCACCCCCACATTGCACATGGTCACTGAGTGCACCAGTGACTGGCCACCAATGCCTGACTTCCGTCGGCCGCCACCACAGCTAGCACCACTTCCGACGGTCGCCATCGATTGTCGCGCCACCACCGGCCTACCGTCGATGCCGCTAACCATCGTGGCAAGTACCACCCAGTGTGTCCAGCTACTGCGGGCTCGCGGCCATGGTCGTTGCTGCTGTTGCAATCCGAATCGGCTGTCTCTGGCCACCCTTGTGGTTTCTTCTTGCCACCACTTGCTCGTCGAGACCATCGTCGCTCACCCTTGTGACCATCGCGATTGCTGCCTAGTGCTACTTTGCCACCATCTTTACTTGCTCCATTGGCTTCCATTTCTCCCTTATTTATAAAAGACCCTCCGCCTTACTTACTGCCTTAGCCATACCTCTCTGCCTTGGCATTACTTCTTGGCCATACCTCTCTGTCTTGGCCATACTTCCCTGCTTTGGCCATCACGTGTGCACTGATATGCACATATATATATAACTATATATATTACATTATGATAAATTACACTTTTAAATCTCAAATTCTATCTCTATTTCATTTGGGCAATTCTCTAATTGTAATTATACCATCAAAAATCAAATTAATTTGCATTATGATACTGAAAATCCAAAATTAATAACTCATGGCTTACTTGATAAGGACGATTTCATCCCTGCACCCTCACGGGACCCTTGTTTTATCCCGAAAACCACTTCAACATTGATCCTTACATAAAATCAGAGCCCTCTCAGGATTTCGTTAACTTCCCAAGAGTCCCTTACGATGATTCGATTTTTTAACCTGAATCGAAACTGTACCGAAAACTGTCTCGATTCCGATTTCTTTTAATACCATAAATCCTATCTCAGGTCAGGATGTTCATTAGTATTATATCATTTTCCTTAGATATCTAAGTTTCAGGACACTCCTTACAGTTGATTCGGTACTGATAACTGTAAGAAATTATACTTAAATCCTTAATCTTTTGATAATTTCACCTATAGTTCAAGTTAAAATTACTCTTGAGTCCTTTAGAAAATCTAGGATATTATAATCATCTACTAAGGCTGAATATGTTGCAGTTGGGAGTTGTTGTGCTCAAATATTGTGGATGAAATATCAAATAGAAGATTATGGTATAAGACTTCAAAATATCCCAATAAAATGTGATAACACAAGTGCTATAACTCTAACAAAAAATCTCGTATTTCATGCAAGAAATAAGCACATTGAAGTGAAATATCATTTTATTAGAAACCATGTTTAAAAAAGGGATATAAGTCTGGAATTTATTGGTACTAACCATCAAATAGCTAATATCTTTACAAAGCCTTTTGACAAAGAAAAATTTGAATACTTTAGAAATGAATTAGGTTTAATTATGATCTAATGAATGATTTCTTTTTGCTATTTAATTAGTATTTTATGGAAATTGCCTCTTGGAATATTATGTTTGAAATTCAATTTGTCTGAATTTATTATAAAGCCAAGTATCTAATCTGTTGACTAAATGAAATGAATTGTTGATAGAATATATCTAGGCCAAAATTTATAAGTGATATTGGGCACATCTTTGTTGACAAAAAGTCCCCTTTGTGTTGATTAAATCTTTTTTGTTCTTCAAATTGGTCGACAAAAGCTTTTCCTCTGTTGACTAAGTCGTTATTTCTTTTTTAAAATAGTCGACAGAATCAACTTTCTATTGATAGAAGGACCATCCTTTGTTAACTAAGTTACTTCTTTTAAATCAATTGATCAATAGAAGCAAAGCCTCTATCGGCTAAGCCAAATTTTATCATTATGATAGTCGACAAAACCCCTCTCTTTGTTGACTAAATCAATCGATCTATATAAAGATTGGGCGACCATTCGTATTGCAAGGCCTAGAAACCCTTTTTATTTTTAGTCAAATCCCTCTATCTCTTTTGCCAATATCTCTCATCGATCTCTCTCGTACTCTCGGTTGTCTCTCTCAATCGATTGCTCCAACAAATCCAAGCCTCATAAGGGAAACTCTATGGTTAGAACAAAGAACCTCGACAAGGACAAGGAAAAAAGGAAGGAACAGGCTTTTTCAACCGGACCACCACCTCAACCTCACCCCTAAGTTCACTTATTTGATAGTGAAAGCCAACAAGAAAGGCACCTTTGTAACACCCCGCCTTACACGGGTGCGTCACTATAAGGGAATTCTCGGGAATCTTTTTTTGTTTAGTTCATCATGCACGGTGATTTCAAGAACAATCTTCACATACAGATAAAAATCCCGAGAACCCTAGTCTTGCCCGTTTAACAAACAAGATTACAAATCTTAAAGACTAAATGAGACGTATTATAATGCAGCGGATACATTAACTTCAAAATACCATGGCCTACCACGAGTTTCATACAAAGCGTTTCTACACCGAAATACATATTACAAACTACCAAATGATAATATCATTATCTTACAACCATGCATACATATACTAAGGTAAATACTATTACCTCAAAATAATACAACGATTATCATTCTAAACATCATTGGCCCTCAACTGGCCACGTCCTCGTCCTCGTCCTCGCCCTCACAGCAGTCCCTGGCTAGAACGTTGAATGTTCCAGGGGCATAACCCAGATTATATGATAAAACATCTAAGTGATGGCATGAAACAGTTTATTAAATGCATGAAAGACACACGAGCATGGCTTATATAGATAACAACGACATGCAATATGTCTAACTTGAGAAATCTCTCTGACATACTCAACCTCCTGTGGAAAATCCATTTCATACACTGTTGGGGTTGACCTTGCTGCGACATACTTAATCCTCGAGTGCCCTACCGTGTCACTCATTCACCTGGATTAACCTTGCCCTATTCTCAAGAAGAGCCCATCCCGTCCCCCATGGACATAACAACGACATGGAAAATCAATACCCCGATGATATGAAAATCAAATGCCATGCACCGACTCTTTTATAAGTAAAAACAATTGATGCAATATACCACATGTTTAATATGCATACGATGCCATAAATACATAAGTAAAACGCTTACACGATATAACCCAAATTCCAGAGGCTATAATCGCTTGTGAGAACTTGTTTAAACACATATAACTTAAGCTCGGGAGGGTAGAATTGCTCACCTGAACTCATTTTACACACACCAAATCATTTTCAAGACAAAAGGTAAGACTGGAATCGAACCACTCACCTTATTCGAAAAGTCAATTTTTGCCTCGTAATGCGTGCTAAGCCTCGAAATGCGCATCTGAATAATTTCTTGGCTTTGGCATGCTCTTCTAGCCTCAAATTAATCCTCAGAATTTTCTGAGATTTTTTCGAGAATTTTCTCTAATTTTTCCTAATTTCCCTTTTTCTTTTCCTTTCTTTTCTTTTTCTTTTTTTCACTATTCATCTTCTTCTTCTATTCTTCGCACTAGCACCCGCGCACGAACAGGGCACCGCGACTGCCGGCCTTGTCACTGCCCACGCTGGCCGCGGCCACTCTCGCCGACCTCCATCGGCCTTGCCGATCGCTGCCGTACAGCCCCCAACGTGAGCCTCCGCGCTGGATTCTCGCATAACCAGCTTCCATCGCGACCAGCCATGGCCGCTGGTTGCTGCTTGAACACGCACAGCAGTGTCGCCGGTTGCTGCTGGCCACTCCCCGGCCACCTCCACCTCGGATGTTGCTTGTTGCGACCACCTGGAAGCCCGTCGGTCGCTGCCATGGCCGTCACCAGCCTCCTCGCGGCTGCTCCAGCTCCACCCAGCTTGTTGCTCGAGCTGCCATGGCTGCCTGCAACCTTGAGAGCTTGCGTCTATGGCTGCTTGCTGCTGCTGTTGCGGTTTTGGGCCGCCTCCGGCCACCTCTTGCTTGCTTCCCAGCACTCTCCCTCGATCCCTCTAGCTCTCAGCCATTCTCTCCCTCACTACAACTCTCGACCACTTCCCTCTTCCATTCTTCATTTGTCCTTCAATCTTTTCACGTATTTATAGTAAACCCACCACCTTTAGCAAGCTTGGCCACCACTCATTCAGCTAAACTTGGCCACCACTCCAAACAAATTGGCTATGAATCTTCCTAGAAGCTTCGCAGAAGCCAGCCACGCACATGCCTCTCTCTCTCTATATATATATAATTATATATTACACTATTAATAAACAAATTACACATCAACCCCCTAATTTTCATCTTAATTTCACTTGGATAAATCTCTAATTATATTTAGATCCTTAATTCTCAATTTAATTTGCATTACAACAACGAAAACGCAAAATTAATAACTTCAAAGTTACTCGATAATGACGATTTCGCCCCAGTGTCTTCACCGACCTATTGTTTCATCCCAAAACCACTGAAGAGTTATTCCTTACGAAAAATTGGAGCCCTTTTAGGCTTCCGTTGACTTCTGATGTGTGATTTTATGCACAATTAATTTGGGCAAGTGTACCCCAGTCAAATCTGCATATAGTGATGAAAAGATGTCGATCCCACGAGAACTAGATCACAATACCAAAATAATTTTAATTTAGCCTAAGTTGAACTAATTAATTAATCGGAAGAATAAAATAAAAATAAATGAAAAACTGAATTCTTTATGAGAAAAATTAATTAATAAATACACTAGGGTTTGGATTTCATTTAATTTAGGTTATGAAATTATCTATTCAACCCGATTCAAAACCAAAAATACACTTACAGTATTTTATAAGTTTTTGCATGTGATGGTGGATTTTTCTCAATTAATTAATAAGTTTTCTCAAGTCATATTAATCCTTTATTACTTCAATATCACTGTCAGATTTTTGAGCAGATATCAACGAAATAAATAAGCATTAAGTTCTTTGAAAATCTCTAATCTCGGAAGAAGATTTGACTCACTAAGCTTCCTCGATTCCCACACATGAGCTAATCATCTTTTGATATCATAGTCTAGCATGTGATTTATATTACCTATGAATTTAATTTATAACAATCCTTTAGTTAGTCATGCATAAATCATTAAATCATTAAAAGGTGGCCAATCCTTTAAAGTATTAAACACAACAATATAAATTCCTCACGCAAATAATAATCGGGTTTTAAATCGAACTAAACAAATAATCACATAATCCCAAAATCAAAATCCATCCAAACCCTAGCTAAAATAATTTAGCTAGACATTAATAAAATAAAAACAAATACTAAGATTTAATAAATAAAAGAGGATGTTCCGTGTTTTTAGATCTGCTTCACAATGAATTTGTTGTTGTACGTGAGGCTTGGCTAGGCGTGAGTCTTGGCTGGTGCATTCTTCAATCCCTTCTATCCCTTCTGTGCGCCTCTTTCTTCCCCACTGTGCGCCACGGAGATGCCTCCAATCCTCAATCCCTTGCGCTGCAGAAAGCCGCTTCCGTCTTCATCCCCCATCCATCCTCACATATTATTATATATATATGTGTGGCCCTGGCTTCCAATTTGGATTCGGCGCGCTGCTTCAATTCTTCCACAACATGGACTTCACTTTTACTTTATAATAATAATAATAATAATATTATATTCTATATATAAAATAATCAATATCTTATAATATATCTTAATATAGTATATATCTTATATTAATATCTTATAATATATTATATATAAATATGCACATGGAATGCCTTAGTACACGTTGACGCCACTTTTGTATAATATATAATATATATAAATAACATAATATAATATACTATTAATTATATTAATTTTAAAATTAATTTTATAATATCATTTTTTATGTCCAAATCTTTGATTAATGTTCCTAAAAAAGAGATTAAAATAATATAAAATCCATATAAACACATATTTATGTAGAAAAATTAACACAAGATTAAGATAAAAAATAAATAAAAATATATATATAATTAAGTCCTATCAACTTCCCAAAAATCCGCTACAACAATTTGGTTTCTGAGCCAATTTGTAGTTATAACTTAGCTATACCGAAAATTGTTCCTAATCCCACTTCTTTTAATGCCTAAAATCATATCTCGTATTACTCGTCAATACCATTATATTTTCCTTAATCATCTAGGGTCTGGGGTACACCCTTCTGCTGTTTCGATCGCTTAAGACTGCGATAGTGATCCCTAAAACCTCATTCTTTTGATAATTCCATTCATACCCTTCATAAAATGTCATTTTTACCCTTAAGGATTTTCTTGGGTATTACAACCTTCAACTGTTTGAGTCAAGAGAAGTACTAGAAGGTTGATATCTAGACTTGGAATTTCTGGAATCCACAAATTTTTCGTATCTTGTCACTTTCAAAGAGTTTGGTTGGTGGAATTTCCTAAAAATTCATAGGAATATTTATGAAGATTTGATTAGGGCATTTTACTCTAACGCTAGCAACACGTTTCATAAGAGAAAATCGGATAAAAGTTTGAAACAAACATTGGGGATACATACTTTGAGGTTACCACACTATTGATTCACATTCATTTTGAGATACCATTGGATGGTGAAGATTATGCTTCTTGGACACAAGACTTTGTCCAGGCTAGTAAGGAAGTTATTAGGGATGACACCATTTCCACTCGCATCACTGATACAAATAGGATGGATTTGAACACTAGGCTTCTTCATCTTATCTATTGTCAAATGATTTACCCTAGGAGTGGTAGTTTCTCCCTAGTCACTAGATTGGATCTATGGCTTTTGTAATGTATTAAGGCTAAAAGAAGGTAAATCTTTGTCTATTATTGATAAATTTGATGATATAATCATTTTTTGGAAAGAATAGGTCACTTTCTTATGGAATGGCCATAAGTGAGCTATTGGATAAAGAGGTGGGTCATTTGGAAAATGCAAGAAAAATTTATCTAAACGCATCTCAGCACATCATTGGAATCATGGCCATTAGAATTTGTCGACGTTCGGAATTGGTCTACGAAGATTCGTTGGCTCGCATTGGTATGGTGGATCCGAGAGGGAAATAATGAAGTATTTGGTCCGATTTGTTGAGCCGCCGGCCCGTCCCTACAAGGTACTCCAAAGCTTAAGTCAGTAGCGAGTAAGCAAATATATCGAGTGTTCGGCTGGCTGATATATATAGGAGGGCACGCCCTCCTGCGTGCACTGTACGTATATAGGCGATGGGATGGAATAGCCGGGGTCAGCGGAGACATCCGTGCAGCAGCAAGGTGTCGACGGGACCCTCATTAATGTGGATGGGATTCGTCATTAATGAGGATGGGATCTGAGACGAACGCGCAGAAACCCAGGCGCTGCTGTAATGATGTTGTAGCAAAGGGACCAGGATGGGACCGGCATGGGCCGACGAAATGGGCCAAGGAAATGGGCCTAAATGGTCCAACTGGGGCGGCCCTTGGCCTACTGACATACCGCGACATACGTCCATTCAGTAATGCGAGCTGATTGGCTGAGCCAACGAGCTATAGGGATCGCTAGGAGCTCGCTCAAAACGTAGCTGGGAGCTTGCCTGAATACGCTGATGAGTTAGAGGCATTATCGGGAGCTCGCTTGGTCCCAACGTTTGAGCTTGGGCTCCAGCATTGTGCAAGCTTGCTTTAACGAACTCAGTTTGATGTTTACTGGATCTTGAGCGTTTGGGCCGGTCCACTGAATTAAGTCCAGCCCACACAGAGTAGAGCGAGAAATACCTGTAACATTAAGCCCCCCGGCTCCTAGTCCGATCTTCGGGCTAGAAGCTGACACATACCCGGCTACTCCAGCTATCAATACGTCTTTTCAGCTTCCCATCCAATCGTTTCAAATCATGTTGTTTCATGCAGCACGTCTTGTCTGCGGCGCATTTAATGTGCACGTTTCCCATAATTGTCAATCATCATGTTTGTAGTCCCCACGCTTTTGCGCAACGCCATTGGATCTAGGGAAGCTCGTCAGTCTCTTTATCCAACGGTGGGTGTCCTGAGCTATAAAAAAAAGGGGGAGGGGATTACTTTGCTCCCTCTTCAGCATTTTATTCCAAAAATTTCCCTTGCTCCTGCAACTTCCTTTCTCTCGACTTCGAGACTCCATTGCCATCGGTCTTGAAGTTTCTTTGCGATTGCTTCTCAACTGGTTCTCGTTCTTGATCGTTGCAGCAACTGACTTAAGAACAGTAAGTTTCTTGCCTTCTTTTAATCTATTTTGCCTCTGCTCCTAGATTTTCGATCGATTTTGTCCCCTTGTCCTGCCTTTTGGCCATGGCCGCGTGCCTTATAGGACCAACTTTTGTTTATTTCTAGGGGTTTAATAAGCTTAGAAAGCCTAAACCACCTTTTTTGAGTCGTTCCCTGTTGCGAAGCGCGCGACCTGATAGATAAGAGGCGTCTTTAGGAGCTTCGATTCAGCATTCTGATTCTCTTCTTCTCCCCCCCCCTTTTTTTTAGATGTCTGCCTCAGGTCAGAAGCGCCGCAACCACAGGGTAGAAGGTGGTAACACTTCTAGCTCTTCAGAACACAAGGGAACGGTGTTACCACGGACAGCTCGTGACGCGGCCTCATTTGATTCGGAGGTCGCTGAAAGGGTTCCTCAATATACTGCCCATGTGCTTACCCAGCGAGCTCCAGATGAGTGCGCAACTCACGAAGTTTTCAAGCGTTATCCCTCTATGCTGACCATTGGCGAGCTGACATTGTGTGCTTCCATGTACCGCCTCCTTTGTGGCACTCGTCTGATGGTTCCTTCCTCTAGTGACCACGCGGCCTTTCCGCATGCAGGGTTCATCGCCATCATCCCCCAACACTTAGAGTTTGGCTTTAGGTTTCCTCTCCAACCCTACCTCATAGATATTTTGAACGAGCTCAAACTTGCTCCTTTCCAACTAACTCCAAACTCGTACACCCAAATAACCTCCCTCGCCCTTCTTTTCAAAAGGAATAGGCTTCCTCTTCCAACCCCTAGGATACTGAGATACTCGTTCAAAGGCACTAAAGACGGGCTGTACTATATGGTGGCCCGCTCCTCGGATTGCAAGACAGTCATGCCACGAGGGAAAGCCAAAGGTAAGTCCAATGTAGGGGACTATAAGTCCCAGTGGTTCTATCTTTCCTGCTCTTCTCTCCAAAAGCTTAGAAACTTTAGCTTCGTCCTTGTTCCGAGTAAGTAGTTTTATGATCGACACTCACAGTGACAATCTATTAGTTATAACTCCTTCTTATGGGCCTTTCCTATTTTTGCAGATGTCGCTGGCGAGCAACCTGAGTTGACCCTTTCCGAGGCACAAGATCTTCAAACAGCTTCCTAGGTGAAGACCGACAAGGACGATTGCGAGTTTTTCAATTCCCTGCTCTGTGATTATCAACTCGCTCCTCCGTTCGGTATCAAGGAAATCAGGACGAACGATATTGGAGTTCATGGTCAGAGGGAGATAAGGTCAGTTTTCGACGAGGTTAACTTCGACGGGAGCCTGGTCAGGGAGTGCGGTGTTCGTGGAGAAATTACTGTTGCAGCGTTATCACCAGCGATGATGAAGCTCCAGCTCGAGCGATTCGTCTCTTTCGCGATCCCAACTGTGCCCAAAGTTGTGCATGCGTCCTCGTTTGCAAAAGCTCAAGAGGTGGGAGTTCGTACTGAGATGGCCGGTTCAAGTCGTGACCTCATCACATTATCGGGTTCTAGCTTTGCGCCTACTGCTGTAGCTTCAGCAAACCCGGTTCAGGTGGGTACCTCCTCGCAATGAGGGGCAGCCATAGCTACCACAGATCGTGGGAAGTCAGTGGCTCATGAGGAGGCTGTTGGGAGCAAAAGAAAAATGGCCCCGACCTCGCAGGCCACCCAGCCTACTCAGGTGGAGAAGAGGAAGAAAGCAAACACGTCTGCTAAACCGAGCGCGTCCGAGGTAGTGGCCGGCGGGACATACTTTGCACCTCTTCTTGATGGCCTGGATAGGGTTCTTGGTAATTATGCCAAGAATCTCGACATGAATGAGGTATCGGGGGAGACGCTCGATGATTATGTCGCCTGTCATAGTCTTCTGGTGAGGTCCTTTACCTGCTCTTGCACCTCTTTTTTCATCTTTTTTTGAACGTATTAACCCCTCAAGCCTTGCAGGTTTCCTTGGGCGTCTTCAAGTAGAAAGAAGAAAGAGCTCGGGCTGTTAAGGAAAAAGAGAAAACCGAGGCTGCCGTTGAAACATTACGTCGAGACAGGAAGAAACTGGAGGAGAGTCTGGCCTTCGTGACTAATGAGTCCCGAAAGTATCGGAATCATGTCAAGGGCTTAAAAGACGGAGTAAGGGAAGCTGAGCGAGCCAAGAAAGAAATTGAAGACGAACTGTATCGCTAGAAGCAGGTGCTCGACTTGGCCATTTCCCAAGCGACCTCGAAGCTGAATAAAGCTGAGGCCGAGCTGACGGCAACACGAGGAGACTTGGAGCAAGCCAGGCATCGGGCCGAAATGGCAAAAAAAGAGGTCGAGCAATTGAAAGTCGATGTTGAGCAGCTAAAAGTAGACGTTGAGGTTCGGGTCTCGAAGGAGCGTGAGGAGGTCGAGTCCGAGATTTGCAATGCGTTTCTCTTTACTTTGTGGAAAGTGCATCCAGATCTCGACTTCTCCTGTTTCGGCGAGGAGGCGATAGAGACGGTGAAGAAATATGTCATCGATGCTGCTGACACTGCGAGCTTCAGAGTTATTGCTGCCGAGCCTGAACCTAGTTGGATTGTGGTCAACCTCTTTGCTGAAGATGTCGGCGATCCTTCTTCCCAAGGTGCAATAGCCCAAAGCTCAGATCCTCTAGGCCATTAGACCGTCTTCTTTTTCTTTCTTTATTCTTGTACTTGGGCTTTGAAAGCAATACACTTCTTTTGTTCAATCGATTTTCTGCTTCTTTGTTATTTGCTGCGAACTTTGAAAATACAGCATAGAGACGAACTTACATTCAGTTATCTCGAGTATATTTTTAACTTGCAAACAAGAAATCTTGAAACTAAGCAGCTTTAAATAATAGATTAAATAAGATATCGTCAGCTCGAACCGTATGCTCAATAGGTCATGATCATGGAATCAAATCCAAGCTAACGCGCGGTAGCTCGATAGCCGTTAAATTAATTCATATTTCGCCGTCAAGTTATACGCCCAGATAGATCATAATTTGATCCCAACTTACGTACCATGACCTTTAAAGGCTTTAGTGAGGTTAAGATGAACACTCAGGTGGGTCGCAATCCATGAGCTTTGTCAAGATATGAGGAACCCAGCTGGTGAACCATGACTCGTAATTTTTTTTTTTTTTTTTTTAGGGGTGGTGACTCATTTTAGCGCCAAAACATGACACTGCGGTCAAGATGAATGGGCTCCATTTTGCCAACAACAACCTAGGGCGAAGTCTAAGATGAATGCTCAGATAAGTTGCAAACCATGGCACGTTGGCCAAGTTGAATGGGCCTCAGCTCACAAACCATAGCCTTCTAACCCCCAAATTATTCTCTGACTCTTATTTTTATCAACTGGAGCGTGGGTGTAAAAGGATTTATCAGAGATGAAAGACATATTAATATACTTCAAACGAAATTTGCCGCTTAGTTTAATCAAAGCAGTATTTGAAGAAGGCGAAATGTAAAAAAAGTATAAGAAAGAGAAGAATGTTTGCTTATCGAAAATAAGGTCTTAGATGCTCTACGTTCCAAGCTCGTGGGAGAGCTGCTCCATCCATGTCGGCCAGGTGGTATGCTCCGTTATCGAGGTTTTTCTTTACAATGAAGGGACCTTCCCAGCTTGGGCCTAAAGTTCCTTCACTGCTCTTACGAGTTCCAGGAAGAACCAGTCGCAGCATAAGGTCGCTGGTTTTGTAGCATCGGACTTGAACCCTCTGATTGTAATACCTCACCACGCGTTGTTGGTAGGTCGTGACTCTCAAGCGAGCTATTTCCCTCGCTTCTTCAAGCAAATTGAGATTCACAGCCAATAGCTGGTCATTGCTCTCTTGGTCGAAAGTGGCCCCATTACTTCATTTCTCGCTGGGATCATCGCCTCAGATCCATATACCATAGAAAATGGGGTTTCTCCTGTAGTTGTAGCGAGTTGTAGTTCGGTATGCCCAAAGCACGATTTGTAGTTCGTCTACCCTAATCTCCTTTGCTGGCTTCCAGCCTTGTTTTCAATATCTGCTTGATTATTTTGTTGATAGCTTCAACCTGGTCGTTAGCTTGTGGGTGGTCTACAGCCGTGAAACTCTTTCTAATTCCTAATGACTCACAAAATTAGACGAACTGCTTGCTGGTAAACTGGGTTCCATTATCGGTAACTATTTGTTGAGGGACTCCGAACCTGCAGATGATGTTGTTCTATACAAAATTTTCTATCTTCGCGGTAGATATCTATGTGAGCTTCTTCGCCTCTGCCCACTTGGTGAAGTAATCTACAACCATAATAGCATGTTTACACCCGCCGCGAGCTGTTGGGAGTGGCCCGATCAGGTTGACGCCCCATATGGCGAAAGGCCAAGGGATGCTCATTTGTTGAAGATAGGCGATGGGAGCTCGTGGCACTTTCGCGAACCTTTGGCATGCGTCGTATTTCCTCACCAGGTCCATAGTGTCTTGCTTCATGGTTGGCTAGTAAAAACCCTAGCGAAATGCCTTCTGAACCAAGGATACTCCCCCAGCATGATTGCTATAGTGGCCGGCATAGATTTTAGTGAGAACCACTTAGTAATCAAGCTCGTCGATGCATCTAAGTAGCGGGGCTGAGAATCCTCGCTTATACAGCACATCATCGCAAATACAATATCTGGCCGCCCGGGCTAGAGTACGCCGTGCTTCCAGCTTGTCACTCGACAACTTTCCTTCTTGCAAATAGTCAACGATTGGCTTCATCCATGAACCTGGCCTTAGCTCTATTGTCAAAGTCTCAATTTTCCCCTCCATACTCGGTGCTACTAGGAACTCTATGAGGATGCTCCCCAATGAGTCCGCATCTCCAACTGACGCCAGACGAGCTAGGGACTTGATTCACTTCACACTCCTCGAAGAGATGAAAAATCTCTCGAACTTTCAGGAGGTACGCTGCCATCTTCGAGCCCTTTGCCTGATATTCCCCTTGTACCTGATAGCCCACGAGCTGGGAATCACTAAAAATCTTCAATCGCTTTACCTTGACTTCCTTTGCCAAGCGCAGACCAGCTAGAAGTGCTTCGTACTCCGCTTCGTTGTTGGTCGCCCTGAAACTGAACCTTAGTGCGTAGGGAATCTTGTGTCCTTCCGAGCTTATTAAGAGTACGCCAGCTCTGGACTCGTGCTCACTAGAAGAGCCATCAACGAACAATTCCCAGATTGGGGAGAGCGAGGGGGCGGGCTCTTCCACTGGTCCTTTGAATTTCGCGATGAAGTCTGCTAGTATTTGTCCCTTTATGGCCGTCCTTGGCTTGTACTCTATGTTGAATTGGTCGAGCTCAATAGCCCACTTGAGCAGGCGGCCGGATGAGTAAGACTTCTGTAAAATTTACTTTAGCGGATGTTTGGTCAGGATGCCAATCTAATGAGCTTGGAAATAAGGGCGTAGTTTCCTGGATGTGACCACTAGGGAAAAGGCAAGCTTCTCCATGGGAGAGTATCTTGTTTCGGCATCGAGGAGTCTGTGGCTTACATAGTATACCTGGTATTGCACCCGGTCTTTTTCTCATACTAGTGCGCCGCTGACTGCGTATTCAGATACTCCAAGGTAGATAACCAATTCCTCCTCTTCCTTCGGCTTTGACATGAGGGGAGCCTGTCCCATATATTCCTTCAACTGTTGGAAAGCGTTTTCGCACTCCTCTGTCCATACGAAGCTTTTTGCTTGCTTCAAAACATTAAAGAATGGGATAGACTTATCAAACAATTTGGAGATGAATCTGCTGAGGGCGGCGACCTGCCCGTTAAGGCTTTGTACTTCCTTAGTCTTGGTGGGTGACCACATGTCCAGAAGAGCTCGAATTTTCTCGAGATTGGCCTCGATCCCCCTTTCGTTTACCATGAACCCCAAAAACTTTTCAGAAGCCACGACGAATGAGTATTTGAGTGGATTTAACTTCATCTGGTACTTCCTCAGAACCTGGAATGCTTTTGCTAGGTCACTAACGTGGTTAGCGACCTGTCTAGACTTCATCAGCATGTCATCAACGTATACCTCCATGGTTTTTTCGATTAGATCTCCGAACATCATGTTGACTAGTCGTTGGTACGTCGCTCCTGCATTCCTTAGTCCAAAGGGCATTACCCTGTAGTAGTATAATCCCCGATCCGTCATAAATGAGGTATGTTCTTCCTCGTCGAGGTTCATAGGGATCTGATTGTACCCTGAATAGGCATCCATGAAATTCAGAAGTTGGTGGCCAGCTGTTGCATCTACGAGCTGGTTAATTCTTGGTAGAGGGAAACTGTCTTTTGGGCAGTCTTTGTTCAGGTCCGTGAAGTCGATGCAAGTCCTTGATAAGGGTCAATATTTCCTATATCCTAATGAATTATATCCCTATTTTGGCTTTATATTTATGCTTAAAGTAAATAATTATTCGTATTACATATTATTTCAGGATAAAACAAGGAAGTTGGCTTCTACAATTAATTAGGGGCATAATCGAAGACATTGGATTACCCATTTTAAAATTGCTCAAATTCAAAGGCCAATTATGGAGGCTAAAGGATATTTCAAGTGCACTTGGCCCAACTATCAAATGGAATCCAACCAAGGGCCCAAGATCAACCAAAGGCCCAAGACCAATCAAAAGCCCAATTTGTAGAAAACTTTTCTTTGTTTTGTAATTTTTTAAGTGATTTACCACCTAAAGTCTTTTGTATTCTTATGAGAAGTCCACCACACAAAGTCTTTTGTATTTTTTGTCTTTTACCTAATTTTCTTCCATTAGTTAGGTGAATGTTTTGTTGAATAATTGTGTGGCTTGTATTGCATCTTGTGAGCTATAAATAGCTCACTTTGGTGCATTTGTGAGGGGTGGTTATTACTTGAATCAAAGTTTAGTTTTGTTCTTAGAGTTTCCCTTAAAGAATTGCTCTTATTCTCTCTCTTGTTTTCTCTTGTAATCTTACTTCCTTTCTTTCTTCTTTTAAATTCTTATGTTATTTATTGTTACTTTATTATCCACCGCCTAAATGGCCGGTTAATTTCTGCCTTTAAATTTCTGCAATTTTAATTCTTGTCTTTCAATTATCCACCGCCTAAATGGCCGGTTAGTTTCTGCTATTTCAATTCTTATCATTTAAATTCTGTTATTTAAATTATGCAATTTAAATTCTTATTAATTAACTTTTAAATGGAAATGAGTAGCTAAACCTAATCTTGGGTTAAGGCAAGGACAGTGTCCAATGCCAATGATTCCTAAAGAAAGTTGCACTTAAAATGAGTATCATTAATTTAAATTTCAGTATGAGTGAGTTTTAATTATTGGGAAATCACTAGGTTTGGTGGAGCGTAAGCCTAACTTAGAGCTTTCATGTCACGCATGAGAGTTACTAGAACTGGAAACGCTATCATACCCAAACCCGGATGATTAATTTAGTTGTTTTGTATATTAATTGTAATTAGATTTATAGTAGTTGCTTAAATTAGAATCCCGCATATCATGTATGGGGATTGTTTAAACTAGAACTATCATCATCTCTAATTGCATTTAGTAACAAACCCTCATATCTGAAATTAAATTAATGTTACTAACCTTGTTTACTAAAATTTGGGAATCAATGGGTTGGTGCTGAAATTATCTTAACTCAAGTGCTATCCAATTTAATATCCTCACATTAAGCATTTATTTTAACTTCTACCTTGCTTTATTTTCTAATATTTGTTATAAAAAAAATTCATAAAACAAAATTTTGTTACCAATTCATCTAAATGCGTGTGCGTGTGTGTGACATTCTTTTGCTTTTGCCATAAATAAATCTCTCAGTGGACGATCTGGACTCATCCAGAAAATATAAATTTAAATTTAGAATACAACTACACTCGTACATTGACGAGTATAAACCTCTCACCTAAATAAAAAATATATATATAAAATTTTTATTGTGTTTTGTTTTGTGTTTTAATTACAGGGTGATAGTGCAGTCAGTCCTCCACTTTCCATTCTTTTTTTTACCAGAACTAGGTTCGCCACCCAGGTCGGGTAATGGGCCTCCTTGATAAATCTACTGGCCAAGAGCTTGTCTACCTCCTCCTTCGGGGCTGCATACCGCTCAGCTGTTATTGGCCTTCTTTTCTGACGAACCGGCTTATGGTTGGGATTGACATTGAGCCGGTGCTGCATTATCCTTGGGTCTATTCCCACCATATTTTCGTGGTTCCATGCGAACACATCCAGATTTGCTTTAAGGAAATCAATCAATTGGGATTTTACCTTGAGGGAGAAACCTTTGCCCATCTGGAGGCGCCTTGTAGCATCGTGACTACTGACTACAACATCTTCCAATTCGTCTACCGGGCTGGCAGCTCGGTCGCAATCCACGTCACGTAGATCCAAGTCGTGACTGACTCCCCGACTACTAATGATTTGAGGTTCCCCTCCAGAGACCATATTCACATTTTTTTCCTTTGATCCCTATTCTTAGTGCCTCCTCATAGCACCGTCTTGCTGAATACTGCTCGCCCCTCAGACATCCGATCCCACTGGGGGTTGGGAACGTGATGGCTAGAGCCTTGGTTGAGACAACTAGGTCTAGGTCGTTCATGACAGGTCTTCCCATGATGACATTGTACGCGGAGGGACTATCAATGATAAGGAAATCTGCCATTGTTGTGGCCTGATTCCCCGACCGTCAGTGGGAGCTTTCTACGGCCCCTCGGGATTATTGCATCGCCAGTGAACCCATATAACGGCTCTGGAGAGGCTATCAACTAGTCTGGCCCTAGCCCCATTTGGTCAAAAAACCTCCTATACATGACGTTCACCGAGCTATCTGTGTCTACTATGACCCTCCGCACCTCCATATTACCAATCCGAGCTCGAACCACAAGGGCATTGTTGTATGGCCAGTGCACGTCTTTGGAATCATTCTTGGTGAAAGAGATGTCATCTGAAGCCATTTTGGATTTCTTGGAGGGTCTCTCGTGGGTGCCATCCCCGACGAGCAGAAGGTGGCTGGCTTCCCGAACGTACCGCTCGTGCGATCTGTTAGAAATTCTTGCAATGTGAGGCCTTCCATGAATAGTAAAGATGGTTCTCACCGTGGGTGGTTGGTCTGGCTCGGGAGCTCGGTGAGGACTTGGTTGGGCTGGCTGCTTGAACTATTGATCTCTTGGGCGCACCACATAGTCATGCATGTGACCTCTCCTGATCAGTTCTTCAATTGCATCCTTTAACGCCCAACACTCAGAGGTGGTGTGCCCTGCCTCATTGTGATAGGCACAAAATTTACTCTTGCTTTTGAATTTGTCGGGAGTCTTTAGAGGGTTAGGCCTTCCAAAGTCTTCCCTGTTATGCTCCGTGGCGAAGATCCTGTCCTGGGAGTCAGATAAGACACTATAACTTTCATACCGACCTTGGTGTGCTGGTCGTTCAACTCCTTTCCCATATCTCGCCTTCTTGGCAGTCTGATCATTGGGGCTCCATCCCCGACCTTCCTTGCGAGAGTCTTCGTCTATGTTACACGGAAACGGAAACGGGAAACGTTTCTGATAGGAAACAGAAACGTGGAAACGGACATTTTTCTAAAAAAATAGGCATAAATAAGGTCCGAAATGGGAATAGAAAACGTTTCGGAAACGTTTCCGAAACGGGGAAACGGCTCCTATGAGGTGTTTCCGTGCAACATAGGTCTTCGTCACCTCTCTTCTTTCTTTGGCCGGTATGTTCTCCCCCATTTTTCTGGTTGCTTGGTTTTTTCAAGCCGAAAGCTTCCTCCCACCGGACCTCCTTTGCAGCTCGCTCATAAAACTCGTTGAGATCTCTTACTGGGGACTTGTAAATGCTTTTGTAGAGCTTCCCGTCTTTATGAAGCCCAATGGAGATCTCAGTCAGGATACTTTCATCGGAAGGGCTCTCCACATTGTTCACTTCACGCTTGAACCTTTCTATGTAATCCTTCAAACATTCGCTAGATCGTTGAAAAATCATAACGAGTGGCATGTTGGGGTGAGCTACCTTCGAAGTGACCTATACTGGTCTATGAATTTGTTCTGGCACTCCTCCCAGCTACAAATATTGTGGGGGTGGAGCCTTCTTAGCCACGCCCGGGGTATGTCTCCCAAGGTCGCAGGGAAAGCTCGGCATTTTGCTAATTAACTAGAAGTGTGCAGGTCCATCTGGACATTGAATGTGTCCAGGTGGTCGTAAGGGTCACTGTCCCCATTGTACTTAGGGATACTGGGGACCTTAAATCTGCGGAGAAGAGGCTCTAGCTCGATTTCTCTAGAAAATAGGGTCCTCTCTTTGTGGCTTTCTCTCCAGCCGTGCGCCCCATATCTCGCTTCTAGCTGCTGGATTCTTAGCAGTAATTCCCCCACTATAGGGTCCTGATTTATAGACCACTCGGTGGGGGGGGGCTGTTTTTCCCGTGCGGTACCTTGCTCTGAGGGGCGGCGGTCCCACGGGGGAGGTCGCCCCCTATTCTCACGATTTGGGGAGTAGCGGTGGCCAGCGAGACTACTGCTGATCCCGACCAAGGAATCCCCACGTCGCGGATTCTCAAGTCGGCTATTTCCTCCATGAACGTCTTCATAATGATTTCTACAAGGGCTTGCACCGATCCTCTGTTTGGCGATGTGCACCCTCGGCTCCTTATCGTAGTGTCGCCGCTTTTTCGTCCCTCGAGAGTATAGGTTGGAGGAACGGACCAACTGAGCTCATCGCGTGTCCTTTCTGATTTCTCTCCCTTCTGGAGGAGGTCTTTCGCCTGGAGGTTGAGAAGCACCCGCCTGCACCTATGCTGTCTGGGCTTGTGTTTGTGCTAGCGCCTTAACTGCATTAGCGAGCTGCATGACAGTGTTCTCCAATATTTCTTGACGTTGCCGCCAGGTCTGCGTCACTTCTGCATCAGTGGTAGGAGCCATGGGCGGGTAGGAGCATCGCATAGGGGACTCCATGGACAGTTTCAGCCGGAGGAGGCATGGAAGGGGACTCCACAACTCCCCTAGCTTGCGGAATTGCCGGCAGACGGTTGGCATGGTTCACAGGCCAGTTGGTCGTTGCTCTGGAACCTCTCGTGTTTCTTATTTTTGGCATTGATGTTGACCAGAGTAAGCCCTTCCTCTAGCGCCAAAATGTCGACGTTCGGAATTGGTCGACGAAGATTCGTTGGCCCGCACTGGTGTGGTGGATTCGAGAGGAAAATAATGAAGTATCTGGTCCGATTTGCTGAGCCCCTGGCCCATCCTTGCAGGGTACTTCGAAGTTCAGGTCAGTGAGCGAGTAAGCAAATATATTGGGTGTTCGTAAGTTGGCAGAAAAGAATACATATCTCCGCTCTTAGAAGAGCTAGCTGATATATATAGGAGGGCACGCCCTCCTGCGTGCACTGTACATATACAAGCGATGGGATGGAATAGCCGGCGTCGGCAAAGACGTCCGTGCAGCAACAAGGTGTCGACGGGACCCTTATTAATGTGGATGAGATCCGTCATTAATGAGGATGGGATCTGAGGTGAACGCGCGAAAACCCAGACGCGGCTATAATGATGTTGTAGCAGAGGGGCCAGGATGGGACTGGCATGGGTCGGCGAAATGGGCCGGGGAAATGGGCCTAAATGGTCCAGCTGGGGTGGCCCTTGGCCTATAGATATACCGCGGCATACGTCCCTTCAGTAATGCGAGTTGATTGGCTAAGCCAACGAGCTACAGGGATCACTGGGAGCTCGCTCAAAACGTAGCTGGGAGCTCGCCCAAATACGCTGATAAGTTAGAGGCATTACCAGGAGCTCGCTTGGTCCCAACGTTTGAGCCTGGGCTCCAGCATTGTGCGAGATTGCTTTAATAAACTCAGTTTGATGTTTACTGAAACTTGAGCGTTTGGGATGGCCCATTGAATTAAGTCCAACCCACATAGAGTAGAGCGGGAAATACCTATAACAGAATTGGGTATGCGATTAAAGATAGAGAATGGGTCAAGACTGAAAAGCAAGAAAAGCCTCAGAAGAAAAGGAAGTCAACAGGACCATCATCAACATCTCCACCAAACTCTTAGGATGAGTTAGTGGTTTAAGGTCTAGCTGATCTTAAGTTAGATATTTCAAGGGTGGAAGCAAGTTTTTTTGACTTCAAATAGAAGGTTAGAGCAGATTTATAGAGTCTTCATCGGCGGCAGGAGGAGATATCATCGCAGCTAGGTTGCCTTATGTAGATGATGACTTCTCGGTTTCCTCCTCCTCTTTCATTATCTTCTCTTCCCTCAGTTACTTCTCCAGCATTATCTATTTCTCCTGATCCCTAGTTGTTGCCTTTATCATATATTTTCGATGCATATGGCTATTTTTTTGGACCAAATGAATGTATGAATTTCGCTTTAAATATTTGGCCTATGGATGTTTTTGGTATATGTATACTTTGTTCTTCAAAGTATGTATGGTTACAAATGATGAATGGATGTCTTATCTTGATGGCTACTTATGCATTCTTATGAATACTATTTTACTCTTGCTCTATGCGCTTTTCAAATGTATCTTGGCTTAAGGAGGAGTATGTCTCTTGTCATCGTAAGCACTATTTTGACTTCTTATGATCTCTTAAGGGGGAGTTTAACTCCTCCTCTTTTGTATTCTCCTCTTAACAACTTGTCCTATATTATTTTTCATTTGTTTCCTATCTTTTTTATTTTGACAAAAAGAGAGAGATAAAAATGAAATTGATTTTTAAAATTCAAGCATGTTTTGTCATCATCAAAAAAAGGGAGATTGATATTTTACTCTTGTGATTAAAGAGTTTTAATAATGACAAAATTTTTAAAATCAAGGATTTAGTTCATAGTGGCATTCAAAATCAAATTTATTTTTATAAATTGATCTCTCAACTTGAATTCAAAAGAAATGAAGTGATTTCAAATTTAAATGATTCCATGGGTTGAAATCTTAGATAAATTAGTTTAAGTTATCTTGAAATGGTTTCAGAAGTTTCGAATAAAAAATCAAACATTTCTTACAAGCTATCGACATAGTATTCAATTTTAAGCTGGCATTTGTCGACTAAGTACAGTCATCTGTCGACGAACAGAATATTGAAACTTGATTCTGTCAACATAAGGTCTTTGCTTTGTAGACTAACAATAAGTTCATTTTTTAAGCCATCAACTAAGTCATGTTGCTATCGACTATTAGTATGCTTAAATCTTCAATTTTGATCATTTGCCTTGCTTTGTCGACTAAGTCTACTGTCTTTTCGACTAATAGTATGATTTCTTCAAATCTATTGACAAATGGCTTTAATCTATCTACTATGTCTCAAATTGAAATATATATCTGTCGACTAACTATTTTTTCTGTTAACAGTTTGTTTTCCAAAAAGCCATAACGGCTAGTTTTGGCGCATTAAATGCTCAACTAACCATCGCTAACAATCCGATTTTTGGAATTTTCCACCATTAACTATAAATAGGTGGTTGAAGAAATATTGAAGTGTCTTTAGAACATTCATTGCCCAACTACCGAGTATTCAAGTTGTCTTCGAGCTTTAAAATTTTATTCTCTCTATTATTTTCCTATTGAGGCTTTGTACTTAAGTGTTAATTTCAAGCTGTTGAGCCAACTTGCTCATATTAATTAGGTTTTGATGATTAACAAAAATATTTTTATGATATAAATGTTTTCTCTTACTCATGCAAAAATAAATTTATTTTGAATTAAAAGAGAATTGCTTTTAGATATGTTTTCTTGTTTTAATCATTTATGTCTCAAAAGCTTATATTTGAATTTTCAAATTTTGAATTAAAGGAAAATTATTTTTTAGACATGTTTCTCTTACTTATACAAAAAGTAAATTTATTTTGAATTAAAGAAAATTAATTTTAGACTTGTTTTCTTGTTTTAATCATTTATGTCTCAAAGGCTTATATTTGAATTTTCAAATCTTGATTTCTCATGCAAAAAGTAAATTTATTTTGAATTAAAGGTGAAACATATGTTTTCTTTTTGTTTGTGAAAGTCTAAACATTTTTTGAATTTCAAATTTCATGTTAACCATTTCTTTAGTGGCTAAAATGCTTATAAATACCCCCCAAACTCATTTTTTCAGTATCCAAATACTTTCATTGCATATTCAAAGCACCTGAAAGATCTCAAATGCTCTCAAGCAAAGCATCTAAGTAATCCGAGACTCTCAAAATATTATTACACATCCACCGAAGAGCCACAAGGCAAGAGGAGAAAAGTTCTTCAAGTCTTCTACGACAAATCCGAACTTCTCCATTTGAGGTTACAAATTTATTTATTTATTTAAATATTATTGTCTTGTATAATTTGTTCTTAATTGTTTATTTGTGTCAAAGTGTGGACAAATTAATTGTAAACATTTAAATTATTATTGAAGATTGTATAGGTTTCCTAAATCCGTTAAAATCTAGGTGAATATAGTTTTTAAGGTAAGCTAAGGAGAAAACCTTAGTGTAGTGGTTGCCTAAAATCCGTTGTAATCTAGTTGTGTATCTAGTTTTCAAGATGAGCTAGTGTGGAAACCTTGGTGATTTTGATTCAGTGGAACCCCAAGGATGATTAGAGCTTGGGAGAGTGGATTAGTTGTGTGTGGAAACACCGAACCACTATAAATTGTGTTGTACTTCATATTACTTATTTTTCTTATATCTAGTGGTTTACATTTATTATATTTATCAAATATATTTTTCAATAAAATCTTTAATCAATAATATTTATTAAAATTAAAAAAAAATAATCACTCAATTCACACCCTCTTGAGTGGCCATACCCTAAGGGACCAACACAAGCCTCTTATTTTCTATAGAGAAAACTTGTAACTAAGAGTTTTGACTCTTAGAATCTCTTATCTCTTTGTATGATATTTTACCTAGCGTGAGTTAGAGGGCCTACGTGTGTAAGAGGTTTGTAATTCTTCCTAATCTTGGATTAGAGTACCTACTTGGTTAAATAGAGGGATTTAATAGAACTGTTTGCAAAATCTTTAGTAAGGAACTAAGGTAATGGACTAGATTTGAAAAAGCGAACCACTATAAATTATTGTCTCATGTTATTGCTTTTAACTTTCACTTCATTTAACATTACATATTGATGTTCATTTTTAGTTTATCAAACATCGTTTCAAATCAAGATTTTTTCAATCTCAAGTTAAAATTTTAAATAATCCAATTCACCTCATCTTGGATTTTGGTGCCATTGCTATACGTTTATATAAGTGAATATGTGCAAGTAACAAGACAAAATTCAAGTCTCAAAGCTTCTATAAAAGGCCAAGTGCTGCAAGAGACGAAACTGCTGTTATCCAATAAGCATAAGACAATGTCGAGCTGAACTAAACCTAGACACAGCCAAGCTAAATCCATTTCAAGCCAAAGTTCATTTCTTGAGTGACAACCTTCCATGATCATCTTCATTCACTTCAAGCTATTATATAGTCGAGTCTCATGTAGATTTTCTTGAACCATAAATTAGGAACAAGATAGTGAAGTGTTTTACTATCCATACTCTTCTCATTTCTTTTGTCTATTCTCTCATGTGTTGTAATTCTTATTCTTTGAGGGTAATTCTTGTTATGAGCTTGATTTCTATTTTACCTTCCAACAAGTATGTGTAAGGGTTCTACCTTAGCCTTTAAAAGGTATGTTGTGGTATTGCTTTGTTCTTAAAATGAGAGGTTACTGCTTACCCTGTAAAAGTAAAGGTTATTGCTTAGCCTGCAAAAACAGAGATTACAACTGCTCCTGTAAAAGCTATGGTTCTTTCTTAACCCATGAAAAGTGGAGGTTTCAATTGAAATTGTAAAAATTGTGTATGGGTTGATCCTTAAAAATTAAAATTCCTTAATGGATGTTTTCAAAATCTTTAGTGAGAAGAAAATGTAGTAGACTAAGCTTGTTAGCTAAACCATTTAAAAATGTTGTGTTCTTTGTGGTTTGTTTTTTATGTTTTTGATGATATTATTTTTCACTTACTATATAATGTATTCTCATTTGATTTAATCTCAATCAGCATCAAGCAAAATTGCTTTAGTTTTCATTGCATGCATAAAATATTTTCTAACCTCTCTGATTTCACGTTTATTTTTCAAATGCATATATTTATTCATGAGATTTGTAGATTAAAATTTAGTAAAATAAGCAAAATGATATTGCTGTCATCATAACTATTTTCTTATACTTAACTTCAAATGTTGTCTCTCATCTATACATATATATTCTATGGTTGAAATTAATCTTTATGAAAAATCTTTTAATGCATATAAACTTATATCAATCTATTACAACCTTTTTATGTTATGAAAAGTATAATTTCAAATCAAATTTGATGCGTAATATTTTAATATTGCAAAAATATTCAAAATACTTAATTCACTCATCTCTTGAGTGATCTTTCATTGTATATTTGATTATTGATTATGTGTATGTGTGTATCTGATTATTTTGTGTATTTGATTATTCATTTTGTGTATGCGTGTATTTGATTGTTTTATATCTTAAGTGTTCAAAGATAATCCCATATTTAGATTAAATGAATTCCTAAATAATAAATTTTTATAATAGTGAAAATTATATGTAAGGTAAAATAGATAGAATTGAAGTTTATTAATAAATAAATAAAATAGAGAGGAGAATAAAGAGTGTAGTTGGAATAGACATAGCTTTTGAGATAATCAGAATAGAGAATAAATTATTTATAATATAATAGGGAGTAAAATGGAGATTACGGTTGAAAATAGCCTTAGAAATTGCCCCCACTAATGATGATATATATTATATATTATAATAATGATATGTATATGTTATTATATATATACATATATTATCTAATTAGAAAATAATATATTTATAAAATTATGAATAAATTTATTAATCTATTTATAAACTATCTATAAATGAGCATGTTTTTAAGAGTTAATAGCGAAACGAAATTTCTAATCGGGCCTGCTAGTAAGCTAACAAGCTAAACTATTGTTGCCAAAAATACAATAATAGAAACTTTTTTGGAGTGATGGAAACCGTCGTCTGAAATCGAGTGAGATGTTGGTCTTCAAAAGTACAACTGTTGAAAAGGCTTCTTGAGCGAAGAAAGCTGTGGAAATGATGAAAAAGCCTTGCGGATGGGGCTCCTCGTAGAGGAAGCGTCTCTCAGAAAGGTACGATTGGCCGAGTGCCCAGATTCGGTAGACGGCTCTTAGAGGGTGTCTGAAACACCCCTCAGAGATGAATCGATGGGCTTCTGAAAAAGAGATAAGAGTCTCTTTCGGGAAGGTGCTTTAAGGGCCTTAGAGAGAACAAGGGTTCTCTTGGAGGGACAAAGATGACCTGGGCTCAGCTTCGGGAAGAATTGCAACACAAGACAAATCTTAGAAGGCTTGTGGGAATGATCTCCCACAAAGACCCTTCGATGGTAAGTCAATATGGAAAAAAAGAAATGCTCGCGAAAAGAAATGTAAAGGACTTTGGAAAAGAAAGTTTGAGAGAATTAAGATTCGATTACTAGATGCTCAAATCCTGTCAATCATGTTGTGCCATGCCTTTTATAGGAGTCCAGATCTCAATGATTGATTGGGACACATGTGTAATGCCTTGTTGGCCTTTCAAAGAGGCTTTTCCAAAAGGCTTTATGATAGAGCTATTCCGTGACTATGCAAAGGCCTCTGTTTGCTCTTTCTTGAGAGAGAAGCCTCTCGGAGAGGCTCCTACAAGAGAGCCTATCGGTAGCTGTCGAAAATTTCTCAAGAGCTTTCTTTCTGAGATAACTTTCTCAGCAAAAACTCTCTCAGAAAGAAGGAAAGGTATAACACAAACTTTATTGACCTCAACTTTAACTCATTTACAAATCGAATTTCAAAGTTAGTCTTAAACTCTACTTATTTAGCTTAACGAAATAATTCAAATGAGTTTTTATCAAGTTGATCATCAAACCATCCACAAATAATTTAACTTATTTGTGAGTCTATGATCACATGTACCTTATGTTTAATGAGTTGTGGACAATAATACTATTAATAAAATCTCTAATGAGAGGTTTACTAACTAGTAATTGATGATCGAATTCTTAATTGAATCTCATGAAAAATGCCACAAAGATCTGTTAGTCATTGTATTTTTTATTACTTTTTATTTTTTAAATATCAAAAGTGTATCTTTTTTAAGTAAACCGAATTATTGAATATAATTTACTCTTAATTTTATTATGCCATGCCTCGCGCGGCGCCCCCCCCCCCCCCCCCACACGCGCGCGCGCTTAAACCCTAAACCTAAAGCATCGGCTCGGCGCGTCCTACCCTTCCCCCTCCTGTCTCAACCCAACCAGAAGAGAAAGGAACTCTCACATCAATCTCTTCGCATCCAGATTCGCAATGTTCGCCTCCATTCTCCTTCGAGAACATTCCAGAGCCTACCCCAAGCTTCTTCTAGCCAGCCTCACCTTTGTCCGGTCCATGGGCGGCGGTCCCCGGACCTTTCCCGGCGGCCTAAACAAGTGGCAGTGGAAGCGACTCCACGAGAAGAAAGCCATGGAGAAGGAGAAGAGACTTCTAGAACAAGAGAAACAGCTCTACTACGCCCGAATCCGATCCCAAATCCGGGCCAAACTCGCCGGCAAATCCGATGAAGACCCGCGTTTCGACCCTAATTACCATCCCATGACCCCAAGCGACCAAATCAAAGCCCTCGCTGACCGGTTCATGAAGCCTGGGGCTGAAGACCTGTGGAACGAAGCCGATGGCCCCGTCAAGTCTCCACCCCAGCATACACCAAATATCCGTTCGCCTCGAGCGCCGATTGATCTAAGGAAGTTGATTTCGCACAATGATGGGACTCAGCATTCGGAGAATTTGACATTTTCACAGAAGCGTCGGCATTACTCGCTTTATACTCGGAGTAGAGAGGGGTCAAGGTTCAGTTTTCGGAGAAATGAGAGTTCAGAAAGCGAGGACGATACCGAAGATGATTTTAGTGATGAAGAGAAGGATGAGGAAAGGGGAGGGAGGGGAAAGGTGAGGAAGATGATGAGTAGTGCTGCTTTGGGAGATTATGACATGAAGAAAACAAGGAGAGTGCCACTGAAGTTTCTGGAACAGGAGGAAAATGAAAATTTATCGGAGCACATTGAGGCGATCAGAAATGAGGTTAACAAGAGGAATTTGATGAAAAATGCTGTGGACAGAAGCGATGAGGAGCCAATTCTCAGTCAAAAGAGGTAACACAATTGTTTCACCCGATGGCTTATGTATTTTTTCAACATGTGCTACGGTGACGAACTGGAAAAAGAGATATTTTTAAAGAAGTATAGATTAAATGATTAATTGCAACACCCATGCTGAGTGTTGTGGAGGTGATAAATATACAACTTTATTTGATTTTTAACTCGTCTTTTCATTTTTGTTAGCATCTGATCATGTACTTGGCAATCTAATCTTTCATTTTTTGCTAAGCGGCAATTCGGTTCTTGCAACATATATGAAAGTGTAGATTCTGTATGATTTTTATGTGGTGAATGACTATGGTGATATTCATCTCTGATAATTTATGACTGTTGATTGGCCTCTTGTTGCTGGATTGTTGTTAACTTTATGACTTTTAAGTTTTAGATGGTGTGGAAAAATTATGCAGCATTTCGTGACATCATGATAGGTGTGTTTTCCAGATTTGATGAGTGTAATGTGTCTCCATTGACTGTCAAGGCCCTTACTCAGGCTGGCTATGTGCAAATGACCCGGGTACAAGAAGCTACACTTTCTGTTTGCCTTGAGGGTATGTTGGTTGCTGGTCTTGCTTTTGTAATTTATTCTATCACACAATTCCTGAAAGGGTATTACACTTTTTCTATTCACGTGGTGTTTGGTAGGAAAGACTGATTGAACGATTATTATTTGAAGATATTCTTTAGGGTCTGCATGCTAGAGTTTTGTTGGGAACCTGTCCTGACCTAGGGTTTGTTTAAGAACAGAAATGAGAACGAGAGAGGAAGAGAAAAAGAAGAGGGAGAATAACAGAGAGAAATTAGGGAGAGAATTGAAGAGAGAGAAAAAAATTCAGTTTCTCATTTCTCAACAGCTTCAATACAATTCTCGAGTAGCTTTATATAGCTAGTCCTTATGCAGTTTTTCAGTTATAACAAAAATAACTACTAACTGCTCTACTCCTGGGAATTAATCTGCTACAATCAGTGCTCTCATGTAAGCATACACCTTAGGTCTTGACAAGTTTGTTTTTACATTTTTTTTAGAGAATTTGTTTCTGAGCACTTCTTCTGGTGGTGATATCCATAATTGAGAAATAAAACTGTTTTAAGAATCATTATGTGATGCTCTGAGGTATGAATAATGGTGTTTTAAGAACTGCGTGCTTAAGCAATGAAATTAGAGCATCAGGTTTTAGCTTTGTTTCTTATGTTTGGACACTGTAATGTTTAAGGCACCGCAATTTCCTTCCCTCTCCTTTCAATTTTTCTATTTCTTTTCCTTTTAAGATGATAATTTATAATCATTAGGACTTTTCTGGAAGTTTCAGATGGTGATAGAATAAAATACATTATAAAATACATTTATAGAAGGCCACACTTGAGTAGCTTAGTCAGCCATAACATGAATTTAAATTGTTTCTAGTGCTCTCATGGAGCCACATTTCCCACTATCCTTTTTCGTTATTTTTTCAGTGAGTTAATTTCCTCTTTTCTTTTTTTGGCGAAGAAATTTCCCATGTTCTTTAAGTTGTGTGAGTATGTGACATTCTGAATTTTGTGATGCTGCATCTTCAGGGTGAGGAGATGATTGGCGAGCTAGAATCCATGTAGCCAACCTTGCTTACTGGATTTAATGCTCGTATTATTTCTGCACTGTGGCATTTTGTTTTCATCAGCTTATATTTTTCTGGAAGCAGTTTAGAGCTTTAAATGTCTAGTACATAATAGTTCAAGTATAAAAGGTCGAATAAAAATTAAGCCTCGCATGTCAAGGTTGATTTGGGTGAGGAAACATTTAAGCAGAAGGCTACCTAGTTCACCAAAGGGATTTCACATGCTTGTGCCCCTGAAGTACTGTTATAAAAGCATACCAATATCTGGAGTAGATCCTATTGATATGTCAAGCTTCTTACTTTTTTCTCATGTGAATGTCAAAAAAGGATATGGCACAAAAGTTGGTTAAAAGTATTATGGTCAAATAGTTAAATTTGTGGTAGCTTTAGGCTTAACTTTTTTCTGGATCTACTTTGAATTCTTATGTGACTATAAAAATGTTCGTTGGGATTCATTTATTTGATTTGGTATTGTGAATTGATTGATTTGAATTAAAATTATAAAGTGAGTTGTGTGCAACAAAACTGGCATTTATTATGTGTTAGGCTGGCCCGAACCACATTTTTGTGTGCCTAGTAGTGATTTGTACCAGGTTGGGGGAGCATACCCACTTTACTCCTTCACAGAATCTACCTTGATTTATTGAGTCATTCAAGTGCATGCAATCTACCATGCAAACTAGCTCAAAAGGGATTTGAAACTTATTAAATGATTAATGATCATGTTCTGCAGTTCTGGTTACTTGTCAATTCATTTCTGCATAGATCTTGGACACACTCATGACCCAGTTTACCATATCGCAATGAAGGTTTTCTCCTGGTCTTTCATGGTTTCTGGTTTTTAATGATAAGAAACCTTTCTTCCTTTAGTTTCCAATGCTAGCTGGAGACTTAGGTCACCTCATGTATGCATTGTTATGTTGTTGTCTCTAGTATAGGATAAAGTCAGCCATAGTAGATCAGTGAAGGCAGTGCTCATAAGTGACTATTGAAGATTTAGATAGGAAATTGTATCCCATGTGAAATTAGTGAAAGTTATGGCTTAAACTGTAATTACCTAAAGTCTTCATTGGGATGTCCGCCCTATTCTATAAATAGAGGGAAAGGGGTAGCCGAGAGAGGGATTTTCTCATTCTATTGTATCGAGTGGATATTCATTCCGAGAGAAAGGCTAGTGAGCAAGATAGCTTTGTAATCTTGGAGAATGAGTGTTGGGTACTCGGGAATAGGAGAAATTACTCAAGCTGTTGTACTGATCATTCATGGTTATAAAGAAGGCTGCTCTTGGTGGGTGTTTGAAGGCTGGATGTAGGGTTGCAATCACTGCAATCCGAACCAGGATATATCGCTTGTCTCTTCTTGTGGTTTGATTGTTTCATTTCTGTTTTCATTCCTTTAAATGCTGTTCTTTAAATTTCAGTCTTATTTCTGTTGTTTGGTTTTTGATTTCGGGTGAGGAGTTGAGAGAATTGGCGGTAACAATCATTGTTTGAGTTATCAAAAGAGCTCCTAATCATAACATGCATGATCCAAGAATATAGTATGAGTAGCAAAATATGGGGAAGCAAGCATTTGTAGGCTTATCATGTACTGTTTTGTCTACATATTGCTTGAGAGCAAACTTTTAGGATCAGTACTCTAATTCTCAGTTCTGACCCCCTCTGATAATTATCACCACATCCATATGAATACCTGCCTGACTTTTATTTTCTTGCCTTCCGTTTTCTTTTCCTTCCTGTCCTGGGCATGTTTCTGGCTTCTATTTGTTGCTCTTGGAGCTTTGGCATTCATTCCAGTTAAATGCTCGAGTATTCAAGGATGGGCATGTGAATTAATTTGGTAGATAGATTAGTGTGACCTAGAGAAATTGATGTTCCCAACTAGAATTAAGACTCTATGCAGTCCCATTAAGAGTTTGTAAAAAAAAAAAAGAAAAAAGAAAAAATAACACCAATGTTGTCTAACCTGTTTTCAGTTAGGCTCAACCAGGACGTACACTAGGATGTTTGTCCTGGTTTTGCTGGTTCTCAAGCATGTTTTTAACTGTCATATAACTGCAACGACAGTGGGGATGGCGGCAGTAGCTTGTTAGTTGTGTTGTTCCGGACTAGTTTGGGTGTTCAACATTGGCCAATTCATAACATTCTTTATATCCAATCTTCATTATTCTATTTTCATACAAGATATATAATGAGATTAGCAGCATTGTCTATATTGTTGATAAATATTTATTTCATTCTAATGTATGACAGGAAAAGATGTTTTAGTCAAGGCTAAAACTGGGACAGGAAAAAGTGCTGCTTTTTTGGTATATCACAAGTGCCTTGATGTTCACTTGACTTCAAATAATGTGTTGCTTTATTTTGATACTAAACACAAACAGCTTCCTGCAATTGAAACAGTGTTAAAGACGTCTAGTAGCAATGCAAACCAACGGGTGCCACCAATATGTGTTCTTATTCTATGTCCGACAAGGGAACTTGCAAGTCAGATAGCTGCAGAAGCAAATGTCATGCTGCGGTTCCATGATGGTATTGGGGTCCAAACCCTAGTTGGAGGTACAAGATTCAAAGTTGACCAGAAACGCCTGGAATCAGAGCCTTGTCAGGTGCACCCATATTCTCTAATTAAAAATTTTGAGACAGCACGGCAATTCTAGATATTCAAGGGTGAAAAAAGATGGTAAAATCAATTAACACATGAGCATGACAACTTGCTATATCATACCTCCGCAGATAATAGTTGCAACTCCTGGTAGATTGTTGGATCACATTGAGAACAAGTCTGGGTTGTCTGTGCGTTTGATGGGATTGAAAATGCTTATTCTTGATGAAGCAGATTACTTGTTAGACCTAGGATTCCGAAAGGACATGGAGAAGATTGTTGACTGTTTGCCCCGTCAGAGGCAGTCCCTGTTGTTTTCTGCTACTATCCCTAAGGAGGTTAGCAACTGAACTTATCATGCACAAATTCCTTGAGCATAAGTTTTAAAGATTCTGTTACTATTGATGTTGCATTATTAACTCAATGTTGAGTGTTGTGGTTCACCCATGAATTCAGGTTCGTCGAATATCGCAGCTTGTTTTGAAAAGGGAACATGCTTATGTTGATACTGTGGGGTTTGGTTGTCTGGAAACTCATGCTAAGGTATGTAGAATTTGTAGCACTACTGATCAGAATGAACTGTGGTTGTTCTCAATCTCTATGTTTCTACAAGTTGGTGATGAATGGAGTTGATACAGTTAACATGAGTCTGATCTTCTTATCTTGAGTTTGATCCTCACATTTGATCAATCTGAAGGTTTACCACATAGAAGTTTCAGCACTAGGTATTTTGAGTGTGACCATGTAAGGATTCAAGAGAACAGTCTCTAACGCACTTTTTGCTTCCTCAATGCAGATTAAGCAGTTTAGCCTTGTTATGCCACACGATCTGCATTTTCAAACAGTGCACCATCTATTGAGTGAGCATATTTTACAGACACCTGATTACAAGGTAAGATGATTGTGTAGGTTCTTGTTTTATTTATTAATATTTTTGTATAAGTTGATTTCCTTGACAAATTATTGCTGAATTTCTGGTTAGGTTATTGTTTTCTGTACAACTGCAATGGTAACATCCCTTATGTTTCTCCTTTTGCGGGAGATGAAACTGAATGTCAGGGAGATGCATTCGAGAAAACCTCAACTCTACCGTACCCGTGTCTCAGATGAATTCAAGGAGTCAAAACGACTGATTCTCATTACATCAGATGTATCAGCTCGTGGGATGAATTATCCCGATGTTACTTTGGTCATTCAGGTAACATGCTGAACAGTTGAGAATTTTTGCTGTCAGGTTTATAAATTCTTGAACTCTCAGTAGAGAACTTGCAGCTCACTTGAACAAAGTATTTTATTTTTGAATAATTGTGTTCTTATATTAGTCACAACTTGTTTTTCCTCGTGATGGAGGCATTGGCATAATATGGTCCCGGGTGGATTTTGGTGGGCATGTAGTCCTACCGCCAGCATATATGTGCATATACAAGTACATTTAAACAGAACACATGGACATTATGTTTGAAGCATGAATACAAACAAAAAATTGGTTTCTTTTGAAATTTCTATGTTAATTGAGTAATGAAAAAATTGTGCTTTGTGAAGTCTTATAGAGAACTGTCTTTATTTAAGATAGTAGGTAAGTACTGTTGTGTTTGTGTAAGAGGAGTCCTTAAACACACCATTTGTGCTTTCCATAGGCACAAGAATAAATCTCAAATTCTCAAGTGCTTGTTGATGAAGTTCACTTGTTTAAAGTTCATTTAGTAACTTGTGCATTTCACTGCTTAAATATTCCTATTTCCCAGGTGGGTGTCCCATCCGTTCGTGAACAATACATCCATCGTCTTGGAAGAACAGGAAGAGAAGGCAAGGAAGGAGTGGGGATATTGTTGCTGTCTCCATGGGAAGAATATTTCCTGGACGAAATAAAAGATCTGCCCATGGAAAAATATCCCTTGCAACATTTAGATGCAGATGTGAAAGTAAAGGTTTGATTCTAATTCAGTTACTGGATCTTATTTGTTTTATGGGAAAAAAATGAAAAAAAAAAGATGTATAACAAAGTATTGTGAGGGGGGGGTTGTGGTTGACATGCTGAAGTTTGAATTTACATGTGAAATTTGTTTGAGGTGCTGCTGCAGGTGGAGAATTCAATGGCAAAGATTGATGTTAGCATAAAGGAAGCGGCTTATCATGCATGGCTGGGATACTACAACTCAATCAGAGAAATTGGGAGAGACAAAACTACACTAGTGGAGCTAGCCAACCAATTCTGTGCATCAATTGGCTTGGAGAAACCTCCACCACTCTTTAGGAAGACAGCTCTCAAAATGGGCTTGAAAGATATCCCTGGAATTCGGATTCGGAAATAATAGAGCATCATTCAATTCCACTCGTATGGATGAATCAGGATTCAGGGTAAGGTGGTACCATAGCTAGCATATATATATGTCCCGTCATCTTGGATGTACAGGCCGACATCTGCAAGGTAAGCTTTTAAGTTTAGGCCTGTCAATGATTTGGATATGAATCAATCATATCCCGTCATCTAGATCTATAATATTATTCAAATTTATGTCCCTTTTGCCACTGCCACTGCCAGGTCAGTGAAAAGAGTAAAAAAGCGAGAGCGATCCAAATGATGCTCAGATGTGTCTTTGTTTGTTGGAGGGCCAAAAAGTCAAAAACAAATTTGACAAGCATGCATGGTGGCTACATTCACGTGATAAAAATTGTTTTAAATAATCGCTCAACTTCTTTAGTTTTAGTGTGTTTTTTTTGGGGTAAAATTGTTCTCCAGCTCAGCTATAGCTATTAAGCTATTAGCCATTAGCTATACCCAACAATGAATTGCTTGCTTGCCACATCAAACCGTCGTCATGGTATCAATTATCGAATGCCATATATATAATATGTTACAAAGTGAGTTATCAATTTAGGGCTGCTGCTGATAAATTAGTTGTTTGAAGTTCAACACGAGAATTTTTCCTGGTTGGCACCCTCCCCCATACATCCTCCATTAATTAGTAGTATACATCATATACATGGCCAGTGCATCGCATCTCTTTAGGAAAATTTTAACGTCTAGAATAAATCTCATTTTTGACATCTAGAGCAGGGTATCTGATGATGGATTAGGGTTCATAATAGGGAAAACGGAGCCAGCTGCCTCTTCATTTATTTACTGTTTAAACCAAACCAAACCAAACCAATGCGATTAATTTGGTTGCCTATTTAGCGCATTTGGCATTAATTTTAGCTGGTCCAGGCTACGCCAGCCATCCAAATTTGGAACAATATATTGACACCCCAGACAGCTGTAATCTAATTACCAACTTCATCCCAAAAAATGGGGGGAAATAATCGACAGTTTTCTGGGATTTTCCCGCTGGCCAAACACACAACTTGAAGTAACTCTTGCCAAAATGGGATCTCGGCTGGGCTGGGCTGGACGCATTTGGAGAAATTATGTTTCGTACAAGAATTTGAAGTAAAATTTAATGGGAAGGACTGGATTTCGTGCAATACTTGTGAGTGTTATCATTGATACATAATCATCTCCACATTAGAATATGAATGCAGGGAGGGTCTGTCTTGTATTAAAAGTTTTCCTTTCTCTAAGGTACTTCCTTAGTGTTTTCTTCAACTCTTTGGTTATGAAATTTAATAACTATTCTGCTTGCACTAACATTAACATATATAATTCACTTTAACCACTTAGCTAACTTCTTTTAATGGACTGGACTAATAATATATATATATATCACATGAGTGTTCATTTATTCAACCCCAAAGCAACGCATAAGCTCATGTATTTACTAAAACTATTTAACATGGATGAAAAATTACTTCTTCCACAAACAAGGTATAAAACCTCCCAATGAATCAGATTTGAGTCTATCTATGCCTTTATTTAGTATGTACTAGTAGAGTAGAGAGGTGGTCGTATTCGCATTAGGCATGTGTCCAAAAAAATACGATATTTAAATCAGAGTTGATTGGGTGGCATTTGATTTGATAATCACAGTTTACTTGTTAATTTTTTTTTTTATTAGACCAGGAAATTCTATTGGGCCTTATTTTTTTTTTAATTTTTTTAATATATATATATATATATATATAGAAAGGGTGAACGAGGGAGGATGAGGACCGGGGGGGTTGCGGCGGCGGCACCATTGGTTTCACATCCCTATGTTGAAGGCTTAGGATGACGATGATGTCTGTTTGATCTGTCTCGAAATATCTACAGTGGATCAAAGCTTGGGGGATCCACATCCCAAATATAGGTAGCTACTAGTAATAACACTGCTACCATTTAGTACACCTGAAATTTTCTTAAACCGGTGACCAGATAGGCATTTCCGTCATTTAGCGGTCGGCCGGCGCCATATTTAAGGCTCGCCCCACGTGCCAGCAATTATATCATCATATCACTAAACAAACTCTCCTTCCAACTTGCAGTCTTCGGGCCATTCTCGCCGCCGGATTCAATGGCACTAAAGCATCCCACCACCGGCGTCCCCCTCCTGATCATGCTGCTGGTGCTCGCCGCCGCCCAGCCCTCAGGCGGCCGCATCATCACGAACGAAGCAGCGGCTGCCGAAAGACTCACAAGGGAATTCTCCGCTCTGTTTCTAGGGCATTTTCCTGCAGCTGATCATCTTGCGAAATCAAGTATCGACGACGACCCAGTTTATAAAGTGTCTCGCCGGACGGTTCCCGGCGGACCCGACCCACTTCACAATTGATCAGCTCCTTTTTTAGGTGATGTAAGATCTTGCTAGATATATATATATATATATATACTTGCAGTGTTATATACTCAAAACATATATATGTATATATACAGCTATATATGGCTGCATGATATATACAGTTGGTATAGAAATGCAAACCATACAAAATGATAGCTGCACATCTTTGCGGCACATATATATGTAATCGTGTGTGATATATATATATATATGCGCATTATATTTAAAGATATCTGTTATGTTTATCTTTAATTTAACTTACATAGGAAAGTGGCCATATCCTGCGTATTCTATCTCGTAAGTGAGCGGATTGTGATAAGTAATATAGTGATAAATAGAGTGTCGTATCCATGAGGACTAACTTTTGACGGTTACTCTAATTGACCTAATCTTAACCTAACACACACATTAACAATGACTTTAATTGCAATGAAAACTAATTTACGAATAAAAGATACAAACAAAACAATTTCTTTGATTCAAAAACTCTCAAAGTTAAGATACTAGGGTTTGTGAATTCATTGTCGGCTTTCTATGATTCAATTATTCATTACTCGGGTGTTGTTATTCCTTATCTTAGGTTGAAAATCGATAATCTAATTACAACCAAAAGCCTCTCTCGATGGTCATTCAGTTCTATATATATATATGAGATTAACTATCTCTAGTCAACCTTTGAACATATAAACATGCATTTAATCACGGAGATCATCACAAAATGATTTCATAAGGCATAACGGTATCTCTACCTATTATCGGACCCTACATTGTTTGCTACCATGTCTAATCCGTATCGAATCTCTCGAAATCAATACAAATCATAAATATGTTTCAATGGAGATCAAGCATCAAAACAACATTATAAACATAACAAACAAACAATCTGGATAGATAAGAAATAGCAAACCAAATAACTTTAAATCAAACCATTAGAAGTCGAGATTTCATCATTCACCCTAGCTATAAAAACTTAGCTCTGCATGCTCTCAATCAAAAGAAAAAGAAAAGAGTTGGAATCCATAGCAAAGAATTGAGAAAGAAAAGAAAAGAAAAGAAAAATACAACCCAAAAGTAGTTTTTAATCTTCCGTCCGCTTCTCTTCCATACCAAAAAAACTCCTAAACCCTCAAGAATAAGTCTTTATATAGTGGTTTTTGGGTTATTAGAGTCGTGCATAGTCAAAACTCTCATTTTTCATTGATTTGGACGGAGATGGGCCGAAATCGAGCTTTGATTTGAAATTTAGAACGCTACCGCGATCCTACTGCGGTATGCTTGTTGCTGCAGGTCCGTGAACTCCAGATAGCAATTCCTAAAGCGGTCCTACAGCGGTATGCATTCTGCTGTAGGACCGTGAGCTCTAGAAACTAAACCTTAAAGCAGTCCTACAGCGGTATGCATACCGCTATAAACCCGCTAGACTTCTTCTTTGGACTCTTGCTTTATCATCTTCCACTTTTTGACTCTTGATAATCTTTTGCTTTCTTTTGCATTGATACCCGACCTTGTCTCTAAGCTTTATTTCACTCCTATCATGCACCAAAATCACTCTTTTTGCTCTAAGTGTATTCAACACATGCTCCACATCTACATAACCATATATAGAACTAAATCAAGTAGAAATCATGCTCATTGAATGTATAAATGCTAAGTTTATAGATCAAAATAAGTGTATAAAAGACACTTATCAGGCTACATCAAATAAAATTAGAAAATTTAAAGTGAAAGCTCAAATTTAATTGGTGGGCTACGACACTTTCATATACAAGTATATCATGCAATGTATATATATATATATATATATTATTGCTGCCAATCCAAAGGTTTATCAAACGAGAAAATTCTAGTAACATTAGAATTGATTTCGATGAATAGAGTGGGGAGGGGGGTGGCGGCACAGACTCCGACAGTGAAGTCAGGAAGAGATTTAGTTGGCAACTCAAAAGAACTTATTTTGATATGTGAACAGATCGACTTATATAGAGAGAAAAAAGAGATTCTCTAACATGCAAGTTGGTCGTGAATGTTGTAGTAGGATGGGATGAAAATATTCGACACCAACCAAACTTTCTAATAGATGTGTGGTGCTGAGGGGACTTTTATTAAATGTCGATGGAACTTATAGTGAGCATGGAAATATTATAAGTATAAGGGTGATGATGATCACTGTTAATAGTAGATATGGAGTTGAGATCGGACTAGAAGGCTGATAGGGGTCTCGGGCCTCCATTGGACTAGGCCTGATTGGCTAGTACAGTCCAAGCATCATGCATATGGTTCAATTTAATTAGTATATGAAATTAAGAATATTATATACTCTTTATATAATAATCAGTAATTAATTTTCTTATTTCAAATTTGACACAAAAAAAAAAAAAAAAAAAACTCATAACCCATAATGCCTGCCTAATGCAATATTATTTAAGCTCCATCATTGATTGTATGTGGTATCTAATTAATTAACAAAATCAATTCGATCCACATCTATTAATTAATTGTTTTTTCTTGGACAAATAGTTTAGTCAACATGATCATCTAATTCAGTCTTCACTTGACATTCAAAATTAAATTCTACACTTCAACTGGGTATATAATTATCTATCTTAATTTAAGTCTCTAATTAACACAGGTATTCCTCCATTGACCCATATATATTAAATAATGTTAAATAGAATTGTCAATTAGGGCTGCTCACACAGAAAATGACTTAACGACTTAATACATATATATTATTAATTAATCAATGAACCACTACAAGATTTTTTTTTTTTTTAAAAAAAATATTATTCTACATATTACTCACCAAAATAAATATACATCGCCATCATTTAGACTTTCTTCCACCGTCTTAGAACATAATTAAATATGTCTTGACCCATCCATCTAAGTTAGCTAGCTCATGCAGTACTGATTGGATTATATATATATATATATATAGTTTAATTAACTTCACGCATGCATGTAATATACATATATATATATATCATCATCTGTACTATCTTTAATTTATTGGAGTCGTCATTGGAAGTTGGATCGCATGATTTTGAAATGTAATAATAATTATGTATTGGACAATTAGTAGCTGTGGTTAATTAATTAGGAGATTTGAAGAGGGATATATTAGGGTTTTTGAATAAGAGGCATATATAATTAATTAATATATATATATGGAAAAAAACAAAAGGCATGCAGTAGTAGTATTGTTAGGGAAAACAAACCAATATGATTTGGTTGCGTAATTGAGCTCAATATTTAGAGTCAAAAACAGCATCCATCATTTTGGACATATTAATTTTATATATATGTATAGCTTGCGAGGGCACGCTATATATATATATATATATATAGCTAGCTAGCTAGGTAGCTGCCTGCCCATCCCATTTTGGAGCCATATTATTATTATTAGTTATTATTATTAGTGACAGTACAGCTGCTGCTGCAGTCCAGCTGCTTGGGCTAATGGGTCCATGCAGATGCAGGCAGGCCAACCTCATCTGAAGAACGAAATCCCCCCACCCCCAGAGAAAAAATGACATTTTCCTGCTGCCCAAACATGCACGCAACCCCCTAATAAAGTCCCAAAGATCATCTTAATTGATTGATTAATTAATTAATAATTACCAAAATTAAGGAAGGCAGTGCAGTGTAGTACTGTGCTTAATTAATTTGTCTCTCTCAACCATTGTATTAATGTATGGGGCATCACCTTGATGATGCACAGCACAGACACTCTCTCAAGAAAAGAAATTATTAACTCGGACAATTAATATATATATATATATATATATGGGCATGATGAATTGAAGTAGTTACTATAGCTATATATATATATATCAAGTAAGATAGTGAGTTGATAATGCTCCTGCCTAGCTAGATATATCTTCTCAAGCTAGCTAGCTAGCTAACAAAAAAACGAATGGAGATATTTGCTTCGGCTTCGGGTGGGTTTTAATTGGGATCGATGGGCTTAATTTCTAATATCTAACTCAATTAGCAATTAACAAAAGCCTAGCTAGCTAGCTAGCTAGCTCTTGAATTGTTTGTTGCATATATATATATATATATATAAGGGCCGGGGCAATATAAAAAAAGATTTTAGATTACTTACATGCATGCTATATATATATCATTATTATGGTGTCAAATCATTCATATTTCGTTTTGATATATTCTTTATGATTTCTTATAAAAATTCTAATCCTAGCTATAGGAGGGATTTTTTTTTTTTTTTTTCTTTGGTTGCATTCTTGATAAGTGAGAAATGAAGGGCTATGAAACTAGACCCCTCTCCATCTCTTGGGGAGATATATCATGTGAGTTATTTGAGATGGTATATATCATATATGAAAAAGAAAATAATAATCTTTAATTAATCTTTGCTTTTTTGAGTTAAAAGGATAATGTACAAAGAATAAACACATGAAGTTAATGTCAGATCTATCTCAAGACTTGATATACCATACAATTTCAATTAATTATCTAACCATCATTATTATAAAAATATATATATATTCATATATATATAATTGATCATCATCAATATATGTATTTGTGGGAGATTCAACTCGAAGTCCTGTGCAAGATGCCATTGGAAACAGAAGGTCGATGCTGGACCCCACCCCCCCCCCCCCCCCCCCCCCATTGCACTCCAAGGTAGGTCAATAATGGCTCACGGAATTCAAGGTGGTTGGTTCAAACTTCTTAAACATGAAAAACCCACAACATACATACCCCAAGGTCAAGTTGGTCCATACTTGCCAAGTTGCTCCATTCAAGCTGTTTTTTTTCTTTTTTTTTGTCCTCATCATATATATATATATATGTATGAGATGTTGTCGTAATTCTTAAAACGCACTCAAGACATAACCTAGTGGTCAAGAGACAACTCAAAAATAAAAATTTTATCCTCGTGTTAGCGAATGTGCCTAGAATCAAAACTTAACTACTGATATTGTGAGTTCGAACAATATGAGATATTCGTGATAATATATAAATTAAAAAAATATATATTAATTAAGAGTGCTCGTGCACGCACGTGAGTTTAATTAGTTAAGAAGTCGAGATATATATATATGTATATATATATTTAAAAAAAAAAACAAGTAAAACTTAGATGATGGGTTAATTTAATTCAATTATTTATTTATTTTTTTTTTCAAACATGGAAGTAAACGGAAACTTGTAGCCCACTAATTAAGATGTGAATTTGCCCACCTGTGCTGTGCACAAGTTGGTGAATGAATCACTTTGGAAGGTGACGATGAATTACATGTCATCTGACTCTCTACTTGTACTTGTCCTTCCCTCCTGTCTGCCACGTGTCTCCCCTCTCATGCTCTTCAATATAATCTGCACTATATATATATATATAGATATAGATTCTATTATTTATTTATCAATACAATCTTAATTTCTAGTTAGTTAAAACCATGCCAATCAGTCAACTCCCACGGCCGTCCATCCATTCGCGTTGACAAATGCAATGACAGTTTTGCCCCCCGCCCAAAACCTTCTCCGGTACTTCAAATATATATAGATTATAGCTTAATTAGCAGCTAGCTACAGTTTAAAACATTTGCGAACCCAACTGATAATCACTAATCACTCAGTTTAAATTATTATCATACCTTTGCTTTCTTTTCATCAATAGAGAGAGCACGGCACAAAGTGAGTTGAGTAAGGCTGAAATTATAATTTGTTTTTTGAATTATAATTTAAGATGAGAGACGAATTAATTAATTAATTAATTAGTCAATAGGTATAATTTTGTAATTTCACCTCTCTCGAGTGAGTGGATCAGCCTCTTAAGATGGCTGAATTTTCTCAAACCAACCCGACGTTTTAGTGGCTAATTGAGTCGACCCAATTATCAAGGTAAACGGGTAACGGGTATTTCCGTCATTATATGGACGCTAAGGTTTGAGTATTGTTACCGCTTTCTCTTGGGGGGGGCGGCGGCCCCGTATTTAAGGCCATCTCCCCACCTGCCTCCCTCCTCCTCTTCACATATTACTAAAGCAAAGCAAACAAACGCAATCCCAATCCCAATCCCAATCCAACTTCATTCCTTCTCCGTCCCAAAACCAATGCCACCTCAACGTCCCGCTGGCGTCCCCATCCCGATCACGCCGCTGCTGCTGCTGCTAATTCTGCTCTCCACCGCCCAGCTCTCCGGCGGCCGCCGCATCCCCAATGAAGTAGCTGCTGCGGAGAGACTCGCAAGGGAATTCTCCGCTCGGTTTCCATGGCATTTTTCGGCGGCTCCACTGCCGGAGTCAAGTGACGACGACCCGCCTTTTTTTGCAGTGTCTCGCCGGACGGTTCCCGAAGGGCCAAACCCTCTTCATAATTGATTGATCCGGTCGTTCCAGAAGAGGATAGTTAGTTAGTTCTTGCTATACATACATACATACATATATATATATATGTATAAAGAGTCATGGGTAACAAAATTGAGACTCTGAATCAACTGCATGACTCTTTATACATATATATATATAATTAAAGAGTCATGCAGTTGATTCAGAGTCTCAATTTTGTTACCCATATTTTGTTTTCTAATTTCGTCTTTTGTTTCTCTTTGCCAGTTATGGATGCATCATGTATATATGCAGTTGATTATAGAATTTCAGGTTTTATTGTTTAGACTCAATAATAATGCAAATATATATCTTCTTTTTTCTTTGTATAACTTCGTAGGCAAGCATTTATAGTTAACTTTATAATTAGCTAGCCAGGGTCGTGATACAAAGTTTTGACTTGGATCCTGCTGCTGGGAACAGTAAGCCATCTGTGTGAACGAGAAATTAAGATGAATGCATGATCAGACACACACTGCATATATAAATAAAAGATTATTATATTAATTAATGGTGTTCGATGATTAACAAGAATCTAACTTTTGTTCTATAAAAAAGTATAATTAGAGCGCAGCCGTAGTAATGGCTATAACAGAATATATATAGTTAGTTAGTTGTACATATATATTATACTTTCACAGTTATATATTATAATTACATATAAGCTACCTTTAGCAACTGTCTTAATTGCTTTCACAGTCTATAATTATCGGTCTATAGAAATGATGATTTGTACGTCCAAGTCATCTCAAGGATTTGGGTCAAGCAAGGGATGGGAATTCGACATGCCATGTCATTGTCGCCAAGATATTTTGAAGAAATTCTGTACCCAGCAAAATGTACACAGTAGTCGGGATAAGATAACGACGGTTAATAAACTCTCTTACGTTGATACATTAAATACCTTAATTATAAATAA
This sequence comes from Diospyros lotus, assembly GCF_014633365.1. Lineage (NCBI taxonomy): Eukaryota > Viridiplantae > Streptophyta > Magnoliopsida > Ericales > Ebenaceae > Diospyros > Diospyros lotus. The sequence continues at coordinate 16,731,474 of NC_068349.1, read as the reverse complement.
TTTTTTTTAACTTAATTTTATCAATCAATTTTTTATTCACATATATATATATATATAAAACTTTCTTATTTGTTTGGAAGTATATAGATAGATTAGTTTGAATAAAAGGTTGTAAATGTGGACGTGGGAAGTAGTGGTTGAAGAGGGTGCATCAGAGATAATTTGTAGTAAGAAAAACAATAAGAGGATATGATTAAGAAAGGCAAAAAGGTCAGAGAGAGAGAGAGGAGAGGGAGAGGGAGAGGTCGAGGATGATGAAAACAAAGGGGAGGGCGGACTTTGCTTCGTGCCAAACAGCATCTACGACCATAGCCTTCCAACCCTACAAACACACCCTCTCCCTGGCCATTAAAATTGGGTTCATTCACCGACTAAGAAATAATAAAAACCAATGAAGGTAGAGAGCGTGGAATAAGTTGATAAGACTTTGACTTCCGGGGGAGTTAACTAATTATAATATAATATAATATATTATATATGAGAGGCATGGTGGCTTTAATTTTGATCCAAGTTAATTTAAAACACTTTCTTCCCTGGTTGAGTTAGGTGGAAGTGTAGAGCAGGTGATTGTGAAATATATATAGCACGTGTCATATTGGGTGATTGATTTTTCGTTTACATTTGCATGCAATATTAATAAGACTAGGAATCTTTGTGGCTGTGGCTGTGGTTGTGGTTGTGGTTGGGGGGGTGGGTTATTAATGATTTTTATAAATAAAATAAAATATATGCTCTTAAACCAAAAGTCCATAACAGTAGTAACACAACCATTTGCATTTGGAAGCGTCCAAAAGCCGAAAGAGATAAATCTGTAAAAGACGTACTCGTGCAAGCAAGCAACTAATAATAGTAATAATAATAAAACTAGAATATATGGTCTATACATATATATTATAGTTTTATAATAAATAATTAGATGTTTAAATATTTTCCAGCCTACCAGACTATTTTTTAATAAGATTTTTATATAAAGGTAGTACAATGGTGATATTTTTGGTTTGTTTTGTTTTACCATGGCTGACATAAATGCTGACAATTGCCTTTATCTAATCAATTCTTTAAACTGTCATCTAAAAATTTCAGTTATGTCCATTCTTTAGAACCGAACACCCTAATTTCAACTAAAAACTGACCCTTCCATATTTAATTTTTGATTTTTATTTTCGCGGTACATTTTAAATATATATAAACCAACCTCATATATAAACACTCGATATTAAAATTAACTTAAAAACCTCGTATCCATTAATATTATATATGTCAGGTCAACTTTAACAAAATGTAATGACAAAATTAAAGCAGTAAAGTGAGCAGATCAGTTTCCTTTTCAAGTTCCGACATTTAAAGAATAATAATTAAGAAATATAAAAAGAGCTAACCAAAGATTACACACAATTTTATACAGTACGCTACGCGGGGGGGCACACTTTGAGACTTGGACCTTGGGGGTGGGGTTAAGTAACACGGGTGGCAAGAGTTAAATGTAAGTACATTTAAACTGCTACCTACAACCCCCATTAACGAGGACAAATTGCAACAATTATTAGTGTTATGTTGATGGGGGCGGGCGGGCGGCGCTAAAGAGAAAGGGGTTTGGTTTGGTTGAAACCCTATTGGCTTTTCTATCTACATAATAATAATAATGTGAGAGCGAGAGTTGATGACGAACCAACCAACCAACCAACCAACCAACCCATCTAAGAACCCGGAACGTTGAGATTCTGGAATAGCTCCGGCAGGTGAGCATTGGTAAGTTTAGTCCTCTTGCTGATTTCGTGCTTCTTCTTCTTGGGCTTCGGCTTTGGACCCATGCCATGAACCTGCGCCATGGCCCTCCTCTTCGCTGTGTTCGTGGCCGGCTTCATGCCGTTCTTCTGCAGATCCTTCTCAATGTCAATCATATCCCGCGGCAGTTCGATTCCACGGAACAGCTGCTTCAGGTCGTCATCAACCTTTATAGGCACGCGGGGGTCATTCGGATACGCTATGTCCTCTTGCGAATCAAAATTTGATAACAGCCAGATTTGACCAGCAGCCTTGAGAGCCTACACAAACACAAAACACCACAGCTCGTCTCTATCTATCTATCTATCTATCTAGTACAGGAAAATCAAAAATTTGAGGCGGCTTTTAACTTGAAGACAATTCTCAAGTACTCGGCTAACACACTGAGTCATTCCGTGTCGCTTCACAGGGCAAATACGAGAGAGCATTTGTCCTTATGGTTAGGCACATAATTTATGCATCTAATTGAAGAAATTCCTTTTGCAACCAAAGTCCGTAATGGAACTGCTATATGCTTTGGCATGTTTCTACTTCTCATAACTATTAACTGCGAAAAAGATCTCTCAAGTAATTGGCAAACCAATGGGCAAAATGACCTTTGAATTATTTTTTTTTTCCTACAAATTGATTTCTAACAAAGAATTAAAACTGGAATTTAATATTGGGCGAACCTGTAGATCCTCCATGACAGTTGGGTAGGCATCCTTGAGATCAATGACAGCAATGCCCTCTGGAAATTTACGTACTAAGACTAGCAGTTGATTCTTGTCCTTCACGTCATGTTTGGACTGTGAAAAATAAAAGATAAAACGTAACTTTCCCTGAACATATTAAACTTTTTCTTTCTCACTGCAGAACAGGAGAGAAGGGACAAACAGGCAGTCAATAAATGAAGGGGTAAAACAAATCCACTTGTCACCAGGTTTCCAGGTAAAAGATAAGGATTCACCTTGTAAGAAAAACACCTCCCATCATAATTCACTTTCGGGTTATTCCTCAAACTGTCAAAGACAGCCTTGTTCGCGTTCGCATCAACATAACATGCTTCATTTATTTGATCTGGTGTGAATGCTTGCCTTGTCTGCAGAACAAGGAACACAAAAATAATCAAGGTGTGTTTAATATCTTAACAAATGATTCCACAAATAATTGTGAGGCAAAATTAACAAAATTGACTTCCCAAACACCCTTAGCTGCCACAGGCATCCAACAGGTGTGGGTCAGTTGTCCAGCAGGCATCTTTATGCATCACCAGCAGAAGCAATTTCTAGGTTTGAAATCAATATTGGCACCCTAGCAGGCATCTTTAGTTAACGGTGGCAGAAAAAATTTCTAGGTTTCAGATCAATACAGGCACTCACAGGAAAAATCATATCGGTACCATGTTCTGCAAAATTGTATTTCTCAAGGCTGTAGATCTACTAAAGTGATCAATACAGCCCAAGGAAAGGGCTTACTTAGTACACTGGGTTGGCCCTTCCCAAACGACCTTTCTAGAAGTGAGGGTGAGGCCATGAAGTCCATTGTGCACCATTTGAGGTAGGAAGTGAACCCAGATATGGGCTCTTATCAGTAACCAATTTCAGATCTCCATTTCAAGGCAGGACATGATGGTCAAGATTGTTCTATCTTTCTTTGAGGAGGGTGGTGGCTGGTGTTCCTTGCACAGTTTTGAAGTTGATGGTGGTGGGTTAGTGAGCCCGTTGGAATTCCTTGAACCATGAAATTTTCAGGGAAGGACTCAATTGACATGGATGATGGTGGTGGTGGTGGTACTCATCCTATCCTTTTCAGCTAGTTCTAAGGAATGGGATGTTGGAGATTGCAGGTAAGTTGTGGGTGGGAGAAATGTTCAGGTGTTAAAAGGAGAGTTCAACATATCTAGAGATGACAGTGACAAAGGCCATGCATTGCTTTCTTCCAAAATGTCAGGTTGGGTCCTTTCAAGTATGCCCTTTGGTGGTGATGGTAGATTTGTGGGGAGAGAGGATGATAATCATCCCAACAATCTTTTCTTACTGGCAAAGAATATGAAGCCTTCAAGTGGTGATTGAGGAGAATTAGGAAGTTAATCAAGTTCAGGGACATTTTTGACCAAAAGTGACATGAGTTTGTTTGCGAAAATTAACCTTAGGACAAAAATTTGGAAGCCAAGGCAAAGGAAATCAGCAGAGGCATCCAGGTTGTTAACTCAGACAGAGGTTGTTATGGGTTTTTTCAATTTTTTACCAGTTCAAAATAGGATTGATGATTTTCCTCTGGGAATTTTTTGTCACATCTATAGCCAGCATGGTAAAGTGGGGAGGAAAGAGTTATAGGCTAAGCTTTTAGGGAAGAAGCACAGTAATTAGCCCTTGGTGCATCGGATTTTGTAATGAGAGGGCCAGTTGTTGGGGGCAAGCTATGCATGAGAAGTTTCTCAGACTTCACAGAAGGGATCTATAATACCCCATATTTTCGTGAAGTTGCCACGTATTTTAAGTGAGTTTAAAATACCGAAAAATATGCTTGAAATAGAAACAAGTGACCGAATCAGTCGTAGGGAGTACCCTAGAGCTTAAATACTTAAGGTTAAAGGTATACTTTTGACGAGCGTCTCGAGACGAGATTTATGACGCTGAAAGAAATCAAATTAGAAATAGTTTTCGGTTAAGCTAAGTTGTAGCCTAAAAAGACCGAATGATGGTAAGGGGCTTCCGAAAAATCGTATATATTGAGTAATTTTGAGTTATTAATTTTGGAATTTTAAGTATCTCGATAAATTTGATGTTTGAGGGTGTAATTATAATTAGAGAATTATCCAAATGAAATAAGGATAAAATTAAGAGCTTATGTGATAAAATATTGAAGTTGAAGACTTGAAATAAGGGCAAAAGTGTTATTTGAAAGAAGTTTGGGGTTTTAGTTTGGATTTCAAAAGATCAATTCATTCTAGTTTTGGATTTCAAAAGCCACTCAATTATGACTTTGAGTCTTTGGAGTCCATGACTAAGATTTTGACAAGTGGCATAATGTGATTGGTTGGAGAAATCTATAAAAAGGCACCATGGGTTGTTCTCAAATCATTCCAAGCAAGCTTGAGAGTTGAAGCACTCTAAGAGGAGGAGCTTGCTCTAGAGAGAGAGTAGGAAGTTCGGCAAGAAGGCGGGAAGAAAGCGGCGAAGAAGCGGCGGAGAATGGGCCTCGTCGGAGTTGCGGGTCTTCGCCGGAGTTAGCCAAAATCAATCAGCAAAAAAGCGAGGTAAGTCCAATTTTTTTTTGATAATCATGTAGAGGGGGAAGAGAGGGTCGCGTAGGTTCAAACGGGGGTCGAATCGGAGTTAAAACGAGGGAGATATGGCCGAAATACGAAAACGACGCAATGCTGTCCGAAATCTGGAAGCAGCGCGTGAGATACACGTGCCGAAAGTGGCTGCGCGTGAAGGCGCGTGAGCCACCTTCTTGTGGCACGTGAGGGGTCCATTTTCCTTCAAATTTTCCAGTTATGCCCCTACTTTAATACCCTTCATCCCTATAGAAAAATATTTGGGTTTAGGTTTACCGAAACGCGTGTTCTTTGCAGAAACCTAGGCCGTTTGCTGTAAAATTATACCGTCGAAGAGATAAACCAACAAGGTGAGACTCCTATACTCCAAATACTATTTTTATTTTCTTATGAGAGACTTCTATTGCATGAGACGTGTTTTGTGAAGTTCCTGTATATAAACTCTTGTTATTCTCTTACGTGAAATCATGCTGCATATATGAACTGTATTTTTTCTGAAAAATATATGTTGTTGGCTTTTTAACTGTTGCATTTATAAAATTTGTGTGGCCATACTGTTGTACCTATTTGTTGTTGGCCGAGGGCAAAAGTCGGATATCCCCTGAGAGGCGCTATGCGTGCGCCATCGAGAAAGCTCTCGTGAGGAAGACCGTGAGTCTAAGGAACAACGGATGTGGTGCTTGCATGAGTTCTATGAGGTTGGGCCAAAGTGACATGGTTAGGGACCTTCCGAGAGGCGCTATGTGTGCGCCATTGAGAAAACTCTCGTTGGAGGAGGCTAACGTGTTCACAAGGCACTTCGGAGTAGTTCTCATTGTCTTCTCATACATTTTATACTTGATCATGCATCGATATAAACTGTTTTTGGAGTTTCTCACTAGAAGATTCATCTTATAATTGGATTATGTCTTTGGAATATTCAAACGTTCCAAGTTCGACGAGCGGCTCTAAGGGAAAGGAGGTAGCTGAAGAATAAGTTTAATTCGCTGTCTATAGCATGTTTAGAATATTTTCATTTATATGCGAACCTATGTATGTCTTGGATATGTTTAAGACGTTCAGTTATATGTTGCGAGAGATGATGTCCATGTAATTCATTTTGTAAACGTCTTGAACAATTTTATGATAAATAAAGCATTATGGTTGTGAACCATATCAGGTTCGATCTAGCTTCCGCATTTGAAATTTTAATGCCTGTCTTAGCTATTCAATAATTGGGTTTGTTAAGCTGAGAAGGTGAAAATTAGGGTTTTTTGGATGATGTGTGATGTATAATAGCTATTGAGATATGAAAAATTTTATATTCCCGAAATCCTAAGTTATAACACGCTCAAGAAATTTGGGGTGTTACAGGATCTATTTTACTTGGTTTAGTTCAGGGGAGAATGCTTTTCAGGCTCCTACATGGATAGAGTCCTTTCTTTGACTGATTAAGATGAGCATTTTTAGGATGTTTACTGAACTTGCCTTCCCCAATGCAACTCTGTATCATCTACCTCATCTGTTGGATAATGCAAGCCTTATTGTAGAAAATTTTCCCTTTTGGTTTTAGAATATGTGGCTCAAAGAGGAGGATTTTCTAAAGTTGGTTAAGGTCAGGAATGTTACATTATGGGCAGTTTCTTTCTTTTCGTATAGCTAGGAAGATAAAGTTATTCAAGGATAGACTTAAGAAGTGGAAGAAGAAAGCCTTTGGCAAGTTAGGGTTGGCGTTGATAGGCTATAGAAGAGACAAAGGTGTTACACCTAGGGTCACTGGATCAGATTTCTTAGACAGAAATTATGCCACTCTCAACCGAACACACACACGGACAAGATTGATAGAACAAATTAAAGAATCAAACTGAAAAGATAAACAAAACAGAAAGTAAAACAAACCACATGAGACAAGAGGTGCAAGAATTATCCTGCTTCAGATTGTCTTTTAGGACAACCATACATCCAGCCTAAGAACCCTCCAAGAGCAGCCTTCTTTGATTCAGAAAGAACAATTGGTACAACTGGTTACACCCCATGATTACAAGCCTTCTCTCAAAATTACAAAAACTATTCTAAAATCACAGCCTTTCCTCTCTCAAAGCTTTCTTGTGAGACAATAGCATCATCTGCTAATGATGCCTAGCCCCCCCTTCCATATTTATAGAATATTAGGGCGATAATTCATAGGCTATTACAAAACTGGTATGGATATTATCGGTTTACCCCCCAATTTAATAGCTAATAAAAGTGAGGCTACCGCCTATCTCTTGTTAGAGATATGCCCCATGAGCCAATTATATTTACATGTAATTGATCATATTTTACATTGTGACTCTTTATCTTCAATCAATTATTATTGCAAGACATTATATTTTTATTTGTCATTGATCGTTGTCTTTATTATTTCCATACTTGACAAAGTCCATAAATCAAATAGGCTCATGGAATATGGTCGTGTATAGAGATGATGATTATGAAACATATTCCTTATAAGCCTTGATCTTAAATGTTCCTAGTCATAGAGTTATTAGGACTGGACACTAATAACTCGGATAGACTAGCATATATGGTGCATGCTCAATTAGGAGAACGTCTTGTTTCATGGACATTGGTGTGTGGACACTAGTGCATATATGTGGGTGCTTATTATAAGAATAAGTACACTGAACTGACCTGCTACAGAATTCTTAATGGTAATTGTTTATTGTCAAATTGGAATTTCTGTGTTGCAATAGTGCAGATTGATCCTTAGACTTGAGATATCATGGTAGTCTTATATTTGACTGGTTACGTTTTGGTTCTTTTTTGGATTCCAATGGAGTCATTAACAAATTATCACTGGGCATAACCTTATCACATATGAAGGCTTGTAAATATCGAAATATGATTCATCACTTATCGATAAGATGAGAAGATGTCCTATGTATTCCGATGATTTCATGACTGAGGAAATCCTTGGCCAAGGTGAGGTGGAAATCCAAAGGTGTTTTGATTTCACTTATTAAGTCATAAATCTGGAATGGATACATAGTTATTGAATGACTAGAGTTTCGTCATAAAACCATACCCTAAATTCAATCGAGACATAGATTGATGAAAGGATTTTACTGTATGGTAATTGCAATTGAAAAGGTCCGTGTTTTTCATCGTTGGCTAGGCATTCATGGCATGTTGCTAGACGTTAACCATGATATGTAGGGTTTTAGAATTAATATGATTAATTCTAAAACTATTAATTAAAGAGTTTAATTATGAAGCCCATGAGATGAGTTAATTATGAAGCCCATAAGTTTAATTAAAGAGTTTAATTCAGTTGGGCCTTCATATAGCCCAATAGAATTGGCTCTATATCTAGCCCAATGGTGGACCTAAGGGGTCACACACTTAGGTCGAGCCCGTTCCACAATTTAAAAGAGAGATTCGGCCCAATATGATTAAGGGTTGGGTCTAAATTGTTTAGGGGATTTCCAAGGCACAACTAGGGTTTTTTAACTCTATAAATATGCCACTTATGAAGTTGGAAAATATAAAAAAAAAAAAAGGGAAAAATTCGGATCTCTCATTGGAGGCGCCTAGGGTTTGCTAGCACTACTCGAGGCGTCGTGAAAATGGTCGATCGTGTGGACCGACTTGGAAGAGTTTGCGCTTGCAACTCTACGATCAAAGAAGGCAGAATCGAAGCTACACGGTTGGCCGATTTCTAACATCTCTACCCTCTAAAACCTCTAAAAACTGCATAATAACCTAACCTATGCAAAATACTGCTACCACTGCCATCAATACTCTAGACAAACTCTAACAAAAGGTTTTGGACAATAAGAGTAGAGAGTAACTCTCAAAGGAAGAGCTGTTGCTCTAAACTAAGTTAAAAGCAGAGACTCATAGTCCTGTAGGAAATGAGTTGAAGAAGAAAGCTGAAATTGACATAGATAGGGAAATAGGATTACCACGTTTTTTGTATGATGTAGATTCATCATCGATGAGGAGTATCTATGGAAGAGGATAATCCAAATGGTGTCATGGAGTTATACAATGGGTCTTCAAAAGAAAGGGTAGTACAAAGGCTTATGTTACCTAGGTTGGACTTTTTTGCCCATCTTCAAGGATCAAAAGAATTACTTGGAACAATTGTTTACGGAAGAGATGTTGAGTGTTGAATGACGTGACATGAGATAAGCCTTCAGGTCCTCATGACTGGCCTTTTTCCTGAATATTGTTGGAGGGTAACAGGGATCCTATCAATGCTTTCTCTAGTTCTAGTGAGTTCGACAAAATGTGAAATGCTTCTTTTATTGCTCTTGTTCCTATGAAAAAAGAGTGGTGTTCAGTATCTAAAAAATTGCACAATCTTGTTGGCAGTGTTAAATGATAATACTGCAAAAAAAAATCTTGTCAATGAGATTGGAACATGCTTTAAGTGTCTGTTGTTGACTTCCCAATCCTTTTACTATAAAGGATCTCAAATTCTTGATTGATGCACCAGCTCAGATTGATAGTAGTACACCAAGTCTTACTGGTAAATTAGACTTGAAGAGGACTTATAATCAATTCTGTTGGGGCTTCCTCTCACACAAGTCAAATAATACAGGACTAAAGATTGAATAAAGGAAGTGGATTGAATTTTGAATTTTTGATGTCACATTCTTTATGTTAGTCAATATGACTTGAAGGGATTCTTTATGGTTCTAGCCAGTGTTCTAAAAGGCGGCCACCTAGGCGCTAGGCGGCCCCTGGCTGCCACGATTTCCTTCAAATTGTCACCTTAAGTGTTGGGCCTGATTAATTAGGCTCGGGCGGCGCCAAGGTGACCGATGCGGCCAAGGTGATGCCTCCCAGATGTGTTTTTTGTGCCTGATTTTCCCTCCCTTTTATACCCTATCCTCTCGTGACCGTGGTTTGGGCTTGTCGGTCGCTCGACTCCATCTCCATCCCAGATCAAATGGATGGATCTAACATTCGACAGCTGGATCTGGCGGTGCTACAGGAAGGAGACGATGATGGAACAACGGCGAAGCAGTGGCGACGATGGCTAATTGGCATGGGTCGACTTGGGTTGTGGTCGCACTGTAGTGGTCTGGACGATGGTAGAGATCACCCTGCTACTGCTAGGCTCTGATGAGAGCCGAGGATTTGCTAATAACTTTATATATATATATATATGCATAATAATATACATATAATATCTATTTATAACTTTATATACATATAAATAGAGATAAATTTATATAAATAGCCTATATATAATTTGTTTATATACATATGAACATATATGTATGTATGTGTATTTGAGATATTATAAATTTATATATGTATGTATGAGACAGCAATTAAGGAGAGATGGAAGGAGTATTTCACAAAATTATTCAATGATGATGGGGACGCAAGAGTTAGGTTGGGACATCTTAGTAACTCCGAAGGGAACGTGAGTTATACATTTTATCAACGCATAAGTTCAAATGAAATAAGGCAAGCATTAAAAAAGATGAAAAATCATAAGGCGAAGGGACCAGATAATATACTAATAGAAGCATGGAAATGCATGGAAAAAGAGGACATCTCCTAGCTAATGAAATTATTTAATGCGATCCTTAAATCAAAAAAGATGTCAGATGAGTGGAGGAAGAGTACTTTGGTTCCTATATACAAGAACAAAGGAGATGTACAAAACTATGAAAATTACAAAGGAATTAAGTTAATAAGTCATACCATGAAACTCTGTGAGAGAGTAATAGAGCAAAGACTTAGAAAAGAAACAAATGTCTCGAAAAATTAGTTTGGTTTCATGCCTGGTAGGTCAACAATGGAAGCTATATACCTACTGAGGCGCCTAATAGAAAGGTATCAGGATCAGTAGAAGGACCTGCATATGGTATTTATAGATCTAGAAAAGGCTTATAATAGGGTCTCTAGAGAAGTATTATGGAGGGTTTTAGAGAAGAAAGGAGTCCGAATAGCCTATATACAAGCCCTTAAGGACATGTATCATGGTGTAGAGACAAGAGTCAGAACATGCGGAGGGGATACTGAACCAATTCAAATTACAATGGGATTACATCAAGGTTCTGCACTAAGTCCATACTTATTTGCTTTAGTAATGGATGAACTAACTAAACACATTCAGACAGAGGTGCCATGGTGTATGCTATTTGCAGATGACATAGTGTTGGTGAATGAAACAAAAGAGGGAGTAAATACTAAGCTTGAGTTGTGGAGAAACAATTTAGAATCTAAGGGATTTAAATTAAGTAGAAGGAAAACAGAATATATGGAATGTAAATTTAGTAAGAATGCAAGAGTGGAGGATATTATAATAAAATTGGAAGACCAAATCTTACAAAGAAAAGACCATTTTCGATATTTGGGATTAGTGATTCAAAAAAATGGAGAAATTCACAAGGATATCACGCATAGAATTAAGGTAGGTTGGCTAAAATGGAGAAATGCATCGATGGTGTTATGTGATAGTAAAATCCCATTAAAACTAAAAGGAAAATTCTATAGGACAGCCATAAGACCAACCTTGTTGTATGGCTCAGAATGTTGGGCAGTCAAACACCAACATGAGTAAAAGATGAGCATAGCGGAGATGAGAATGCTAAGATGGATGTGTAGCTATACAAGAAAAGATAAAATTAGAAATGAGGTTATTTGTAATAAGATAGGAATAGTGCCAATCGAGGAGAAAATGAGAGAGATTAGACTAAGATGGTTTGATCATGTGAAAAGGAGACCAAGAGACGCTCCTGTGAAGAGAGTTGATGAAATGGAGCAATTAGTCAAAAAAAGAGGTAGAGGCAGACCCAAGAAGGCTTTGGGAGAGACATTAAAGTTTAATATGAAGTATATGGGCCTAAATGAAGATATGATAAAAGACAGAAATACATGAAAATCTAGAATTCATGTAGCCGACCCCACATAGTGGGATAAAAGCTGGATATGTTGTTGTTGTTTAATTTTTTTATGCACTGCCTAGGCGGCCTAGGAGCTAGGCCCCAGCCTGGCGCCCGACTAGCGCCTAGCATCTTTTAGAACACTGGTTCTAGCAAGGGAACCATTGGTCTCCCTTCCGCTTTATCATAGTTATAGAGGTCTGCAGTTTAATATTGGCTAAGGTCAAGGCAGAGATTTTGTGGTAGGAATGAGAAGAAATTGAGATTTTAGTTTCTCACTTTCCTTTTGTAGATGAGACTCATGAGATTGCTCTTTTGAACTGATTTCAGATTTGGACACCAATCTTGACAAAAAGTGAAATTACCTTAACGTTGGGATGATGGTAGTGAGTTTTTAGCTTCTTGCAAGGTTGTAGAGTTGGTTTGATGCTTTTATCCAATTTGAAGTAGCCTTTAGGGGTTTTTCTTTTTGTCCAAAGCTAAGGTTGCTTGGGATAGAGTTGGCCTGTTTTAAAAGCAATACCTATCTAAAGGGGGTAGGCTCATCGTTATTAGAAGCACAGTCTCCCATTTTCCCAATTAAATGACCTCTCTATCCAACATTCTTGTGTTTGTGGCAAATAGACAGGGGAAGCTCCCAAGAGATTTCATTAGGAGTATTATGAGAAGATATTCTTTATGAGTACTATTAAGGATAAGTAAAGATCCATTTGATGATTTAGGAAAAGGTTTATTAACTTGTATGCCTTGGGGCCCAGCTATTTGTAAGCTTAACAACAATAGTCACACAACTTAATCTCACTAGGTAGGGTTATTAACATGAATTTTAGATCCCCATCCATTTCTACATTCGTAAGCTTGACCTTCCAACAAACTCCCTTCAGATAAGTGGCTTTAAGGCTTTAAGTATGGCTCCTCAAAGTGAAAGTGGACTAAAAGCGAGTCAAGAAATCATATGGTTGCAAGTTATGATGGGGTGTTGTAAGTCCTTGCGTAGTTTCCTTTTGGTTTATCCTTTTACCTTTTCAAGGACAGCACCACTTAGTCTGCATGTTCAGATTTAATCCCCATGGATAGCAAGATAGATTTGATAACTTTTGATGCCAGGGTTTAAGATAAAAAAAGGTCGGGCTAGGAGGACAGTAGGTTGATTTGGTGTCCATCTAGTAGGGAAACTTTCTATGTTTGCCCATTCTATCTTGCTATGTTGAATTAGCAAGATAATGTCTCCAGGTCCCTTTCCAATGATAGGCCTTTTATGTTTGGACTAACCCATGGTTCTATCCTTATTATTTATAATTTGGAAAACGGGAATAGGTGATAGTAGATTGGTGTTCATGTGCAGGTGAGGTGGTGAATTTGTGGATTATTTTACATCTCCATTATCTGACAGCCCAAGGAGTGGAGTCTATTTTTGTCAACTTCTAGTCCACAATGGGCCATGCCATGCTTCATGTCGGACTTCAAATTCACATAGAGAACGTGCTGCTCAATCACAGATCAGAGGTTCCCCCCTGACGACGAAGCTTGCAGCGCAAACGTAATAGCAGAGTGTTTGAAAGCATGGAGCATTCAATTTATTGATTAAAGGGAACTATCTGTAATTCTGTACTTCACTTTTTGTGGTTAAGGAGAATATTCCTTTTAGTCTTGTTTCTTTTCTTCATTTCCTCACGAAAACAGGAATTCTGTTTTTCCTATCTTCCTTGCAAGTTCCCTTTTCTAGTGTTCAATATTATTCATATCTGACAAAAGAAACAAATGCACATTAGGAATAACAGATGGTTAGTTCCTAACATATAACAAGTATGTTTTATTTATTTATTTTTCAAAAAAGTACAAAAATTCACAGCCCCAGGATCAGCAAGCACAAGAAATGTGGACATAACAATTGGCGTACCACAGTGAGAATGTGGCAATGAGATTTCTATTAACTTCTGTTTTCTTTCTTTCTTTCCTCCATTTTTTTTTTTTTTGCTAACTGAACTTCGATTCAAAATTTATTTTCAACAGAAGAAATTAAGCAGCCAGCAACAAATCCTGACAGTCAAATAGCCTTAGATATCAGTCATCGGAAGGATAGAAAAAAATATGGAAGACAAAAGTGACTTGCTCCCAAGAAAAGAAAACCATGCAACAAAGCAGATGGGTAAGAAAGAGGTGAGGGAGATTCATACCTCTAACAGCAAGTCTATTACACGCTTGATCTGAGCTCCTACAGGGGCTTTCCGGATACTGTTGATGTGTTGTAGTCTCTCTGTATCATTTGAGAATTTAACTGCTGGAGCTGGGGATTTTGCATTGATTGAAGATGTACCTACAGGTGTGGCCTTCAGGTTTGCCACAGACCTAGAAGATCCAGCTTTCGATGCAATGCTTGTAAGAGTTGACTGGCACTTCTCTTGCTGCTTCTTGAATTTACTTAAACTTTCTTGCAAAGACGCCATCTGTACAATGCAACGCCAAACAGAATTAACATAGAATGATAAACCAAGTTAAAAGAGCCCAACTTCCAGTTGAGAAAGCTGAGCAGCAATAGTAAATTAGGTCTAACCTAATAATTAGACAAATATACACATACAAATGCACATATATAGATCATGCATTTATATGAATCAAGAAAGACTTGACAGTACACTTAACTATGACTTACGACCTAATTACAAATTTAGAGGAATAAAACCGTTAAATATAAAGCATATCATTCTATGAAAATCTACTTCCATATTAACCAAACAATCATCTGGCCAACAGTCTATTTCCATCATGCAACAAGGGAAGGTGAAGGCATGGGACAAGTTGAACATATGGCCATTCAGTGGATGAATTAAGGATGGAGATAAATAAAAGAAATTTGTATGAAAACTAATTCATCTAAATGATTTCTATGCAGAATCACAAAATTGCATCGCACCATCTGTTTCTTGCCAATATGCATCCTTAAAATTAGGTGCACCATTTGGGTCATTCCTAACTCTCTCATATAGAATTTCTAGATTAATGAAAAATCAAAAAGAATGAAAGTGAAATTTCTAACTCATTAAAAGAATGAAACAGACCCTTTCCAATTCAAGTATTCCTTATTTTTGTTTCATCTCATTAAGGCTTATTACAATCACTTCATGATTTCAGTAACTAAGAGAAACAACAAATGGTAATGGTTTAACAAGCAATCCGATTCAAGGACATACAAAACTGAACCACAAGTTCATAATCCAATTCAGAGGGACAATCAACGTTTACCGCACCACAAGTACAAGTTCAAGAAAAAGAACAAATAGGCATATACAAAACTGAACGTGTACTAAAACACGAAATATCTATCAACCAAGAGCAATAGACGCAAAAAAAAGCAAACGTATTGTAAAGATGAAGAGCTCTAATTGAAGCAGAAATAAAGATAAAAGCTGTATTCAGTTTCAGTTTTTGCAAGCTCAGAAGCAGAGCAAACTTTTGCATCCACATTTCACTGCTGACAATGACGCCTAGTTTTTGAGAATGCAGCCTCCATTGCCAGTACCAAAACAAGCAAAGAGAAGAACAGGAAAACAAAGAGAAGAACCAAGCACATATGTAAAACCCCAAACCACATATTCGGCCAGATTCACAGAAAAAACAAAAATACATATTATAAAAACAATCTCAGATTCACAACAAAAACGTATATCAAAGATTCAAGAATCTGGCTAATCAAAACCCCAAAATTAACATCTTTAGACTTCAACTCAAGAAACCCTAAATCAAAACGACAAATCTACCTGACCAGCGGGCTGCCAAGTGCGAATAAGTCTAAATTGCGAACGTCAGCGAGCAGTGAGGAAGGTTGTCGGCCTGTCGCGGTTCGCCGGATCAGAGAGGGAGAATCCGAGAGAGAGAGAGAGAGAGAGAGAGAGAGAGAACTGCGAAGTAGATCGATTGAGACTTGGTCTTTTTGCATCTCTACAACGCAGAAGAGTGATGGGCTGGGCCGTCCAATTTTTGGCCAGCCCAGCCCAACTACTTTGGGCCTCTTACCAAACATAATGGGTCAGTTTTTAATTATTTTTTTTAAGGTAAATAATCTTTATACTTTCTTAACTTTAGTTATTTATTGAGGATTTTTTTTAATTTTAAAATACATTTATTTAGTTTTTAAATATTTTGAAATTAATCCCGACATCTCTTAAATTTTAGTTGAATCCTTAAGATGGATAGGAAAGAGAGAGAGAGAGAGAGAGAGAGAGAGAGAGAGAGGAAGGCATTTTAGGTCCAAGAAACATATATATATATATATATATATAATAACAAGTGACTAAACCTGGGTTGGTCCAAAAGTTACGGAGTGAGTGAGACTGTGAGAACACCCCCCCCCCCCCCCCCCCAAAAAAAAAAAAAAAAAAAAAAAAGATTATCCATTTTTAGTATTGTATTTATTGGCTGCTTCAAGTTTGAAACGTACGTTTTGACAGACAGCTTTGATTTTTTATTTTTGGACAAAAAAACATTTATTATTTAAGCTCGGCTTTAATTTAACCGAATGAGTCAAAAAACCAAATTCAACGCCGTTTTCGGTGCCACTCCTAGAAAAGCAAAAGCCCGAGCCAACCCACAGCGACACCAATTTGAGTGCCGGAACTCCGAGATGGCCGAAGGAGGGTCGCCGGGAATTCTTCCCGCCGGTTGGACCGAGCAAATCGAGATCAAGGACGGCGATGAAATCAGGGTATTCCTACCTCTTCACCTCATTTCCCTGGAATTTCTTGTACCTTAGGGTTTCTGGTTCTAGCTCACACTATTCATTCTGAAATTCTATGAATTCTCGCTGTTTATTTACTATTAACGCTTTGGATAAACTTCTTAGTGAATTGATGGTTTAGGAGTTAGGCCAGTTTGATTTAATTTCTTGGTTTGCTGCTTGATCGCATCAGTGTGTATTTTTTAGATGTTTTGGAGCAGACACACACAGCATTTCTTGCTGGGAGAAGATAGGGATGAGTAATTGTCAATTGTATGTACAATTTGGAGAAGTTTGGATTACATTCAGTTCGTGATTATTGGTAAGACAGACAAATAATTATCTCTGGTAGGTTTCGAGGATCCAAGTTCCTGGTCTTAATTAGCTTGGGCGGGGCTTTATTTCATACGGTTGCTTAGTAGAATGTTATGGTTGACCAACAGTTCAAGTATGTTTGTCTCAGAAAGTTAATTTTCTTTCCGATTTGGATAAAATTGGAATTTCATTAACTTTATTTGATTGGAAAATGGAAACTCTTCTCTCATTTCTGCTGGACATTTCTTGTATTAATGAATGGCAATGGTCCCACCCATGAAGGAATGAGAAGCTATCAATTCAAATGCGCAGCGCATTTGGCTTTTTTGTTCACATATCTGACAGTGTTGTCAACTATGTGCTACACTTTTTGTTTTGTATGGCTTTTCTGTTTTCTTTTTAGTAAGTGGGAGGTTTGGTAACACAGTTGGTTTTTAATCAGATTTATTATTGTGAAACTATTTAGGCAATCATAATGCTAGCCGAAGTTCACTGATTAACTTAACTCAAATAGTTTCTTAGACATTTAATAAGGTATTTTTGTTTATCTCAATGTTCTTGTTACAGCTGGCATGCCACTACTAGATGGTCATTGCCAAAATTATGTTTGTGAAGTTGGTTAGGATACTAATTGTTTTGTAATACAAGTCTTTGCTTCAATCTAGATAGTTTTTACTTTTTAGGGTAAATCACCCAAAATTATTTTAGAACCAACTTTTAATTTTTTTCAATAGTATACCTTAAATTTTAGTTCCAATTGTGGAACACTGTTACCTTAGTGGCATTGAAGAATGGCTGATTGGGCGATGAAGTTGGGGGGGGAGGGGGGAGGGAACTAGTGGTGGTTGAAAAAGAACCCTAAAGCTATTGGGGTTCGACCAAAGAAGCCCAACATTGCTAGGGTTCACCGATCGAACCCCAATGTTCGTTAAATGAAGGTAGGGCTTGCTTAAGATTGAAATGCCTCAATTTGTGATCTTGATTTGCCTACAGCTCTTCATAAAGGTACTAATCGATGTACTGCTCATCCTATTTTGAATGTTGTTAGTTATGGCTCTATGTCCCCTGAATATGCTGCTTTTGTATCCTTTTTAATTTATTTATCTATTTTTAAGATTGTTATAGAATCCCTTTTTCATTCGAGATGGAGAGATGCTGTGGTTGAAGAAATTTCTTTTGGTGTTAGTGTCCTAATGCTAGATTTAGATAATATCTAGTGTGTGTGTTAGGCCTAATAATATAATTTTACATATTAATAAATAGTTATATCTTCATTTATACCTCTCCAATTATATATGAATGAGTCTCTAGATGTTCTGATGATCTTATTTTTAAACTGTTAAGAATATGTGATAAAGATTTATGATACATTATTTCTTAAAGTAATTCTTAGTCCTTAGATTTCTCGAAAGGGGAATATGATTAATCGATTACAGACTGACACATGGGCTACTATCATTGATCAGTATGAGATGCTAATGATAATTGATGGTGACTCACATGCCATATTGTATGAGATGCAGATAGTAGACATATGGGTAGATCTTGGTTGAACATCTATCGAATGTGAGTCATGTAACAGATCACATGACTGAGAGGATTAATGATCTGTTACTCCATTCGATTGTGTAATTGGTCCCCAGATCGGAGGTGACAAAGTTGTCTTATATGCTAGTGTCAGAGATTTACCGTTGCGCGGAGTCACCCGAATATGAGGTGGGAATGTTTTCTATGTGGTCTTTATTCAATAGCGTATGGAGGCAGGTGATCGCTGATGGGATCTATTGACCTCTGACGTGAGGTGAACATCTTATGCAATCTTAGTTGGTTAGTGATTGGAAAAACCTTGGCCAAGATACGCACGATCGGAAATGAGTTTTTGATGTTGGAAAGAGTTCCAATGTATCATCTTGATCACACCATACTAGATCTTGGCATAGTTATTGAGTCCTGTGAGCTTGATCAGTCCATGGCTCTCACTTAATTGAGATGTTAGTTGATGGAATAATTGTAATGCATGGTAATCGAAAGCCCAAATAGGTTTACTAGAAGTATTAACTTAATTGCTGATAGGATCGTCCTGACATAATGCTAGTTGTTACTCATGACCTTTTGAGATTCTTTGGAGAGATGTAGAGATTCTCATTGTAGATCGAAATGTTAGATCGGTGTCAAAGAGTTTGACGTGTCTCGATTGCTACTCAGTTGTGAACTTGGAAACTCACACCCAAAAGTGGGCATAGCATCGAAGTAGTGAATTTGAGCTGGTACAGTGTTCTTATCCACCATTAACAATTAATGGGAATTAAATTACCATTAAGAGTTAATGATTAATTAAATTATCATTAATAGTTAATGGTAATTTTAACGGGGTAATACAAAAAGGGGATTTGATTGCCTTTTGAAAAGTCAAAATTGAAAAAGTCAATTGGAAGAATGGCATGTGGGTTTCATGCAATTAGCTTTTATGAAAAGCCATTCTCTACACTTGGAGAGAGAAAAAGGAAAAATTGGAAGAGACAAAATGGGAAGCTTTGTGCAGGCACATTAATTGCGCTTGCAAGAGAAGAGAAAATGGACATGAGCGGGAGAATGGTTCTCCAATTGCTTGAAATATGTGAATCTCCCACTTGCACTAATGTTATTTTACAACACACTACTGTATCGTCGCCTGGTATCTCATACCCATTTTCTCAAGATGACAATATAGTTGTAACTATGTTATAGCTTAGTCAGCGGGTTTGCAATGTTCTTATATGATGCAACTCTTTGTGTTTGTACGTCTCTACGTGCTATTATCTCTTAGATAAAATTGCAACGTCGCATGGAGTGTTTGGATCTTTGGTGAGACTTGGGTTCCTTGACTTGTGCAATAGCCCAGAGTAGTTGCAATACTTAAGTATCAGCAACTTAATGGATAGAACCACTTCTAGTTCAATGATAAACTTTACCAAACAACTTCCTTTGTAGCATCGAATGCTGCAACACATACGACTTTCGTAATGGATTCTACAGTCATATCCTACATGGAACTATGCCAACTAACTGCACCACCATAGCAAATAAATACAAACCTAGATATAGACTCTCTATCATCTATATCAGACTGAAAGTCTGCATCTGTGAATCCATCATTACAAAGTTCACCTTCTCCACATGCCAAAATCACATCCTTAGTGCTTCGCAAGGACTTTAGGACATACTTCACGACTATCCATTGTTTTAAACTTGAATTAGATTGATATCTGCTCATAGCATTTACAACATTGACGATATCAGGCCAAGTACATAGCACACTCTTTCTTGGAGTACGAAGAGACATCCCTTCAGAGAGTGAAATTCCATACTGAACGGATACGAGACCATTATTGGAATTCTCATGCTAAACACCTTCAGCATCTTCTCTATGTACATGCTTTAGGAAAAACTTATCAATTTCTTCGCTCTATCTCTATAGACACGAATTTCCAAGATATAGATCACTTCTCCCAAATCTTTTATGGAGAATTTATTAGACAACCACAATCCAATTCACATCGTCATGTCAACATCGTTCCTATATGGATAATGTCACCTATATGTAGGATAAGAAATGCTCACACACTCCCACTTGTCCTTTTGAATGCAAGGCTCATCCTGATTTTGTTGACAGCCACAATCCAATTGACATTGTCATGTCAACATCGTTCCCATAAGGATAATGTCACCTATATGTAGGATAAGAAATGCTCATGCACTCCCACTTATCCTTTTGAATGCAAGGCTCATCCTAATTTCTAACAGAATCAAACTCTTTGATCTCACTATCAAACTAGATATTGCCTCCTCATAGTTCACAGGATCAATCTAATTGATTACCATCTCCATATAAGAACATTTCTTGTATCTCCTCCATAAAAAATCCATATCGTTTTAGAGAACGAGACACTCTACCTGATCTACGAGGTCCTTGTAAGATGACATTATTTGGACCAACTGAATTAGGATCGGCTTCTTGACTAAATTCGATCTGTGATTATGAGGATACCTCCTCATAATTCCACTTTTTACCTTATATGGAGTCCAACTTATTTGTTTTTAGCTTTTTGACAAAAGTGGCATGACCCCAAATCATAACGTATTTAAGATTAGGTTATTGCCTAACCCACATCTCATATGGCGTCGTCTCAATAAATTTGGTTAGTGTCCTATAGTAGTAGAAAGAGCATAACTCACAATGAATTGGGCAGATTGGTATAACCAATCTATCAGATCCTTGATCTGATAGGGGGAATTCGTGGGCAGATCTATTTCTCTCTGATTTGAGAGGGAATTCATGGGAATAAGGGAAGATTTGTAGAATAGGGAGAGAGAAATAGAAAGAGAGAGAATGAACGAGAAGTGTTGGAAGGAGAATTCAGATTTCAATTTCTCAAATCATGCCTTCTCAATGAGTTGGGCCAATCTCTTATACGGCTTCAACTTGGGATTGGCGCCAAAACGGTTGCCAAGTCCCTTCTAGAAGCAGCCAAGTTGCCTAACTATCTACTTACAACTTGCACTGCTTGGAACCTTATACCAGTAGGCTAATTCCCTCCAAGAATTACAATAATAGCTATGAATAGCAACAAAGCAAAAGATAACAACAAAATAGAAGGTCATAGCGTCACAGCCTCGGTACATGACACAATCATGGAGTGTACCATATTCAACAAGGTATGGTTTTTTATGCTAGAAACTCCATTTAACTGTGGTGAAACGGGAGAAGACTGAGATATTGTGCCACTATGCCTAAGATAAGGTAGTCATCAAACTCAGTATTCAAGTATTTATCACCTTGATCTAATCGAATGATCTCAATACTCTTTCTTGTCTTGTTTACTACTTCAACCTTAAACTTATGAACTTTTCAAGAGTTTTAAACTTGTACTTCATGAAGTAGATATAACCATACCTCGGTAAGAGATTGATAAAGGTTATGGAATAGTTATAACTGCCTCGTGCCATAACACTAAACGGCCCACGTATATCTATGTGGATAAATCCTAATGTCTCTTCCACTTTGTCTAACAATGGGTACCTGGTTATATTCTCGAGAAAGTAGGACTTGCAAGTTAGCCCAGGTTTAAAACCTACTAGTTCAACAAACCCACGAAATGCCAACTCACTTATCCTCGTCTCTGTAATATGACCTAGTCTTGAGTGCCACAATTATTTCGAATTAATACTGTTATCACGAGAATGCTTCTCACTCACAGTGGCTATAACACTTACATTTCTATCTCGCATTTATTCATGTAATTCCAAAACATAAAGACCATTTACAAGTACACCAATGCCAACACATTCATTACTTTAATGAATATTACACATATCTTTTGCAAAAGAAATTTATATTATCTTTTACAAAATTCAAAATGAACATTTCATTCCAAACGACATTAGGTAAGTTCAAATAATCCTTAAAATTCTTTACATGCTCGAATATGAAAAGTACAAAAGTAATCCCTATAACTAATGGATCAACTCTTGGTCCATTTTCCATTGTAAGGACAACTCCTCGCTTCTCAAGTGACTTACTTCTCTCAAGATTCTATGTGCAAACACATATGTGAGATGTAGCACACTAATCAAGTATCCAAGAAGCAAAGCGATGACTAATCACATTGATCAATATCTAAACACAAAAAAAGTACTATGGCCCTAAGACTCCATCTGCTTGACTTTCAAGCTTTGAAGATATTTTGGATAGTTCCTCTTCTAATGCCTGCCCCGTTGGCAATGGAAACACTTTCCTTTGTTTGCTCTTACAAATTGATTTCAACGCTTGCAATTTTTTGCCACCTGATTGCAACTCTTGTAATCAATTAGCCAATCTTTAAAGTGGTTATTTTCCAAAACACGAACAATTTGGGTTTGCCATTGGAGAATATTACAGAGTTTAAGAAAAATAAAGGACTTGATTAAGTGGAACATGAAGGACTTGATTAAGTGGTAGCTAAGGGTTAAAAAGAACGTTGCCTTTTCCAAAAATAAGAACAGAGGCTCTGTTTGCAATGGTAATTTGTTTAGTGGTTTCAAAGGTTTCATAGGTTTTAAAAAACTTGGAGATAAGGGGTCATATGATCAGCGGCTCCTGAATTAAGGATCCACATGATGTTCTCATCAGATTTAGAAGCTGAAAAAGTCTCATAGGCTAGGGTTTTACCTTGTTGCTTCCTGTGAAGCTTAGAAAGAGAACCCTAACTGTTAATATGTATATACCATTTAATTAAATTCATAGACTATACACCTATATATATATACAAAATATAATAGGCCATAGGCCACGAGCTCTAACATAAGATTAACCCTAGGTGTACTATATAAATATAACCATATAACTCAACACTCCCCCTCAAGTTGGAGCATATATATCATATGCACCAAGCTTGTTACAAATATACTCAATTCGAGGACCTCTGAGAGACCTATTGAAGACATCTGTTAATTGGTCATTGGAATTGACAAAATCTATGGTAATACAGCCAGATAAAATCTTCTCTCGGATGAAGTGACAATCTATCTCGATATGTTTGGTCCTCTTATGAAAGACTGGATTGGAAGCAATATGTAATGCAGCTTGATTGTCGGAAATTAATTTCATCTGTGATATCTCCCCAAACTTGAGCTCTTGAAGCAATTGTTTTAACCAGATAAATTCACAGATTGCCAAGGCCATAGTACGATATTCTGCTTCTGCACTCGACCTAACAATAACCTCTTGCTTATCACTTTTTCAAGATACTAGGTTTTCTCCAAGCAGAACACAATATTCTGAAGTAGACCATCTATCAAAGGGAGAACTTGCCCAATCAACATCAGAATATCCGACTACTTGAGTATGACCTCTGTCTTCATACTATAGTCCTTTACCTGGAGCTCCTTTAATATACTTGAGAATTCGGACTACCGCATCCTAGTGGCTATCGCAAGGAGACTGTAAAAAAAGACTGACAACATTGACTGAGAAAGAAATCTCTGGGCGAGCGATAGTGAGATAATTAAGTTTTCCGACTAGCCTGCGGTATCTCCCAAGATCAACAAGAGGCTCCCCTTGTCCTGGTAAGAGCTTTACATTAGGGTTCATAGGAGAATCTATAAGTTTACAATCAAGCATCTCAGTTTCTTCCAAAATGTCTAACACATATTTTCGTTGAGAGATAACAATACCTGAACTGGACTGAGCAACTTTTATGCCAAGAAAGTATTTAAGTAACCCCAAGCCATTAGTCTAAAAGTGATGGAAAAGATGCTTCTTCAACTGAACAATACCATCTTGATCATCACCTGTAATAACAATATTATCCACGTAGACAACCAAGTATATACACCTCCCTTGTGATGTGTGTTTATAAAAAATCGAATGATCAGACTCACTACGAGTCATACCAAAGTCTTGAATGACAACACTAAAGTGACCAAACCAGACTCGAGGAGATTGCTTCAACCCATATAGTGAGTGGCGAAGTTTACAAACCAGCCCAGACTCCCCCTGAGCAATAAACCCAAGAAGTTGCTCCATATAAATCTCCTCATGAAGCTCACCATATAAGAAGACATTCTTAATGTCTAGTTGATACAACGGCCAGTGGTGCATAGTTGCTATAGAGAGAAAAAAACGCACAGAGGACATCTTAGCAACAGGGGAAAAAGTGTCACCACAGTCAAGACCATAAACCTAAGTATACCCCTTAGCACCCAAACGGGTCTTAAGGCGATCAACTTGCCCATCAAGACCCACCTTGACAGTATAGATCCACTAACAGCCGACCAGAGATTTCCCTAGGGGTAAAGGAACCAAATCCCAAGTACCATTGGAATGCAAAGCAGTCATCTCATCCACCATTGCTTTTCGCCACCCTGGATTAGAAAGTGCCTCACTAACAGTCTTAAGCACTGAAACAAAGGATAAGGAAGACACAAAAGCACAAAAAGAAGACGAGAGACTGTTATAATTAAGAAAATTATAAATGGGGTGAGGATTGTGAGAAGAACGAGTACCATTCCAAAGGGCAATAGAAAGCAGATCCTCAAAAGGTAGGACCGCAGCAGGTGGAGAGACTGGAGCAGGATGTGAGGTAGCAGGAGTCGCTGAAGTAGTAGGAGACACTGGAGAAGGCGCTGGAACAACATCTCCATCGGGAGGAGACCGAGGATGATGATGCCGATGATAAACCTGCAATGGGGTAGAAGAAGGAATTGGGAGAATAAGAGCAGGAGGACTCGAGGGAAGAGGGATTACCTCAGAAATGGGTTGACACTCGTCAGCAGCGGATGGCGGCGAAACCACCGGGACTGGGATGGACTGAAGGAGGCGAGTCTAATGGTGAAGACAGCGTTGCGATTGGAGCACTAGAGAGAGAGAGATCGGAGCAAAAACATCTTTGTGAATAGTGCGAGAGAGACGGCGTGTGGCGGCGACAACGACGATGGGCCTCCAGGGGTCGATAGATCGGAGGCCGGCGAACACAACGGCGGCGGCTGTGCGCGTGATTAGTGGCTGAATGGTGAAGAGCCACTGTAGACCAATAGTGCGAGCAACGTGAACGCAGTGGGCAACGACGGCGGTGGCACGACAGGCTACGGCAGTCGGTGGTGACCCGACCGATGGTGGGCGGCGGCAGCGGCAGCGGCAATGGCTAGGGTTTGTATGGTGGTGACTAGGGTTTGTATTTTGGCTTTGATACCATGTGAAGCTTAGAAAGAGAACCCTAACTGTTAATATGTATATACTATTTAATTAAGCTCATAAACTATGCACCTATATATATATACACAAAATACAACGGGCCATGGGCCACAGGCTCTAATATAAGATTAACCTTAGGTGTACTATATAAATATAACCATATAACTCAACACTTCCTATTAGATTTAGGAGCTGAAAAAGTCTCATAGATTAGGGTTTTACCTTGCTGCACCAGTGAGCAGGATGCTCCATCTTGGAATGTCCGAAGAAAGGCCTTTAGCTTGCCTAGCTCCTCTGGATTTAATTGAGTAGGATTAGCCTCAGTTGGGTCTCCTTTATCAGCTACTTCCTCTAGATCCTTATTGGAGAGATAGCTTTGATGCTTCATGTTTTTGATGCCTCCAATCCTGCTCAAGACTGCTTCTCTCCCATGCAATTTGAAGCATGTTTCCCTAGTATGTCGTGGCTTCTTGCAATAAGTGCACCATTGCCCCTCACGATTAGAACTACGATTTTAGACTGATGGTTTTCCAGATTTGACTCCCCCTTCTTCTTTTGTTGCTAATAATCAGTGTTGAACCTTCAGAGCTATTCTTTGTAAGCATGGCACAACTTCGGTTTTCCTTACTCCTAATGATAGCAAAAACTTCATTTAAATTAGGAAGTTTGTCCCTACTGAGAACTTGAATCCTTACTTGATCAAACTCAGGATTTAGACCTGCTAGAAACTCAACAATTCAGTCTCTTTTGAAGATTTGATTGAGGGTGGTAGCATCCTCACTGCACACCATCTTTATAGCTTGATAGTGATCAAGCTCCAACCATAACCCTTTCATCTTATTGTAGTACTCAGTGATTGTGGATTGACCTTGTTTAGTAGAGCTTATCTTGGTTTTTACCTCAAAAATCACCAAAGCATCATTGACCTTGGAGTATGTTTACTGAACTGTCTCCCATATCTCCCTTGTCGTGCTTAAGAACATAAATTCTTGCTGATTTCTAGCTGCATAGCACTCCACAGCCAAGACATGATGCGGGAATCTTCCACATCCCAAGATGTGAAGGCTGGATTTGCCTCCTTTGGTGGAAGTCCTGTTAGGTGGTTGCCTTTCCCGCAACCTTTGGGAAACGTTTTGACAAGTTGAGCCCATTGAAGATAATTCCTACCGTCTAACCGATAGGACTGATGAACACTACGTAATTCTCCAGCTACATTGTATTGATCAATTGAAATTATATCTCCAGATCTTATGGTAGGGGCAACAACTTCGGAGGTTTCAGACATGATCTCCAGACAAGTTGAAAGAAGCAATAAAGGCTTTGATGAAAGGAGGGGAGCTTTAGATAGAACAATGAAGGGGCCGTGCAATAAAGGTACTAGGGTTTTAGGTGTATCAGGCTGAGATCAAATGCTCTGATACCATGTAGAACAAAACTCAAAAATGTAGAACAAGACTGAAAAACTTGGTATCTCTTTCTCATTAACTTCACTAGGATTGATTACAATATATATAGGAGAAAGAAAACAATCAAATCCCTATAACTAAGGAAAAAATGAAAGAATTCTAATTACATCAATTACTAATTTACATAAATCAATTAATCCCAATAATTAAGGTTGATTATAATCAATCTCATAGATTGTGGGTGTTAAATAAGATAAGTAAGGGGGTATTAGTGTATTTATTTTTTAGTACATGTATATATATATATATATGCTTGTAGTGTACACTTGTAGGATAATACATTCAATTTATTTTATACATATAACATGGTATCAGAGCACAAACCCTAACCCTAGCCGTCGTCGCCGCCGTCAACCGACGCCATCACCGTCGGTCGCTTCGCTCACTGTCGGTCTCTTCATTGGCTGCTGGTTTCACTGGTCACGCGGCCATCGCGACTCTCTTTCTCTAGATCTGGCTATCGCGACTCTTCTTCTCCAGATCCGACCATTTTCTTCCGGCCGCACCCAGATCTCGCCCTCACCGTCGTCGCTCCTGCTGAGATCCGACCATCTTTTTCCGGCCACCCCCAGATCTCGCCCTTACTGTCGCCGCCTCTGTCCAGATCCGACCATCTCTCCGTCGCCGTTGCTGCGCCTGTCCAGATCCAACCATCCTCAGGTGACTCTAGCTCTGGCCATTAGTCTTCTCTGGTGACTCAGCTTTAGCTTTTGTGCGTCCAGATCTGTTGCTCCTTCTCTTTGGTTGTGTAATCCAACCTACTCCAGATATAATCTGCTCCAGATTGCTCTTCTTTCCGCATCATGGCTTCATCTTTAGCTCACTCTTCATCCACAAGCCTCTCCACCATGTCCACACCTATGACCATTCCCCATTTTTCGAGCACACCAGTTATTACCACAAAGAAGTTGAGTGGATAAAATTATTCCGCTCGGTCATCTGCAGTTGAAATTTGGTTTCTTGGCCATGGCCTTGAGGATTATTTATCAAAGACTATTTTAACTGTTCCTGAGAGCAATCAACCTCTTTGGCGGAAAGTGGATGTTTAGTTATTGAGTTTATTGTGGCAAACCATTGAGCCGACCTTGATACCGATATTTCGACCTCCTCGGGAGTGTAGTGCCCTATGGACTCAGGCTCGTGAGCTGTATACTAGTGACATCACTTGTATTTATGATGTGATTGGTGCTTTGTTCAATTTACGACAGGCTGATTTGGATATGACCACATATTTGGGTAAGCTTCAAGTTTCTATTACTGACTTTAACGAGTTGATGCCCTTTGATACTGATATCAAGAAACAACAGCAACAACGTGATCAAATATTTAATATTCTCTGTCTTCATGGAATTCGATCGGAGCTTGACTCAGTTAAGACATAGATTCTCGTCAGTGCTTCTTTCCCTCCTCTGACAGAGGTATTTGCCAGGTTACTTAGAGCCTCTTCTATTATTGCTAATCGTGGCATATCCATACCTGGAGATCACTCCGCCCTTGTTACGACCTCGATTGATTGTGGTCGTCGTCCTCAGCCCCAGTGTTCCTATTGTAATCGTCTTGGTCACACTAAAAAGACTTGCTATCGCCTACATGGTCGTCCACCTCATGCAACCAGTATTGCTAACATGGTTGTGGGCGCTTTAGAGGGTCAAACACCTATCACACCTAGTGATTCCTCACCAGTGACTATCTTCGAGGGGGAGTATGCTCAGTTTCTTCAGTTCCGGGCAGCACAACAGGCTACTTCACCTATCACATTCTTTGCTGACATTGGTAACCCTACTGCTTGCTTTACTAAGTCTTCATCTTCTCTTGACCCATGTATCTTTGACTCCGGTGCCACCAATCACATGTCTGGTAATCGTTCTCTCCTATCTCATGTTTAAACTTCGCATTCTCTACCTCTTGTTATATTGGCTGATGGCTCTCAAGCCTCAATCACGGGTATTGGTACTGCATTACCTATTCCTACTTTACCATTATCATCTGTTTTACATTTACCACAATGTACATTTAATTTGCTCTCTGTCAGTCAACTCACTCGTAGTCTTTATTGCTCTATAACTTTTTTGTCTGATTCTGTTCTTGTGCAGGATCGGAGGATCGGACGGATGATTGGCACGGGGCTTGAGTCTCACGGTCTCTACTATCTGTCTCTCTCTGTTTCTTTAGTGGTGTGCACGGCGACAACTTCCCCACTACAAGTCCATTGTCGGCTGGGGCACCCATCTCTTCCCAATCTCAAGAAGATGGTTCCCAGTCTCTCTAGTATTTCTTCCTTAGAGTGTGAGTCTTGTCAACTTGGGAAACATAGTCGTAGTTTTTTCCCAAGTAGAGTCAATAAACGTGCTAGTTCTCTTTTTTCAGTAGTCCATTCGGATGTATGGGGTCCCAGTCGTGTCAGTTCACAAGATGGTTTTTGTTATTTTGTAACATTTATTGATGATTTCTCTCGGACTACATGGTTATATCTAATGAAAACGCGTTTAGAGTTATTTTTAGTCTTCACTACATTTTGTGCTGAAATTAGAACACAGTTTAATTTGCCTATCCGTGTTCTTCGTAGTGGTAATGCTCTTGAATATTTGTCTCTCCCATTTAAGTCTTATGTGGCATCCAATGGGATTCTTCACTAGACTGTGTCCTGGAACCCCACAATAAAATAGGGTAGCTGAACGCAAGAATCGTCATTTAATTGAGACAGCCCGCATGTTTCTTCTTCATATGCATGTTTCGCTTCAATACTGGAGTGATGCTGTCTTAACTGCATGTTACTTAATTAACCGCATGCCATAATCTGTCCTTAATGACCAGATTCCTCTTTCCATTCTTTTTCCTCGGGTTGACTTATATTCTCTTCCTCCTCGTATCTTTGGGAGTACATGCTTTGTTCACCATCTTGCCCCAAGTCATGATAAGTTATCTGCTCGTTCCGTCAAATGTATTTTTCTGGGTTATTCCCGTCTTCAGAAGGGGTATCGTTGCTACTCTCCTCAATTAACTCGATATTTTGTTTTAGCGAATGTTACCTTCTTTGAGTCATCTTCTTATTTCCCTTCTTCGTTTGCGATCTCCGATTTTGTGTCTGCTGGGTTACCTTTGCCTATCCCTTTTCTTGACCTTACATCATTTCCATCTCCAACGTCTTCACCGTCTCCACCATCCTTTGCCTCTCGCCTTGATCGCCCCGATCTTCAGGTCTATCAACAGCGTCCACAACTAGTGGCCCAACCAGCACTGACTGTCGTCGCTAGTCAGCGAGAGTCGTCTTCTGACTCATCCTCTGTGCTGATTCGTTCTTCCTCCTCTAGTCTGTCACCTTTGACTTTTGATCTTGACTTCCTATTGCTCTTCGTAAAGGTACTGGCCATCCTATTTCCCATTTTGTTAGCTATGATTCTTTGTCCCTTGGATATTCTGCTTTTGTTTCTTCTTTATCTTCTGTTTCTCCTCCTAAATCTGTTCCCGAAGCTCTTTCCCATCTAGGGTGACGGGCTGCTATGGTCGAAGAAATGTCTACTTTACATTCCACTGGGACTTGGGACTTGGTACCTCTTCCCAAGGGTAAGTCTATTGTTGGTTGTCGATGAGTTTACACTGTTAAAGTTGGCCCTGATGGCCGGATTGATCGTCTTAAGGCTCGCCTTGTTGCCAAAGGATACACTCAAGTTTTTGGTCTTGATTATGGCGATACATTTTCTCCTGTTGCTAATATCTCCTCTGTTCGCCTTTTCCTGTCCCTTGTTGCTACGTTTCACTGGCCTCTTCATCAACTGGACATAAAAAATGCCTTTCTCTATGGCGATTTACAGGAGAAGGTGTATATGGAGCGACCTCTTGGCTTTGTTGCTTAGGGGGAGTCTGGGTTGGTGTGTCGCTTTCGAAAATCTTTATACGGTTTAAAACAGTCTCCTCAAGCTTGGTTTGATCGATTTAGTTCAGCTGTTCTTAAGTTTGGGTTAACTCGGAGTGAAGCTGATCATTTTATTTTTTATCGTTCCCAATCTGACTGCCACATTCTTCTAGTGGTGTATGTTGATGATATAATACTTACAGGGGATGATGATGTTGGTATCACTGAATTGAAGACACATCTTCACCAACAGTTTCAGACTAAAGATTTGGGTCCTTTGAGATATTTTTTTGGTATTGAGGTAGCTCGGTCAAAGCAGGGCATCTATATTTCTTAGAGAAAATATGCTAGAGGAGACATGATTGCTTGGATGTAAGCCTACAGATACCCCTATGGATCCAAATATTAGGCTGTTACTAAGATAGGGGGAGCCTTTTTTTGATCCTGGACACTACCATCGACTAGTTAGGAAACTTAATTACCTCACAGTCACTCGTCATAATATTTCATTTGCTGTGAGTGTGGTAAGTCAGTTCTTGGATTCACTTTGTGACAGTCACTGAGATGCAGTGATCCGTATTCTTCGATATATTAGGGCTACCCCTGGTCAGGGTGTATTGTATCAAAATCATGGGTATAGTCAGATTATGCGATATACATAGTTATCAAAGGCGCGCCTAGGCGCGAGGCGCCTTAAGGCGCCAGTTTGGCGCCTCGCCTTGGCCAAGGCGAGGCGGTTTTGGCGAGGCCCTCGTCTTGCGCGCCTAGGCGCTGGGGCGTGAGGCGCGCCTAGGCGTGCCTCATGAAACTGAGGTTTTCTACTTAAATCTTGCAGCCCAATCGCGCTTGCCTCTCCTCCCGACTGCATCCAGCCGCGCTTGCCTCTCCTCTCCAGCTCGCTGCTCGCTCCTCACTCCTCCCGACTATAGCATCTACCGTGCTTGCCTCTCCTCCCAACTCGCTGCTCGCTGGCCCTCGCTGCTCGCTCGCCCTCGCCCGATCTTCCATTCTTCCTCTTCCTCTCTAGCCCTAGCCGCGCGGCCTCGCCTGCCTCCTCTCTTCCTCTTCTCTCCAGCTCGCCCTCGCCCGATCTTCTTCTTCCTCTCCTCTCCAGCTGCGACCCCCTCCTCTCTTTCTCTCCAGCCCCAGCCCGATCCTCCTCTTCCTCTCTGCCGCGCCTGCCTCCTCTCTTCCTCTCCTCTCCAGCTCGCTGCTTGCTCAATCTTCCTCTCCAGTCTCCAGCCGCACCCTTTCTTCTATTCTCCTCTACTGAGTCTGCCCACGCCACGGTCTTCTCCTCTCTTCCTCGCCTCTTCTCATCTGCTCTTGAGCTCTTCAAGTTGAAGCTGCTAAGGGCCTAAAGCTGCCGCCGCCGCTGCCCACATCTTCTCCTATATTCATAATTTCATATTGTAAGTTCTTTAGTTGTATTTTATTTGTTTATTTCTTGCATTTTTGCTTAATTTATTTTGCTGGCTGCTGGTTGCTGAAATTTGTTTTTAAGTCTTTATAATTTATTTCTATAATTAGGAGAA
This sequence comes from Diospyros lotus, assembly GCF_014633365.1. NCBI lineage: Eukaryota > Viridiplantae > Streptophyta > Magnoliopsida > Ericales > Ebenaceae > Diospyros > Diospyros lotus. The sequence goes on along the minus strand of NC_068349.1, from coordinate 16,698,962 downwards.
TTTTGATGAAATTGGAACTGTGTTGCAACAGCCCAATAAATGTCGTCAACCACTTCCAAAACGGACCCGGCATGGAATTATTTTGAAGCTGATCCTAATGATAGAAATACCACCACATGTAAATTTTGTCGTAAAGTAACAAAAGGTGGTATATTTCGGGCGAAACAACATCTTGTGGGTGGTTTTAGGAATACTAAAGCTTGTCCAAAATGTCCTCCATCAGTAAAAGAAGAGATTGGAGAGTACATGCAAAAGAAGAAAAATAACAGGGATGAGCGAAATATAGCATCGTTAGATGATGATATTCAATTTGGTGAAGGGTATGATGATGATGATGATGAGCCGCTGCCTCAAAGTAGAAAAAGACCCAATGTATCTACCGGAAGTGGAAGCGGTACTGGTAGTATTGGTAGTGTTAAAAGGGCCAACACAAAAAGGTCCACTTGATGTTTTTCTTAAAGACCCAGAAGTTAATGTGTTGAAAAGCAAGGGCAAAGGAAAGCAAACAAGGTTGGGTGAGCATGATTTTGCAAAAAAAGAGTTAAGAGCTCGAGTTTGTAGAAGCTTTGCACGATGGATGTATGATGCAGGCATTCCATTCAATGCAGTGACATATGACAGTTTTAAAGTATTTATAGAAGCAATTGGTCAGTATGGTCCGGGTGTGAAGCCGCCTAGTTACCATGAAGTCATGGTTCCTCTTCTCAAACAAGAGGTGGAAGCCACTCGTGAAATGATGAAAGATCATGAAGAGGCGTGGGCCAAATATGGATGTTCCATTTTGTCAGATGGCTGGAAAGACGAGGGAAAGGACATTGATTAACTTTTTAGTCAATTCTCCTAAAGGAAGTATGTTCTTGGAGTCTGTTGATGGTTCTAGCTATTCAAAGACTGGGGAAAAGATGTTTCAATTATTAAGTAAATGTGTGGAAAAGATTGGAGTAAGAAATGTGGTGCAAGTGGTCACCGATAGTGCTTCAAACAATGTTTTAGCAGGTATGAAATTCATTTTTGTAATTTGTATTATGTTTATAAATAAAACAATTTGAATATTCATTAGATATTTATTATTTACTAATATCTTGTTAATTTCACTCTAAATAATAACAGGAAGATTTTTGGAGGCAAAATATCCTACGTTGTTTTGGACACCATGTGCAGCGCACTGTTTGGATTTAATGTTGGAAGATATTTTCAAGTTGCCTAATATGAAGAAGACATTTGAGAGAGCTGTTATGGTGAATAGCTATATCTATACTCGTTCGGGTCTAGTAAACATGCTTAGAAGGTTTACTGACAAGAAAGAGTTGTTGAGGCCTGCAAAAACACGGTTTGCAACTGCCTTTATCACTTTGGGCAGGATGCATAGTTTGAAAAGCAACCTTAGAAGGATGTTTACCTCCGAGGAGTGGATGACAAGCAAGTGGGTAAAAGAAGCGGGGGCTAAAAAGGTTGTAGAAGTGATTTTGATGCCTTCATTTTGGAACAATGTTGTATTTGCTTTAAAGGTGGCTGGTCCATTGGTGCGTGTATTGCGCTTAGTGGATGGTGAGAAGAAGCCTGCTATGGGATACATATATGGGGCCATGGATAGGGCCAAAGAAGCGATTGCTAACTCTTTTAATGGGGATGAAAAGAAGTATGCACCCATTTTTCAGATTATTGATAATCGATGGGATGTTCAGCTTCATCGCCCCTTGCACGCAGCTGGTTGGTACTTGAACCCAGAATATTTCTACAAGGCTGAACATATAGATACAGAGATCATGAATGGCTTATATGAATGCATTAGAAAGTTAAATCCAGATATAAAGGTTCAAGACCAAATTGATGCTGAGCTTTCGATGTATAACAATGCAGATGGGTTCTTTGGAAACTATATGGCTATTAGAAAGAGAGCTGAGAAATCACCAGGTACATATATATATATTACATTATATATATAATCATTCTAGATAATAGATAATAACTAACCCATGAATTTTATTGGACAGCTGAATGGTGGGCTTCATATGGAATGTCAACACCCACGTTGCAAAAATTTGCAATTAAAATTCTTAGCTTGACTTGTAGTTCATCTGGGTGTGAACGTAATTGGAGTGTGTTTGAAAATGTAAGTGCATTGTACATATACACTTACAATTTTTATTAGTAGTTGGTTTGTTTCATGTAACTTATTCTTAGTATGTTTTTGCATAAATTGTTGCAGCTTCATACTAAACGGAGAAACAGGCTTGATCAACTTCGTTTAAACGACTTGGTGTTTGTGAAATACAATAGAGCATTGAGGCGTCGATATCAAATGCGTGATACCATTGACCCTATCATATTGACCGACATTGATGAAAGCAATGAATGGTTGACTGGAAAACTTGATGAGGAGAATGATAAAGATGATGAAACTGTTTTTCCAGATGACATTGGGGATGGGTTGACATGGAGTAATGTTGCTGCGGCTGCAGGAGTTGGAGAGCCTAGTTATCAATTTAGAACTAAACAAACTCGATCACAATTGGGATCAACTTCGGCTTCGACTTCAAAGCGGCGAGTAACTCAAGAGATTGAAGAGGAGGAAAGTGAGGCAGGGATCGAAGATGATGAAGGCTTGGAAGAGGGAGAAGAATTGAGAGATGAAGAAGAAGATGAAGGGGTGATTGAAGGGGATGATGAAGATATTGACCTTGATGTTGATGATCTCCTTGATGATGATTGATTAAAAAACTTTTTTATATTGATTGTGGACTTGTAATGTTTATGTGTTTGTTTAAAACTTTGCATTATAATTGGTACTTACTACTTGGTAAAGTTTAAGACTTTAAGTTTGAACTTTGATGATGTTTCTAGTTTAGAATTTGCATGATGAATGAATTAACTTTGATGTTGTTAGTTTATAGAATTTGAAGATAATGAATCATGAATGATATGAATGTGTTATTATTGATAATTTGATAATTGTTTATGATTTTACAAGATTTTGAGTTTTTTTCCTAAAAGGTGCGCCTCGTTTCGCAAAGGCGCGCCTCGCCTCGTGCGCCTCGCGCCTCAGGCTCCAGGACCTTTTGCGCCTCGCGCCTTTCAGAACTATGGCGATATACGGATGCTGATTGGGCAGGATCACCTAGTGACAGGAGATTCACATCTGAATACTGTATATTTGTGGGTACCTAGTCTTTTGGAAAAGTAAGAAGCAAACTGTTGTTGCTAGATCCAGTGCAGAGGCTAAATACAGGGCAATGGCCATAACAACATGTGAGCTAGTGTGGTTGAAACAATTAATTGAGGAGTTAGGAGTTACGTAGGTTAAGTCTATGCAATTGGTTTGTGACAACCAGGCTGCAATGCATATTGCTTCTAATCCTGTATTTCATGAGAGAATCAAGCATATTGAAATTGATTGTCATTTTGTTAGAGAAAATGTGTTCTCTGGGGATATAGTTACAACATATGTGGATTCCAACGATCAACTGACTGATTTACTCACCAAGTCGCTTAAAGAGTCTTATGTAAATTATATTTGTACCAAGTTGGGCATGCTCAATATATATGCTCCAGCTTGAGGGAGAGTGTTAAATAAGATAAGTAAGGGGGTATTAGTGTATTTATTTTTAAGTACATGTATGTATATATATATGCTTGTACTGTACACTTGTGGGATAATACATACAGTTTATTTTATACATATAATAGTGGGATAATTGGGATTGATAATTAATCCCATAGATTGTGGGATCTTTCCAACAATATTAATACTATAGTCCTGCACATGCACACATAGATCCCCATATATCACGAATATACCAGCTCATATAATCCCACTATTCACAATAGAGAGACTTAAAGATGAAATTAGTCTTAGAAAGATTAATTTAGATATTTTAAATCAATTGTTCAAACAGAAAAGAAGATTGAGGATAAACAACAACAACAACAACATATCCAGCCTTTATCCCACTATGTGAAGGAGTGCATCCAGTATTTTATGCAATTGTAAATTCCTTTATAGTCAAAAGAGAAGATTTATTGAATGGCTATAGGACCATCTTTGTTGTATTGCTTAGAGTGAAATTGAGTCCAACATATGCAAACTATGAGGTGGCATATATGAAGATGTTATGGTGAATGTGCATCCCTTCAGAAAAAGACAACCAAAAACAAGATTATTGGTGGACTACTCCACCTAACGGGAGGCTTGTAATGAGGATGACAATGATGGTGTTTAGACATCACTCAATAAGTCTATAAAATTCTTCTGGAAACACTTTTGACTCTTAATGCATCTTTTGAAGTTTTGTTGCATGTGCTGCATCATATTTTATTTATTACAAAAATATGTAGAACTAGAGATAAAACTGGGAGTTGTCTTTTCTTATTTCTTTTACAAGTAGAAAATAAACATGTAAAATATATGAACTCACAAATCCTTTTTTTAATAAGATTATTGTTAAACTGCTTGCCCCTTCCTCTGCGTTATTGAACATAATGCCGTAGTCAAATTCTAATGTGATCCTAATACTAGGAATCAAATTTGAAGTAAAGCATTTCTGAACTGAAGTGATAGTTGTTGATTAATTGTGCTAACAAGTAATGCTTGTTAATCTTCTGTTACCCTCATATTTGTAACTGGTTCTGTAGTGTTACTTCAACATGGAAAGTGGAGAGAAGTCATATTCTATTAATGACATCATTCACAATGTTGAAAATGCAAATATTAGCTTGGACAATCCTGAAGGAAGAAGCAAGCATGATGAGAGTTCAGAGCACAAACAAGTGCCAGTGAGTTTTAGATTTGAATATTATTTATTGCTTGGGCTTTTTTTATCTGTTATATTTTATTTGATTGGTATATCATTGACAGCTGGCAATGGAAGAAAAACCAGAATGGTTACCTGAGGGATGGACTGTGGAGTTGAAAATTCAGAAGAGTGGAAGAAAATACAAGGTACCAAAAGAAATTATTTTAATCTTTATGGATACTGTTGAATGCTGTATTTATGGCATAGTTGACCCAGCAGATTAGCTGAAGGCTGATGTATAGCTGATTTGATAGACTGATTTATAGTTGATAGATTGATTTATAGGTTGATTTGACAGGCTGTATTTCGTGCATAATTCTTTGCCTAATTTTCTGCAGTACATATGTTCCACGTTATTATAAATGTAGATTAAAACTGAGACCCTTGCTCTTAGGCATTCAGCCAATTTTCTCCTCACATGGTATCAGAACGAGTGTGAGAAAATTCTTTCCCTTTCCTGTTCCCGTTATGTTATCCCTCTGGTGGCATCTTTCATCTCTTTCCCATTGTGCTATCCTAGCGGTGCCTTTCTTCTCTTTCTAGTTGTGCTCCACCAGCGGTGTTCCCCCACTTGAGAATCTTAGTTCCGGTGTGCATTAGACAATTCCAATCGGCCTATTCTTGAAATTTTGCATCCAGAGAACATTTCACGTGCTCCACACGCCATTGCGTCCATCAAACAATACCAAACCTTCCAGTCTGTTCTGTGATTGTGACATCCACAAAGGTTACTTTTGACATGGCAATGAATTCTCCCACCTTTACCTCTGTTTTTACTGGAACCCCTGTCATTACCTCTGAAAAATTATTGGGTGCTGCTAATTATCTATCTTGGGCTGCTGCTGTTGAGTTGTGGTTCATAGGCCAGGGACATGAAGATCACTTGAGTAAGCAAGCTGAAGATATTTCCTGGTGCAGAGTGTCCAAAATGGAAGAAGAATGATGCTCAATTATGTGGAGCTCTTTGGCACTCTATTGACCGCTCACTTGCAGTCCAATACCGGGCATACAAAACTGGTTATGATGTTTGGGAGAAAGCCAGAAAATAATATACCAATGATGTCTTTCATTTCTACATGATTGTCTCCAACATGCAAGGTTGAGCTACAAAAATTCAACAAGATCACATGCATGCAAACACAAGCCATCTCACAATGCACAAAATCATTTTCACCTCATCACTCAGGTATCCCTCAGGCAGAAGGCCAGAGCCACTTCATCCTAGGAGAGACTTTTGCGCACCTTAGCTTGCGCAGCTCAAGGTTATAGCCAGTACATTGATGAGAACCCAAGGAAATTACACTGAAACTGAATTCAAATTTCCAACTTCAATCCGATTACAAGAAAAATCTGGGCATTCGAGAGGCCCTTAACTCTCCCTAAGACTCAATACAAAATTACTCTCCCCCCTCCCAACTTCCCCCCCCCCCCCCCCCAACTCCTCAATAGAAATCTGTTACGCACTTGGCTCTACCCCTACGCAAATGGCTGGCTGTTATGCCAGCCAGCCAATTTACACCCTTGCCCCTGCCCCTAGCCCCTAGCCCCTTGGACCTTCTTTGATAAATCAAGTAAATCGGGGGCCTATCATTACTCCCCCCCCCCCCCCCCCCCAAACTTTCACCTTGTCTTCAAAGTGGAAAATGGAAACTGTTGCTGGATCAAGTGGTAAGGTTCCCAAGTAGCTTCTAATGGGGGTAGCCCCTTCCATTGTATGAGCACTTCTTAGCCCTGTGAGTTCTTTCCGGTCCCTGGTCGAACTCTCAGCACTGCCTCCGGTTCCACCAGCATCTCAAGATCTTCATTTAGCTATCGAGGAAGCTCCACATTAGCCTCCAATGCCCCTCTTGCCTCCCGTAGCTGGGACACATGAAATACTGGATGGATTCATAATTGTTAAAGGCGCGCCTAGGTGCTCGCCAAGGCGCCTTAAGGCGCTAGTTTAGCGCCTTGCCTGGGCCGAGGCGAGGCGATTTTAGTGAGGCGCGCGCCTTGCACGGTGAGGCGTCGAGGCGAGGCGATTTTAGTGAGGCGCGCGCCTTGCACGGTGAGGCGCCGAGGCGAGAGGCGCGCCTTATGAAACCTAGGTTTTAATTAAAATCTAGGCAACCCAATTCCTCCCCTTTTCTCAGTTCTAACATGTATACATTACAACATATTTACATTTCTTTAGTTTAAGCAAATGTCTACATTTTCTTTTATTTATATTTTACCTTCCATTTACTTTAATACATAAATGTAAATAAGAAAGTACCCCCCATTTGGATTCAATAAAAATATCTAAAAAACCAAAATTCATAAGAATAAGAAAATAGAATTTTGATTTTAGTACAAACTCAGAATTTAGCGATTTTACCACCCCCAAAATACATACCTACTATTTCTTGAAAAATTCATTAAAAATAATTTTAACAATAATGAATATTAGCTATCAAAATACCGGGAAATAGTTTTTCAAAATGAAAACATTTTTTTATATGTCTCCTTATAATGCGTTAATCTTTCAGACTTAGAAAAGTAACATTTTTCAAAATGAAAACATTTTCTTGATTGAAGGGGATGATGAAGATATTGACTTTGATGTTGATGATCTTCTTGATGATGATTGATTAAAACTTCTTTATTGATTGTGGACTTGTAGTGTTTATATGTTTGTTTAGAACTTTGCATGATGATTAGTACTTGTTTGAGTTTGAAACTTTAAGTTTGAACTTTGATGATGTTTCTAGTTTAGAATTTGCATGATGAATGAATCAACTTTGATGATATTAGTTTAGAATTTGAAGATAATGAATCATTAATGATATGCATGTGTTATTATTGATAATTTGATAGTTTTTTATGATTTTACAAGATTTTGAGTTTTTTTTCTAAAAGGTGCGCCTTGTTTCGATGTGCGCCTCGCGCCTCAGGCTCCAGGACCCTTTGCGTCTCGCTACGCCTCACGCCTTTCAGAACTATGGATGGATTGGACAATGAGATGGCAGTATCAGCTTATAAGCTACCAGACCTACTTCCTTCTCAATTTGAAATGGACCATAATAGCGGGCAACCAACTTTTTATTTGCACGGGCAGCCAATGTTGTTTGCTGATATGGCCTTAACTTCAAATAAACTCAGTCTCCTTCATTGTACTTCACATCTCTTCTTTTTAGATCTGCTCTCTTCTTCATCACTACTTGTGCTCTCATCAGTTGGGCCTTCAATTCCTCAAGGATTAAGCTCTCTCAACCAGCTGCTACTCCACCATTGAAATAGGGGTAGTTCCCTTCTCAAACCTCAATAAGGGTGGTGGTTCTCACCCATACACTGCTTGAAATGGAGTCACCTTGGCAACAACGTGGTAGGAGGTATTACACCATAATTCAGCCCAAGGTAGCCATATGTACCATGCCTTCGGTTTTGAGGAAGCAAAACAGCAAAGGTAGGTTTCGAAAGTTCGGTTAAGTACCTTAGTTTGCCCATCCATTTGAGGGTGATAGGCTGTGCTTCTGTTGAGTTTGGTACCTTGTAGTCGGAACATCTCCTCCCAATTTTCTCATGAAAATTTTGTCTCTATCCGATACGATGGACCTTGGAATTCCATGAAGTCTCACCACTTCCTTAATAAAAATTCCAGCCACCTCCCCAGCTGTAAATGGGTGTTTAAGTCTAATGAAATGCCCGTACTTACTAAGTCTGTCCACCACCACCAAAATTGAATCCATCTTGCCTGACTTTGGCAATCCCTCAATGAAGTCCATAGCAATGTCGTCCTGAATTTGAGTTGGGATCGGAAGAGGCTGCAAGAGTCCCCCTGGTTCTAAAGCCATATATTTATTTCGTTGGCAAACTGAGCAATCACTTACATACTTGTATATATCCTTCTTCATTCCATGCCAACAAACATTTGCTGCCACCCTCTTGTAGATTTTTAAGATTCCTGAGTGTCCCCCTATGCTCCCATCATGCCCTTCATGAAGTAACTAGGGAATGAGAGTGGAGCCCTTGGATAAGTACAACCTGCCCTTGTAAAGGAGAAAGTTGTCCACTAGCTGGAAGTTGGGGTATGAAGTAAGATCAGCCTAGAGCTCTCGAATAATTTTTTGCAATCTTGCATTTGCCTTCAACTCTTTGGCTAACTTATCCATTTGAACCACTTTAGGCACTGTTAAGGCCATTATTGTTGCTTTGTGGCAGATCCGAGACAACACATTAGCAGCTTTGTTTTCCAAACCCGGCGATATTGTATCTCAAATTGAAACCCCAACAATTTCACCATCCATTTCAAGTATTCCGGACTCGCCACCCGCTGTTCCATCAAGTATTTGAGACTCCTTTGATCTGTTTGAACCACAAACTTCCTGCCTAATAAGTAATGTCTCCATTTTTGCACAACAAACACTATGGCCAATAGTTCCCTCTCATAAACAGATTTTTTTCTCCCTAACTGACTGAAAACATGACTGAAATAAGCAATAGGCCTTTGCTCTTGCATTAATGCAGCCCCCATACCTTGTCCCGATGCATCGGCCTCAATAATGAAGGGCTTCCCAAAGTCCGATAAGGCTAAAATGGGTAGGGATACCATTTTGGCCTTAAGTTGTTGGAAGGCCTGCTCGGCTGTCTCATCCCAAAAGAAGTTATTCTTCCTTAACCTCTCCATTAGTGGCCTTGCTAACCTGCCATAATCCCTCACAAAGCGTCTATAATACCCCGTGAGGCCAAGGAACCCCCCTCAATTCCTTCACCGATGTAGGAGTAGGCCACTCTAGCATGGCTTGTATCTTACTTCGATCCGCTGAAACCCCACGATGAGATATAATGTGGCTTAAATATTCGATTTCCAACTGTCCAAACACGCATTTCTTCCTGTTGGCAAAGAGCTGGTTGTCCGCTTGTACCTTTAAGACACAACGTAGATGTTGTGCGTGCTGTTCAAAATCCCTGCTATACACCAATATGTCATTGAAGAACACCAACACAAAATGCCGTAAATATTCTCTAAAAACATCATTCATCAAAGATTGGAAGGTGGCTGGCGCATTCGTCATCTCGAATGGCATTACTAGGAACTCGTAATGCCTTTCATGAGTCCTGAAAGCTGTCTTGGGAACATCCTTCGACTTGACTCTAATTTGATGGTAGCTAGATTTCAAATTGAGCTTGGAGAAGACCCTGGCACCATGCAACTCATCAAGTAACTCCTCTATCACAGGTATAGAAAATTTATTCGATATAGTGACCTTGTTTAAGGCCCTATAGTCCACACAAAAACGTCACCCTCCATCCTTCTTTTTAACCAACAAAATCGGACTCGAGAATGGGCTGGAACTAGGCTATATAATTCCAGCAGGCAACATCTCCCCCTCTAGCTTCTCAATTTCATTTTTTTGCAAATAGGGGTATCGATAGGGCCTTACATTAACTAGTGTGGTTCCTGAAACCAGATTGATGATGTGATCCTTCCTTTTGCAAGGTGGCAGCCCCTCTGGTGTAGAAAAAACCCTCTCAAACTCAGCTAACAACCCCCTCTGCATCACTGGAGCTTCCTTTTGAGCTTCTTTGATCTTTGCCGCCATGGTTCCCAACTCTAACAGCATTCCTTCCCCATTTTCCCTAAAGGCCTTCACCATCACCTTTAAGGACACCAAGGTCTTACTCAAGCTAGCATCCCCTTGCAAGGTTACTGTTATGCCTCCTATTTGAAATTTCATTGTGAGGGCCTTCCAATCCACATTCATTTTTCCAATTGTTGCTTGCCACTTCATTCCTAAAATCACATCAAAGCTTCCTAAGTCCAGAGGTAAAAAATCCTCTATGATTTGCAAATTTTGGAGATTAAGCTTCACTCCCTTGCAAATTCCAGCCCCTTGCACTGCTATTCTAGTCCCCATAACTACCCCATATCCTGTTGTCTCCTCCCTTGGTAAAGCCAACTGCTACACCAGCTCGGTTGCTATGAAGTTATGAGCTGCCCCGCCATCTATAAGCACCACCACTGACTGCCCCTCTATGTCCCCTTTGAGTTTCATAGTTTGTGGTGTAGTCAATCCAACCATAGAATTCATGGAGAGCTCAATGACCTCCCTATCTTGTCCTGGCTCTCCTACTAACTCTTCCAACTTTTCTTCCCCCTCCACCTCCTCTTCTACCTCTTCATCATATATCATCATTACTTGTAGCTCTTTGTTTCATCATATATCATCACTAAGGTGTTTGAAGGGTGGGTTACTCCCTCTCCCACTGGTCTGTGGTCGATTTGGGATAGGAGGACTGACTATTGTTAGTTTTGGGGGTTGTTGTGAGGGTGGTAGAATTCCCCCTCATTGGTAAGTTGAAATTGGGTTTGGCATGACCGGTCCTTTGTTCGAACCTGCTCCAACCGCCCCTCCCCAAACCACCTGATTCCACTCCTCTATACATTGAGCTAAGTCCATCATCTGCTCCAAACCCCTTGGCCTCAACACCCTCAACTCGGCCTTGATTTCAGGTTTTAACCCATTTATGAAATGCCCTTCTAGCATGGCTTTCGACAAGTTTTCAAGAGGCGATGCTAATGTGTCGAAGCATTGGCGGTACTCCATGACAGTTCCCTTATGTCGGAGGGCTAAAAACCTCTCCTCAACGGAGCCTTCTTGGGTGGGTCGAAAGCGACTTCTCAACAGAAACTTGAAATCCTCCCAGCCCCTCACCCTTCCCTGCTTTTCCTCCCATTGGAATCACGACAGAGCAACTCCCTCCAAACACAAGGCTGTTGCATCTAGCTTCTCCTTATCAGTCATCCCGGTCACCCCAAAATAACGTTCGACTCTGAATATCCAGCCGTCCAGTTCGTCGCCTTCGAAGAGGGGCATCTCCACATCCGAGGTCGCCTCAGAATCCTGAATGAATTCTGTAGGCTGGTCTCCCATCTTCTCCTTGTTCTTCCGTTCCCGTTCCTGCTCTTCCCACCTCGTTCTCATCCATGCAAACTGCTCCAGCAAGTTCGCGACATTCTTCTCCACCAATTGCATCTCACCCCTCATGGCATCAACTCCCAGTTGTATGCCTTCCATCCTCCCTTCTAATTCTCCTACTCGGTCCGTCAAGTTAACCATTAGGATCAGTGATGCTTTGTTACCAAAAATGATGAGAACCCAAGGAAATTATACTGAAACTGAATTCAAATTTCCAACTTCAATCTGATTTCCAGAAAAATCTGGGCATTCGAGAGGCCCTTATCTCCCTAAGACTCAACACAAAAATTACTCTCCCCCCTCCCAACTTCCCCCCCCCCCCGACATTTTCTCCCCCTCCTCAACAGAAATCTATTACGCATTTTCTGGGTTGTTACACAACCCAGCAATTTCCCTTCTCTACCCCTACGCACATGGCTGGCTGTTATGCCAGCTAGCCAATTTACACCCTTTCCCCTGCCCCCAACCCCTTGGACCTTCTTTGATAAGTCAAGTAAATCGGGGGCCTATCATACATCTATTGGAGAAACTCATACACTTGCCTGGGTAGAGCCACTCCATCCTAGGGGAGACTTTTCTGCACCTTAACTTGCACATCTCAAGGTCATAGGTCCAAAGCTTTCACAGTAACTTTTTTCAACCCCCCCCCCCCCCCCCCCCCCCCCCAAAAAAAAAAAAAAAAACACACTCACATTCAACCCCAGCATGCACACACGAGGAAAAAAAACAAAGGAGCTTTTATTTATCAGTATGCACTATTTGAAGCAAGCCATCTCTTGTAGACTTGTAGCAGCAATATTGATATTGGGCTATAGCATTCATTGTTCTTCTATCTGTGAACAATCATATATGTGTTTCATGGTAACTTGATGGTACCAATGCAAGGGCACCTACAGTCCTATGAGCACACGCCTTTAATTGTTTTGCCTTTGGAGGACTCCTATTATTTTTACTATAATATGGATCTTTTATTCAAATTATATTTAATATGCAGATTAGTAGTGACGTCTTAATCTGAGCTACACCTTAAACCACTATATCCAGAATAAAAGTGGTGTTAAATCAGTATTGTAAAGTTGTCGACTGAATTAATTTGTAGACAAATATGATAATTTAGGATGCTGATCCCTCTTATTCTGGGAGTTTATCAAAAGTCCACGATTTGCTAGAAATCTGGTTGTAGGGGCATTGGATAAACTGTGTTGACTGGTTGATATCTTAACTAGGTACTCCCAATTGTTTTGGACCTTTGGAGCCTGGGGCATAGTTTGGTGGGATTAGTTCATTTACTTTCTTTTTTCAGTTGGTCTCAAGAGACTCTTAGATTCATTTACTTACTTTTCAGTTGGTCTCAAAAGACTCTTAGAGAGGCAGCGTCTGAATCCCACTCCCTTTATTCTTTTCTGTGTTTTTTTGGCTAGCTTATTCTTTTTTGTTTTCATTCTCATTTTTTTTTTTTCTTCCCTTCAGCATTTGGCTAAGATTTATCTTTTTTGTTTCCACAAAGACTCCCATTTGGAAGCATAATATGCAACTCATATTCTCTGAATATTGTGTGAGAGGAACAACTTGCAGTTCATCTTGGGCTTTATGAGAGTCCCTTTCTGAACAAGAACTTTTACTTCTTATTAACCAAATGGAATAAAGAGGTTGCAATGATTGAAATAACCTGAGGCACTGCAATCTGGAAAAATCCTCATCATGAATCTATCTGAAAATTGACAAACTTATAGTACCTAGCTAAAAAAAAAAATCTTGTAGCAAAATATAATTACAATCCTCAGTATTTCTTGGATGAATGTCATACTAGTTATTAATGCTGGTAATGTCATTGTTTCTGGTTCAATGCAGTGTTATGTTGATCCATTGAGTTCAAGGAAGTTCTATTCAAAGCCTGACGTGTTAGGCTATCTCAGTAAGCAATGTTTGAATGCCAGCTCTGTAAGCAATGTAGCAAAACGGAAGCGGAAGGATATGGATGCCAGCCGTGCAGCAAAACGGAAGCGGAAGGATATGGATGCCAGCCGTGCAGCAAAACGGAAGGATATGGATGCCAGACGTGCAGCAAAACGGAAGGATATGGATGCCAGACGTGCAGCAAAACAGAAGGATATGGATGCCAGCCGTGCAGCAAAACGGAAGCGGAAGGATATGGATGCCAGCACTGTAAGTAATGTTTGAATGCAGTATTATCTTGAAGTTATAATTTTCTGTTGTCATGCTTCCGCACACGATTCATTTTACAAGCAATTGCATATTCTCATATGAGATTCAATATGTGTGACATATTCAATATGAATAATTTACAGTAAGTGTTAAATGATATTGTAACATCTTAAGTAGAAATTTAAGTTCTATAATTAGTGAGATTCATCCAATTTGCATCCCATATGTGTAGAGTCCACCAGAAGCTTCATTTATACTTGCCTGCCTGCAGTGGAAACTGGGAACAAGAGAAAGCCTAATTTTTTATGTTACCTGGATGAAACCCGCCATCTTATGTACTAAAATGTATTGTTGAAGAAGCTAGGATGGAAAACATAACAGGTCGTGACAATTAGGGAATTAGCCCTTCATAACATTCCTGGAAATTCATAAATCATAATTGCTCTATATTCTGGTTACAAGGTACAACACGCTTTACAGTTTTTTTTTACTGAATATATTCTAATTTCAGGCTGACTTGGGTGAATTATCTGGAGGTAAAACCCCTTCGAAGCTAGAGGGTTCTAAGAATGTAAAAACAAGCAAGGTCACAAGTCGCACAGCCAAAAGGAAGAAAAAAGGCTTGAGAAAGGAGTCTGCGAAAAAGGTTAAAGATACAAAGATAGTTTTGATAGACTGTAGTGTTAAGTTTCTCAGTTGTGGATCAACCTCTAAATTTTTCAAATGATATGTAGTTTAAAGTTGAGATGGCAGCACCTGATGGATTGCCTCCAGGCTGGAAAAAAGAAATCAGAACTCGAGGGAAGGGAAATGCGAGCAGAAAAGATCCGGTACTGAAACTTTTCTTCCGTACTTTTATCCAGTTTCATCTCTTTCTCTCTCTGCCACCCCAATAAATGTTCCATCATATTTGTTAATACTCGTAAATCTTGCTTGGGTTGCATTGTCAATTAATTGGACTTTTAAGATCTGTACTTAGTCCTCCCAGAATCTGAAACCACTTGGAATCTTGATGGAGTTCTAACATTGCAGTACTACACGGATCCTGTTAATGGATATGTATTCCGCTCCAAGAAAGATGCTTTGCGCTATCTGGAAAGTGGAGACTTCAGTAAGTGTGCTATTAAACCGAAGAAGAGGGGTGAACTGAAATTTTTAGATTAACTGGCTTCTGGTAGTGTAAGCATTGCTTGATGCCTGGTTCACAATTGTTTTGTTGTTTGGTGTGTTTGTCAAAACATTCTCTGTATTTCATGACAAAAATATTCTCAGTACTTCGCCTCTTAGTTCTCTGGTTAGGTTATTACCAGTGGTTGTTGTTTCGAGCGCTGTGTAACACCTTTGTTGAAGTACTAGTGTTAATATAAGGACTACTACAATATGAAGGAGCTTGCGATTACCTCTTGAATCATAATTAGCTGTTAGTATAACAAATAAAGCTCTAACATGCCATTATAAGCACTTTATGGCATGTAATTGCAATCATGTTGCTATTAAGATCAAGATTAGGAAATTTTCCTGACTTGATTAGAAGTTTGCTTAACTGTTTATTGACCTCACATTTCAGAAGAGGGGCATACAAATTCCTCTTCATGTTTTCAAGTGTCCCACATATTTCATCTGCTGCAAAGGAAACATCTTATCCTATAAATGACTGCTTGCTTTCTTCTATGGTTTGTTATTTGAGGGATTGTGATGGATAAAAATAATTGGTTAATTAGAGATAATAACAGGATTTAAGGTTTAGAATTTAAATTTTAGAGATGGTAAAAAGATAGGGTGGGTTCGAGTTTGCCTCCTCATATCTTGCCATGCTCTAACTAGCAGGGCAAGCCTCATTTCCACTCTAATGGGAAATGAGTTGGGAATTCATCATTCTTCAAATAATAATAATTAAAAAAAATTATATTGAATCTTTTTAACAAAAATAAACAATACCATATAACAAATTATAAGAACAATTATTAGGATAGATTTTTACTGGTGAGGAGAGAAACGGATAGACTAAATGAATGTTGAAATTGAATAGTGTTTATATAATTTTTTATTTTATTTATTTAAACAATTAGATTAATGAATTTTATTTGGAATCGTATTTATGACATGGGGCTATTTTATTGGATGAATGGATTATGAGTTTGGATCAGATACTTATATAGAGAGAGGGGAGGGATAATTATATAAATATAATTGAAATTTGTTATTATATACATTTTTCATTAATTTCAATATTAATCTTAAAAAAATATACCTGATTTTTTTTATTTTAATAAAAACATATTAAAGGTCTGAATTTTATGAAGAATTTTTTTTGTAAAAGTAGTTAATACACTTTTAAAGGTTAATAAAAATATTGATTAAGTTGTAAGTTTAAAGAAACTATTTAAAGGGTTTTAAATATCAAAAAGTTAGAAGGGTAATTTTAGATATCTAAAATTCCTTAGGTGAATTTTTTTTTTTTACTTACTATTTCACAAATACATTGGTTAGGCTCACTTCCAGATATGTCCGCTAGCATAGGAACATTCAAATGAAGGTCCTTCCAAATGGATATATTAACAAACATAACAAGAACTTTATATAATATATGGACTCGCTTCTAATATAAGCGATAACCATTCTTACATTATTTCTTAAGGCTTCAAAAGTCATACGTTTCTCAAAATAAACAAAGGGCACCAATAACATACAAAAAGAAATAACCTTTGATATTGACCTTCTACACAAATCTCAAAATCTTTAGGTCAAGGATATCTCTTTACACATCTAAAATTAACTTCGAGCCCCACTAGACCCCCCTTCTACTACATATTTGCCTTTATTTAGAATGACAAAAAACAAACAAATGAGGTACAAGGCTCAATAAGCATATAACAAGGAGAAATAGTAAAGAGCTCGATATACGAAAACATGCATAATATAAGAGTTAAGGAAAGAACCACTACCCACATATATAGAGACCATTAAAATCAGGACTTCTTCATTGAACCATGCTTCAATATATATATATATATATCATACTTTCTTTTCTTATATCAAATCACACATTTCACCATGGAAGATAACATTCACACACTTAGACCATAGCACAATTCCCTTTTTATCAACATAGCTTATGGTACAAATATATATATATATATATATATTACACATAAAAAATGCGGACACAGCGCCTTTGCGAACACACCACCATTGCAGACACGTCGCCTTCGTGGAATATCCCCATTTCTTTTTTCTTTCTTTGCGAACACCCCCATTTTTTAACATTTCTTTATTTGCGAACTAACTGCCATTTTTGTCGTGGCATGCCTTGGGGATATCCACTTACTTTTTTCCACGCAAAATAATAGGTGTGTTAAGATAATATATATATATATATATATACACATGTGCATACACATTCAAGCATCTTCACAACTTCACAATAACATGCCTACACTAACCCACTAGGATTCTAGGCCACATCACATCATAATCATGCATATGACTTTATTCACATCTATCTATGGCTTGTTCATGAATTTAACATCTCATTATAATATTAGAGACATGTTGACAAGACACTGACAGGGTCAAATGTTATCCAAATTTTTTGCCATAATATACCAAATTGAAGCTTATCGAGTTAGGGTTATAACAAAAGAAAAAATGGATCTCAATTTGGACTTCTACATCAAAAGTTATGGTCAAAAGAGTGTAGCATACGCATTGCTGTCAAGAGCTCTGCCAAGTCAACTTAAGGAGAATTTAAGTTGACTTAGGCCAAGTCGACTTGCCAGAAACTAAGTCGACTTAACCTCCTGGACGAGTCAACTTGGCTGAGAACAGACAAAAACGACCATAAGAACTGTCCTCGGCCGAGTCGACTTAACCCACCACAAGTCGACTCGACGCAACCTGAAATACACGAAATGGACACAAATCACCCATGGCTAAACCCCTAACCCCCAAGTTGTCATTCCTTGAAGAAAAGATGGGGGGAAACAAGCCTCTTAGAGATCAAATACAAGACTCAATGAAGCCATTGAATGAGAGCCACAAATTTTTAGAAAAACATGAAAAATGACTCATCTAACTCAAGTTCTTAAAAACACTATTGAAGGTATGGGAAATATGAACTTGGATTACACATAAGGATATAACTTGCATTAAAAAAATAAGAGAAATGAAAATGGATGCTTGTCTTTTTGATGAAAAATCCAAAGAGAAGAAGAAGCACTCCAAAATCTCCAAATCTCTTCACTTTAAGAACTTGATTCTACCACAATTACTGGAAAAAGAAGAGAAAAAGAAGATGAAAAAAAAGGAAACTGTCGAGAGAGAGCAAGAATTGAAGAGGAAGAGAAGAGAAAAGAGAGGTATGGGGGAGAATGGGTTGCATGTCCATTCTCCAACCACCCCACCCCAAATTCCATCTTTACCCCTCACACATAACACACACACCGAACTTACTCATACCCCAAATGGACTCTTGCTTCTATTTTCCTTTTCTTTTATCTTTTCTATATTCACTCTAATTTGCAAGTTCCCATTTTACCCTTAACTTTTCCCACACCCCCATAGCATATAAACCCTCTTTGGACATTTTACATTTTCATTTCATTTCCAATTTTCTTATCCATTCATTTTTCACAATATATATATATACACACACACACATACATCTCATTAAACAAAGCCATCTTTATTCATGGCCCAAATCCATTTAAAAGCCCAATTCATTTTAGGCCCATGGGATTATTTTAAACCCACCACTTCCATTGAACTTCAAACTCTTGGTCCAAGCCCACTTTATAACACATATACATTAATTCACTCATATGCAATGAACCCAAACATTTTATTTCCCACTACTTGCCTCTTAGACCCCATAAACTAGATGCTTTTGCTTTTCATTCTCTTTATATTCAATTTTTTTTCGAAAAGCTTACCTTTTGTTTTATCTCCATAATTTCAATTTCAAATTGTGTAAGTGGAGAATAAAACAAAATCATAAGTAGGCATAAAGTATTGTCTCCTACTCATTCTGTCTCTAAGTGCATAACCAGTTGTAAAGGTTGGATGTTTCGAAATATGTGATGAATGTTTCGAAACCTTAGTGTAAAAGTGTGTTGTTTCAAAACCAATAAGGTGTGTTTTGAAACCTACTTTAATATCTTGTCTCTAAAGGTTATAATTAGCCAAAACTCTATTTCTTAGTATATATATATATATATCAATTCTTTGAAGATAAGAACATTACTTACAGGCACATACACGAGAACACACGTACAAGAGACACAAGATACATACTCATGCACTTGTGAACGAAATCTTTTTGACAAGCTCTCAAAGAAGATCCATATATACAATCTTTGATGTGCATTATGGTGTGAAAATGAGAAGCAAGCTGAAATCCGACGTCTCATTCTTCTAAACTCTCTTCACCTCAAACCAAGAGTTTTGTATAACCATTTGGTAAGGTATTTCATTTCATTAAATCTATTGGGCTATAAAAGATAAGTTTTATTTATCTTGTTATTGGTTGTAAGGTTTGAGTTTAACCTTAAAACTCATTATGGTGCAAGGTTTGAGTTAAGCCATAAAAACTCATTGTGTACAAGGTTTTAGGGTGAACCGTGGTAAAACTCTTGTTATGGTTGATCACTAGTGAAAGTGATTGTGTTTGAAAATCCTTCAAGTGGGTAAACTTGAAGGTAGTGGACTAGGCGAGGTGCCAAACCACTATAAATCTCGTGTGCACATGCTTTACTATTTTACTTGCCTATTCTCATTGTTCATGCTTTCAAAAGAATCGTTTTCAAAAGCTAAAAGTTTCAAAATAAGCAAAACAGGGAGAAAGGTTTCGAAACATACATAACAGAAAGGTTGATTTCGAAACATACTCATTTATATTTTGAAACAAACTCTTTGATATTTCGAAACATAGTGTTCTGCAAACAATAAGTCTTTAAACTACCGAAGAATTTACCCTAATCTAGTTCACCCATCTTATTGGGATATATTTGCCATCATTTGGAACTAACAGTATTGTTCTTCCAACTTTGTCAAGTCTCGATACTTAATTTCATTCATATTATATACTTGCTGAGCCTTGTGGCTCATTTCGTTTATTCTGTGTCAATCTAGATATATAAGGGTAAGGCTACTGTAGGCGGTGAGTCTAGCCATACATGATTTTTGGGGATGCGTAGTGTGTACAGAGTCTCCACAGACAGAGGATCTTGGGGAGTGTTTTATCTTCTTTTGAGCAGGGTATGGGGAAATAGATAGTTGATGTAATTCTAATTCAAGCCACTTTGATTTTGTAATGTATGGGTGGTTAAGCCCAAGATTTATATCATATCAGATGTTATTGTATGAAGAGACAGGTGTTATTTTTTTTATTGTGAATTGTGATAAATGTGCTATTGGGATGCTTTGTTTCCATTTCTTAGTGACCTTCTCAAGGATTGCCTATGCTAGCAGGTACTCCGGGAGGCAGGCCGTGATAGAGGATGCAGCAGCGAGAGTTGAGGCAGTGACGAAAGAAAGGCGGCGAAGGGAAGAAGGACCAGAAAATAGATTGGTAGAGAAGAAAAGCAATGGGAAGGAAAGGGAAAAAGAGAGGAAAGAGAATAAGAGGAAAAGGGTTTCTTGGGGAGAGAGATAGAGCAAAGAAAATGAGTTTCTTGGGGGGGGGGGGGAGGGAGAGAGAGGGGAAAAGTGATGATATGATATGTATGTATTAATAATATGTATGTATGTTAAATAACATATTTATATTATACATATATATATATTATTATATCTAATTGCAAACTTCTAATTGGACATGCTCACAAGCGTCTAATTGAGCCAACGAGCCAAGATTTACTGAGTTCAAGCTCGACTCATTTACAAATTAAGTTTCAAAATTAGGCTTAAGTATGACTCATTTATCTTAACTAACGAACTTGAACGAGTTTTTTTTTTAGTTGAATATCGAGCCGAGCCCAAATGGCTTAGGTTATTTGCAACCCTAGTTATAACAATTGTATAACACCATCAAAATCAAACTAACAAAACAACTTTGCATCTAAAAACTAAATTCTTTATTTTTACAAAAAATCATAAAAAGGAAAAATAAGAAAATTGGAAAATGAAGAAAAGATTTTTTTTTTTTTGAAAATGATGTTCTTCCCAATATTGCCTATGGAATTGAATGCCTACTATTTTTTTATGGCAGATCATCTCTTTCATTTTTGTCTTTTCTCATTCTTCTTTTCCTTTCCCAAATAAGTGAATGCCTACTAAGCGAGGATATAGTACATTGTCTTCCTTATTTTTCCCACTCTTTTTTTCTTTTCTTCTTTTTCACTATGTGCACATGCATGTGTGTGCATGTACAGATTTAGGATGGAAAAGAAACTATGATCAAATTATCAAACACACAAAAGAACACACAAATTTTATGTGAAAAAAACCAAATTGGGATAAACAGCGGGCATAGAGCAAAAATAACATTATGATGATATTAGTACAATTTCAAGGTATTGAGTACCTATTAATAGATCTAATACTCATCTAAAAATATATACAAAAAATGATTTATATAAATCTATATTTTGATCAGAAAATGAGGCATGAAGATAAATTTTTAATTGTAAATATTAAATCCCAATCACAATCAAATTTGAATTTTAGGTCGCAACTATCACAAACTCCACCTTGCATAAAATTCAAATATGTAATTATTCATAATTATTCTCTTTTATGATGAATCACATGATTGGTTCTATGTTCAAATATGAGTTTTTAGTTTTGATGATGAAAAATGTTTTTTGGTTTTTTTCAAATCCTTTATCGAAAACAATTTGTCATCTATATAAACAAACATCCTTGTAAAACTAGCCATCATGATCAAATCAATCTTTATACGTATAGTTATGAAGACTTATATTTAAAAAGATGGTATGAACCATTAGTAAAATGGTTTCAAAATGAGGCAATTTTTTTCAAAGGTTATAAGGTCATTTGTCGATTGGTCAAAGTGACATGTCGATCGTTTCTCAAATTTTGGCCAAGCTAGCAACATATTACCATTGGGCTGTCGACTAACAGAATGCTTGCTCAAGGTATGACCTTTATCTGTTGACCGGTACTTATGTATCTGTCGACTGGCAGTGTGCGTGTTCTAGAGAATGGCTTTCATTTGTCAATCGATGCTTATGCACCTGTCGATCGATGTTAACCTAAGTCTAGTTCAAAATCGTTTTGGGATCCCTCAAGGGGGATTTTAAGCTCAAGCATAAGTAAATATGATTTTGATGATAATAAAATATTTTTATGATATAAAAGTATTTTTTATTTATACAAAATGTAAATTTATTTTGAATTAAAAGTGGATTATCTTTAGACATGTTTTCTTGTTTTGATCATTTATGTCTCAAAAGTTTATGTTTAAATTTTCATATCTTGATAAATGCATTTCTTACTCATGTATAAAGTAAATTTATTTTTAATTAAAGGAGAATTATTTTGATTCATGTTTTCTCTTACTCATGTAAAAAGTAAATTTATTTTGAATTAAAGAAGAATTGCTTTTAGATATGTTTTCTTGTTTTAATCATTTATGTCTCAAAAGTTCATATTTGAATTTTCAAATCTTAAATTAAAGGATAATTATTTTTAGACATGTTTTCTCTTACTCATGTAAAAAGTAAATTTATTTTAAATTAAAGGTGACACATGTTTTCTTATTGTTTGAGAAAGCCTAAACATTTTTTGAATTTCAAACTTCATATTAACATTTTCTTTAATGACTAGTGTGTTTGGAAGATGTATATATATATATATATATAGGGTAAGTATGGAGGCTCAAGGTTGAGAACAAACTTGATAGAGCATTCAAACAAAAGTGAGAAGGTTCGAAGTGCTGAAAGTGTATTAACTGGTGGAATTCTCAACCGTTGGTGACTTGTTTGTAATTGCCTCTTATTGTAAGTTTGTTATTTTTACTCACTTGTTGTGTAAGGGAATTATTTTACTCACTTGTTGTGTGAATGGATTATATTTGCTAGTAGTATGCTAGTGGTTCTTGCTTAGGTAAGGGATTGTATGTTGGTTCTAACTCCAATTAAAAGCTAGTGTTGATTCTCTTTAGTGGAATCTCAAGCTAAGTCATGAGAGAGAGGATTAGGTTCTTTAGAGTTGAACCTCTATAAATTTCTCTTGTTTCTCGTGATTGTGTGATTTTATTGTTATTAATCCTACTGCAATCACCACATATTAAAATTACAAATTTAAGAGTTTTTAAATGAGTTAAAAATTATTAATTAATTTTTAAAAACCCAATTCACTCCCCCTCTTGGGTATTTTTCTAGAAAATAATTGGTATCAGAGCAGGTCCTAAAATATTTGTGTTTCAAATCTCAAATCTTAGGAAAATATCATAAAATGGCTTCACATCTACCTCATGGTATAGTTAAGGTAACTTCTCGCTCTCGTCCCCCATTCTTTGATGGAACTAATTATGGCTATTGAAAAATGAGAATGGAATCCTATATCTTTTCAATTAGCTATATGTTATGGAAACTTGTTAGGGATGGTTTTACCTTATCTAAGGAAGAGGAAAAAGGTTGGAGTGAAGATGATATAAATAATCTTGAAATGGACCATAGAGTCAAATATATCTTGTTTTGTTCTATATTGCCTAGTGAGTATGAACAAATCTCTCCATGCTCCACATCTCATGAAATATGGAAAAAATTAGAAGTTATGTATGAAGGGACTGATCAAGTTAAGGATACTAGGATAAATCTTTTGATGTCCCAAATATGAAAGGTTCAAATTGTTAGCCAATGAGACCATTAGTGATATGAATGCTAAGTTTCAAAAATTGGTTAACTCTCTAAAATTGCTTGGCAAGGTTATCCCCGAAAGTGATCAAGTAAAGAAAATACTTATGTCACTTAGTATAGATTGGCATCCTATGGTTATCGCTATCACTCAAGCCAAAGATCTTGTCATTTTAAAAATGGAAGAGCTCATTGGGAATCTCTTAACCCATGAGTTAGTTCTTAATCAAATGAAAGAACCCATAAAAAAGACGAAGAATATAGCTTTAAAAGCTAATTTTTTAACTAAAAGTGAAAATGAGTCTTTTAGTGAAAATGATAAAGATGTAATTCCCCTAGAAAAGACTTTAAAGAGTTTAATGAAAAAGCAAGGTAAGGATAGCAAGAAATTACTTTCTATTTGCTATAATTGTCAAGAAGTTAGGCATTATAAAAATGAGTATCCAAAGAAAGAGTAGGAAAAGAAATATAAGAAGAAGAAGAAGCATTTAAAATATCCAAAAATGCATGCTTTCAATGCATGGGATGGAAGTGAATCAAGTGAATCTTCCCAATCCGAAAAAGAAGAGACAAGAGTATGTTTCATGGCCTTTGAGGATTGTTGTGCCATGAAAATTGGTTGGAGAAAAAAGGAGGAATTTTTTCTAAAATAAAAATATATATGAAGGAAAGTTTAGCCGCGAGGGAAAGCCTCGTGGCAGGGCTGGCCGAGAGTGCCAGCCTTGCGGTAAGGCTAGCCGCGAGCAGGTAGCAAGGGCCAGCCTGGCGGCAGCCTGCAATGAGGCTGTGCTGTTTGTGAGGGCCAGCCTCGCAGTAAGGCTAGCCGCGAGCTACCTCGCGGCGGCTTCGTGGAAATCCCCCCCTTTGTTAAATTTGACCTCATTCAGTAATCAATATTGACGGCACTAGCCATCCTTGAGAATCGTGCCCTATAAATACCTAGCTACAGGATATTAAAGAGGACTTTTTGATTTCGATAAATTCTCGACCTATTGATTGCATTTTTATTGTTTTGGTGAATAGTTGTTTGAATTTGGCACTGAATTGGGCATCGGAGGGTCTTCGCAGGGGAAGAGTCCCACGAGCCTTCTAACCCATTTTCTGAGCATCAATAGGGCCGAATCCTTGCGGCGAAACCAAACCCTTATGGTGAAGAAGCTTGTGGCAAAATCCTTGCGGCGAGGGCAAAAACCTTGTGGTGAAAGAGCTAGTGACGAAGCCTTGTGGCGAAAGAGGCAGCGACGAAGCCTTGCGGTGAAAGAGCTAGCAGCGAAGCCTTGTGGTGAAAGAGCTAGTGGTGAAGACCTTGTGGCGAAGACCTTGTGGCAAAAGAGCTTGTGACGAAGCCTTGTGGCGAAGACCTTATGGCAAAGGAGCTTGCGGTAAGCATCCTAGTAACGAACTCCCTTGAGGCAACTTCTCTTACGGCAACCTAACTTCACCCGACACCGAGCTCGAGTGGACCCCACTTCATAAATTTTAATTGTATTTTTAGAAACAATAATTTGGCACCGTCTGTGGGAAACACAACAAAAAGCCAATCTTAACACAAGATGCTGAGAGGGACAAGATCAGCCATTTTGGCAAACCCGCCTAGCCCTACCCAAAGGGGCATTCGTACTAGGACGAGAGCCACAAGAAGGCCTAGTTAAGTGCACCCTACGGTACCAAAATTTGTAGAAAATCACCCTAACAATGAAGTGCGTTCAGGGAACTCTCCTATGCTTGAAGGCGACCAGACGGCCAAACTGGGGCATGGAGCATTCATAGCAGGGAGAAGTACACGTGGTTGGATTGAGGAGACATACGACAGGGCGACGAAAACAACTCCCACACGTAGCGCCTGCTAGTCAGGAATAACACTCCTTTAGGCAGTCTTCAACTCCGAATAGAAACATTGTGGTGACTTTAGGGATAGCTCCATCCAGAATCCTACTCTCAGATTATGAACAATTGCAGAAGGATTTTGAGGAGCTGAAACAACAGAATAATGAACTTAGGATGAACAATGATGAGAATACGAAAAGACTACAGGGAATTACTGCTTTGCTACATGAACTGATGTTGGATGTTTACATTCCTCACATGGGATAAGCTGATAAGGGGGGAGAACACCAGAGATCCCAAGACAACCCTCTAAGGACCACACGACAAGGGATAAGAATTGGAACTCTAGGGCTGAATAACCATGTCCCAGAAATAACAAACTCGAGAAGGAAATATGACATGAGGGAAAGAAAGGCTCCCATGTATAAAGAGATAGCAGAAAACACCTACTCAAGAGTTCCTTATGACCCATCTCCTTGCAAAAATGAAGTAGAACAAGAAACACTCAAAGCGTCTGATATCAAATGCCTCATAAAAGAGGTACTAGAGTAGAAATGGGTAGTGATGGGGCCAAGGGAAACTCCCCAGAAGGGGTTTCCTCTATTTGAGGAACTCCAAAGGCAACCAGTGCAACTGGAGTTCTAACTGTCACAACTTTCGGTAAACTCGAGAAGGGAGGACCCAGAGAAGCACCTACAACACTTTGTCGTAGTGGTCGTATTACATGGATGGAATGAGGTCACTAGGTGCAAGGCTTTCCCGCTCTCCCTGGCAGGACAGGCCTAGTAGTGGTTCACTGAATTATTAACAGAACATATACGATCATTTGAACAGTTAAAGAAAGAATTCTTAAATGCATTTTTCGTTTATCGCCCGAAGAAAAAAAGTGTTATATATCTAATGAGCTTGCAGCATAAGCCGAATGAATCCCTGAAGCAATATGTCGAGTGATTTAGAGCCGCAATGCAGGAAGTAAGGGATCTCCTAGTCGAATTGAAGGCGTCAGCCCTGCTTAACGGAATTGCACAACCTCGCTTAGAAGATCCCTAGTCTTCTCCGAGCCAGATTCCATGACTGAATTATTTGACCGAGTAGAATAGTTTATCGTCCAAATGAAAATTTTGGACGCAGGGGAAGATAATAGAAGAGGAAGGGAAGCCCAGCCCGAATCTCAAAGGACTTTACAGAATTCAAAAGATGTTGGGCCATAACATGTGCATACTGCAGACTCTACAAGGCGAGGCAAGAGGAAAAACTTGGAACACCGTGCACCTCAAGAGGTACTTCTAGCTTTACCAATCATTAACCCCAGGAAAGGGGACAAAGTGCGAGACGCAGAGCCGAGCTTGTCACCAGAAGCATTACTCGATCTGGTTGGGGGTCAGGATTGTCTTTAATTTTCCATTGTAAGAAAATCCCCCAATAAATAAAAGAATGTACCCCCTGTATTCCCATGACGTAGGGAAAACTATAAGTCAAACCACGTAAAATCTACATAGGCCCATATTATTTGTATGTGTCATAGAATATGATGCTGGTACAGTGGCTCAAGCACAGCCTATTCTCGAAGGTCAAGTCGCCTAGTGGCAATCTGGTGCCGATGACCACGAGTTGGCCCGGGATCACCAGAACATCTGACGCCTATGCCCACAGACTTACCCAGATCCTTTTTGAGTTTGATGCTATGCCTTTTCGGTTAGACCTAACTCCTTGATTGATCTGGCGCGTAGGTCTCCCGATAAACTCGGATGTGTGGTAGGAATCTCGCATCGGACCATTGGCTAAACCCAGATTCCCTAAGGTAGACTGGCCCTAAAAAGGCAAAAAAGAGGTGAAGCGATCACATGACAGCTCTAACATGAGCTCGTTCCCGAAGGTTAAGTGGCCTAGTGGCAATCTGGTGTCGATAACCACGAACTGGCCCAGGATCACCAGAACATCTTATGCCTATGCCTGTAGACTCATCCAGATCCCTCGTTTGAGTTTGGTGCTATGCCTTTTTTGGCTAGACCCAACTCCTTGGTTGATCTAACGCCTAGGTCTCCCGGTAAAATCGGATGTCTAGTAGGAATCCTGCATTGGACCACTAGCCAAACCCAGATCCCCTAAGGTAGACTGGCCCAAGGAAGGCATAAAGAGAGATGAAACAACCACGTGATGGTTCTGCCATGATTTTGCTTATCAGAGTTAAGTCACCTAGTTGCAATCTGGTGCCGATGACCACGAGCTGGCCCAGGATCACCAGAAGATCCGATGCCTATGCCCGCAAACTCACCCAGATCCCTTATTTGAGTTAGGCACTATGCCTTTTTGGCTAGACCCAACTCCTTGGTCGATCTGGAGCTTAGGTCTCCTGGCAAACTCGAATATCTAGTAAGAATCCCTCGCCGGACCACTGGCCAAACCCAGATTCCCTGAGGAAGACCATCCCTGAAAGACGGACGTGGAGGACCCAATAGTCAGTGTGCTATGATTCGTTTCTAGATCACCGGGTGCACCGAAGCCTATGCCTTCTGGCTCATTGGGATCTCTTGATGGAGTCCAGTACTACGTTCCCAAGCTAGACCTAACTCCTTGGTTGATCAGGCGCCTAGGTCTCCCGACCAATTCGGATATCTGGTAGGAATCCCATGCTAGACCACTGGCCAAACCCAGATTCCCTAAGGAAGACTAGCCCCGAAAGACGAACGTGAAGGACCCAATAGCCAGTGTGCTATGATCCG
This sequence comes from Diospyros lotus, assembly GCF_014633365.1. Classification (NCBI taxonomy): domain Eukaryota; kingdom Viridiplantae; phylum Streptophyta; class Magnoliopsida; order Ericales; family Ebenaceae; genus Diospyros; species Diospyros lotus. The sequence goes on along the minus strand of NC_068349.1, from coordinate 16,670,697 downwards.
TCCCAAGATCACCAGGTGCACTAAAGCCTATGCCTGCAGGCTCACCGGGATCTCTTGATTGAGTTCGGTGCTACACTCCATATAGGGATCCCGTAGTGGAACCTATCCTTGAGGGCTTGGTTTCCCAAAGATGATTTGGTACCTAAGACCTCGGCCTGCGTAAGATCTTCGGGTATTCTGGAGCCCTTGATTGAGTCTAGGTGTAAGACCCGACTCCTTGACTGATATTTTACTCTTCAATTTTGTCTAAAGACAAATCAGAATAGTGGGGGGTAATTGTTGTGCCATGAAAATTGGTAGGAGAAAAAATGAGGATTTTTTTTTTAAAATAAAAATATATATGAAGGAAAGTTTAGCTGCAAGGGTAAGCCTCGCAGCAAGGCTGGCCGCAAGTGCCAGCCTCGTAGCAACCTGCTGAGGAGCAGTGTTGACTACAAGGGCCAACCTCGCGGCAAGGCTGGTCGCATGCTGGTTGCGAGGGCCATCCTCGTGGCAGCCTGCCGTGAGCTGCCTCACGACGGCTTCGTGGCAATCCCCCCATTTTGTTAAATTTGACCTCATTCAGTAATCAACACATGTCAACACTAGCCATCTTTGAGAATCGTGCCCTATAAATACCCAGCTACAGGACATTAAAGAGGACTTTTCAATTTGGGTAAATTCTCGACCTATTAACTGCATTTTTATTGTTTTGGTGAATAAATGTTTGGATCTGGCACTGACTTAGGCATCGGATGGTCTTCGTGGGGGAAGAGTCTCGCGAGCCTTCTAACCCATTTTCTGAGCATCAACAGGGTTGAATCCTTGCGGTGAGACCTTACAGTGAAACCAAACCCTTGTGGCAAAGGAGCTTATGGCAAAGACCTTGTGGCGAGCATCCTAGCGGCGAGGGCAAAAACCTTATGGAGAAAGAGGTAGCGACGAAGCCTTGTAGCGAAAGAGATAGCAGCGAAGCCTTGTGGTGAAAGAGTTAGTGGCGAAGAGCTTGTGGTGAAGGAGCTTGTGGCAAAATCCTTGCAGTGAGCATCCTAATGGCGAACTCCCTTGAGGCAACTTCTCTTATGACAACCTAACTTCACCCGACACCGAGCTTGAGTGGACTCCACTTCACAAATTTTAATTGTTATATTTTTGGCAACAACCAGGATGAACAAGAAGAGAATGTAGGAGTTGATGAACTCTAAGAGCCATTTAAGGAGTTATTTGTTAGACTTAAGTCTCTTAAGAAGGAGTTTAAGAATGCAAAGAAATTCTTTGCTAAGGAAAAAAAAGATCTTGATGAGGAGAATGACTCTTTGAAAAATGAAGTAGAGATCTTACAGGAAAAGATTCTAGAATTCAAAGAAGAAAATGAAATTTTAGAAGGAAAGCTTAAAAAGAAAAATAAAGTAAAAATAGATGATAAAATGAGTAATGCTAGGCATCATGATTATCATCAGTCATGACGTCTAGTTGGCAACACACCATTGGGTGTGTTGTGCCTCTCAAATCGAGGCGCAGCACACCCAATGGTGTGCTGCCAGCTAAATGTCATGACTGTCATCAGTCATGACACTTAGCATTATTCTAATAAAATGGTTGAAAAATTCTCTATCTTGGAGAAAGAAGAATTGATTTTACAAGCTCAAAACACTAAGCTCACATTAGAAAATGGTGCAATAGAGAAGTCTTTAGCAACCTTAATTGTGAAAAAGAATTCTAATCCCCCAAAACCAAAGTCAAAATATCTAAAGAAATCTTGGAAACTGTATAGATGAACTTCCCAACCACCTAAGAGAAATGAAATCAAAATTTGGGTCCTCCTAAAGGGTCCAACACTAAGGAAAATGGCATTCAAGAGCCAAAAGCCAAAGGTCTCATCTATGGATGGGTACCCAAGGCTAAAACTTAGCCTTAGTTGTGCCAATGTGCATAAGATCCACATGGGGAAAATGTTATTTTTGTTTAAGTGAAAACTCATTGTAACACCCCACTTTTCAATTACACAATGAAGCAATATGATTTTCATTTTATGCAAATAATAACCTCGGGCATTATTGGAACCCTTAATCAATAGAAGCGTTGGATCGAACCTGTAAGCTTAATAAAGGGGTTTTCACTAGATTTCCTTTACAAGCATAAGAGTTGCATATGGCTTTCAATACTCCAGAAAAGCACAACACATCACTATAGGTGTAATGGTAGGACAGTCACACACATTCACAATACATAGTAATCACGACTTATAACTTTAATAGCATAATAAGTAAATCCAAGCCTTACATAACCCCTGTTTATACAACTGCGATACACAACTCTCAAATAAACCCAAAGATTACATAAGATCCATAGTACATGGGTAACAGGAAGTTAAACTAAACTTCGGCCTCCTCGTAGCCTTTTTCTCTTTCTTTTCTCGAGTACCTGACACGCTGAGATACCTGGGATGTTGAATATCCCATGGTATGAAACACCCGAGTTAGACAGTTACATCTAAGTGAGTGATACGAGAAAGAGGATACATACAAGCTTACGCGAGATAAGAAACATCTCAGTGAGTAATTCAAGAAAGGAAACAGTTCGTGCATAAGCAAATGAGTACAAAGAATAACAAGAATCTTCCCTTATCACCATTTCCTTGGCCAATCATCATGTCAAACATCTCAGCCTCACCTCTAGGCTAAGCCCCACCTCTGGGCACGTGACTGTGGTCCAACCCCTCATGCGTATAGGCACGGTCTCACCTCTAGGCACAGGATTGCGAGCCACTATTATACTCGTCGGCACTTATGTGAAATATCTCAACCTCACCTTTAGGCTAAGCCCCACCTCTGGGCACGTGATGGTGGTCCAACCCCTCATGCCTCACCTCTAGGCACAGGATTGCCTCCTCGATCATCGTGATGTTCCACCAACAAGTTGTCAATCATCATGTTTAAATTCCAGTCCCATCAACCAGCCACAAATACAAACACCGAGATATGTATAAAATGGGTAAGATATGCTCAAAGTAAGGAAACATGAGATTTAAGCCACCAACTTGAGATGTTGTATGAAAAGCGGAAGGAATATGATATACAAGCCACAAGCCATGCACGAAAGCCATCGTGTTCAAACCCGATGCCATAAAGTAGAAAAGATATGAAAGCAACGAACCGTCCACAATGAACCCAAGAGTGATCAAGAGGAAGCAAGAAGCATGCACAAGAACCACTCACCTTCGAGTTCACCAGAAAGTACCATTTTCACGCAAATTGAGGCTATTTACTGCCAAAACAAGAGTTTTCATAAGGTAAATGTCAAATATTTTTATATGAAAGTGTGAGGATTGAATAAAGGGTAACTACTGCAAAATTTCAAGAAAAAAGGAGGTCGGACACTCCCTCACGTGCCCCAAGAAGGCGCCTCACGTGTTACCACACGTAGCCCTTTCCGGCATGTGAAGCTCACGCGCCACCCCCTGTTTCGGCCATATTCCGATTTCCCCACTATTTCGTCCATAACTAGGCCATTTTAACTCCGATTTGACCCCCATTTTTTCGTATACCTCCCTTTTTCAGTGCTCTACAAGATTATAAAAAATTATGGGACTTACCTCAAGGTTTTGGAGGCCCTTTGCATGCTTTACAAAGTTGGCTCAAAAAATCATTAAGGCTTTTCCTCCCTTGATTTTCTGCGGCACTTCGACCCTTTACTCCAGAATTTTTCTCTCAAAATTACCTCTTTTCCTCACCCTTTTGGAATGGCAAAATCCTTACCCTAATAGCCTATTTATAGAAGTGCCCGGCCAAACCCGTTTTACCATGTGTCACTTCAATCATTACTAATGATTACTTTTATCATTTGGTGCCATGAGATTTGTCCAAGTGTCATCTTGAGACTAGGTTAGATTAGGCTTCATCATGCTATGCCACTTGTCACTCCAAAATTAGGCTACTTGGGTTGAGATTTGAGCCTCATGATGACTCTTTCATGTGCCCCAATCTCATGGTGCCAAGTGTCCAGTCATTATAAGGCGTCATCATGACTCCCAAGTGTTCCATTAGTCTCTTGCCGCTTGTTCCAAAATTATATTGGAATTCCTTTTAGAATCCAAAACCAAATTAAATGTTATTTGAAATCCAAGATATTTTGAAGTTCCTACTTTTTACACCAATTCCCAAGACTTTTAGCCAATTACACTTTTACTTGAACTTCAATAACTACAATTTTATCCTTGGCTCAGAAAATGAACATTTGCCTCAAGGCTTCCTCAATCCCTTGAAATGTCATATTTTCTCAAACATTTGAACTTATCGAGTATTACACTCAAGCAATAAGAGAGGTGAGGAGTTCTATGATTTAGACCTCATTCTCAAAAATAGGATGAAAAGCCAATGGGATAAATGAAAATAGGAAAGGTTTGGTTTTCGGTAATCACCTCATTCCTAAATTCTAAAATTATTATGGCTTGAAATCTAAGTTTGTCAAATGCCTTAAAATGTGAAAAATCATGTTGTGGCATAAAAAAAAATTGGGCTTAATAAAAAAATTCATGCTTATGTCTTGCTTTTATTCGATGGTGTTTAAATGTTTGAAATTCTTTGAGATTTTGTTTGAAAACCCTTATTTCCATAATGTAGATCCAACTTGCATGACCTATTATGATACATATATTTTTGGAGTCATTCAATGCAAGCAAAATTGGTTCGTTTGGAAGAAAAATGAGGTTTTAGACAATTTAGTCCCTATTTTCTAGAATAATTATTTTTTTAAAGGGTCTAAACCTTGTTGATATGTGCTGGAAAATGTTGTCTTGGTAGATGATCTTAAGCACAATCTAATTAGCATAAGTAAATTGTGTGATAAGGGACATAGAGTATGCTTTAATGTTAATTCTTAGGAAATTTCCTAGTGTCATGGTTTAGATGAAACTAAAATTCCATTTCTCTCTCTTTCATTAAAGTTGAATATGTAATTACTCAAATTCTACGGATGGAACATCAAGACTTTAGTAAAAAAACTCACAATTTTCAAATCAAATGTGATAACACAAATATTATAGCCTTTTAAAAAATTAATAATAATAATAATAAACAAAATAAAAAAAATAAAAAAAGGCCGACCCAGATAAAGTCAAACCCCATCTCTGTTATCTCTCTCACTCTCTTCCTCCTCTCACCCGAACACCTCTCTGTCACGCTCTTCCTCATTTCACTCGAATACCCCTTTCTCTCTCACTATTCCGTTGTTAGCTTGTCTTCACCGATTGCTGCCGCTGCCATCACCTCTATTCCTCCCGCCTCGTTCCATATTCAATCTCCCTCTTTGGGCTTAGGAAAATACATATATATATTTCCATTCTTTTCGTTTCGGTGTGTGTTATCTTGATCGTGTCTCCGTCGTCCCGCCAATCACATCCATAGTGAGTCTTTGTTTTCATTTTTTTTTGGTTATCCGTTGTTTCTTCGTATATCTTAACCCTTCTTTGTCTCGGTCTCTTTCCTCACTTTAAAACACTCTTCACTCTCGGCACCCATGTGACACCCCGTTCCCACTTATAGGTGCCACTCATGAACAATCAACTGAATTGCTCACATACCCGGCCTTACGTGAAGGGTAGACTATGTTTCAACACGAAATGCCCTAGGTGGGAACTAGGCTTCGTCATTCCCTTCCCTCACCCCCAGGATCCATTAGCAGATTTGGGCTTTAACCTTACTACACTTGGCTATTTAATTTCCATTAAGATTGCCCCAATTGCCAGTTTTATTTATTTTAATTCTTCTTCTTTCCAAGAATTCCATCGGGCACCATTAAAATCATCATTTTAATCAACCCATTGATTTTCCCAAAATTTGAGAAAAAACTCAAAATTTTCATTTTTCATAAATTCAGCATTTATCTCAAAAACATGCCTGAAAAATTCCTTTATTTTGAAAATACCTCTGGTGCCCAAAATCAATTAAGAAATGCCCTAAAAATCCCAAATTCAAAAATTTTAAAAAATAATTGGCCTGCGGGGCCTGTTGGCGCACTCGGGACCCGCGCTGGGCCAGCCATGCGGACCGCGCACGCCCGCGCGGGGCCTCACGCCCATGCGGTCACCAGTGCGCCCGCGCAGCCCAGCACGCCCCCCCGCGCCTGCTGCCTGTTGTGGGCCCCTACAGGCCACTCGCGGGCCCCGACTGCTGCCACCTTCCAATCTTACCCTTTTTTTTTCTTTTCTTTTGGGTCTCCTAACCCAAAATTTTCAGAAATTACACCCCAATAAAATGCATCAAAAATCTCCACATTTCCAATCAAAAACCATATTATTTTACTTCCTTGGTGCTTCCCACAACACACATAAAAAATGAGACTTTCACCCAAACTTAGGCTTCAACATGCCATAAGCCAATATCTCATTTCAAAATAAAATCAAACATTCCAAAAATAGAATACACCCATGGTCTTAGGCTTTAACAAGCCATTACCAACCAAATAAATTACAACTCATAAATCAAACACAACCAAATAGGCTTCCATAAGCCATATAAATCTCTTGGATCTTCATTCCCATGCTTCCACATGCCATTCCACTTTGCCTTGATTTTTCCCATGCCTTTACAACCTATATGTGAGGGTAAAAATCTCATGAGCTATTAAGCTCAATAAGGGTGCAATACAAAGTAAATATGAACATAACAAGATTATATGATGCCAAATGCATGTAAGTGTGGCTAGGTCTCTTTACCCTCACAACCCACCAAGGTTATAGGCATCAACCCACCATTCCCACCATGTTCCCAAACTACCCTATGGCCATAAGTCTCATGAACACAATAGAACATGCAAAATGCAACATACACATTTATGAACCATACTTACAAGACATTGCAAGGCCACCCTCCCATGGGGCCATCCCTTACCTTAGCATTCTTTGAAGCTTTAAAACCCTTCCTAGCTTCCTTCCATCCCTTCTACCCAAGAGATACTTGCACACAAAATAAATCCATATTTCAAGAGAAGAAAGAGAGAGAGAGAGAAAGATCTAACCTTCATGGCTAAGACACAAAACAAATCTTACCTTTCTTTCCTTTATTCTTCTTTTTCTCTTTTCTTTTCCTCCATTGGAAGGCTTCTCCTTGCAAGCTCTTAAAATGGGAAAAATTTGAGCATAAAGCTCTCTTTCCCCTTTTATACTTTTTTCTAACATTTCAAGAATAAATCCTCACCATTGGATCTTCCTTGACTTGACATATCTTAGCCCTTGATTTCAATCCATGAAAGACTCATTCTTGGCCTTTGGATCTTTCCCTAGTTTATGAGAGCAAATCTCATCCCTCCAAAGAAGCACAATCCAAGTGATTGGCTAGGTTTAAATCTCAACCATTTAAAGAAAGCACAATCCATGTGCCTATCCAAGAATTAATCTTACCCATCCAAAATTAGTCTTTAATTTAATTCATTATTATGTTGGCAATCCTTGCCAACTTTCAAGACTAGATGATGGCCCTTAGATCACTTTCTAATTCCAAGAATCAATCTCATCCCTTGAATTTTCATTTCTTTCCCATTTAAATTAATGAGATTATTTTAATCCATCATGCATATATATCTCTTGAAAGACATATTTCAATTAAATTTTTTGGAGACTAATTTCACCATGACAACTTGAAAGACATAATCCTTTTTCATAGGCATTTATTTTATCTCTCCCATTTTCCACCATAAATGCATGACTAATTTCATTTATTTTGGATTTTTCTTTTAATCCAACACCATCATGCCTCTCATTAAATGCTTGAAAGACTACTTATCATTTCCTTTTGCATTTATTTAATTCCCTCTTTTATCTTGGACCACAATAAGCCATGTGTACTCTAAGACACCATACTTGGCTTCCAAGCTTCCATCTTAACCATCCATGTGGCTTCACCACATTAATCCACCATTTTAGGAAAAATTAATTATTTCTAAAATATTAACACACTATAATTAATTTTCCTCTTCAATAATTAAATTCCCTCATGTAATTATACTCCAAAATTATCAAAATACCCTTTGTTGGACTTCACTATCCAATTTATCAAAATGCCCCTCTCATAGGGCACCATCATTCTCAAGATCTCTCACATTATCAAGGGCATTTTTGAAAGTTTCTCACTTCTTTTCTCATTCTCTTAACACCGGTAACACCGGGTGTTACAACCCATCTCCCTCGTCTTCATTGTGTCATCTTCAACCAGATCTGGCCTTTGAATATGTCGCCCATAGCCGTCCCTCGCGTCTACAACCATCTGCATCCTTGCTTCTGTCCCTGCCGCCCATGGCCTGCTCACTAGCCCCCAAGTCCGTTAGCTCATCTGTTTGTCTGTCCATCCATCTGTCTATTAGCTCGTCCATTTGTCCTTCCATTTAGCTAGATCTACTAAGATTTACCTAGTCCCAACATCCAGTTAGATCTATCCAGATCTACCCAGTACCCAGATCTAGCTAAATCTACCCAAATCTACGTAGTACCCAGATCTGACCAGATCTAACTAGTCTTAAAAAAAAAAAAAAAAACTAGAAGATCATGTTAGGACCCGATTCTCCGTGCGGTGCCTGCAAAGTATTAAGAAGAAAATGTACCCAATCATGCGTCTTTGCCCCTTTCTTCTGCTATGAAGAAGGACATACTAATTTTGCAGCTATCCATAAGATTTTTTGTGCTAGTAATGCCTCAAAGCTCCTGGCCCAGCTTCCAGTTAGTGACTGTTATGGGGTTGTCGCTACTCTCTTGTATAAAGCTCAAGCTAGTCTTCAAGATCCTATTTACGGCTGTGTATCCTACATTTTTTTCCTCTAACAACAGGTTGTCGATCTTCAATTTCATCTAGCTTTATTGGAGGAATTAGTATTTACAAACTCTTATGAAAATCCTCATAATGTTCAAAATCGGTTTCACCCAGAAATTCTTTAAACCCATATTTTAATAATGGATCTTTCTTCGTGGATGATCCAAACCCTATTTGGAATTTTGAAAACCAGTCATCCCAGAAGAAAATGTCATTTCCTTATTTTTAAGAGGTTAGTTCGCAACATTACCCAGTCAAAAGCAACAGCCAATGGCCATTCATAGGTGATGTGGATGAACTTGGATCTATCGTGTTCGGCAACCATCATTAGCACTGAGCATCGACAAAATCCAAAATTATCAACATGGGTGAATTAGATATTATTGCTCTGTAGATTTTGTAATGATATTGTACTACTTGAATATTATATGATTACTCTCTTTGATGTTGTGTAATCTTGGATCTATGGTTGGAATAGTTAGCATGTAATTCCATGATAGGTATGACGTACTATTCTTAGTACTTAAGGTTGCATCTATATTTTCAGTACTCTTTGTTCATTATCCATCATATTGTGGATTATGCTTGATATATTTTTCTCATAGACTGTATTGTTTATATATCTTTATTCTCTCAAATCACAATACCTTTTTGATTTATGATAAAAAGGGGGAGAAATGACCTCATGTTTTATTTTTTCTCTTGATCTTATGTACTCTTATATTTGTCTGTCTTATTAGTCAACTATTTTATCAATTTTTTTTATGCATAAATTCAGGGGGAGCATATCCTTATGGGGACTAATGTTTATATATAGTAAAACATGAAATTTTTGTCATCATAAAAAAAAAGGGAGATTGTTAAGCTCAAGCATAAGCAAATATGATTTTGATGATAACAAAAATATTTTTATGATATGAAAGTATTTTTATTCATGTAAAATGTAAATTTATTTTGAATTAAAAGTGGGTACAAAGAGTAAATTTATTTTAAATTAAAGGTGGATTGTCTTTAGACATGTTTCCTTGTTTTGATCATTTATGTCTCAAAAGTTTATGTTTAATTTTTATATTTTGATAAATGCATTTCTTACTCATGTATAAAGTAAATTTATTTTGAATTAAAGGAGAATTATTTTGAGACATGTTTTCTCTTACTCATGCAAAAAGTAAATTTATTTTGAATTAAAAGAGAATTATTTTTAGACATGTTTTCTTGTTTTAATCGTTTATGTCTCAAAAGTTTATATTTGAATTTTAAAATCTTAAATTAAAAGAGAATTATTTTTAGACATGTTTTCTCTTACTCATGCAAAAAGTAAATTTATTTTGAATTAAAAGAGAATTGTTTTCAGAAATGTTTTCTTGTTTTAATCATTTATATCTCAAAAGCTTATATTTGAATTTTCAAATCTTGATTTCTTATTGCAAAAAGTAAATTTATTTTGAATTAAATGTGAGACATGTTTTCTTACTGTTTGAGAAAGCCTAAACATTTTTTGAATTTTAAACTTCATATTAATATTTTCTTTAATGGCTAATGTGTTTGGAAGATGTATATATATAGGGTAAGTATAGAGGCTCAAGGTTGAGAACAAACTTGATAGAGCATTCAAACAAGAATGAGAAGGTTCAAAGTGCTGGACGTGTGCTGGCTGGTGGAATTCTCAACCGTTGGTGACTTGTTCATAATTGCCTCTTGTTGTAAGTTCGTTATTTTTACTCACTTGTTATGTGAGGGGATTATTTTACTCACTTGTTGTGTGAATGGATTATATTTGCTAGTAGTATGCTAGTGGTTTTTGCTCAGGCAAGGGATTGTATGTTGGTTCTAGCTCCAATTAAAAGCTTGTTGATTCTCCCTAGTGGAATCTCAAGCTAAGTCTTGAGAGAGAGGATTAGGCTCTTTAGAGCCAAACCTTTATAAATTTCTCTTGTTCCTTGTAGTTCTATGATTTTATTGTTATTAATTCTACTGCAATCACCACATATTAAAATTACAAATTTAAGAGTTTTTAAACGAGTTAAAAATTATTAATTAATTTTTAAAAACCCAATTCATCCTTCTCTTGGGTATTTTTCTGGGCAACAAGGGAGAAGATTATGCCACTTGGACACAATTTCATTTAAGCGTGTAAAGAGGCCTATGAAGATGATTCTATCACCACTCACATCAATGACACCACTAGGATGAGCCTAAATACTAGGATATTGCATCTCATTTGTTGTCAAATGTTGATTCCTAGAAGTAGGAATTTTTCAGAAGTTACTAGACTTGACCTATGGTTAATATAGTGCATTATGGCAAAAAAAAGACCAAATCTTCCACTTCTTATTGTAAATCACCTGATCAAGTCATTTAGGGGAAATAAACAATCATTGCCTTATGGAATGAACCTAAGTGACCTTTTAGAAAAAGAAGTTGGCGATTTAGAAGGTGCAAGAAAAGTTTATCTCAATCTTGCACAACACATCAACAGTAACACAACCATGAGGATTGGATTTATCGCTCAAGAAGGTGGTAATTGGGTGCAAGGGAAGTCTAGCAAGAAAATGAAGGCCACTACTCCAGCTGAGCCATCTTCCATTCCTCACTCCTCTTCTACAATGCCTGAAGATCTGCTTCATGGATTGGCTGAACTTAAGTTTGAATTCTCCAACTTTAGAGAGGAAGTTCGACAGGAACTTAGAGAGATTCATCATCGTCATGACGAACTTTTCTAACTTCTCTCTTCTCATCTGCCAGCCTCTCCATCATCATCTTGCCCTCTTGCATCCGGTTCATCATCATCATTTTCTGAGGACATCTAGCTTTTTCCTATTATGTATCACATATTTTAAGTTTATTTTTCGCATTTCTATTTTTAAACAATGGTTTTTATTAGATGATGATTATGTCTTTGATGGCTTACATGTGGTTGTTTTACCTTAAGACACATGCCTTCTTGCCATATATTTATGTTTGTGCAAGATTCATATATGTGGATGGTCCTACATTGATATCAAATTTATCTGACCATTTCAATGGATGTGTAACCGTGTTTTGAATTTACCCCCGGTGTGGTTTAAAGGGGAGCTTAGTTTAAATTATGTATGTGTAAGTTATATCTCATTTATCTCATGTCTCTTGTAAAGAAAAATAGTCTCATTTTTCTCAAGATTTTTCTAATACTTTTTGACTTATGACAAAAGGGGGAGAAATTATGAATGAAAAATGGTTTTTGAAATCTAAATATAAGGTTTTGTCATCATCAAAAAGGGGAAAAATGATGAATCACATGATCGGTTATATGTTCAAATATGAGTTTTTAGTTTTGATGATGAAAAACGTCTTTTGGTTTTTCTCGAATCCTTTATCGAAAATAATTTGTTATCTATATAAACAAACATTCTTGTAAAACTAGCCGTCATGATCAAATCAATCGTTATACATATAGTTATGAAGACTTATATTTAAAAAGATCATATGAATCGTTAGTAAAATGGTTTCAAAGTGAGGTAATTTTTTTCAAAGGATATAAGGTCATCTGTCGACTAGTTAAAGTGACCTATCGACCGATTTCCCTTGGGCTGTCGACTGACATAATGCTTGCTCAAGGTATGATCTTCATCTATCGATCGATGCTTATGCATCTGTTAACTAGCAGTATGCATGTTCTGGAGAATGGCTTTCATTTGTCGACCAATTCTTATGCACCTATCGACCGACAGAATGCCAAGCCTTCTTGCCTTTGAAAATTGCAAGCCGTCTGTCGACCAATGCTTATGCATCTGTTGACTTACAAAATTCTTGCACAAATACCTGTCAACAAGTTTCAAATGAACTGTCGACCGATATTTAAATTTATGCTAATTTGTTGACCGATGTCTTGCATCTGTCGACCGTTGTTTTCATAAGAACCCTAACGGCAATTTCTGAAGTGCATTTAATGAGCGCCCAACAACCCCCAACAGTCAAATTTTTGGATGCTAGCTCCCACAACTATAAATGCTCATCTAAAGAACATTTAAAACACTTAGATGATCCAACCACCAAGCTAGCAAGTGTCCAAGAGAAGTTATTGAACTTACATTCTTTTCTCTCACTTATTCATTGTAAAGGCTTGTATCCTATTTATTGTTTAATTTCTTTCAAGCCTTATCTTTCATTGAGAAAACTTGTAACTAAGAGGTCAAAGTCTTAGAACTCTCTTTACTATTGTGTTCATTTGTTTCCAAGCTTGTAGAGCTTGAGGATCTATCTATTTGATAGGAGGTTGTACCTTCCTAGTCTTTCGACTAGAGAACTTATTTGGTTTAAGTAGGTGTATTTAGTGGATTGTGTTTAAAAAAACCTTAGTGAAGAGCTAAGGTAGTGGATTAAGCTTGGGTAAGCCGAACCACAATAAATCATTGTGTGCTTGCATTACTCATTTTTTTTTTTTATTTCTCATTTGCCTCTCGTATCATTTTTATTGAAAAACATTATGTTTTTTAATAACCAATTCACCCCCCCCTTCTTGGTGTGTGCCCTAGCATTACATTTCTTTCATTTTCTAGAAAAATCACAGAGAATTAATCTTCTTGATGAATACCAACAAAATCCACACGACACTCAAACTTGGCAATAGGCAGTGACTTGCTTAGCATATCTGTAGGATTATCACATGTGTTGATTTTTTTTCACACATTAACATCACCTCGAGCAATAATGTCTCGGATAAAATGATATTTCACATCAATATGCTTTGGTTTCTCATGAAACATTTGATCTTTAGTAAAAGAAAAAAAAAATAGCACTTTGACTATCACAATAAATTGAAATGTCTAAAAGATTCTCATTGATTTCACCAATCAACACTTTCAGCCAAATAGCTTCTTTAACAACCTTAATAATTGTTATATATTCAACTTTAATAATAAACAAAGCAATAGTGGGTTGTACGATAGCCTTCCAACAGATAGTACAACCACTAATGGTGAAAACCTAATAAGTGATCTTCCTTTATTAAGATCTCCTGCAAAATCAAAATTAACAAAACTTATGTGTCCATCTTTAGTCTTTCCAAACTGTAACAAGGCATTAACACTGCCACGTAAATATTGCAAAATCTATCGAACTGTCTTCCAATGTTCTTTACTAGGATTAGCCATGTATCTACTAACACACTCACTACATGTGCTAGATTTGGGCGTGTACAAACCATAGCATACATGAGACATGCCACTGCACTAGATTATGGAATCCATGACATATTATCAATTTTAACATCTGATTGTGGAGACAAGCTAGATGAAAGTCTAAAATATGCAACCAATGGAGTACTTATAGATTTAGCCTTTTGCATGTTGATTTTAGAAACTTTCTCAATGTATCATTTTTAACTCAGATACAATACTTGCCTCCTTGTTTCTTAAAATTTGCATTCCAAGTATTTTCTTTGCTACTCCCAAATTTTTTTATGTTAAATTCTTTGTTAAATTGAGATTTCAATTTCCTTATATCATCTTTATCTTTTGATATTACTAGCAGGTCATCAACATATAAAAATAGATATATAAATGTCACATTCTTGTTTCTTTTAAAATAGACACAATTATTATAACTACATCTATGAAAATTATGATTAATCATAAAGGAATCAAACCTTTTGTACCATTATCGAGGCAATTATTTCAGGCCATATAGAGACTTTTTCAACAAGCACACATAATCTTCTTTGTTTAGAACTTCAAAACCCTTTGGTTGCTGCATATTGATATTCTCCTCAAGTTCTCCATGTAGAAATGTCGTTTTCATATCCACTTGTTCAAGTTCAAGATCTGTGAAGTCAATGCCTAGACTCTGACTATACCCTTTTCCTATAAGTTATTGATGAAAAAGTTTTCAAGATATTCATTCACTAGTCATATATATCATCTAAAAAATGAGAGGCATTAATGATTCTAATGTATTATATATACAAATATGTTGCGAGAACTTATTCCTAACATTTTTTATGTACAACTTGACAATGAGATTGCGACAAGCTTCTTGGTTTAAAGAATATGTAAGTTGCTTTATTCTCTTATGTTTTTAATTTTTCATATCCCTATAGGTATATGTAATTAATAAACATTTTGAGGAGTTTGGCATGGGGACCATTGACAATAGTTGAGACATGACCTATGTACTTTGTTAATGGTTATAAGTTTCATACAAAAGGATAGAGCAAGGGGATGAGTACTTCTAATTATGATGTGTATGTTCGAGGTAGTGATGATGGGTAGTCAGAGAATGATTTTTATTGAATATTAAATGATGATGTGGAATTGGAGTATATTGCATAATCAATATAGAAATTAGTTTTATTCAAATGTGAATGGTTTGATCATACTCCTAATTAAAGAATAAAGATCGATAAAAATTATGGAATGCTACATTAATAGAGTTTTGATGATCGTTATGTTTTACAAATACTTTAATAAATATACATTTTTTAATCATATCAATCAAAGTTTTTAATCTTTAAAGATCTCTATTAAAATTGTCGACCATATTCATAAAATTGTCAACTAGTTCAACCATTTCCTTATCAATAAATCTTTCGAGTCAAAATAGTCGACTAACATTCATGAAACTGTTGATTAGTTCAACCATTTTCTGATCAATAAATCTTTCAAGTCAAAATGGTTGACTGGCATTCATAAATTGTTGACCGAATTGGTGAAAAGTGTCAACTAACTAAATGAGACAGTTGATCACTCATTTGCAAGCTCTCGACCACTAACTGTTGACAACCATTATATCATTTTCCATCAAACATTTCAAAGACAGTCAACTGATTCTTATAAAGGTGTTGATTAGGCTATTTATAAATTTAAAATTCAATTGATTGATTTTCAAAATCCATTGACCTATTTTATTGTAGAAAATTAAACGACTAACTGTACTTGATTTCTACAGGTTGGATCTCTCATTAATTGACTTCAATGGCTATATTTAATGAGAAAGGGCACAGAAACTATACATAGGAAACCATTTAAAGTTTAAGAGAGTTGATGAAATTAAATTTTTAAGTTTTCAATATTACATACTCTCAAGCTTCTTGTGCTTCATTGTTTTTCACTCTCATTTTTCTATCAAGGTTGTATCTCTTAATTGTAAGCATTTCTTCAAGTCTTGTTCTAGATAGATTTCACAGAGAGTAGTGTGAGATTTAATTCTCTTTGTATTTTTCCAAGTGGGTATTGCCAGAAGAATTAGCAAGGGTTGCTAGTTGGTTAATATAGTGAATTTTAAAATCTCTAGTAAAGAGGTAGAGTAGTGGATGTAGGTTGGGTTGAATCAAACCATTCTAAATTCTTGTGTCATTTTCATAATTTGTTTTCTATCTTCTTGCTTATAATGGCTTTCTATTTATTTCTTGAAAAACTTTACAAATTTTGAAAATTATTAAACACCCAATTCACAACCTTCTTGAGTGTGTGGTGCCATTAGACTACACAAGTCTAACATGGAATTGTTGAGGTCAAAGCAAACAGGAGATATAGGTTGTACAATCCATTTATACTTATAGAATGGATGAAATAAGTTTATTATACACCATATCCTGAATGCCATCAAGCGTGGTTATGTGTTATCAAAACAAAGGCAAGGAGTATAGTTAATGCTCCAAATGCACCAAATGTTGTAAAAGATCAACCATGCCAAGATGATGAGTTACCCTAAATTAATCTTATAATTACAAAATGATGTTCTAAACCAAAGTCTTACAATAGAGAAGGTGATGTAGCAGAAGTGGATAAATCACATTTGAATTAACTAGACTTAAAATAATTAAATGAGAACTTGTCTATTCTGTCTAATGTTAATGAAGACTTTACCTACTCAAAGTCTAATTAAGTTAAATGTGTATTTATTTTTATGTAATTTTAACTATTTGTTTTTCATTGTTTATGTACTATACTTCATCAAATTACTACATCTTAGTTGAAACTTCATAGTTTACATGAATGTCGTTGTTCCATATATGATAGATCAAGGTAGAGGTCGGGGAAAAGGCCCGTTGAACTCTTGATTTTGATGTTTATCCCAAAACATGTGCTTTAGAATAATAAACTATAGAGTACGTTAGCTTAAGAGAGGGGGTGAATTAAACTTTTTTACCCTTTAAAAAAAATAAGAACTTAAATCAAAACGAATTGAAAAGTGCAGCACACACAATATATAGTGGTTCAACTTTAAGTCTAGTCCACTACCTTGATTCCTCACCAAGGATTTTGACAAACCTAGGAGTGAGCAAGAGTTCAGGTAAACCAAACATGTTGTATCATATTTTTTGGTATATGGGAAAATGTGTTTGATGGAAAATCTATCCTTGTGAAAATCATATTTCAAAATAAGCTTTCATATTTCGAAACAATGCATAAAAAGTTTTAGGCGCGAATGCTTAAATGTTTGAAAGAATCCAAATGCACGTATGATGTTTCGAAACCAAGTGTTTATGTTTCTAAACACTATTCTTATATGTTTCTCTAGATGTTTCGAAATGATCTTGGTCTAAATTTAAATGTTTGTTAAATCTACATATCATATTTCGAAACCTATCTTAAATTTAAGAAGTATGTTTTGAAACCTACCCTATCATATTTCGAAACCTATGTCTCTGTCTGCAAAGCATTCAAACATTTTTGAGTTGCATATGTTTTGAAAGAAGTTTTTGAAGTATGTTTCGAAATCTCCTACCTATGTTTCGAAACCTCTGACTCTCTATCAGTAGAATATTTTCAAAACCAAGAAGCATGGGAGCTAAATGCTTATTTAATCTAAAAATCTATCAAAATCATTTTAAAGTGATTTCTTCATGCCTGGCAAACTCATTTATTAAATGGTTGAGTGGAGACCTATCTTATATCCTAATGGCCATGAGATTCCTTAAGAATGTTGTCTCCCACTTGTCTGTGTCTCTAAGTGCTTTGTCCAGCTAGAAGCCTAGATGTTTTGAAACCTAATGTTCATGTTTCGAAACCTACTTTTCTGATCTTGTCTCTAACGGCTATTTTCAGCCATATCCTTGTTCCTTGATATATATAGCAAGTCTTTAAAGATAAAAAGACATCCACAACACACAATAACAAGAGAGAACAAGCATTTACTCATATACACTCTCAAGAGACACAAGTCACACTCACAAGCACATGTGAAAGAAAACAGTTGACAAGCATCCAACGAAGATCCTTTGTATCCATCTTTAAGTGTGCTGTGTGAAGTAAAAAAGAAGAAGCGAGCTAAAGCATTCTTTCATCCAAGTTCTCCTATTCTCAAACCAAGAAGGTTTGTACAACCATATTGGTAAGAAGGTTTCATTGCATTACATCTATCGGGCTGTAGGAGATAAACTTTATTTATCTTGTCTAAGTTGTAAGGTCTAAGTGTTAAAACGGGTAGGTGCTATGGCACACACCAAGAGGGCGGGTGAATTGGATATTTTAAAAAATCTTGATAGAACTTTGAAAACTTTTTGACCCAATTGAGGTTTTAGTGATTTAAAACATAGAACATATGAAATGACAAATGTAAAGCAAGAAGAATAAATAACACAAAGGATTTATAGTGGTTTAGCTTAAACCAAGCCTAATCCACTACCTTAGCTCCCACTAAGGATTTTGCAAACAATCCACTAAAAACCCCCTACTTAAACCAAGTAGGTCCTCTAGTCCAAGACTAGGAATTACAACCTCTTGCTTATCTCTAGCACCTAGTTAGGAAATACAAAACCTCCCACTCAAAATGGGCCCTCTAGTTACACAAGCTAGGAAGCATAAGAAATATAGAATGTGAGAGAATCTAAGAGATGAATCTCTTAGTTACAATGTCTCTCAAGATTAAACAAGGCTTAAATGAATGTATTAACAATAATAGAATAAAGCCTTGGAGAGAAAAGTATAACAATGAAAGCACAGAACACTATAAATACAAACAAATATAAAATGTAAGCTCAAATCAATTCGTTCCCATCCATTAGCCTTCTCTTGATCTCCTTGATATGTATATATAAGCATCCCAAGAGTCTTGCACAAAACTAGCCGTTATTGAGCCGTTAGAGAATGAGAAACTAGCCGTTGGAGATTGAAAAACTAGCCGTTGTAAGTTTCTGTGAAACACATAGTCGACAGATCAAATGGGTTAGTCGACTATTTCTTCAAATAAAACTAGGCATAGTCGACAGATAAGAAAGCATAGTCGACTATTTCTCAACCAAAACTTCTCATAGTCGACAGATCCTTTTACATAGTCGACAAATCAAAAATACAAGGAAAATTTTGAAATTCATGAACAAAAATAGTCGACAGATGAAAATCCATAGTCGACTATCCTTACATGATAGTTGACAGAAGTCTTAAATAATCGACAGATCAAATCAGCATAGTCGACTATTCTTATGCATAGTCAACTATCCTTAACAGCATAGTCGACTATTTTCAGGCATAGTCAACAGAATGAACCACATAGTCGACTATCCATTTTGAAAAAATGAAAACTTAATAAATCCTCATTTCAATTCTTTTGAAAGCAAGTTGAGATTATCAAATATATATTTTGAAACAAATCACACTCAACCATACTCAATATTTCTTCTATAGGTTTTCATACCTTGCTTCAAAACTCATATATTAAAAATTCATTTTCTCATTCACAAAATCCATATAGTAGAGATTGATTTTCATATAGTCATTATCAAAACCACTATTTTATTATTCAAGAGTAAAATATCAATCTCCCCCTTTTTGATGATGACAAAACAAGTATGAAAATCAATGAATTCATCACTTTATCTCCCCCCTTTTGTCAAAATCAAAAAGATTAACTACGCCCCCTTTTTGGAATACACTGAGAGCATAAAAAAGAGACACCCCTTTAAACCAAATCTTTTCAATAGAACTGAATTGGAGATAAACATAACCAAGTAAAGATAGTTTTAAGAACTAGAGATAGCTCCCCCTTAAGATGACATTATTAATAAAAGAAAATTTGAGCACATGCCATATACATAAACCTTTCTCATGAGATGCCAAAACAAATTTCATACATATTGCATACTCATGATCACATCAAAGTCGATCTATATCTTTCCATATAATCACTCACATTTAAACAGTCAAAGCGCAAGATCAATTGCATAGCCATACATCATATTATAGGCATATACATCAAATGATCAATATAGGAGTGAAAAAAAATCATTTCAAGCAAATAGAAAGACTCTCTTTGAAAAAGACTCCCCCTTAAACTTATACGGGAGGTTTTAAGATATAGAGACATTTTTCATATAAAAATGAAATAGCAATTTGTCTCAATTCAAATGATTTTTGCAAGAGTAAAATATGACAATGATCATAAATTTGAGGAATGAACCACATGCACTCATATATATATATATGTTCAAAGAATAAGTGGTCATCCAAAAACATAGATCTAAACAAGTTATGGCGGATTTAATGCAAGACATATTAAGGATAGGCTTTAAGAACATACATTTGTCTTTTGATAATCTTAGCCATACTTGTAATCACATAGGATCATTACATATAGATAACTTCAAGAAGCAAGATGATCCTTTAGCAAATAAAGCATGATTTCATACTCAAGTATTCATTTGTCACACAAAGATAATCAAACTATTTCATATAAGAAAACATAGCATTATAAATTATTCAAGACATGAATACTATATGCCATCAAGAATATATCATTTATCAATTTTTTGAGATCTAAGAGATTGACGGCGAAGCCCTTTGATTTAACCAATGATAGATTTGAGAGACATGAAGGATCGAAACTTCTTCAGATAAAATCACTTGAACTTAAGGATTGGTAGGGATTTATCTAGAGTTTGATTTCCAATAGATTTGGACATGATACCATTTGAGATTTTCTTTTTGAGCAAGATTCCTTCAATTTTTGCTAGGGCTATAGCATTTGTATTTGCACATTTGATTTGGAATATTGTGGGGATTTATGCCATAGTCTTTTGTTCCATCCATAGGATTCGAGCAACTATATAATCACTTTTAGTGAAAGAGAATGGAATGGAAATTCACTTCCTTCTAAACAAAGACACTAGGAATTTTCTTATAACTTGTCATGGATCACTAGTGATTCAAGGCATAATCATTAAAGTACCCAAAAACATGACATTCAATCATATATTTAGTGCCTTTATAAGAGATCAAGCCATAGGTACCATATCCTAAACGTAGGATTATAACATAGGATCATTTTATATAGAGATCTCCAATAAGCAAGATGATCCTTTAATTTTTAAAGACAAAGCATGTATTAGAATAATTTCTTACTCAAGCAATACATGAGCGTAAATACTAATTAGCCCAATAAGCATACATGCATGTCATATTATAGCCAAAATGCAAAAACAAGCTTGGCTTTTGACAATTTAGATCACAAGATTTTTGTATATTTTCAAGGGATATAAGATTTTGCATATGACACACAATTTAAAGATGAATCATTAAGAAATTTGGAAGGATGGATTGAAACTCTACGAACATTTCCCAGTTAATCTACTTTGGAACCAATGTTTGAGATAAGAAGCATGCCATATGGAAGACATCTTTTGTTTGAAGTGAATGCTCTAATCATTTAAAAAAAAAAAATGGAATTGTAAACAATATCTCCTTTTATAGATAGAAAACAATTAAAGGTGTTAGGGGTATTTCAATATAAAGATCTAATGGCATCTTCATAAATGATTCTATGGAGTGTAAGAAAGTATTTCCAAACAATATTTTCTAGATTGATTGTATATGGAAAATCTATAGAGTCTAAGAAAATCATATGTAAGAACTCTTCCTAATAAATGTTTTATTTACACAGTATATCAAGATGCAATCATCCCTAGTTCACTTATCTTAGGGTTGGATTGTAATCTAGCATATAAGTATACACTAAACATGATATTCATCCTACTAGCTATCAAATATAGCAATGGTCCAATCATATTTCTATATAGCTTATTTTCCACCATTTGGCATATCCCATATTTGTTTAGGCTTGATGTACTATTCTTTTGGGATGCAACTTTTCAAAAATATTAAATTTCTTAAGAATATGTAATTTTTTGCTTAGACATAAGGATCCCTTCATCTTCTTTATACTATACTTATCTCAAGTTCCCTTTGCATTAGATTGGCAACTTTGATTCCATAGGGATTTATTTGAGGATTTGAAAAACAAAAAATGTTATCTACATAGATTATTTGTAGATTCATAAAATGTCCTTGCTATGAGGCTTAGAGTAATGTTATATCTATTTGACCTCTTTTAGATTCTTCCTCTAGAATAAACTTGTTAGGACTTTCATGTCATGACTTAGGGGCTTGTTTTCAACAATATAGTGCCTTTGAGAGTTTGAGCACATAATTCTCATATTGAGGATTCTTAAGATTGGGAGTTTGTTCCGCATACACTTCCTCATTTAAATTTATTTAGCCCTTCTTGCATAGCCATAAACCAATTTTCATCCATTAGAGCTTCCTTAATATTTTTGGGTTCTATTTGAGAAAGGACAAGCTACATATTTTCTCTCTTGAAAATGATGATTTTATCTTTTAACGAGTTACATTTTCTTCATTAAGCATTTAAACATAATATCATTTGATAGATTTGATTCTTTTGATCTAATGAGAAATTTTCAAATCTTTATCCTAATTTTTTATCATCATCTTCCTTGGGTTTTGGAACTTCAACTCTCACATAATTAACTATAACTAGAATAGATTCTTCTACTGATAGAGTTCTTTTGATATATACCCTATATGCTTTATTTTGAGTGGAATAACCTAAGAAAATTCTTTCATCACTCTAAACATCAAATCTTTCTCAAAGAGTTTTTACCATTGTTAATAATAAAGCATGTACTACCAAAAACATGAAAATATGGAATATTTATTTTATAACTCATAGGGGTTTTCTTTAAGATAGGCTTTATAGAAATCCTATTCAACATATAGCATGAGGTGTTAATGGCTTAGACTAAAAAGGAATTTTGTCACATAGCACAATTCTAGCCATTTATTGTTAAGATCTATTTTTCTTTTCAACTACCTCATTTTGTTCTAGCACTAGAAAATTATGATCAATACCATTTTCCTCACAATAGTGCTTGAATTGCTCATTTCAAAATTCTCCCCATGATCACTTGAAATTTTTGAAATATATATATATATATATTCATTTATTAGAAGATTTCAAATTTGTCTAAACGTTTGACTCTTAGAAGCAAGAAATATTATCAAGTGAACCTAGAGTAATCATTCATAATAACTAGCACATATTATTTTTCACCTAAGTTTAGTGTTCTCATAGGACCAAAAATATCTAAATAAAGTGAAGTTAGAGACCTAGAGATTGTGACTCTATTGTTAGGCTTAAATAATATATTTATTTATTTGTCTTTCATTCATGCACCACAACTGTGGTCTTTTCAATATTTAAGCTTAGGCAATCTTTCAACAAAATCACATTTGGATAGATTATAGAAGCATATTCATATTTGCACGACTTAGTTCATTATGCCATAGATAAATAGATGGGAGATGAATGATACTAGGCATTTCTCTTATACTAGATGAGAATAAGTCTATGCACAATTTCTATCCTATTTTCTATGATCTTCATTTCATTTGCTTTGTGACAAGATACTTCACATGAATTAGCATTAAAGCATACTTATATCTCTTATCACATAATTGACTTATGCTAATTAGGAACATCTATCAAGGAAGCATTTTCTAGCATATATCAATAAACTTCATTTCGCCTTTACTCATAAGCATATATCACAACCCTATAATTCTCCTTTATTAATTAAGATCTTCAACAAAATCATAGAGGCAAACTTATAACTCAAGATCATCAAAACTTATAAGCACAGAGAGTTTAGGGAAAGAAATATACCACCAATGATG
Organism: Diospyros lotus; assembly: GCF_014633365.1. Taxonomy (NCBI): domain Eukaryota; kingdom Viridiplantae; phylum Streptophyta; class Magnoliopsida; order Ericales; family Ebenaceae; genus Diospyros; species Diospyros lotus. The sequence goes on along the minus strand of NC_068349.1, from coordinate 16,646,969 downwards.
AAATTTAAATATCTCTTACTCTTGGTTGGTAAAATGAGAATCTATTGGAGTTGATTTTCTCCTTCATCCCCCTTTTCTCTTCATGCTTGATACATCCATACAGATTTTTCTTTGTGATATATTTGGATGACAAGAAACCTGCAAAAGTAACTATCCACAAGCCTTTGGTGCCCAAACCACCTTGGGATCACCATTGTTAGCATAAAGCTCCTCCTTAGGAACCCAAATTTGTTTCAACCTATGTGGATTCTTTCTTTCAAAGCCTTTGTTTCTAAAATGATACCAATAGCTAGGATGTGAAGTAAATGACTTTTGTTTCCTCTTTATGAAAAAAGTTTTCTTTTTATCCTTATCCACATTCCAATTAACATGAGAGTTTTTTGGTATCAAAACTTGCTTGGATTCTTGAGGATTAGAACGAGAAATACTAGAATGCATAGTTTCCTTAGGAATCCATTTCATTTTAGGTCCATAATATGATTTTCTTTTTAAAGGGAAATTGTATGCAATGTGACCTAATTTACAACAGTAAAAACATTTAATTTCATGATAGGTGTGTAAATGTGAGCTTTTGACTTTTGCTCTTGGACTATGAAAAATTTCAACACCTTTTTCATGATCATAAGAGTTTGAAATTTCCTCTTTTAAACTGGATTTCTCATTTAATGCACTATTTGAGGATTTCAATTCAAATTCTTCCAAAGCATTTTCCTTTGAAAATTCTTTATTGGAAGCAAGAAAATATTCATTATTTGATCTCAATACTTCCAATTCATTTAACAGTAGATTTAATTTCTTTTGAACAGATTTATTTTTCAAACATAGCTTTTCAAAATTTTCATATAAATCATTCAAAGCATTCAATAACTCTTCATTTGAAAAATCATTCTCACTGTCATCATTATAAGCATACGAAGAACTAGACTCTTGATCAATATCAATAACAAGAGTAGAAGTAGAGGTTACCTCCTCTTCTTCATTTACCATGAAACACATGTTTGAGCTTTCTTCACTAGAGGCACGAGAACTTCCTTTCTCCTCTATTTGTTGATGATTCAATGAATTTTCAACCTGTGAATTTTCATCAATTTGCTCACAACATTTGTTAGAAAGATATAGTGAAACAAGAGTGTTTAGAATATCTTTAGCATTGGAGCATTTAGAAACTTTAACATAAATATCATCACTTAGGGCATGCTGTAAAATATGCATAGCTCTAATATTTAAAGAAAAATTCATTTTATCACGATCATCCCATTCCATCTTTGGTTTTAAAACAAAACCCTTTTCCACAATATACCATAGATAACAATCAATGGATGTCATGAATACACAAATTCTTTTTCTCCAAAAATCATAGAATGAACCATCAAAATATGGTGCCACATTTATAGGATAACCTTCCTTAAGAGCCATGGATCTCTCCTCAAGTTGTTAAACTTTGAAATAAAAAGTTAGGCTCTGATACCAATTGTTAAAATGGGTAGGTGCTATGGCACACACCAAGAGAGCGGGTGAATTGGATATTTTAAAAAATCTTGACAGAACTTTGAAAACTTTTTGACCCAATTGAGGTTTTAGTGATTTAAAACATAGAACATATGAAATGACAAATGTAAAGCAAGAAGAATAAATAACACAAAAGATTTATAGTGGTTTGGCTTAAACCAAGCCTAATCCACTACCTTAGCTCCCACTAAAGATTTTGCAAACAATCCACTAAAAACCCCCTACGTAAACCAAGTAGGTCCTCTAGTCCAAGATTAGGAATTACAACCTCTTGCTTATACAAACAAGCCCTCTAGCACCTAGCTAGGAAATACAAAATCTCCCACTCAAAATGGGCCCTCTAGCTACAAAAGCTAGGAAGCATAAGAAATATAGAATGCGAGAGAATCTAAGAGATGAATCTCTTAGTTACAATGTCTCTCAAGATTAAACAAGGCTTAAATGAATGTATTAACAATAATAGAACGAAGCCTTGGAGAGAAAAGTATAACAATGAAAGCACAGAACACTGTAAATACAAACAAATATAAAATGTAAGCTCAAATCAATTCGTTCCCGTCCATTAGCCTTCTCTTGATCTCCTTGATATGTATATATAAGCATCCCAAGAGTCTTGCACAAAACTAGCCATTATTGAGCCATTGGAGAATGAGAAACTAGCCGTTGGAGATTGAAAAACTAGCCGTTGTAAGTTTCTATGAAACACATAGTCGACAGATCAAATGGATTAGTCGACTATTTCTTCAAATAAAACTAGGCATAGTTGACAGATAAGAAAGCATAGTAAACTATTTCTCAACCAAAACTTCTCATTGTCGACAGATCAAAAATACAAGGAAAATTTTGAAATTTATGAACAAAAATAGTCGACAGACGAAAAGCCATAGTCGACTATCCTTACATGATAGTCAACATAAGTCTTAAATAATCGACAGATTAAATCAGCATAGTCGACTATTCTTATGCATAGTCGACTATCCTTAACATCATAGTCGACTATTTTTAGGCATAGTCAACAGAATGAACCACATAGTCGACTATCCATTTTGAAAAAATAAAAACTTAACAAATCCTCATTTTGATTCTTTTGAAAGCAAGTTGAGATTATCAAATATATATTTTGAAACAAATCACACTCAACCATACTCAATATTTCTTCTATAGGTTTTCATACCTTGCTTCAAAACTCATATATTAAAAATTCATTTTCTCATTCACAAAATCCATATAGTAGAGATTGATTTTCATATAGCCATTATCAAAACCACTATTTTATTATTCAAGAGTAAAATATCATCTAAGTTCAGCCAAAAACTCTTTGTGGAAAGGTTTGAGTTGAGCCTAAAACTCACAAGTTGTAAGGTTTGAGTTTATCCCCAAAAAGCTCATTGTGGTGAAGGTTTGAGTTAAGCCATAAAAACTCACCGTGTAAGCTTTTAGGGTGAACCACGGTAAAACCCTTAGTGTGTTTGATCACTAGTGAAGGTGATTGTGGTTGAAAATCCTTCAAGTGGGTAAGCTTGGAGGTAGTGGAGTAGGCGGGTGCCGAACCACTATAAATCTCTTGTACTCGTGTCTTGTCTATTTCTCTAGCTTACTGTTGTTGCCTATGCATTCATAAGAAACAGTTTTCAAAAGCTAAAGGAGTTTTGAAATAAGCAAACCAGAGAGCAAGGTTTCGAAACATACTATAGTAGATTTCGAAACATACATTCCGATAAGTTAGATTTCGAAACAAACTCATCTTTGTTTTGAAACATACTTAACAAAGAGGTCAGTTTCGAAACAAACTCCCTCAAGTTTCAAAACCTAGTATCCTACAAGCTAAAGTTTTTCAAGTTATCGAAACTCTACCCGAATCCCAATTCATCCCCCATCTTGGGATATATTTTCCCTTATATAGAACTAACAAAACTAACTGAACTGAACTAACAAGTTTGGTTGGTTTGATTCGGTTTTTCATAGGGAACGGTTTAGTTTGGTTACCTTTTCCCCTAAAAATCAATTAATCGGTTCAGTTCAATTATTTGGTATAAATAATCAAAAAATCAAATCAAATTGTGCACTGCGCCATAAGCACCTAACCTCACCAGGCACCCAATAGCCCGAGTCAAAGTCACCCACCACACCCAACAGACGAGAGCGATTCCTTCCCTTTCATTGATCTTAGCCTTCGACCCTTCCCCTCCCCCTTCATCTCCATTCTCCAACTCTCCAGAAGCACATCGCTCCCTCCAATGAAGACTCCAACACCGACATCTTCATCCATCAACCCTGTCTTCGTCTACCAGGCTACCATTGCTCCATCGCCCATTGAACACACCTTAGCAACCATCGTTGCCAGGCTACCATTGCAACAAAACTAACATCTTTGTTTGTAATGACCCGAATTTAGTTATTCTTGTGTCATGCCTTGAGGATTGAGTTGGTTAGCATTGATGTTCAATATGTTATTACTGGTGATAATTTCCTAAGTGTTGCATAAGGGTTAAGTGTGTAAGATAAGTGATTAAGCTAGATTTTTGGTGTTGTAACCGAATGTATATGGAAATGGTAGCTTGGATATTCAAATGTAGGCTAAGGTATTCGAATGAGTGCTTAGGCCTCCAGATGGGAGCTAAGTCATTTCGGATGGCCTATGTTTATGTGTGTGGGATTTCCATTTTTATCCAATTTTGATCTTGATACAGTTTGAATATGTCAAAACTCAAAACATAAAAGTTTTAGATATTTCTCTTATCGTTTCATAGCATCTTAAATCACCTTAATCAGAGTTCATACGAGAGAGTTATGCCCAAAGTTCAAAGAGGTGTTAAAACTACCCAAAATCCTTTTTTTTTTCCGTAAATTAAACCATCATATTTGAATGACCACCCTTCCATCCGAATGAGCCATGTAAAAATTGAGAAATTCATCCGAATGAAGCCACTGTAGCATCCGAATGGCCTTCTCTTTTTTCTGCATTCCATCCAACTGTTTCAAATTCATTCGAATGCCCCATTGTAGCATTCGAATGTCTTTTGCATTTTCTCAATTCCTCTATCAAATGCCTCAGAACCCATTCAAATGTTCCCAACTCATCAGAATGTCTTTCACGCAACAACCTATATATATATCATCCGAATGCCTTAAGCTATATTCGAATGTCTCCCTAAGTGATTCACAAACATATATATATATATCACCCGAACCGTCATTAATTCAAGAAACATATAGAAGATTCCAGATTGGGAAATAATAAAGGAATTTAGGAAAATAAAGGAATGGATAAACATGACTTATGAAGAAAATATAAAATGAAGAGTTTATGGGAAATTAAAATCATTCGAACAAAGCTCTCTCTCTCTCTCTCTCTCTCTCTCGTACGTGTCTCTATAACTTCTCAAACCCTCTTCTTCTCTTCAACATTGAGCCAAACTGTAACACCTTGTGTTACCAGTGTTAAAGAAATGAAAGGAGATCAAAAAGTGCCTTTTTAGATAGAAGTGGAAAATAGGAATACAGGTGCTTTGGGAAGGGGCAATTTGGTCATTTGAGTAGCAAGACCCAGTGAGAGGTTGGATATAAAGCCTCGGGTGCTACTCGGTGTTGTAAATATGACTTCCAGTCATATCGAAGGGGGCCTTGAATGGCCTGGAGAGTCCAAGAGTGGTTTTGAGCAATGGATTAAGAGTAAAGATTGTCGAATCAACGGTAGGGAAGGCCCTGGGACTTGGCGGTCTAGGAATGAAGGCCTGAGATGGGCAAGCGTCTCGAAATATGATTTATGACATTGAAAGAAATCAAAATGGAGATAGTTTTCGGTACAATTATAATACAGTTGAAAATACTGAATGGCCCATAAGTTTTTGAATATGGCTTTCAGTAAAGCACGGGACCCTAAAGGTGGTCAGGTTTTGTAAGGCAAGCCGAGTGAAAGCGATTTTGAAGTGAATAGAAGTCCTGTGCAGGTGCAGGGATGAGTCAGGCTTTCTCGAGTAGTGTTAGTAATTAATTTTGATTAATTAATCAAGCTTGTGGGGCTTGATGGTAAATGTGGCCAAGGGATAGGCATGTGTATGCTTGAGAATGTCCCTATAGGCCTTGGTATGTGATGGAAGCTTGGAGGCAAAGGCTTGTGTCTAGTGATGACACATGGAAAATTCTCTTTTAAGGAGAAGGAGAAATTAAAGAAATGAGAAATTGGGAAATGGTGGTTGGTGACACATGGCATAATCTTGTGAAGCAAGAATAAACATTTAAAGGAAATTCAAAATGGAGAGATAATGGTCTTTCAAGCATTAAATGCAAGCCATGATGATGTTGCCTAAGAAGAAAATGGAAAATAAAATAAATTAGTCATCCATTAATGGTGTGAAAATGGAGAGAATTTATTAAATGGAAAAGAAAGTGATTTATGTCTTTCAAGACTTGTCTTGAAAATAGTCAAATTAAGTTAATTGGAAAATAAAATGGAAATTCCCAAGTGATCCAATGGTTGTGCTTGAGTCTTGGAAGAAGAATAGATCCAATGGCTAGAGGTGGATCTTGGAGAATGGCATGGATTGCCAACTCATTTAAGAAATTTTTTTAAATTGATTTTGGATGGTGGAGATCATGGTTTAAGAAGATGGAAGGCTAGGGTGTAGTCTTGAAAGAAGACTAAGAGTGTGTTTTCTCTTAAGGGAGGAAATTAGTTCTTCCAAAATGGATGGTTGGGATTGTGTCTTGCAAGGGCACATGGATTGTTCTTAATTGGAGGGCTAAGATGCATTCTTCCAACTTAAGTAAAATCCTAGGGCTAGGATTTATTCTTGCCATGGAAATAAAATAATTGAATAAAGGGAATTTTTGGCTATAAAAAGGGAGGTAAAGAAGAAGGCTAAGCTTTTTGGCCAATTGCTTAGTTGAAGAAGAAGAAGAAGAGAGGAAGAATCAAGAAGCCTAGAGGGTTGAAGCAAGCATGTTCTTGAAAGTTTAAGCTTGTTGGTGGAAGATCCATGAAGAACAAAGATAAGGGATGACCCCATGTGGAGGTGGCCTTGCAAGTTTTGTAAGTAAGTTGCATCAGTTTTATGTTTTATTTTGAATGCTTGTTATGTTCTTGAGACCTACGGCCATGGGGGTGAGATAAGGGGTAGGTTGTTGCTTGAAACCATGTTGGGTTGTGAGGATGTGAAGACCTAGCCATACTTGCATGCACTTGCATTTACATAAACTTGTTATGCTTCTATTTACATATCATTGCACCCTTACTAAGCTTTGGCTCATGAGGTTATTTTGGGACCTCTTGTAGGTATGGAAGTGGCCAATGGAATGGGTATTTGCAAGAGAAAGGGCTTTATGCATTGAAGAAAAGCAAGCTTTTTATGTAATATTGCTATGTTTTATTTGATGTATGTTGTTTATAGCATGTGGGTTTGAAGCCCTTGTTTTGGGAGCATGAATAATGGTTGTACATTTGAAGATTTTATATATGCTTGTGTTGGAATGGAATGGAAAAAGAAAAATTAAAGAGAGGAGTTTTGAAGGTGTTTCAAAAAAAATGGGGTATTTTTTTAAAGCACCTTATGAGTTGGATAACCTTATTTTTGAAGGAAAATGGGAGATTTTTTATGCTTGGAATAATTAAAGGCCTAAACTAGTTTATATATATGCAAAAGTAAAATAGGCCAAAGATGATGAAATTTCCCAAGTAGCAATGGTTAAAGTTTAACTCATAGATTCAAGGCCCAAACAAGGAATGGATGAGTCCCCCCTTAGACCCTCACCGTTAGGAGTCTACCTTGAGGTCGCATTGGGAATTGTGCTTGTGTTCCCAAGTTGAATCTTGGGCGAGTCACCCTTAAGTCATTAATTGGGGTCGAGAAGGGTGACGCCCACTCGAGATTTTGGGTTTTCCTATGCTCGTATCCTTGAGTGGGAATCGAAGGGAAGGACGAAGCCTAGTTCCCACCTAAGGTGTTTCATCTTGAAACATAGTCCGACCTTTCAATATTTGGTTGATGAGTGAGTAGTTCGGTTGATTATTCACTGTGGCGTAAGTGGGAGCGGGGTGTTACACAAACCCTACCATCCAAGGAGTCTCTAGCCGTGATTAAGAGTTGAAGAAGGCTTAAGAAAGAAAGTTCCTTTTTACTCTTCCTTCTTCTTGGAATATTTCTTGTTCTTAAGTTTAAATACGGGTTGAGGGTTTAATTGAGGTTTTATTTTCTGAGTCTGGGGATGTCTTTAATAGCCACGTGGGGTTTGTTCTTCCCCATTATTTCTAAGGAATGGTGATTTTGTTAGAGTTATTGGCATGAGGGGTTTGTCTCTTCACCATGCCTTGCTACTTCCTTAAACACCCAATAAAATACCTTGTTTTGTCCGCAAGGCCCAAGTGTGGCGTGTTCCATCTTTTAGTGTTATTTCCTCACCGTGATGGCCGTGATTGTGAAGTATGTATAATTTTAAGCTAAGTATGATACCCCCTATCATGGCATCTGTTGATTGTGCGATATTTGTGCATCATGGGCATGCTGTTGTGTGTGACCATTTAATTTCTCATTTCATGCGTTCTTATGGAGCACGGATAATTACTGTAGCATGAGTATTGAGTATGACCACCCTATGTGTTGTATATGCATTGGAAAGGTTGGAGATGATTATGCGCGCTGCGGTTGTGTACCGTCGGGATATATCCCCCAATACTAGTAGGCACTAGCTGGACTTGGGTTAAGCTCTGACTGCTACACTACCTTGCACATTTATTCATCAAAACTACAACCAAATTTATCAAACGTCAATCCTCTTATTAAAGCAGGTGTAGGGCAATTATACTCGCTAGTGTGCGAGTGTGCGTGTAGTACAATTTTAAATTTATATTTTGGTGAGTCCGAGTAGGTTCAAAGGGAGATTATTTATGGATGAAAATAAAAATCACAGAATATTTGGTTTTAGGAGGTGATTAAGAAGATCTAAAGGTAAGACTTAAAACTAAACTGACACTGAATTTAAGCAGCTTGGGTCAAGAAAATTTTAGTGTCAAAACCAATTAATTCCCGATTTAATAGAAAAGATCAGTAATATTTATTTGAATTAAGTTTTATAGATCTGTCAGTAATTTTAGTTCAAGATAATGATAATTCTTGTTTAAGCAATCTTCACACATGGCATGAAAATTCTAAGTTAAGCAATTACCATAAATTGAATTATATTCCACAGACAGAATTTATAGATACAGATTAATTATTTGGGCTTGGGTATGAAAACATTTTCAGGTCTTGTAATCTCCATATGTGGCATAGAAATTCTAAGTTAGGCTTATGCTCCAATCCAAACTCAAAAATACACTATACGCACATTGTTCAAATTAAATCAGATTAATATTACACTTTTGAAGCGCAGCTTTCTTAAGGAATCATTGGCGTTAGACACTGTCCTTGCCTTAACCCAATATTGGATTTAGCTATTTATCTTCATTTGAAAATAAATTGGCAGGAATTTAAATGACGAAAATTATAAGACAGTATTTAAAAGACAATATTTAACCAACCATATAGGCGGTGGATAATTAAAGAGACGGTAATTAAAAGACAATATTTAACCGATCATATAGGCAGTGAAAAATAAAGAGACAGTAATTGAAAGACAATATTTAACCGACCATATAGGCGGTTTATTGAGACAGTAATTGAAAGACAATATTTAACCGACCGTATAGGTGGTGGATAATAAAAATAACAAAAATAATAACATAACACAACTATATGGAAACTAAAGTTGAAGATTTGAGAGAGAAATTCGAAGAACACAACTATGCTTTCATTATATAAAAAATTGGATGGTTACAAATGCAACCAAGTGAGCTATTTGTAGCCCACAAGGTGTAATGGAGACTAGTCAATTATCTAATTTAATAATAAAAAAGATAAACAAATATTTAGTTTAATAATACAAAGATAAACAAAATAAAAAGTTCAGGCCAAAGTGTAATTCTTGGAACTTCGTGACTGGATGTAAGCGATAACATCATTCCAACCCATGATGTAAGCGATGACGTAAGCAACTTGTGGGACTTGGGCTTTTCTTATTTTGGGTTGAGGCCTTCCTTATTTTGGGCTTACAATCCATATATTATATATATTATATATATTTTTTATTTTATATATATTTTTATATTAATATTTTTAAACTTGTACGCAATCACAAAATGTATAATAATATTCAATTTAAATTAATTTTAAGATCAAAATAAGGGTAAAATTATAACAAAATTTTACAAAATTGACCGCTAATCACACCCCCAACTTAAACATTACTAGTCCCATAGCAATTAGACTTTATATTGGCTAGTATTTATTCACAATAATCGCATGAATATAGAAATTTCAAATTCGAAATCAAAATACATAGAATAGAACAAGTTATCTGACATACAGTCGAATATTATAAATCAGATTTCGATCAAATGTAAGAACACATATTTTCGTGAAGACACCAGGTGAGGACACCAGGGCAAAATCATCATTATCGAGTAATTTTGAAGTTATTAATTTTGCGTTTTCAGTCTTGTAATGCAAATTAATTTGAGGTTTAAGGGCATAGTTGCAATAAAGAAATTGCACAAGTGTAATAGAGATGAAAATTGAGGTTTAATGTGTAAATATATTGATGTAATATATAATTATATATATAGGTTGTGTGTTGTGTGTGTGTGTGTGTGATCGCCAATGCTCTACAACCCGAAGCCATACCTTTGCAAGAGTTATGAACTGATTCTCACGCTAAGAGGGATGGGCAAGGCAAGCTTGAGGCAGTGCTTCAACTATAAAAAGGGAAGGGAGAAGAGAAGGGGAGCAAGCAATGGTGAGAGGAAGTAGAGAGTTGTAAAGAGAGAGAAAGAGAGAGAGAGAGAGCGCCTATGAGAGTTCGGCCGAGAGAATGCGAGAGAGATAAGGATAGAGATCAAATGAGAGAAAGGGAGAGAGCTCGTGAGAGCTTGGCCGGAAGCCATAAGGGAAATGAGAGAAAGAGAGAGAGAGATCAAATGAGAGAAAGAGAGAGAGCTCATGAGAGCCTGGGCAAAAGTCAGCCATGGCGGCACAAGCAATGGGTCGAAGCAGCAACAGTAGCGCGGGAGGCGGTGGCTCGTGATGGCGCTTGGAAGTCGCGGCCAGCGATAATGCAATGGCCATATGCGGCCATGGCAGCCGCTACAACAGGTGCTCGAAGCGAGCAGCGAGCAAGTCCGCGAGTAGCAGCTGGACGTGGGGCTGCGGGTGGTTATGATGAAGACCACCGGTGGTGGCGGCCGCGGTGCACGGGGAGGATGGCAAAGTGAGGCAGCAGGTGGCGTCGATCGAGGCGCTAATGGGCGGATGGCAGTGGTTGTGCGCTGTAGAGAAGCAACAAAGGAAGAAGATGAAGTGAGGAAGAAGAAGAAAAAGAGAAAGGAAGAAAAGAAAAGAAAAGGAAAAAGAAAATAGGAAAATGATGGGGGAAAATTTTAGAAAATGCTAGAAAAATTTGGAAAAATAGGAAATTATGTTTAGGAAATATTTCGAAGATTTTGACGAGAAAAATGGTTCGGGCACACGTTTCGAGGATATGGCACGAATACCAAGGAAGCCTGAGAGGTTAAGTTAAGTAAAATTCCTTAAAAAATTCTAAACATTCAAAAATATTATTTTATGAACTGTCATAGCGAAATATTTGAGAAAATATTTGAAAAATATTTAGTTTGAATTTATTGAGGAAAAATAGAAAGAAATAGAGAAAATACAAGAAATTATGAAAAAATAGGTTTTAATGCTTATTCAATCAAATATGATGATTATGATGCTTTGAGGCTTAAGTTGAAGTGACTCGTGTGAATTTTGAGGTTGGCACGCAAATCGAGGCGATGCACATATTTTGAGGCAAGGCCAAATATCGAGGTAGCCCGATAAGCTTGAAAAGGTAAGTGGTACTTCCAAACTAGATTTAGTTTAATGGAAAATGTTTGGTTTCTAAGAGGTTCAACCCAAAACCCGGTGTTAAGTAAATGATTTTATCATGTTGTCATGCCTTAATGTGAATATATCATGTAGATTGCATTTACATGTATTAATGATGAAATGTGCATATGTTCACGATGATATTATTGACCATGCATCGCATAAGGGTTTGGGGTTATGGACTGGTACTGCTACTCTGCCAATGGTGCACCCATACACCTCAGTTTGGTAAGGAGACTGTAAAAATAGGGAGCAGCAGTTGGGTGCGGTCGACTCAAACCGAAATGATATGGAAATGACATTTTGCATTTTGCATTCATGCATGAAATATGTTTACTGTTCCCTTACTTAGATGATTCATCATCTAACTTGGGCTTTGCCCCTGGAATATTCAAATGTTCCAGATGGAGATTGCAGCAGAAACGAGGATGAATGAGACATGAAATGGAACTTAGCAAAGTGCATGATGAATGGAATATATGTTATGTAGCATGTATTTAAGTTCTGCTACTTTGAATTCTGGACGTTTGAAAGAATGATGATGTATAACCCTATTTAGGGTTAATGTTAGTTGAGAACTTATGCTTTGTATTAAGTTATGTTGAGGAACGATGATGTAAGATCTAAATTTTGATTAATGTTAAGATGTCAAGTTCGATCCTTGCTTTCACATTTGATGTGTATAATGATTCTTTTTCGAGAAAAATGATTGGAAATTCTGGGATGGATATGAGGAATGATGTGATTTAGGATTAGTTTGAAAGGAAAAAATTTATTATCCCAGAATTGTCCCAACTTATAACGCGTCCAAGAAAGCGGGGCGTTACAAAAGGTCATACAATCTTAGGAACGACAATCAGGGTAACTAACACACAAACTTACTCCCTCGAAATTTCGACTTCAGACCTTACTATGGATTTTTCCTCCAATAAAAAAAAACTATTCCTCTGGTGTACACACAAGGGGGTGCACCGTTATAAGAGTAAATGCAAAACAAGTTCAAAATCGGTGTCATCCCAAATACAAAGAACATATTTTCACGAAAGAACAGGGAAATTGGCATAGTTTCATGACTGGAATAATGCCCTAGATGAATATCTTCTGAATTTAAATAGAATTCCCTACTCCGAACTCGAATCCTGAGATCACATGATTTATAGCATCAAGAGGGACCAGACTGGGTTGTAATGGGGTTATGATGTAACACCCCCCTCCCCCAAGTTAACCCATTTCAAGGCAACCTGGAAGAGTGGGTGCTAGAGAACATAGACAAAATAACACTTAGCCACAAGCATGCATACACCTGCCATCCATCAAACTCAAACCCAAAATAAATACTTCCAAGGATTACAGGCATGACTTTTCTTTAAGTTACATTACACACAAAATAATGTCTACACATCTACCAACAGCTTCCCAAGACCATTTAAATCAAGAAGGGACCCACACACGCACATGTCTACCCATCCTTCTTGCTTGACTCCCCACCTGCTACCTCTTTACCTTTACCTGGAATGGAGGAGAGTACAATGTGAGCTACAAAGCTCAGCAAGCATAAGAAATAAGAAGGAAGAGCATGGAAGATAATAATAGGATACAGGTGTGGTGAACATACATATCGACGAAAATGACAGGTGATAACTCAGGAGTTACACACACACTCATAATGATAATGTCATGCATAACACGCATATAAGTCTGTCAACATATAAATGGCCAATGGCCTCACATAGAAAATAAAATGCAACATAATACGTACCAGTCTGTAGCTGAGTCCGGTGACCATAAGTCATATATGATACACTTGGCTATAGCCATACGTGCATATATATAAATACATATATAATCTCACCCATGGTCATCACCATTGGGCGCGCCCCTCAGTCGTCACTGCAGGAGCGTAACCCCAGTCAGGCTAATGCCTACTGGTTTTGGGGGATATATCCCGTCGGTACACAACCGCAGCGTGCATAATCATCTCTGTCCATACCTTTTCCAATGCACATGCAACACATAAAGTGGCCACATACAATTTGCACGTGCTAGAAATAAAAATTGATGCTCGTGCACACTCATGAGATGTTATGCAGGAAGTCAAGCCAAGACATGCTCATGATGCACAATTACCATTCTTTCAAAACATGCCATAACAGTACATATATAAGCAATCTAAAGTTATTCTCTGTTCATAACATGTTCAACACAGTTAGCCAATAACACTGAGTCACGGATTTCTTGTTTAAGCTAAAGTTCACAGTGAGATATATAAAGTAGGGCATGGAGAAGAAACAAGTCTCCCATTCAAACTTCCACTTAAAACTCCATTCCTTAGGATTAGTGGGGAGAAACAAGCCCCACGTGGCTGTTAGAAACTTTCCCTCAACTTAAATACCCTAAACCCAGTCAAGCTCTTAAGACACGTAACCAGCCCATAACGCAATAAAATCCAAGAGAAAAGAGGAAGGAAGAGAGAACTTGCCTTTTACTTCACCGATCAACCACTAAGAACTCTTTGGATAGCAAGATCTGGCTTGCTGTGAGAAGAAGAATGAGGGTTTGAAGAAGAACAGAGGACTTACGAGAAAGAGGAAAAAGAGTGTTCTATTCTAGTGAGATTTTTCTCACAATTTCTCTTTTTATATTATCTTTATAAGTCATCTTTATCCATCTAATTATTTCCAAAATTCTCTATATATTTATTATATTTTTTTGATATTTTAGTTCTAGAATTTTCTATGTGTTTCCAGAATTAATGAGGTATCGGGCGATATATATATATGAAACATTGAGGGAGGCATTTGAATATAATTTAAGGAATTCAAATGATATTTACATATATATGAAGCTATTTGAAAGTCATTCGGATGATCTGGCGTGTATTCGAATGAGTTAGAGAAATATTTCAAGTTATGTGAGTGACATTCGAATGAGGCAGGGGAACATTCGAATGAATTTTAAATAGTAACTTGAATTACTGAAGGAATTAGAGGCTCATTCGAATGCAACAGTGCTTTCATTCGGATGAATTTTGCAATTTTTGCTGGGCTCATTCGAATGTAAAGGCAACTCATTCGAATGTAAAGGCTCAAATGGATTCTGGATAATTTTGACACCCTTTCGAATTTTGAGCATAACTATCTCATCCGAACTCCGATTGAGGTTATTCAAGATGATATAGAACGATAAGAGAAATATCTACAACTTTCATGTTTTAAGTTTTGAAATATTAGGACTGGAACATAGTCTAAATTTGGTTACAATGAAGAAACACCACCCAGCAAAATAGACCATTCGAATGGATCACCTCCCATTCAAATGACTCACACCCCATTCGAATGGGGTTACTCTCATTTGAATGATACTTCCACCATTCGAATATCTAGCCTCCCAAAGCCCCACACATTGGGATACCTTTTCATAAACCCTCCTAACTCTTAACCACTCATCCTAAACCTTCCAAAACACATACATACACACTCACACCGCACCAAAACCCAATTCAACGAATAATTCTACCCACACATCATAAGATTATATCGTGTTATTCATTGATATCAACACCCTATCTTCAGGTCGTTACATATGAGGTTAATACGGGTTGTCAAAGAAAAGGGTAAAGTGTGCAAAGGGTGTGTCGAGATTTTTTTTTTTTTTTTACTCTGATATCAAACTGGAAATATTGTTTTCTTCAGCATTTATTTTGAAACACTTGTGCTGAATAGCTAAGAGAACTTCCCCTTTTTTTCTTTTTCCTTTCTTTTTTTCTTTTTTATTTTTTTTATATGAAATACCGAGATAGACTGAATCCTAAAAATACACTAGGTTTGGACAAACTTCATGTGGTTACTGTTTAGATGAGGGTAAGAAAAGAAATTTTGCTAAGAACAACTCAAATGGGCTAGCAAGGGAGATTAATGTAAAAAAAAGGTTAATAGGCCCAAATTGAAAGAAATTAATCCCCTATCATGCTTTTACAAAACAATGTTACTCAGTTAACTAATTCAGAATTTGAAACCAGCTAAATTCATCCGCTATCATACTAGACATTCAAAGCAAATTGATGTTTTCAAGCTATTGAAAAGATAAGATAAACAATAAAGCGCATTTAGAGTAAATGTTATTTCACTCAGAATTAACGATTATTAGGCTCAAACACTTACTCAAGTAATAGTCCCCACTTCTATTGAGGGATCATGCAGTCCGCTAATCAGCTAATTACCATTGCCTTTGACTTTATGATCGATAAACCAATTTCTAATTATTGAACACCTGATGCATGCAAATCACCTATTCCAATTCCATACATATACGTTTTCAAATGAGAAATTAATGCATTCATGATTCATATTGCAAATTCAACTGGCTATCAATGTATAACTCCAAAGCTTTAGGATAGCATTATTTAAAGCACACATAATTTTTTTTTTAATTTTTAATAGGAGGAGATAAAAATAAACAATCCACACAAAACTACAAGCATGCAATTGCAAATTCATGGTTAAACATGGACCAAATAATTCATAAATATACGTTACTCCCCCCTCCCCAACTTGAATTGCAGTAATAAAATAGGGTTGTTAGGAATACCTATAACTCCTCAAGTCTATAAGTTTACTGTGAACTGCTAAATCTTCAACAAATAGGTGAGAATACCCTATATATATATATTTTTTTATTTTATTTTCATGCCGAAATAAAAAAAAAAAAAAAACATACAAGTTATAAACAGATGCATCTCAAGAGTATAAAAAGTACTCCTTACTCAGCCATCTTATCATAGACTTGCCTTACAAGGATAAATCTAAATTAATCGGACCCCTTTAACGCTTACTTCCAATTGCCTTTAGACCAGTCTATCTAAGGCTCGTAAGGATCATGCTGTGGAACATAAGCTCCTCAATGGTGGATGTGGAAATGAAAATCTTTCTTGCCAAAAGAGAAATGAACTTTTGTTCCACAGCTTGATTAAGAAAATAAAGCAACCCATCGAAAAAATGGTTAACATTTAAAAGTCCAATGGGTTTGGTATGGAGATTGATCTTGGCTCAGGAGATTATACAAAAGATTTCTTTAAGTGTACCAAAACCTCCTGGTAAAGCAATGAAGGCGTATGACTGATAAATCTTACAAGTCATGTGCTTAGACATAGAAGTCATTCTTATAAGTTGACCACGTGTAATCTCGAAAATCTATGGATCAGCCAAAGGGATTGGCATTACACCTACCACATATGATTTTCCAAGATGTGCAGCTTGTGAAACACATCCATTCAATCCACGACTTCCCCTTCCATATACCAAATTAATTTTTTTCTCTCCTAATTTTAGGCCAAGTTCACTTGCTACAAGTGTGTAACAAATATCGCTCCCAAGTTGAGAGCCACATAGTACACATATGGTATTGATGCGAATGAACTAGTTGTCCTTTCATTTATGTTAGTTCTTTATGTATGCCCTGAAAGTAGAACTGGTTAAAGAGGTTTGGCGATCAAAAGTAGCTATATAGCAAATCAAGAAATAAACACAAACAAAAATCATGCGTATATACAAATAGTTGTGATTGTGGCTCACATCTTCCTCTCGTTTTACGTCCATAAACAGCTTAAACACCTTCTATGAAGTGGGGATAGGCTTCCCATCCAATTTTCTTAGAAATTGGCAAACATAGTCAATTATAGTCAGATTCCCAAGACTATAGCGTTGGTGGTCACTTCTGAACTGGGTCCATAAAGTAAGAAGTTCTCATTGTACTATTCCACACAGATACGTCTCAAGAGTCAATCGGATATCATCCAAAGACTCATTACTCAGCCCATCCTTTATGAAACTAATTTTATCTTTTTGATTTATGGAAGTAAACCCCACAGATTTGCATCGTGTGTTACAAGTCCATCGAACACATTTGTGACAACCATTTAATCTTTTCGCTCTTCATTTTTTCGAAAAACTACTCTTTCCAAATCTTGGAAAGTGCTTGAAACTAGATGAAGTTTCACCAGTAAATCGAACTTTTTCTTCAATCAACCAATGAATATCTTCAGGAATATTTTTACACATCAACAACCTAAGTCTTTCACTCCCAGCAACATAAATCTTTTTCAAATCATTTTATGGGAGAGATGGATAATACTTGCCAATTTTTGAGAGCTGAAGATCTACTTTTTTTAAAACACAACTATAGTAAGAGGAAAGTAAAACAAAACTATGAATCTTACAAAAGGGAGGAGAGTACCTGATCAGAGAACAACACAAAGGAGAGAAGACTGATCTCAAAGAAGTGTGGCTTACCTCATACAGATACGGGGTCTTTTATACGGTAGTGGAAGTCACTATTCCAACAACCACACTTGGCTCAAGGTGTGCCACGAGTGCAAGGTCACGTCTAGCGTCTCCTTTTTCAACGTTCGACATTTCTTTTTCAACACTTGGTGTTTCTTTTTCTTTATAGGGCAGTGTGTCATTTCCTTTATAGGGCAGTGTGATTGCACTGCTTGAGAAAAGTGGTGCCATTAGCGTTAAGTCTGTCTTCCTCTTTTCTCTATCTTTTTTTTTTTGTATATATATATATATTTAAAAACAAATTTTATTTTATTATATATTTTTATTTTTTTTAGATTTTTTTTCTTTTCTTCCAATTAAGGATTAAATGAGTGGTTGCCAACCTAATCGTATAATAACTCCCATTCATTACACCACTTTTAAAGTCATTTTCAAAATTATGTAAATTGATTTTTCTCATGAATGCAAATACATATTTTGAAAATATGTCATCCGGAGGTGTTGGTTTTATTACATTAGAGTACAACACATCAATTCGCACAAACACCTCACACACATGTCTGGTTTAATTTGATCCCCAATAATATAGAGTAGCCTAAAAGATAGAAATATAGGCTCAAATGTGGATAGACCTATAACATCTTCACATTTCAGCTCTCGGATTTTATCCTCTTTTTCCTCCCAGGCTTCTTCTTTTCTCACATCATTTTGGTGCAATTTTTCTTCTATGATTGTTCATACCATCCTAGGGTCATCAAGTCTCTCAATTGGTTCATCATTCCTAGGGATGGGTGTAAATTAGACTAACTCTTGACCTATGGATGCATTGAATGACGATTCCTCCCCAAGACATTGACCTACGGAATTTTGATTGGGTTGGTTTGGAAACTCTCTAGGTTCACTCACGCTTAAGGTCTGTGTAAACTCGGTCAATTGTTCTAAAATGTCACCTATGACCCTAGTGGTTTGTTCTTAAAGTTCAGCCACTTGTGCATTAAAACTCATTTGACCTTGCATAAACTCTTGAAGGGTGTCCTCTAAAAATTTTTCATCCTGAGGTTGATAAACATCAGATCTAACCCCTTGTTCTAACTCGAATTGGTGAGGTGGTAGAGGAAAAGGTTCATGAGATTGGAACACAAAGTCATTGCTCCAAGGATAATTCCAATGGTCATAGGAACTGGGGTAGTCAGTGTAAAGATCCAGGTCATAGCCCGACAGATAAGAATTCTCCCCCAGACTTTGGTTAAAAGAAAATCTTCCCTCATTGGGATCGGGATGACCAAATGCATTACAAGGCACAGAAATGCTAAAATACCGAGACATAAAGAATATAAAAATGACAATTCAACGGTAGATAATGATGCTAATAAATCAATTAATATTTCAATAATCATACCTGATTGTAGTCTCTTGCACTGTTTAGTAACTAAAAGTTATTTAAATATTTTTAATTATTTTTTAATTATTTTTTAATTTATAATTTTTTATTATTTTTTCAAATATATATTTTATATATATATTTTTGAAAATAATTTTTTTAATTTTTTTTAAAACAACAACAATAACACACTAAGTAAAACAACTAAGTTACCAATTTAATCTCCCCTACAACGGTGCCAAAAATTGACTGCTACGCTACCCTGCATATTTATTCATCAAAACTACAACCAAATTCATCAAACATCAATCCTCTTATTAAAGCATGTAACAGCCGGGGTCCACATAGCAATGTATTGTTTGGTTTAGGTCGCAACTAATCCCCGATTTTATCGCTCTGAGATTTAATCCCAAAACGTACGTCACTATGTAGAACACCCTCCGTACTTATATGCTCAGTTCCCTCCCTTTGCATGGCCGATGTGGGATTCGCTTAAGGTGTTTACACGCACCCCCCCTAGGGACTTAGCGTCCTCGCTAAGGTTTACCCCACTACCGCGCTCAGAGGCTCGGGGATCGGCTCTGATACCATTATGTAACAGTCGAGGTCCACATAGCAACGTATTGTCCGATTCAGGTTGCAACCAATCCCCGATTTTATCGCTCTGAGATTTAATCCCAAAATGTGCGTCATTATGTAGAACACCCTCCGCACTTATATGCCTAGTCCCCCCCCCCCCTTTGCATGGCGGATGTGGGATTCGCCTAAGGTGCTTACATGCACCCCCCTAGGGACTCAACATCATCGCTAAGGTTTGCCCCACCACTGCGCTCAAAGGCTCGAGAGTCAGCTCTAATACGATTATGTAACAGTCAGGGTCCACATAGCAACGTATTATCCGGTTCAGGTCGCAACTAATCCCTGATTTTATCACTCTGAGATTTAATTCCAAAACGCTCATCACTATGTAGAACACCCTCCGTACTTATATGCCAGTTCCCTCCCTTTGCATGGCCGATGTGGGATTTGCCTAAGGTGCTTACACGCAATTGGTTGTGACCAGAACCGGATAATATGTTGCTATGTGGACCGCGGCTGTTACATAATGGTATTAGAGCTGAACCCTGAGCCTCTAAGCGCGGTGGTGGGGCAAACCTCAGTGAGGACACTGAGTCCCTAGGTAGGGTGCATGTAAGCACCTTAGGCGAATCCCACATCGGCCATGCAAAGGGAGGGAACTAGGCATATAAGTACGGAGGGTGTTCTACATAGTGACGCCCATTTTGGGATTAAATCTCAAAGCGATAAAATCGGGGATTGGTCGCGACCTGAATCGGACAATACGTTGCTATGTGGACCCTGGCTGTTACAAAACAGGTGTAGGGCGATTATTCTTGCCAATGTGCGAGTGTGCGTGTAGTACAATTTTAAATTTATGTTTCGGTGAGTCTGAGTCGGTTCACAGGGAGATTATTTATGAATGAAAATAAAAATCATAGAATATTTGGTTTTAGGAGGTGATTAAGATGATCTAAAGGCAATAATTAAAACTAAACTGACATTGAATTTAAGCAACTTGGGTCAAGACAATTTCAGTATCAAAACTAATTAATTTCTAATTTAATAGAAAAGATCTGTAATATTTATCTGAATTAAGTTTTGCAGATCTGTCAGTAATCTCCATACATGGCATGAAAATTCTAAGTGTTTATACACACCCCTATCTTGAAACATTTGAACAATTTTCTAGTTACTTCCATGTATCATGTCGTCCACAAAATAGACTTGTTTGGCTTGACTTATAAGAACAAAAGGGTCAAATTCATACCAAAATTTGCTAATGTTGATACTTTTGAAATAATCATCAATTTGCATTCCTAATTTATTTGCAAGATTAAAGCACTTACACTTTAGCAAAACAACTATGTTTTCTTTCACATACTCTAATTCAAATATATTAGTTATGACACCATAGAAGTCAATCTCTTTGTCTTCATGGTATCCAACAACATGTATCTTGTTATTTTGGCTTCTATGTCATTGATCGTGATCTATTGTGGAACCTAACCCCATTAGCTATGCATCCTGGTAATTTCTCACTCGCATGTTAGGACCCAAAGCTAGTGGATATAGTTTTTTAATATCTTTTGAACATATTCCACGATTGTATGATTGTGATATCTACATTATAACGAAAAAAAAAGAAAAAATAAAACATCTCCCTCATTAAATTAATTTATAAAGAATAGTTAAATTGTTAACCATTTAATGAAAATATAACTATCACTTACTCGTCTTCTGAACCGCAACGGAAATTGCTCTTTATGTCTTTCTTCGACATTCAAGTTGTTTTCATGAGAAAGTTCTTTGTGTTCACTACAAACAAATTCACTAATAAACAATACTCATTAATTAAGAAAATAGATAAAGATTACACCATATGAACAATGAAAAAATAGTATTCCGTGCTTACTCTAAGAAGGGTTAGACTTCTTCACAATTGTTCAACACATACCAACAAGCTATTGCATATTCATTTATTGATATATACCCATATGATTCAACTCCAAATACACAAACTTTCTGTGAAAAAATCTCCAACACATTGTAACAACCCATTAGTGGGTTTGGGGGATATGCAAGGGATGTGTGTAAAGATATTAGGTGGGAATTTGTGGAGTTTGATTTATGTTTAAGCTATTATTTGAAAGTAAATAATTTTCATTTATGTTATTTTTCAATAAAGGCACTTTGGTAATTATGAGTGTGTAATATATCCTGAACTTTAGGTCAATTTCAATTTTATTCTCTTTTGACCTTTACTTCAATTTGGTCATCAAACTTTCACATTTGTTTCAATTTTATCCTCGATCTAACAAACGTGTGCCCAATCTTACATTGTTGCTGATGTGTCAAATAATTAACAAGTCATTATCTTCTTCTTCAAATCACTAGAGTTTCTCCCATTCACCTTGTGCAGCAGTTGTCTTTTCCTTTTCCTGCCACCAGCCGCCTCTTTCTTCCTCACTCTTCATCACAGGCGGCTAGAGTCGCCGGCTTGTTTCCATTAACGGCGATCACAAAAGCATTCGATCGAAAAAAGAAGAAAGTGGGGAGAAGACTAGAGGTTAAGCGGAAAAAATAGCCATGGTGAGACCAACATCAAGAAGACGGCAATGCCCATGGATCTGTTATCACCGATTGATTGGACTATGTGTTGCTTCCTCCATCATTGACGCGATTGCCATGGCTAACGATTTGTGTCCCCTTTGGGCCAATGGCTCTCTGTCTCTTTTTGGCTGAGGGCTCGCCGACGTGGGTCATCGTTTTAGCCGACTGATTGAGGTGAGTCTTCCCGACCATGAGTCAAATCTTGGCATTGCAATGGGCATGCCGATGACCTCTAGTCACTACCATGGCCAAAGAGCTTCATGCTCAATATGGCTGACGTGACCAGAGGGTTAAGGCCTCAAGTGACCGGAGATGAGAGAAGAAAGAGGTGCTCCCACCACTTTCTACAAGGCCTGTTGCCGCTATTGGACTCGAGGCGGTGCCCTAAGGAACGTCCTAGCAAGCAAAGGCTGCCGGAAAAACAAGAGAAGCAAGAACAACACCTCAAAATCAAATATCATAGCGGTTGAGCAATAGATCGAACTTGGACCTTAATCAACAAGTGGTAGTCCTTCCAACTGCAACACCAATATTTTTGGCCATTTTCCCCAGCCATCGCCGTCGTTGTCATTCCTGGTCAATTTTTAGAGTCTGACTTATTATGGCAGAGGGAACATTGTCTCGAACATCGGTGGATTTGATACCCAGATGGCTGTTGCAAGCGACAAAGGGCATGTCAATTTGGCATTTCAGTTGGGAAGTAACTCGAATGGAAATGATGGCATTTTTTCAAGTGGAGCATATCAATGGCGATTTGGTCATGCAATTGGGGGGTGTTATGCACGGCCAAAATGATAATGTTTTGGTTTGTGCAACAGAACAGTCGAAATGATGTCGTTTTAGCCATGCTCAATGATAAAAAAAGACATAAATGACCTCGTTTTAGCTGACTTGTTAGTTATTTAACACATCAGCTGCCACATCAGCAGCTACGTAAGATTGGGCACACACTTGTTAGATTGAGGATAAAATTGAAACAAAAGTGAAAGTTCGATGACCAAATTGAAGTAAAGGTCAAAACAGGATAAAATTGAAAATTAACCTAAAGTTCAGGATATATTTGTCTATTCGGCCTATATATATATATATATATGTTAGAAGAAGAAATTAGAAGGCAAAAATGGGAGAGAAGAGAAGGAACGATCGGGAGAGCAAAGAGAGGAGGCTAGGGCTCAACTTCTTCTCCATTTTTCTTTGTATTTGATGCTTCAAGGGAAGTTTGTGCAAGCTAGAAGTAGCTTCATCTTCTTCTCCTCCTTCTTTTGGCTTGGTTTCTTAGTTTTTGAGGTGTGGAGGTTGTGGTGGTTTCTCCAAGGAAGGTTTTCAAGAGGTTGGGCAAAGACAAGTTCTACTCCTCTATTCCTTTTCTAAATCTTTAAATCATAATGTATTGAGAATTAATTGTGAAACCACCCCCCATGCTTTTCATGTTCTTGGTTGAGATCTATGTAAACAAATTTTCTAAATTCTTGAAGGTGATGGTTGGAATTGTTTTAGAACTTCAATAGGGTTTGTTCCACGCTATATTTGTTTGAGAATGGTGTATTTTTGGGTTTAGATTTGAGTATTGGGAGAGTTGGAGAAGTTTGGTGGTGTGTTGTTCGTTATTTTTGGGTTCTGGGGTTTAAGAGTCGACTGGTAGGGGTATGAAGTCTACTCCACATGCCGAAAGTCTATTTCTCAAAGTTTTCTCTTGGTTAGGTTGACTAAGGTGATGTCGGAGTCTACTGAGCCTCGAAAGTCGACTGTCCTGGTGTCAAAAGTGGACTCCCACGATAGACTACATTGCGCACCTTATACTATTTTGGCCATAACGTTTTGTCCTAATATCAGAATCAAGATTTATTTATTTCTTTGTAAACTATACTTGATAGGCTTCGATTTGATATATTATGGGTTTTATTTTGACAGGTTTTGTAGGGTCTCCCTAGGGTTTAAAGTCATGCCTAAAGGAATTGAGAGTTCAATCCATGTTCTGTGGCATTACTTGATTCGAGCTTTGGGTCTCGCGAATAACTATTGTGAGAGATGGTTGAGATGCATATTTGGGG
The DNA here is from genome assembly GCF_014633365.1 of Diospyros lotus. NCBI lineage: Eukaryota > Viridiplantae > Streptophyta > Magnoliopsida > Ericales > Ebenaceae > Diospyros > Diospyros lotus. The sequence goes on along the minus strand of NC_068349.1, from coordinate 16,622,620 downwards.
AACGTTTCATGCATGATCATGTTATGATATGTATATATATATATATATGTGAGCCTAGGTATTGGGTGGAGCCTATTGGCCTCAAGGGTCATATGTGGTCGCGAGCACTGCCCTTGGAGTGGAGCTATCCAGACCCAATGACCCAGTGGTATATGATTGGGATTAGACCTTGGGTGGAGCTGGCTGGCCTTAGGTGTTAACCTGGAATTGAGTTATCTGGCCCCAAGTGTTGGTTGAGATGTGTGTAGACCTTGGGTGAAGCTGGCTGGCCTTGGGTGTTAACCTGGAGTTGAGCTATCTGGCCCCAAATGTCAATTGATAAGTGTACAAACCTTGGGTGGAGCTGACTGGCCTTAGGCATTGCCTTGGGAGTGGAGTTGTCTGGCTTCGAGCATCTGATATTATTATTGGGTATATAATGTCATGATAGGGATGTATGTAGGTATCATTTCCTGTTATTGAGTTGTGTACGTGGTATGGTTGGGTTAGTGTTTCACCTTCTAGTAGGTGTACCTTTTATGGGCATTATGGCTTACTTGTATCGGGTTATACTTCTTTTGTGGCTTATTTTTATTGATCATACTTTTAATATCTTGTTGTTATACTTGCTGGGCCTCGTGGCTCATTCTCTTACTTCACACCATTCCAGGTAAAGACAAAGCTAAAGTTGGGGGCAAGACTAGCAAGGGCGGATATTTGGGGATTAGACGTGTACGAGCTCACCTAAAGACTAGGTCTTGGGAGTTTTTGGTTTGTGTGTCCAGTTCTGGTTGGACTCTTGTATTTTGGGGACTTGTGTGTATATTTTGTGATCATGGCTTAATGTGTTGTAAGTAGTGATAGCCTAACTCTTGTGTATCTTTTTCCTTAGTTGGTTGTATATGTTGGCAATGGAAACGGAGAATTATATGTTTTGTTGAGTTGTGTTGTGCCCATATGTGATCTTGTGACTCGAGGTTGGTTGTCCTTGTTTGGGATATTTCTGCACCCTTACTTATAATAACCTCCTCACGAATTCTCTATGCTAGTCGAGGCTTCAAGAGGTGGGCCATTACACACACCTTCTTTGACATTAACCTCACCATAATCATTTTGTTCTTCTCGATTAAATATAGTCTGAATTCGCCTAAGATATAAAGAACAAAATGTTAAGTATTCATTTACAACATAAGCCTCAGCTATGGACCCTTTTAGATAAGCTTTGTTGCACACATAGTGCTTGAGTGTCCCAAGAAACCTCTCAATCAGGAACATCCACCGATAATGCACTGGTCCTCCATACATGGCCTTTCGTGGCAAGTGAATTGCTAAGTGTACCATAACATCAAAAAATGCTGGAGGAAAAATCAATTCCATCTTACATAAAATTTTAGCAATGTCCCTTTCCATATACTCTAGAACGCCTATTTTTAAGGTCTTACTACAAAGTTGCTCAAAAAATTTACCCAGCTCAATCAATGTAAGACAAGCATCGTTAGAAAGCATTCCACGAATCCCAATTGGGAGTACTTTTTGAAGAAGAATATGGTAATCATGGCTCCTTAAGGATGTTATCTTACCATTACTACTACTTAAACATCATGATATATTTGATGCATAACCATCAGGAAACTTGACAAGTTTTAGAAACCCATAGAAACTCTATATCTCTTGTTTTGACATTGTATATCATGCTGGCATCATCACATACTTAAAACCAATTTCTTGTAACCATAGTTCCTTTCTTTTGTTCATATCCATTAAATCTTGTCTTGCTTTATAAGTGTCTTTTGTTTTCCCCTCAAGGTCTAACAATGTTCCCAATACATTTTCACAAATATTTTTTTCAATGTTCATAACATCCAGATTATGGCGTAATTGTAGTGATTTCCAATATGGTAACTCAAACAAAATACTCTTCTTAACCCAATTCAATTCTTGTGGTGTTCACTTTCTCTTCTTATTATTGGAATGCTTTCCTGGTATTAAAGTTGGGAGGTTAACCAAATGTTGTAATATATCACTAGATGATAACTCCTTAGGTTTTAACCTAAGTTCTAATTTTCCATCAAACTTCTTACTTTTTTTCCATTTATGATTGGGATCAAGATATTGACAACGCCCTATATAACAAATCTTACTCCTTAACCTACATGAGCATATATTCTTATTACACATAAGACAAGCCATATATCCTTTTGTGCTCCACCTACATAAATTACCGTAAGCAGGGAAGTCATTTATTGTCCACAAAACTGCAGCATGCAATTTAAAGTACTCCTTGGTTGAGGCATCCAATGTTTGTACACCTATGCTCCACAACTCCTTTAATTCATTTATCAAGGGTTGCATATAGACATCAATATATTTACCTGGAGCTTGAGGTCTAAGAATAAGCAATGGCATCTAAAAAAATGTTGCTTCATACATAACCGTGGTGATAAGTTATAGGGCACCAAAATTACTAGCCACATGCTATATGTGCTACTCATGTTACCAAATGGATTAAAACCATCAATCGCAAGCTCAAGTTGTTGTGCCAAGTTGCTCCAATCAACCTATTGTGTATTTTGATGTTTAACAAAACATAATTTTAGTAAAACTATTTTGAGTATGTTTAAAACCCTAATGGATTTTTGATATTTGTTAAGTAAATATCTTGTAAAGAATTTATGTTATATATTGTATTATCAAAGCAAATCTTATTTTTCTGAAATCTGGACTGAGAGTCGACTCCCGGTGAGAGATAGTCGATTGTAAGTCAAAGTGATAGTTGACTGTGGATGTGCATCAGTCGACATAACCGAGCATTGTTTATGCAGAGTCAAGGTAGCCGAGAATGGGTTTTGTCCAGTTGACTGTCGAGTCGACTGTAGGCCAATGAGAGTCGACTGTCTATGAGAAAGTCGATTGTGGGTTGAGCGAGAGTCGACTGTCGGCAGCAAGAGTCGACTATGGCTGTCACGGAGTTGACTATCGATTAGAGCAGTCAACTGCCAAACTCCAACGGTTGGATTTTTGGAGCAGTTGCAGGTCGTTTTGGGAGCCCCAATATAAATATCAAGAGGAGAAATCTGGAGGAGGCTAATGCTCTACCATTTCCTATCTTCCTAAAGCACACCCAAGCTCTCAAGCACTCAATCAAAGCAATCCAAGGCCCAAGGAGCTTCAAAGATCTATCCATTGGAGCCTCAAGGCAAAGAAGAAGTTTTCTTCTTATTGGTAGCTTGTATCATTTCATTTTGCCTTGTATATTGTTGTTGTATTGATATCCATTGTAGTCCAAGTGTGTTGGACATAGGATTGATTTATTCGTATTAGATTATGGATTGTGAGTGGCATCCTAGAGCCCAAGTAATCTAGGTGTATTATTGTGTTGTATTAGTTTTCGGGGTGAGCTAAAGGGAAACCTCGGGGTGTACAAGTTTGCTAGATGCTCTTGTGTGGAAACCTAGTGGTGATTTTAGTGGAATCTCAAGTGTCGGTTTGACATTGAGAGAGTGGAGTAGGTGTTGGATACACCGAACCACTATATATCTTGTGTTTATATTGTGGTTGTTTGTGTATTTATATTGCTATCATTTCCAAATAAGATATATATTTATAACAAGTGTATTTTGTGTATAAGAAAATCTCAAGAGTTTTAAAAAGGAAAGAATCGATTCAATAAGTTTTTAATCACTCAATTCACCCCCCTCTTGAGTGGCCATTGTGTGTGTCAAGGGACCAACACAAGTCTAGTGGTACGAGGCTCATGTGCAAACCATTCATGTTCTTTATTAAAGTCCTTCCATGTTTTACCATCTGCTGGATGCCTCATCACACCCTCCTCAACATAATGTTTATCTTTATGCCAACAACAATCTGTAGCAGTTTTTTCTAGACATATACAATCTTTGAAGCCTTGGTGTCTATAACGTCCCAGAATTTTGGAAATGAATAATAAGTATTAATTATGGTATTCGAGGTATTTATGGATTATTTGAGAATTTACGAGGAAATAATAATTTATATGGTTTTGAGAAAATGGGTGATTAGGATAATTAATTATTTTTATTTTATTTGAAAATTTGGGGTGTAAGTGAAATAAGTGGAAATGGAAGTTCAGGTGTAAGGGAAATTATTAAGGGGGGTGCGTGTGTAATTAATGGAAATTATGGGTGCTAAAATGTAAATTGCAGAAGTGGCTGTGAGTCACTTTAAAATTAATGGGGGTTGCATATATGTTGAAGGCGGCATGTGGCGCGGGCGATCACGTGTGAGGGGGCCCAAGGGCTGGACACGGGATCGATTTCGCAAGCACGCACTCGAGGTTGGGAGGGATTTGCTGATTTTTTAGCAAAATCCTCCCCGAAATAACGTCATTTCGGGGAGGCAGTGGTGCTCCCAGCGGCTACCCCAGTTGCCGCCACGTGGCTCTCCCCTAGCTACTCGTTTTGCACCATTTTAAAGCCCAATTCGAGCGTCTCCGAGCCAGTAGAAACGGAAGAAAAAATTGGGAAAAAAGGGGAGCTCGGCCAGCAATGTGCGGGGGAGGAAAAATTCAAGTAAAGTGGAAGGAAATCTGGTTTAATCCGCGTTTTAAGTGTCTGGGTAAGTTAAATAAATTATTAGAACATTATATACATAGGGATATTAATTTTATACTGTTGAAATTAATTAATTGGGGCCCAAGAACTCATTATTTACTTTAACTATTTTACTTCGCAGCGGGAGTACGAGAAAAGTTAGGATCGGCTATTTAAAGGCAAGCTCCTAACCCTCACCCTATGTTCTTTAGTTCTTACTTGGGTCTCCGTGGTTTTTCGTATTTTATTCCCTCTCTCACCTTGACTCAGTTCCACATAGTTATAATGATAATCCGCGTGGCCACTATCTCATGTCTTATATATTAATAATGAGTCTATTGGTGATTAAATAAGCTAAGTAAATGATTCCTTGATGTCGTGTCTTATGTCCGTCATGGGGTTTTGTATCGTCCTACTTCCTTTGGGAATGATGCCGAACCCGTTGGGGCTAGGTTCTTAGAAAATGTTATGGTTTAGATTATGGGAATATGTTAAGAGTCTATTATGTATATTGAGATGGTTTTATGTAAATAAGAAGGAATGAGAACAAGAATGGTATGTTAATGGTTATGTTACAAGTGCATGAGATGTCATGGGAGAAGCTTGAGAAATGTTAAATCGGAAGTGTTTAAGGTTGATGTTGTCAGTAAGTGTGCCTAAGGGTATAGGGTACAAAGCTACTGACTGTCGATCGTGGGTCATGGCAGTTGATGGGTGGATGTATGGGAGCCAGTCATCAGCTATTACGATAAGCGCTATACAGGCTAGAAGGGCTAGTACTTCCAGATTCCCACCTTAGTTTGTGCATATCATGATGTGTGTGCTGCATAGGGATCTGGTTGCATTTACTGATGGGGCATGCTTTGTGTGTGATGGGATGTGTGAGCATTTGCATGACCCGATTGGTTTAAGAGCCAACTTGGGTGCTCTAGGTGAGCTAGTGCATTTAGAGCATATTGCATGTGTGAATTCCTATGTGGGCGTAGCATAGCCTGATGCTTGGTTTATGGGAGCCTTGTCATCACGTTTATGCTACAGATGCCATTGCATTTCTTATGTGTTGCATTACATGGTGAGGAGAGTGATTTTGATGATGGCACGGACCCTATAGGTTAGCCAGGGAGTGCGGCACGGACCCGGTAGATTAGCCGGGGAGTGCAAGGCTATGATATGGGTGGATTGCGAGGCATGAACCTGATAGATTAGCCAGGGAGTACGAGTTTCGAACTTAAGGTTAAATGGTGTCATGCTATACACATGTTATGAATGTCAAGAAATGTCGACCAAGGTCAGGAAAAGGCAGGTCTTTATGGATGATGATATGGTAGCCTATGTTAGGCTGTAACAGGTTTGTATGCAGGACTTGGGTGCCAATGTGAGGTTTATGTGGGCCCCAATGACCTTTTATGTGTAGTTGATGTTACGTTATGCATTTAGAGCTAAGATATATGTATTGATCATGATATGATGTGTTGTTGCATTGGCATAAATTGCATGGGATGTTGGGAAAGAGTCCTACCCTTAACCAGTTGCCTTTCTTTCATGAGCTTGCTGAGTCTTATGACTCATGTTTGCTTTCCATCATTCCAGTTAGAGAAGATGCCTGCATTGGCAAGAACGTTCGACGGGGTTAGGTCCAGAGGTTGAGTCATGGCAGCAGGTGCAAATTTCTCCCGAAACTAGATCCTGGGTGCCGTGTGTCTGGGTTAGAGTAATGCTTTTATGTTTTTGAGCCAGGTATATGTTATGTAAGCCCAGGTGGGCTCATGCTGTGAATGGTTATGTATGATGATTATGGTTTTAATAAGGGTGGTGTGTGAGTTGTAGTTGCGTTATTATTCGGTATCATTTAAGTAATGGCCCTCTCACGGATCCTCTTGGTGCACGGGGGCTCCGGGAGGCGGCTGTTACAGTGTCAACGGAAAGTAACGCAAAATTTTGTAAGGAATCTTTTTCCCATGACCATCATTGATTTTCCACCTTAAAGTGCTACATAAAGGGCATTCCTATAAATCTTTATATTCACCCCAAAATAATGCACAATCATATTTGCAAGCATGAATTGAAATATAACCCAAACCCCAAGGCTCACAACATGACTTAGGTAGTATGTCTTGATAAAAAAAAAAAAAAAAATGCATCTCTCAACAATTCTAATAACATATCAAATGATTTGTCACTCTAATGATTGTAAGACTTCAAATGGAGCAATTTCAAAAGAAAAGACAATTTTTAGAATTTCTTACAATCGAGGTACAATTCACGTTCAATTTTTTGCAACATCTTTTTAAACCTCTTTTTCCCCCCAAACATATTATTATGTCCCTGATTATTAATATAATCATCAGAATGCGTGTTAATGTATGATCTCCCTTCAGCATCTTTTATCATAGCATGGATTTCATCTTGTCCTTCATATTCATCAATAGCAATCCCAAAATCATCATGATGCCCATCATTGTCAGCATTATAACAATGATCATTGTCTTCATTATTACAACTCTCCCCATGTTGATTCCATTTTGTATATGTTTCCATGATTCCTTTAATTAGGAAATGATGATATACTACGTCTTGAGAATGAATATGTAACATCCCGATAATTCAGGAATAATTAATAATTATTAATTTAAATTGGGAACGCTTAATAATTATTAATTATTGTATTTGTGGTGATTATTGAATATTTATGGGTTTAAAGGAAGTAATAATTTATTTTGTATTAAAGAGATGGCCAAGTAATTGTTGAAAATTCAGGGTATAAGAGTTATTATTAAGTAGGGTGTATGTGGTAATTTTTGTAAGCTATGGAGTCTAAATGTAATTCTCAAAAATTATGGTGGAGTTACCTTAAGAATAAATTGGTGCATATATAGAGTGAGGAAAGTAGCTAGCGCGAGCGGTCGCGTGCGTGAGGGAGCAGCCAGGAGACGTGGGATCGAGGCTTGGGCTCACGTGGATGCTAGAAGGAATTTTGGTTGAATTTCCCAGCCATATTGTAATACCATGAATTATTAAGTGATCGAATCAACTGCAAGGAATGCCTTGAAGCTTAGATATCTAATAAAAAGGATATTAGATTGACAAGCATTTGGAGGCTAGATTTATGTCATTGAAAGAAATCGGAACAGAGACAGTTTTTGGTATAACTATGAGGTAGCCTAAAAAATCGAATGATCGTAAGGGACTTTCAAAAAGTCAACGGAAACCTAAGAGGATTCAAGTTTTGCATAAGAAATAACCCTGAAGTGGTTTTGTAATGAAACAAAAAGATTCGTGATCAAAATGTGATCTTGCATATATTTGGGCTTAAGTGTAAATTATTAATCTTGGCCAAGGGTGATCAAAAAGATGTTTTTTCTGAATCTTTGGGGATGAAATAAAGAGTTTAGAACTCATGGGACTTAATGGAATTATTGGAAAACTTAGAGGTTTCGAGAAAAGGTTCAAACTGTAATTGGAAATTAAAAGAGGGGCCAAAGTGCAAAAAACTAAAACTCAGGTGTGAAACCTGCAAATTGTAGGTTGTCGCACTGTCATCGCCGGCCAGCCACCTAACACCATCGGAAAGGTTGTCTAGGGGTCCTAGAGCATGCTCCAGGCCATGATGAATCAATTTGTGGTGGTCATTGGTGGAAATCAGTCGTGATTTGACGAGAATTTATGGTGAACGTGGCCAAAAAATTTGACCAAAAGATTGAGGGATTTTTATCATGATTCAAGGCTATTCGAAGCACTTAGTGGCTAGATTTGAGACTTAGGGACTAAGTAAGCTCGAGATTTGGCATATTGCAGCTAAAATTTGCCTATAAATAGAGCGTTTGAGGCAGAGGGTTTCATTCAAGTTTGAGTTTAAATTCATGCTGTTTTAGAGTTATTCGAGTGTTGTGGATAAGGGGCTTTTGTTCCTCATGTATTGGAGAGTTTTTCTAGAAAATTTGTGTTGTTTTACTTTTGTATACTTAGTTTTGATGATAAAAAATAATATTTTATTTAATCCCTAACTCATGAATCAAGGTTGTGGTTTTCAACATAAATCAATTTCAATATCAAGCATTATTTTGTGAGAATGAAAACCAAATGAATTTCAAGTATCGAGATTTCAAAGTCATATTTTTCTAAGTTTGAAAGGTTAGCACCTTATAAGGAGACATATATGAAAATATTTTCTTTTTAGAAAACTAACTCCCGATATTTCAATAGCTAACATTCATTAGTGATAAAATGATTTTTAACGAATTTTTCAAGAAATAGAAAGTGTATATCTTGGAGGTGGTAAAATCGCAAAATCCTAAGTTTGTACTAAAACCCAAATTCTACTTTCTTATTCTTATGGATTTTGATTTTTTAGATATTTTTATTGAATCCAAATGGGGGGTACTTTCTTATTTACATTTATGTATTAAAGTAACATTTACTTAAACTAAAGAAATGTAAATATCTTGTGATGTTTTGTATCAATCAAGTGTGCTTCTTCATGTTATCAGTTAAGTTTTTATTTTTTCAAAATGGATAGTCGACTATGTTATTAAGGATAGTCGACTGTGCTTGTATAATCTGTCGACTATATATGTCTTCTGTCGACTATTTTTCATTCTATCGACTATCATGTAAGGATAGTCGACTATGATTTTTCTTCTTTCGACTATGTTTATATATTATTTTCAAAATCTTCTTCATATTTTTGTATCTGTCGACTATGTGAATGTGTTTGTCGACTATGGGTAATTTGTGTTAGAAGATTGTCGACTATGCTTTCTTGTCTGTCGACTATGTCTAGTTTTATTTGAAGAAATACTCAATTAACTTATTTTGTCTGTCAACTATTTGTTTCTCAGAAACTTATAACGGCTAGTTTTTCAATCTCTAACGGCTAGTTTCTCATTCTCCAACGGCTCAATAACGGCTAGTTTTGGGAAAGACTCTTGGGATGCTTATATATAAATATCAAGGAGATCAAAAGAAGGCTAATGGACGGGAACAAATTGAATTGAGCTTACATTTTATACTCATTTCTATTTACATTCACTGTGCTTCTATTTTCTCTCTTCAAGGTTGTGATCTTAATCTGTATACTTTCATTTAAGCCTTGTATCATTTTTGAGAGACATTGTAACTAAGAGATTCATCTCTTAGATTCTCTCTAATTGTACATTTCTTGTATTTCCTATCTTATGTAGCTAAAGGGCCCATTTGATTGGGAGGTTTGAAAATTTCCTAGTCAAGGACTAGAGGACCTACTCAGGTTGAGTAGGGGGTTGATAGTGGATTGTTTTGAAAATCCTTAGTGAGTAGTTAAGGTAATGGATTAGGTTTGGGTTAAGCCGAACCACTATAAATTCTTGTGTTCATCTCTTACTTGTGCTTTTATTTTATTTATTATTTCAAGCATTTCAATAATCCTCACTTGCATCAATTTTTCCATCAAAAAGATTTCAAGTTTCTATCAAGTTTTTAAAATATCCAATTCACCCCTCTTCTTGGTGTGTGCCATAACACCTCCCGATCTGACAATTTGTGAGGTTTTGCACAGGTTTAAGAAGATTTTAGAAAGTTCACAGAAAAATTAGGAGTTACTGGAGCCGAACCTATAACCAGTCATTTAAGGCTTTTCTGGTTGGTTTTGGGGGTATCCAAGGGTACCCCTAGGATCGACTTAAAGCGTACTTCAAGGGGGTAGGATCAGATCGGCCATCAAAGCAAGTTTCAGGTCGCCAGAGTTGGAGAAGACGATCAACATTTGGAGTTCACATGCAGGCTTCACTCTTAGTCCATGCACCTGACGCATGAGGTATCGTTAAATGCTGAAATTATTTTTATAATTTTTAAAAAATTATTTTAGAAATTTATGTTGAAAAATATTTTGTGAAAATAGGTGGAAAATATTTATTGTGAAATTTTGAAAAAATAAAAGGGATTTATGAAAAATAGGAGAAAATTAGGAAAAACTAGGGAAATAAAAAATACTGATTTCCTTGGTTAAATCGTTGGTTAGGAGGTGATTTGGCCATTAAATTTGAGGATTTGCAAGACGTTCAAGGTCATCATGTATTTTAAGGTTACGACAGGAATTGCTATACAAAGATGAGTGGTTCGACCCTATGCTTGATTTGGTTTCATGCAAGTGGTTTTACTATAAAAACTCAGTTTATTCCATGTGAATGGTTTGCCCTAAATGCTTTTGATTTATAAGCATGTTGTATATATTGAATTTATTACATGATGCATCAACTGGATATGTTTTGTAAAAAAATATGGCGTGTGGTTTTCATGACATCGATATGTTTGAATTCATGTCATTGTTATGATGTCCGGTGGGACCAGATGGGGTCTTCTTGAGGATGTTAAGCAATGTTAATCCCCACTGGAGTTGTGGAACCCCTTACTGGAGTTGTGGATTGGATTTTCCACGAGTGAACGCCGATATGCACCCTGGGGATTAAGTATGCTGTTGTGATTTCTCAAGGTTGACATGTTATGTTGTTTATATGCCATGCTCATGAACATACATGCTTCTATAAAAACTGTTTTTATGCCATCACTTAGATGATTCAGCATCTAATCTGGGTTATACCCCTAGAACATTCAAACGTTCCAGATGAGGGTTACAGTGAGGGTAAAAGAGTGGTCAACTAGGGGCTAATGGAGAACAATCAGGATAGTCGTTATTTATATTTTTGAAGTCATGTAATCCTTATTATGGTTTAAAGACATTATGTATGAACAAGTGTAGTAATCTATGATATTCGATCTTGTTAATTTCCGCTATGTAATGGTATGACTTACTTTGTTTAAGTCTATTGGTCTTGTTAGCTAAATAGGCAAGACTAGGATTTTGGGATTTCGTGAGCATGTGAAGATTGTTCTTTGAAACACTAAGTGTGTCGAACTTATGTATGGAAAAAAAATCGATAATCCTTTATAGTTGCACGCCCAGCGAGGCAAGGCGATGGGGTGTACTGGGCTGCTACACGATAGCCGCTGATGACCTTCTCCTTTTGCTTTTTAACTCTTGATTTTGGGAGTATTCGACCAAGGAAATTAACAACAATGAGAAAATATTGGGGAAAAGGAAGCAGCGCGAAGCTAGAAATGAGGGGAAAATTTTAAAAGAAATTGTAGAAAAATTTAGTATAATCGAGGTTTGAATATTCAGGTAAGGAAAATTATGTAGAAAATATTGTACGATTGAAATTTAATTTAAAAGGCAATTTTAATAAATTTGGGTTAAATTATACTATTTTGCAATGTGTATTAATTTAGTGACATGTGGGCATAAAAGCACCAAAATCAGTTAAACAAAGGCAAGCTCCTTACTCCCTTTGCGAGTCTCATTTGATTTATAAATTCCATCTCCTTCCTTAACCAGGTTTGGTGCTATAAATTATTTATATGCGTTATGGATATTTATTGTGTGAAGTTAATTAAATTAAATTAAAATGGAGACTTCTGGGGTTTAATTTGGTAAGTGCTTACAAGTTATTATATCGCCCCTACTTTCTTGAGAATGATGCCGAACTTGATTGGGGCTAGGTTCCTAGTGAGTCAGTTATGGTTGTGGGTACCCTCTGGGGTGAGTGGTTGTAACCGAGGGACTCGAGACTTACTTATGTGAGTCATAGGGTGTGGGGTACAAGGCTACTGAATGTCGATCATTGGGTTGTGACAGTCAATGGCTAGATGTATGGTCGCTAATTATCAGCTATTACGATAAACTATAGATGGGTCAGGAAAGCTGGTATCGCTAGACACCCACCCTTGATGTTGTGCATATATCATGATGTGTGGCACATGGGAATGGGTTGCATTCACTGGGGGACATGACGTGTGTGTTGGGGAGTATGTGCATTGGCATGACCTAGTTGGTCTGTTGATTGCTGACTTGGGTAAGATAGGTGAGCATATGCATTTAGAGCATTTTACTTGTGTGAATTTCTACGTGGTCATAGCACGGCCTAATGCTTAGTTTATGGGGGCCTTGTCATCACGTTTATGCTGCAAAATCCATTACATTTATTATTTATTGCATTGCATGGTTACCGTTTGATATGGATTGTGGTATGGAGTTGACCCTCGATAGCTATGAGTGGGAGCTGGGCTCCAGATAGCTATGACTCAGGAATTCTGGTATGTGGTTGTGATGGGAGCCTTAGGTTCATGTGAATTCTGTTGTGGGAGCCTTGGGCTCATGTGCTTTATGCCAGCCAATTCGTGGTTGTGGCAGGTTTGTATGCCTGGAGTTGGGTGCCATTTTTTTCATTTTTTTTATGTGGGCCCCAATGACCATTACGTGCATTGGTATATTTATGTTATGCACTGGATATCTTCGTGCATGGTAAGTGACATTATCATTTGCAGCATTACATTGTGTGGGGCATATTTTGGGTGAAAGATTTATTCCCAGCCTTACCTATATTCTTCTGTTATGCTTGCTAAGTCTTATGGCTCATCTTGTCTTTTACATCATTCCAAGTATGGGAGCTAATGTCATGATTAGACCATTTAGCGTGTCGATTTTAGACGGCTATGTGCACAGGGCAATCCCGACCGAAAAGATCTTTGGGGTGTGAGTTGTGATTATGGGCTCAAATTTTGTAATTGTTGTATCTGATTGATTGAAGCTTGTTATGTAGGGAAATGCCCTTGAGATGTGTATTAATATTTAATTTACTTCTGTTGTTGTGTAATTATGGGGCAAAATTCTAGCTCATGTATCTAAGTTATGAGCTGATTATAAATATAAATTAAGGAATTTGTGGATCGTCCCAAAATATATAAATTTAAGCAATTAATGCATGGACAACAAATGTTTGTGTCATGTCCACAATGTTCCCTCACGAATCTCATGAAACTCGCAACACCATCGACATACTTTTTTTGAAAATTTTGGTTCCCGCATCCAACTTCTATACATATTACCTACATCAAGCAATATATTTTTAATAGAAAACAACACGTGCATTCAAAGAAGTATAGCATATATGCCTTTAAGGCTAAGAACCATCCAAAAGCTATAAATTTTAAATTGCCAATTTTTGTCTATTAATTGTTTTAGTCTTTGGAAAATGCCATCCAAAAGCTACTCATAAACTTACATGCTTATGCTTATGAACTAAAATTTAAAAGGAAGGAGGAGACCTTTGGATATATAGAGTGGTAAAATTAAATTATATTGAAGCCAAAGGGAGGGAGATACAAAGTACATATATATACCATGTTATGAAGGTAATACATACATTGAAGCCCCCACACAAAAAAGATACAAAAAACATATATACCCTGAACTGAAAAACATTTGATGTGATTTAAATTTTAATTTAGATTACAAAATTATATTATAGATCAAAAAATCTGATATGATATAAGATCGCAAAACTTTAGTTTGAAAATTTTTAAAAATCTATCTTTAATCCAATTCGATTCAATTCTTGTTTTAAACTGAAAACTAAATCCATCACTATATACATCTAGCATTACTCAGCAATATATACTATTGTATCGATACATATGCAGTATGTAAAAAGTAGCAATAAGTATAAATGCAACAATATGTATGTATTGTTGTACATTGTAAAAATAGTATGTTGAAATAGTATGTAGTGTTGTATTTGCATACAAGATACAACAATATAGCATGTTGTATGCTGTATGAAAAGGTCACACACACGCACACACACATAAAATACTTGGCAATTTATTGTATCCAGTCTAGTCTTGAATACCCCTAAATTAGGAACTACTTGGCAATTTAAGTGCTACATTTAATTAATTTGATATAGATGAAATTTATTAGATCATGAACTTACATATATCCAAAGGTCACACACACACACACACACACAAAAGATACATATATTAGAACAGATCATGTACCTTTGAGGTGGCGATGGAGCTTGAGGCGATGACGGCATAAATGCAGCAAGAAGGTAATGATAATGATGGGCTGTAGACAGCGAAGGGTGTTGAGGGGTGATTGGCAGCACAAGCTTCCCTGGCCCGTTTGTGGTTTTTCACTACAGTCAATATCTGGCGCCCCATACATCTAGCGATCAACTATTTGACTCAACTATCAACAACCAGTAGCTTATACCCCACACCCTTAACCATAATTGAGTATTGATCTTGCGAGGAGGGACAAACCTCGCGTATTCTGAACCTAACAACAAAGTTTCATTTCTTTTTAAACTAAAGGGTGAGACAAAACCCTCACTAGAAGCATAAGCACGACTTATCATAACTTAATAAAACCCCTAACTTCTTATAAGAATGATTGGCAGATTTTAAAGAAATAAAGAAAGTGTGGCCACAAAGGTAGGCTGAGTAGACTCTCAAAACATGATAAGTAGAGAGAAACAAACGTGCATAGTATACTTAGAAACCAATAAGAGCTTGCAGAAAATAATTAGAAACCAACAACGACTTGCATCGCAAAACAACTTAGGTGCTAGAGAACTTGAGGAAAGTAGGAAAACTCGCCTTCAAAGGAAAACAAGTGGGTAAGAGAACTTGCACCTTAAACTTAGCATGGCATAACCTTTCTCATGACTCTTTCTGCACATTTTCTGCTAAGACTCTTAACATAGCGTAGGAAGTTCAACCAATGCACTCAACAGACTTTCTTTCTGTCTTGACCTGTGAAGACTTCTTAAACTAAAATCCATCAGACTCAACGAACCCAGTATACACAGGAAACAAAGTCAAACCCATACACCGTTTTTCTCGCAGGATGTTACAATATCCTATATACATCTGAACCTAGCCAAAGAAGCATCATTCCCAAAGAATAATAGGGTGGAACAAACCATATTTTCATGCTCAAGAGAAGGAAATAATCCTCAGGGAGGGTGTAGTTCTTAAACATAAAGAGGAGGGGGTAGAGAACTTACCTTAAGCAATGATTTTCTTCAACCTTCTTCTTTCTTCCGCGATCGGCTACATCCTCACTCTCTCATTTATAATCGCCAGAGCCTTCTAACGACTACATCCTCACCATCTCGCACCATCCCTCTAATTAATTTATGCAGTCATTAGGTAAACTAACCCACTCCTAGCCATGCTTTTCTATGATTTTTCCATGCTCTAGCACCTCATTAATGCCTTTGTTGGCCGCAAAGTAAGCCGAAACTAGAGAGGCGAGAGGAAGAAATGCTTGAAGACTTGACGCGTGGTCGATATCCGAATTCTTCTAGGCTATCCGAATGCTAACTTACTCCTTTTGTGAGTAATATCCAAATATGACTTTGAGGTATCTGAATGTCTCCCACTTTTCTCTTAGATGCATTCAAATAGAACTTTCCATATCCGAACAAGGCATCACCATATCCAAATATACTTCATGCCATTCGAATACATGCCTTCATTTCCCTTTTGAACATATCTAAATGAATCCTTTTTTATTCGAATATGGTTCTTCTCTCCATCCTCACATATCTAAACACACCTTGGCATATCCAAATATGGTTATTCTCTCATTCTTTCACATATTCGAATACCCATTCCACATATTCGAATACCCCTTTGAACATGTAATACCCCAAGAGTCCAAAGAATTGTAGTATATATTAAGGATAAGTAAGGAAAGAAATAACACTAATTGGATACCTTTTGGGCTGAATGTAGGCAAAGAACTCCCGGGTTAAGCGTGCTTGAGCTGGGGAAGTTCAAGGATGTGTGACCCCTTGGGAAGTTCGCGTAGACCCATCAGGGTAAATTGTTCTGGTCCTTCCTATCGCTCGATGCAGGATGTTATAGGTGGTATCAGAGCCAACCCTTGGAGAAGGTAGTTCGATGAGGGCGGGGAGTGGCGCCGGGGCACAAGGGCTTAAACAAGGAGCGGCTCCTAGCAAGCTTCTAAGATGGCAGCCCCCAAAAAGGGTAAAAGATCTGGAACCAGTTGTAAGGTCGCATGACGAGGACGTCATGTGCTTAAGGGGGGAGAATGTAATACCCTAAGAGCCCAGAGAATGGTAGTATATATTAAGGATAAGTAAGGAAAGAAATAATACCAGCTGGATACCTTTTGGACTGAATATAGTCAAAGAACTCCCGGGTTAAGCGTGCTTGAGCTGGGGAAGTTCAAGAATGGGTGACCCCCTGGGAAGTTCGCGTAGGCCCATCAGGGTAAGTTGTTCTGGTCCTTCTTATCACTCGATACGGGATGTTACAGAACATATCCGAACAAGCCCCTATAAATCCAAATAAGGCTTCCACTTATCCGAATAGGCCTTTTTCCATCTAAATACCCAGCTTCCCTTGTTCGAATATGGCCTCACCTATCAGAATGCATGCACACTCCTTCCTTTAGCATATCCAAATACACCTTTAGATCATTCGAATATACCCCTTAAAATTGCCTTTGTATTCGAATATAGAACCCCACATTCGAATATCTCATCTTCCTTGCTTACAACACATCCAAATATATTACTTGCTATATTTGAATACCTCTTATGCCAAGCTCAAAATCCCCCAACTCGAACCTCTTTTGATCTCTAAACCTCTCTGGGTTAGCCTCTTCCCTTGAAATTCCTCCAAACCACACTTAGGTCTACTATTTTCCCCTAAAACAACCATCAAAATTGCCTTGCTCTTTAACTAAAAACTTTGGGTTGTTACACCATAAATCCCATAACAAGTTCCATTCAACCCAAAACTCAAGAATGAAATGCCAAGGAACACTCATTGTCACCCGAGACCATTAAAGCATGAATTGAAACCAAAGGGACACCCTTCAAAATTTGTCCAAATAGTTTGAATCCTATGCTAAAATGAATCCTATCGAGTTTAGTTTATAATGCAACAAACGGTTTACAAATGGAATATCTACACAAAACATTATGGCTAAAATCGTACAGGGCACGCAATTTGAGTTGACTCGCATCGAGTCGACTTAGGGCAAGGCCCAATCGACTCGGTAGAGAGCTTACAAGGCTAGGGCTTTGCTGAATCAACTTGGGGCCCATTGAGTCAACTCGACGAGACCCAAATTGCCACAAACGGACCAAAACCACCCCAAAACTTGCCATACACCATTCTAACCTAAAATACATCATTCCCAACCAATTATAAGGTGTCACAAACCCCATCTTGAAACTCACAAAGGACCAAACCAAAAACAAACAAGGATCAAAAGAGAATCGTAACCATTTTTATAAAAGCATAACCCAAGAAAACACTTAAAATTCATAGGGATTTCTTACTCAAATCCTCAATTTAACAAGATCCAAGAGTTAAAAAGCTAGAAGATGAATGAGAACTTGCCTTTTAGCTTTCCCTGAGAACCTTATTTGAAGAAAATCACCACTAGGGTGAGACTTTCTTTCACACCTAAAATAGGGAACCCTAGCAAGAAGGAGAAGAAGAGAAAGAAGAAGAAACCATCACCCACTTGTACAATCATTCTTGGAGCACCAAAAGTTCAAGAAAGGAGAAGATGAAGAAACCCTCACCTTGCTCCTCTCAATCGGCCGAACCTTCCTCTCTCTCCCTTTACCTTGATTTCTCCTTTTTCCTCTTCAAAACAAACCTTCCTCTTATGTGTGTGTAGATATATATATATCCACATAATACTCAATTACCAAATTACCATTATGGCATAATAACTTAAAAGCGAAATTAGTTATATTCACATATTAGTATAAGTGTTATTTAAACACCATAATTTTCATATAATATTTACACACATACCTTGCATAATTGTGGGACCCATCACCACTTGAGCCAATCCTTTGACTTTTCCACATTTCTGTCCCCTTTACCCCATCACCTAAAAATAATGCGTATAATCTCATGAAATTATTAGTCGAACAAATTAGGTATTCTATTACCATACATATCACCTGAACCCATTAATGGGTCGTTATAGAATAACGAATCTATTTCTAGCTTAAACTAGTCGATCCCTATTTAAGAGTCCATGTGAGTTATTGATAGTTTCTTCGACCCTGATTAGATACTTTAGTAAAGATTCTTCAAGATTCATCATTCCCTTTGTGACCGAGGGTTTTCTCCCAAATCTATATAACAACACTATGACATTCAAATGAATCTTGTTAGGATGAATGTTTCAGTGAGCGAGAAGGTGAGATAAATCTACAATACCATGAATGGGAGAATTCACAATAAAAGAGTTATTGAATACACAATTCTCCATGATTGGGGAAAACATGGGATGGCTAGGATGGGATAGTTTTGGTTTCTCTTGAGTTTTGTTGCTTAGCTTTGAGTGGTAATTGTAAAGTATTTGGGGTGTGAATAATTATAGGAGTATCAAAAATCTTGGATAATAAGCATTGTATAATAATTGTGAAAATATTAGTAAGCCTTAATATTAAGTTTCAGACATTAATTGTTAGGGTATTAGCAAACTTGCACACTTAGCTTGATGAGTATCACGTTTTAGCTATGTATAGTATGAGATCATAGCTTTGATATATTTGGGAGGGAGAAAATACAAGTGTATTTAGGCTAAATATGTGTTGATGTTTACATTGATGGATTTAATAAATGCACATTATCTTCTTTAAAAAAAAAAATAATAATATACAACAAAAGGTAGGCATAAGCATACATAAAATTTATCTTGACTTGGGAAAGTATCATGTTTTTGAGCTTGGATCTTTTAAACACTAAAGATCAAATGTCCTCTTGGAAAAGGTTTTTAGCATATTGGGGTGTTCTCCTGCAGGCTGATGCACCTTCTATATTCATTTCCTCAATTTGGTGCTTGAAAGAAGCTACTAGACTTTTGAGTTATTGGGACTTCGTAGCTTCTTTATTTATCTCCTATGTTGTACTTGTTGCATTCTCTTTGTGTGAAGTCCTTTATTTTTTTAGGCCAACTCAATGGAAATGTCTTCGATTTTCTTGTTTAACCTTTGTTTGATATGGTATAGAGATTCATTTCCTCATAAGAGAAGGTTTATTTCTTGATCCTGTTTGTGTAATTGACCATTAAAGAGATAAATGTGATCATTAAGTAGCTTGATATTTACCTTTATTTCGAAAGTGAGAGATGCTTTCAAAATTTTGATTTCTTCGATTACATCTTTCTTCTCTCTCTCAAGCTTCATAAATTAGGCTTGAAGCTCTTTGAGGTTTTTCTTATCTCAATGGAAGTTTGGAATAGTCTTACAAAACTGAATCTTTAAAGTGTTCTTCAATTTTTGTTAAAGGTCATCCTTTTTTATTTTTTGGTGAGAGTTGTAATACCCCTGAAGGATCATGAACGAGGATACAAAAGCATGCAACGGAAGCGTTTTAATCAAAAAACGTTCCTCGTATTGATTACAATCTAGGAGACTTACTTTTACGGCGGATTACCGGACGGAATGGAGCAATAGGAGCAGGATGAGCGGGAGCTTCTTCACGTGGTGGAGACGACGGCTGTCCTGCAATCCTTCGGCTCCTTTGCATCAGAACTTGGAGGCTCTCTTTCGGTCTTCCGAAGTATGACTCGAACTCGTGGCCTCTCTTTCGGTGAAGAAGAGCAAAAACGACCTTAGATGAAAAACAATCAAAGAGAGATATATATAGGGAGAACCCTAGGGTTAAAAACCCTAGTGGGCCAAACCCTAATGGGCCAAGTCCATTTAATTAATTCTCTAATTGGGTTAGCCCAATTAATTAATTAAACTAATGAACTATTATTTTATTCTAGCCTAATTAATTATGGACCATCCTGAATAAAATAATTCTCTCTCAATGTAATTCACCCAACAAGCCAAATGTATTAAAAAATACATGAGTTACATCGAGCTACCCCGGGGACCAAAAGACAAATTATTCACGGCTACTAAAATGACCAAAATATCCCTGCTACCTAGTAGCTATATTTTGTCATTCTAAGTGTTCCAACTATCACCATATGGTAACACTGACCCCACGAATAATTTTGCATATGCCATGTCTTTGACCTACTAGTGTAATAACGAAAATACCCCTCTGCATAACACCCATCATTTAGAAAGGAATAATGTACTAACACCTCTCTAAATGATTTCTACCATCCTTAGATCACTAGTCCAATAATCCGTGACTACTCGAATGTACTTGCTTATCACTGGGAGCTACCCAGAAGCACATACTCTTAAGTCACGTTCCTAGGGCCCTGGATTATTTGATTATTCTTGGACAATCACAAGGGGGTGAATCACAGAAACTATCTTGTATTAGTCTGTCTTAGCTAATTAGAAACCATACTCCCAACTCAAAAGGATATTGATCTTTGATAGACCTCACCTACAATGAATCTAAGAATATAGCTCTAGGTTCACTAGACCACCAACTAATACTCAAGTATTAGAGTACTCGTCCACGTAGTAGCAGTGATAGACTAGCTCCATGATAATTAGTACTTTGTCATTAGCTTCTATCACAGTTCACTCTACGCATTCCAAATGCGCTTGTACAATTAGAGTAAACGGACTGTTTACTGGCTAAGGCAAGCCATCCTCCATTAGGATCTATTGCCCAATGATCTTATCATGATAGAATGCTCAGTTCTATCAAAAGATCAAGAGTAATATTTTTCTTGCTTATTAAGTACCCATGATTCATGCCTAACTGTGAAGAACGACCCATCACATGAATCACTTACTTAATAGCATGGACACTTTTCCAACAATTAAATGCAAATAATATATGTGCCATGAACTGAATAAAAGAAACATCATTACCATAAATTAAACAAAACATGTCTTTAGGGCATACATTTCCAACAACCCCGAGAGCCCAGAGAAGTTAGTATATATCGAGGATAGTGTAAGAAAAGAAACAACACCAACTGGATACCTTTTGGGCTGAATGTTGGCAAAGAACTCCCAAGTTAAGCATGCTTAACCTGGGATAATCTAGGGATGGGTGACTCCCCTGGGAAGTTCGCGTAGGCCCATCAGGGTAAGTTGTTTCGGTCCTTCCTATCGCTCGATCGGGTCGTTACAGGTGGTATCAGAGCTGACCCCCGAGCCTCTGAGCGCGGTGGTGGGGCAAACCTCAGCAAGGAGGCTGAGTCCTGAATAGGGTGTGTGTAGGCCCCTATGGGGGGTGCGTGTAGGCACCTTAGGCGAATCCCACATCGGCTATGCAAGGGGGGAGATCTGGGACCGGTTGTAAGGTCGCATGACGATGACGTCATGTGCTTAAGGGGGGGAGAATGTAATACCCCGAGAGCCTAGAGAAGTTAGTATATATCGAGGATAGTGTAAAAAAGGAAACAACACCAGCTAGATATCTTTTGGGCTGAATGTTGGCAAAGAACTCCCAAGTTAAGCGTGCTTAACCTGGGGTAATCCAAGGATGGGTGACCCCCCTGAGAAGTTCGCGTAGGCTCATCAGGGTAAGTTGTTCCGGTCCTTCCTATCGCTAGATCGGGTCGTTACAGGAATGTAATACCCCATGTTTAGATAAGGTTGCCACGTAATTTTAATAAGTTTAAAATACCGAAAAAATGGCTTGATAATAGTTATAAGTACTGAATCGACTGTAGGGAATGCCTCAAAGTGAAATTGTCTAAAGAAAATTATATGGTCTCGACGAGCATTTCAAGATAGAATTTATGGTATCAAAAGAAATTGGATTGGAAACAGTTTTCGGTACAGCTAAAATACAACTGCCATTTAGGCTGTAAAACCGAATTGTCGTAGGAGACTCCCGAAAAATTAACGGAACCATAGGGAGGCTCCGATTTTGTGTAAGGATCAACCCTTCAGTGGTTTCAGGATTAATCGATAGCCCGGTGAGGACACTGAGGCGAAATCGTCCTTTTTAACTAAGATTTGGATTATTAATTGTGAATTTTTGGTATTAAAATGCAAATTAATTTGAGGTATAAAGGCATAATTGTAATTAGGGAATTGTACTAGAATAGTAGGGATCAAATTTGAGGATTAATGTGTAATTTTTAAAATTAATTATGCAATTTTCTATATATATGTAGTATATAATTATAGTTGTATATATAAGTGGCATAGCAGTGCGCGTGATAGCCAGCTTCTGTGAAGCTTTAATGACCGCGATTTTGGACTGCAAATTGGAAGATAATGGCAGCAGGATTTGTGGAAGATAGTTGTAGCTGGATTAAGGGATATGGCCGTCGAATTGTGAGATTGTGCAATTAATGTGATATATATATATATACATGCCATTAGAGAGCAAGCAATGGCTTCCTATAAATAGGCAGGGGATTTGGCTGATTGAGAAGCACCAAGAGGAGAGCCGAGAGAGAGAGTTGCAAGTGAGAGGGAGGCCAATCGGTGGCTGCCCCAAAGCAGCAAGTGGCCATAGCCGCAAGCTTCAAGCGGCTATGGCCGCAAGTTCGAGTGGAGCAGGGGCTGCCATGGCAGCTTGGGTGCAAGGTGGAGCTGCGAGCTGGGGCCAGATGCGCATGGAGGCGTGCTAGTAGAGGCTCGGAGGTGGCCGAAGGGAGCTGGTGCGGCCATGGCAGCCATGGCCGCAGGCGGTTGGGCAAAGCCAGCAACCAGTCGCGACCGTAAGCAGTAGCCAGCGACTGTCGTGTGTAGCGCCGAGGTCCGGCGAGTCTGAGGAGGCTGGCGAGGGCGATCCCGGCGGCCGGCAGGCGCTGGAAAGAAGGCCGGTGGAGCTCGGTGATGCACGCACATGGCAACGCATGCAGCAGGGGGCAGGGGAGGAAGAAGAAGGATGAGGGAGGAAGAAGAGAAGAAAAAGGGAAAAAAAAAAGAAAAAAGAAAAAGAAAAGAAAAAGAAAAAGAAAGAAAAAGGAAAATGAAAGAAAAAATAGGGAAATGTTAGAAAAATTATGAAAAATAGGATTTAGATATTTACTAATATTCTGGAAATTATGGGCAAGTAAAATTGTTAGGGCACACGTTTCGAGGATATGGCACGCAAACTGAGGAAGTTAGAGATGCTAAGTCAAGGTAAGTAAAATTCTTTAGAAAATTCTAGAAATTCAAGAATATCATTTTATGAATTTTTGTAGTGAAATAATTGAGAAAATATTTTAGAAATATTTAATTTGGAATTATTGAGGAAAAATAGGAAGAAAAAGAGAGAAAATTATAGAAAATGCCAGAAATTATGGAAAAATAGGTTTTAATGTTTATTTAAATAATTATGGTGATTAGGATGCTTTGAGGAATAAGTTGGAGTGACTTGTCAAATTTTGAGGTTGGTACGCAAATCGAGCCGATGCACGAGGCAAGGCACGGATATCGAGGTAGCCCGATAATCTTGAGAAGGTAAGTGGTACTCCCCAATTAAAGTTAGTTTTATGGAAAATGGTTGGGTTGTAAGTGATTTATATGCCTCGAAAATGTTTTCATCATATTGACATGCCCTGATATGTATCCATCACGTAGACTGCATACATGACATGACTATGAAATGCATAAATACACGTTGATATCATTGATCACTCGCATTTAAGGCCGTAGGGAGTACGAACTGGCACCGCTACTTTACCAAGGGTGCACCCATACACCCCGGCTTCGAAAGAGAGGGGCTGCTAAAATGGTAGGTAGCATGAGGGGTGCAGTTGACACCTACGAGGTAAGACATTGCATACACACATAACATAACATTATTTACCCTTACTTAGATGATTCATCATCTAACTTGGGTTTTTCCCCTAGAATATTCAAACGTTCCAGGTGGAGATTGTAGCAGGTACAAGGATAAATGAGGCATGAAATGACACTTAGCAGAGTGCATGAAGAGTGAAATGTATGTTATGTAGCCCATGTATTTAAGTTCTGTTACTTTGAAATCTGAATGTTTTGAGGAATGTTGATGTATATCCTTGTGGTTAATGAAGATGTAAGAATTGATTTATGATCAATGTTAAGATATCAAGTTTCGATCTTTACTTCCGCATTTGATGTATATAGTAATTCTCTTTCGAGATTAATGTATGGGAATTCTAGGACGGATTCGAGGAATGATGTGGCTTAGCTTTAGTGTTTGAAAGAAAAAAAATATTATTATCCCAAAATTGTCCCAATTTATAACGCGCCCGGGAAAGCGGGGCGTTACAATTGGTATCAGAGCTTAAGATTATCGGAAGCCCTAAGTGACTCGAATATAGTTGATATCAGAGTTAAACCCTATTTGGAGATTAGAGAATAGCAATTTGGAGACTTAAGGGTATCCGGTATTGATGGAACCAGTTAGTAGGAACCCCAAGTGGAGGCTTAGGGAAAAGAGACAAGGGTTCGTAAGACGAAATCCCTATTTAGGAGATTCAGGGATTGTCGGTTGAAAGCTTAGAGGTTACTGGATTTCAGTGTTGAGTAGTGGAAGTGCATGTCTAGGCAAGTTTTGGCTAAGGAAAGACTTGGTATTTAAGTGTGTCCATTTGTGACCCACCTCTCTTTCCTGGGAACTTACCTGGTGTACTATTCACATACAAACACTATTCCGGTATACGATTACTATTCTCGATGAATAGTAAAAGCCTGATGAAAGCTAATACAATGATCTAGCTATTGAAGTTAGGATCTAATGATATGATTTGGGTGTAAGGTTGACTCAGTAAACCGTGATTATGGATCTAAGAGATTTAGAGACTATTGATTTGAGGTCATTAGTCAAAATCATTGCGAGAAATGATAGGATAGCTGGTAGTTATCAAAAATGATTGAGTCATGACTAGTCTGATGTGACATAGCATAGAGTTAGGATCAAATGATAAGTATTTCAAGGACCATCTAGTGTCTCAGAAGTAAGATGTGTAAGATCAAGGATCCAACAAATTGAGCCAAGCAAGAGACCGAAGGTGGTCAAGTGATGGCAAGTGAGTTGCATCAATTGATGAGGTGGCAGTAGTGCAACCAATGGGACTCGCAGAGACGGGATTAGGAACCCTAGCAGCATGACGGCACTATTGGTTCGGTGTTCGCAGTGACAAATCTGGGTCTAGGGACCCACGTGCAAATAGTTGATGGATGGCTTGCGATAAGGTACGGGAAGCCCGTCGATCGAAGCATCCTAGTAAACTGCTTGGGAGACGATTAGATGCTGAAGATCCGGGACAGCCCAGTAGGGTCTATACTTTGTATGGGTTTAAGTCACAATGGTCTAGGAGGCGAGGTGTGCCACTAACTGTGATTGATCGAGGCCGGAGAATCAACTCAAAATGAAATGGATTGAGTAGGGACTGAGTGTCCTATTTAAAGAATTGTATCAGGGTTCGCGGTCATCTTGGGAGTAGGTGACACGACGAACAGTGTGAAGCTCGAGGAGTAGAATACCTCGGTATCTAATATGACAATGGGGTCATGAATGGTTGTGCATCGATAGTCAGCGGGATCTAAAGATCGAAATGCGAGAGTCAGTGAATTCTCGATAAACGATATTTTGGGAAGTACAACATGGCTAGTTCAAGGCCTTGGCAATGAGTAGTAAGATAACAACCTCGGTTCAAAGTAGAGTTCGGGTATCGAAAGTTGAAAGAGTTTCTTGATAGGTCATATCGACCCTAAAGGAATGATAAGGAGACCTAGTCAACGGAGGTTGTGACTACAATTTGGTGTGTCAAATAGACCTACAGAATTAGGTAAAGTTGTCGGTGGTCAACCAGACGAGGAGAACTCAGAACCGTTATGCTAAAAGGTGGATTGGGAGCCATAATTATAAGGGAATAGAATTCACGGAAGATGATTGGAACAAGATATCGTGGTCTGATTCGAGATTTTTGGAGACAAATCGGTTTGAGACTCTTGAAAAAAAAAATGATTGAGGATCTAAGGATTCATGAGGAAACTTTAGAGTTGCAAGAAGAAATCCAGCGAGAATTGGAGTACCGTAGGAGGCGTAAGTACCTGCCTGTTTTAGTTGGCAGTATAGTTATGGATTGTCATCTGGAAGATTGTGCGAATCTTAGATGTGATCAAGTGATTGGAAGATATGCCAGGATAACAAGTCGTAATAAGAAGAGCTGAAGAGTGAAATGTATGTTATGTAGTCCATGTATTTAAGTTCTGCTACTTTGAAATCTGAATGTTTTGAGGAATATTGATGTATATCCTTGTGGTTAATGAAGATGTAAGAATTGATTTATGATCAATGTTAAGATATCAGGTTTCGATCTTTGCTTCCGCATTTGATGTGTATAGTGATTCTCTTTCGAGATTAATGTATGGGAATTCTGGGACGGATTCGAGGAATGATATGGCTTAGTTTTAGTGTTTGAAAGAAAAAAAAATTATTATCTCGAAATTGTCCCAATTTATAACGCGCCCGGGAAAGCGGGCGTTACAAGAGTTATTGAGTTCTCTCAATATCAAATGTAGCTAAAATAGGGAAACAAATAGGTAATAGGGTTAACACGTGGTGAATTTAATGGTAAATATGTCTCAAAGGATAGTGGTATGATTCCTTATTTATTTTGATGTCCGTTTTGAAAGATGAAAAGGAAGGCTCTTGCAAGAGATTATCTTTGTCATTAAGGTCCACAACTAGATTTTTTTATTCTCCTTTATTTCCCCAATCTTGATTTTGAGTTCTTCCAAAGTAGAATCTTTCTCTTGAATCTGCTCCATGTTATGATCAAGGCACTCTTGCAGTTTGAAATAACTATCATTTGTTTTTTGTAGAAGAGTAGAGAGTTTTTTTATTTTTCTTTTTGTGAGTTTTGAGGTTATGCATGAGGTTCATTGTGCATGTTTGATTTTGTTAAATGTTGGTTTGAAGAGCTTGGATATGTTTAGAAAATTCTTGATTTTGTTAGGTTAGTTACTCTATGGTGTTCTACATTTATTTTGAAGTTTCTCCACAAAAGCTTCTTTTTTGTTCCTTTAGCAATTCGAAATTTGGTCTCTAGATTG
Source organism: Diospyros lotus (assembly GCF_014633365.1). NCBI lineage: Eukaryota > Viridiplantae > Streptophyta > Magnoliopsida > Ericales > Ebenaceae > Diospyros > Diospyros lotus. Next base: position 16,595,271 of record NC_068349.1, on the reverse strand, counting down.
GTGTTGTTCTCTTAGAATGTAGTGAGTTGGTGTTGTATGGCTTTGTGACTTTTCTCTTTCTCCTAGAGTTGTGTTTCTAGTTGGGCAAGATTGATGATTTGGATGCTTAGGGATTTGTTATTTTGAGTCAAGTAGCATTAGAATCTCTCATTTTTTTCATTTCACCCTAGTAATCTATGGAAATGCTAGGGGAAATGGAAAAAAGAACAATGACCAATTTAGTATTTGGTTCAAATTGTTGTTGAGGAAAAGGGATGTTAGTCGAGGCAAAGAAGTTTTCTATGGTAATTGTTTTTGGGATAGTAGGTTGTTTTATGTTGTTATGTTGTGGTTGTTCAGGTTTAGCCATCTCTTCTTAAAGGGTTAAAATCTCCTCATTTAATAGTCCAATATGCTTCTCTTTCTTTTATGTTTTTTTTTTTTTTTTTCCAAATCTTCTAAGGTATGCACATGATGTCTTAGAGCAATACAATCATGTTCTTGATAAATGCAGTATTTGTTTATATGTTATAAGAGAAAGAAAATAAGGTAAATGTATAATAAAGTATGTTGGGTATAAAGAAAAGAAGTAGACTTATCGCCATGGCTAAATCCCATTTTGTAATGGTAGGATTCTCTTCTATAGATAGTGCTAAGGAAAGGGAGAAGTGGATTTCTAGTGAGGGGTTCAACTTCACTCTTTTCTTGGTTAGTTGAAATTGAGCAGCAGATTGAGTTTTGAATTCAAGTGTCTTTCCTTGATAATGGACTAGATGAATCTTGCAGAGAGGTCTCTTCTCTAAATTTGAGGAGAATTCTTCAAGGATAGTTGGAGCTTCGCAAAAAGGTCCTACTTCAGTAAAGGTTGGTGCAACTTTGCAAGGAGGTCTTGCTTTGATGGGAGTTGTCGAAGCTTTGGAGGAAGATTTGTTGGTTCAGGGGGGGAAGGTTTGTTAGTTCGAGAAGAAGGTTTGTTAGTTTGGGGGATGTTTTTTTGGGAAAGGTTGAACATCTAGTAGTTTCATTTGTAAGGTTTTTGGTTCTAAAGGTAGCATTGTCTTCTTTTTATGAAAAATCCAAGAAAATGATATATTTAATTGAGATTATGAGTCATTTAGTGGTTATTTCTTTTACTATTTCCCTTTTTTTTCTTTTTCTTCTAGGGAATTGAAGAAAAGTTTGGAGAGGTTGGGGAGGTTTTTGTTTTAGGGAGGTTGACGTGTTTGGCATAGGGATAGGAATCGAAGAAATCTATCATAGAGCTGGCAATAGGCAAGGCTTTAGAGGATGCAATTGTTGCATTGAAGAGAGCTCGAGAATAGATCAACCAGAGGTAGCGAAATTAAGTGTGAAGAAAAGTGATACCCTTAGCGTGAGTATATACATGTATGATGGGTAATTAATGCAAAAGTCATAAAGGGCCCAATGGATACAGAAAGGGACATGTATATGTGGAAAAGTATAGGGACTGATACGTTTAGTTAATTTTTAAGATGATTGGAAAAGTGTGAAGATAAACACATTTAGCTAATATGAAGATTGTTAATATGAATGCATCATTGTAGGGAAGTGTGGTTATGATTGTGCGATATAAATTAGGATATGTGATGATTGAGTGTGAAAAGATTTAAGTGGCAAAAGGCTGATTTTCAAATTCTTTATTTTTTTGTTCAAATTTTGAATGTTGAAAGTAAAGGACTCCCGATGAGAGGGTAGGGGTAGAGTACTTGTCACGTTAATCAAGGATTATATGATGCAATAAGATATGAGAGATAGATTGGTAAAATAAGTGCTATCAACTCATGTAAAATGCATATATAAGAAGAATCTTATCAATAATTGAAGGACTGATGGGAAAAAATAAATCATTGGCACGGGGATACTCAGATAGGATAACAACTCATATTTTTTTAAATAATTTTTGTCTGACTTTAAATATCGGAAGACAATTTTAAATGTGTCCCGAGTAATTCATCTAAATTAACTCAAAGAAACAATAAGAAAAAAAGGAGAATCAAGACTTGATCAACTACAACTCACATTTAACCAAATCTATTGATATGAATTCTATAACCATGTCAAATTTGTTATGAAATCAAAACAAGACTAAAATTTTAACATCTTTTTAAGTAATTTATCCTCTTTAAATTGGGCAAACAAACATTTGAGAAATACAATGACCAACACACTGGTGAAATTGAAGGACCAACCAAACAGAGCATTCACTTCACTTCACATTGCGAGAAAAATTGCTACATGACGCGGGATAGATCGTGGCGAAACTCACCAGAGCCGTCCGATTCCTGTCAGATGGTCGCCGGAGAGTCGCCGGACTGGCTTCCCGCCGGCTGGACTGAGCAATTCGTTGTCAAGGACGGCCGAGAGATCAAGGTTCTTACTTCAAGTACTCATCTAGGGCTTTTGGTTTCGGTTGATTGTGCCGATTCCGAACTTGAAACTGACCTGTTGGATATGATATTCGCGGTTTTGATGACTGAATTGTAGAAATATTAATGCACACTACCTGCATGCTTTGGAAATTGTATCCTTTATTAGCTGTATAAAGTTGATACAGTTCACAAATGAGGAAGTTGGATTACATGGATAGTTCGCATGCAGAATGGCATTTAGGTTTTTGTAGAGCTTGGTAGATTCGAAATTTCTTGGTCTCAAGAGCTAGGATGGGGGTTTATGCATGCTAGAGTCAGCAACAGCTTTGGGATGTTATTGCTCAACCCTGCCCACAGGGAAAACTCTCCGCCGCCCTGCTAAACCAGTGACGGGTTGGGTCCATCCATTCCATAAGCGTTTTGGGTTGAATATATCCAACCAGTCTTCACTCACCTAAGCAACTAGGAAAGTTAAGCAGATCAAGAAAGGGTTGCATTTTCATAGAACTTCGAAAACAGAAGGACAATTTTATGTTATACAACTGTGCATTTTCAAGAAGAATTTTCCCATAAATTAGGAAACCAAACTTTACTTATCATTCCAGAATCAGGATATTGGTGTGGGTGATTGATGTTTTAATGTCTCGGAAGGTTTTTCCTTGTAAGGTCGAACAAATTTGGAACTTTCTTGGACTTCCTCTGGTCTGAAAACTGTAGTCAAAATAATAACAGTAATAATAATATCAAGGGTAAGGAGGTAACAAAGAATAATACTAAAAGCTTGAGGCATGATGTTGCTGTCCTAAAAGCTAGATTTTTCCACACAAAATAAATAATTAATATCAAAGGTGACTATCCCCGGGATACAACAAGCTCTTCTTGTACTACTAGCTATAGAGCAATAGCAGTGCAGGGCAACAGGAATAACAAAGAAATTAAGACCCAACAAAATTTTCCAAGATAAAAGAGAGGTACTGAATAGAATGGAGAGAAGAGAAGTTATGAGAGAATTGCCGAGAAAGATGGATTTAAGCCATCATGGAGAAGGGGTATTTATAGTGAAAAAAAAAGAAATGTTGGTGCTGATTCTGCTGCCAACAAGATCTCCAAAAATTTTGAAGCAATAAGAAAATATATTCAAAGTTCAATGAAACCTAGACATGGCATGCATCAACCAGAGTAAAGTGATGGACATCTTTGACTTTTCAAAGATAATGGTTGCAACAATTTCAATGAGAAGAAGTTTTAGTCTTGCAAGACTGAGAGTAATTCAACATGCTATGTACTTGATTTAGTCAACATAGAATTTATAAAAAATTTTGAAACATATAAATATATCTATATTTCATAACATAGAATCATGATATTGGTGTGGGCCATCGATGTTTAATGTCTTAGAAGGTTTTTCCTGTCATGGGACAATGGTTGTAATTGGCGGGTTTGGTAGGCGGGAATTTCAGTTAGGCAACTAAACCTATTTCAATTTTCAAATAATTTGTAACATTTGAACTTGAGGCAGCAGTTGGCGCTTTTCTTGAGTCGAATCAGTATAAATAACGACTAATGTCGCTCCTAAGGATCATCTTGAAAATAGAACCGATCCATTTCTCCGGCCTAACTCTCTTTCTCTCTCTCTGTTTCTCTTTCCCTCTCAATTCTCTCTCTGTTCTTCCCCTTTCCCTAATTCTCCCCAATTCTGAGGAGAATTCCCCTTTGTCAGATTCAATTATGACATTTTGGTATCAGAGCACGGTCTTGGGCGATGGTTCTCGTACTCTTCCTTTTTCACCATGGCCGACAACAGCTGCATGAAATTGATGGAGGCGCAACTGCAATAGGTTACAGCGACGGTAGCAAATATGTAGATTAGAAGGGGAAATATGGAGTCATCTATGAAGTTGGTGGTGGAGAGGAGGATTGATGGGGCCATGGAACGGTGGCGCGAAGAAAGCTGAGAGCAGCACAATCAATTGAGAAATAGATGCAGTAGTTCATGAGGATGTTTACAAGCAACAATTAGGTAAGACTCTCCTCTGAATTCCCTCCCAGGGAGAGATCTAACTGATCTTATCGGGGCATATGCCTGCCCAGTAGATTGAGGACACCTTAGAATTTGAGGCAGATTCGATTGTGATAGGGGAGAACATGATGGAAAGAGGGTAAGGAGTCCAAGCTATTCCTCATTAGCTTGGTTTTTCAATACGGAAGTTGGAGATTCTGATGTTTGACGGTGTGAACCCAAGGTGGTGGGTACGCTGATGTGAGAGGATGTTTAGTGTATACAATATACCTAAACCACAACGTGTGAATTTCACCACTGCTTACCGCAATGATGCTGGGGATGCTTGGTTCCAATGATGGACCGGAGCTAAGGAGGGATGTTGTTGGGCAGAATTTGTGGAAGATCTATGTGAACGATTTGGGGACCGAAATATGATGGACGTAGTGGAGGAGTTTAACAAGTTACATTAGGAGGGGGATCAGTTCAATCTTATCAATTACGGTTTGAAGAGCTTAAGTCACTTATGTTGATTTTGAATCCGCACCTTATGGAGGGATACTTTGTTTCTAGTTTTGTGAGTGGGCTAAGTGAAGAGTTGAGGCCCACTATGAAGATGTTACAACCCAAAACCATAAAACAAGCGGTTGAGTGTGCAAGATTGAAGGAGTTGTCAGTAGAAGCATTGATGAGAAAACAAAGATGGCAGATGAAGGGTATAAATTTGGTGTCATTCAATATGGCAATAAGGAAACAAGTAGAGAAGGGGAAGAAATAACTAAGGAAGGAAAGGGGTAAGCAGCTTTACGGCTATTTTTCCCGTTCCCATAACTAGTGGGAAGACTGCAAAGCAGAAGAGGCAAGCAGGGTTGTGCTTCCGTTGTGGGGACAAGTACACTCCGGGGCATCAATGCCGGATACAGCTCCTACCATTGGAAGGAGAAGAAGAAGTAGAGGAAGCTGATGATGGGGCTAACATTCAGGTAGAATGGGAAGGGGATGAAAATGTGGAGATCTCACTCCATGCCCTCAGGGGGCTAACCAACAGTAAGATCATAAGGTTGTAAGGAAAAGCTCAGGATAGTAAATTGATGGTGCTAATCGATAGTGGGAGCACCCATGCCCTTAGGGGGCTAACCAACAGTAAGATCATAAGGTTGGAAGGAAAAGCTCAGGATAGTAAATTGATGGGGCTAACATTCAGGTAGAATGGGAAAGGGATGAAAATGTGGAGATCTCACTCCATGCCCCCAGGGGGCTAACCAACAGTAAGATCATAAGGTTGGAAGGAAAAGCTCAGGATAGTAAATTGATGGTGCTAATCGATAGTGGGAGCACCCATAGCTTCCTAGATGAAGGTATTGCTAAGAATTAGAAGTGTGAGCTAACTGGGACTCAACCATTATCAGTGATTGTGGCAAATGGCCACAAGGTGATGTGTAGATCGGCCTGCGTGGGATTCTGTTTAGAGATGCATGGTGAGACATTTAACGTAGATTTGAGGCTACTCAAATTGGGAGGATGTGATATAGTCCTTGGGGTGGATTGGATGAAGGGAGTGATTCCTATCAGCTTTGACTTTAATAAAATGGAGGTCACGTTTGAGAAGGAAGGTAGGAGGATGACTCTTACAGGTAGTCCCGAAACATGGGTGTGCAAAATGATCTCTGGGAAGAAGCTACAAAAAATTTTGAAGACAAAGTGGACTCAGGTGGCTCAATTTTTCTCAATCCGTGCAGTTGAGCAAATGGGAGGGGATCAAGAGCAGGATGGAGAAGGGAGGATGTCCCACATAGTCAATCTCCACACCAATGAAAGCTACATGATCTTGATTTACTTAATAAACTTCTAGTTGAATTTAAGTACCTATTTGGAGAACCTAGCTCACTTGCACCCCACAAAAACCATGACCACTCTATCACCCTTAAACCCAACACTGATCCACCTAACATTAGGGCCTATTGATACCCTCCTAAATAGAAAGCAAAGATTGAAAGATTGATAAAAGACATGTTGACAAGGTCTACCATCCGACTGAGCTAGAGCCCCTATGCCTCACCCATACTACTTGTTAGAAAAAAGATGGTAGATGGCATTTTTGTATCGATTACTGTCAGCTAAACACCCACACTATCAAAAACAAATTCCTTATCCCTGTCATTGAAGACTTATTGGATGAATTGAAACATGCCACTATGTTCACTAAGTTGGACCCTGATGATATACCTAAAACTGTTTTTACCACTCACCAAGGGCATTTTGAATTCTTGGTGATGCCCTTTGGGCTCGCCAATGCCCCTGCCACATTCCAAGCTTTGATGAACCATATATTTGAAATATACCTTCGAAAATTCATTCTCGTTTTCTTTGATGACATCCTTGTGTATAGCCTTTCCTTTCAGCAACACTTAGACCACTTGAAAACCACCCTAGAGGTCCTTAGATCCAACCAGCTATTTATCAAGAAATCTAAGTGTGCCTTTGCACAACCCTAAGTGGAGTACTTGGGGCATGTGATATCTAGTGCTGGAGTGATCATTGATCCAAAGAAGGTGGCTACCATGACAACATGGCCAAGACCTACAAATGTGAAAGCACTGAGGGGATTTTTGGGTTTGATGGGATACTACTGAAGGTCGTGAGAAATTACGGGGTGATTAGCAAGGACCTAACTGACTTATTGAAGAAGGAGGGGTTCACTTGGAATGGTAAGGCAGAGGAGGCATTTGAACGGCTCAAACAGGCCATGAGTGAAGTACCCACTCTTGGTATACCTAATTTCATTAAGCCATTCACTCTAGAGACGGATGCAAGTAGTATAGGGGTGGGGGTAGTACTTACATGGGAGGGAAGACCTCTGGCATTCATTAGCCAAGCCCTAAGCCTTAGACACCAAGGGTTGAGTGTATATGACAAGGAGTTGCTAGTAGTTTTGATTACGGTTGAAAACTGGAGGCATTACTTGGAAGGAGGTCAGTTCATCATCAAAATTGACCATGAAAGTTTAAAATTCTTATTGTAGCAAAGGTTGCACACTCACCTTCAGAACAAGGGAGTGACAAAACTAATGGGATTAGACTATATCATTCAATACTGGCAGGGAAGAGAGAACAAGGCTGCTAATGCCCTATCTCGGTGTGTAAAGGAAGGAACCATGGCCTCAATCACCTCTGTCATTCTTGATTGGTATTAGGACATTACTGCCAACTATGAGAAAGATGAATGGTCCAAGGAATTACTGGAGCAACTCATCATAAACTCAGATAATAGATCGGGGTTCACCTTAAGTAATGAGGTTATGAGGTATCAAGGAAGGTTGGTGATTGGAGACAGTGGGACACTAAAGGAGAAAATCCTGTAGGCTTTGCATGGACCCCCTTGGTGGCCATTCAGGTATGCAAAACACTTACCACTGAGTTAAACAACTCTTCTTTTGGCTGAAACTAAAGAAGTGGGTGATTGAATATGTTATGAAGTGTGATACATGCAAAAAGGTGTAAGCACGAAATGGTGGCTACCCCTGGCCTATTGTAACCTTGCTACCCTAGAACAAGCATGGTCTAGCATATCAATGGATTTTGTTGAAGGATTGCCAGGATCGGAGGGAAAAGATTGTATACTGGTAGTGGTGGATAGGCTCACCAAATTTGCCCATTTCATAGGGCTGTCACACCCCTTTATAGCTTAGGAGGTATCCTGAGTCTTCTTGGACCAAGTGGTTAAACTACATGGGGTCCCCGCAATCCATAGTGTCAGATAGAGATAAGGTGTTCACTAGCCTACTTTGGAAGGAACTGCTAAAGAGTTTGGGAACCAAGCTACACATGTCCTCGGCTTATCACCCAGAATCTGATGGTAAAACAGAAAGGGTTAACCAATGTTTGGAAACCTATTTGAGGTGCCTTTGCTTCCTACATCCTAAAGGGTGGCATCGGTGGTTATTCCTAGTTCAATGGTGGTATAATTCTTGCCACCACAATTCCATTAAAATGACTCCCTTCGAGGCTTTATATGGTTATAAACCACCCTTGCTTCCTACCATTTTGGGACCTGCTACAGTGGCTGCAACGGACTCCTATTTACAGCAAAGGCAGCAGGTGTTAAAAGTACTTCAAAGAGAATTGGCCAATGCTCAGAACAAGGAAAACCAGTTTGCTGATCGAAGGAGAAGTGACAGGGAATTTGTAGTAGGAGACAAGGTTTACCTTAAGCTATGGCATGCTCACTTGAAGGCCTTAGCACAAGGTCAGATTTCCAAGCTAAGTCCCAAGTACTACGGCCCCTATCCCATTGTGGCAAGGGTGGGCAAGGTTGCTTATAAGCTACAGCTATTTGTGGGTTCTCAAATCCATCCAGTGTTTCACGTATCCTTACTTAAAGGATCAGTTGGAACAAATCCCATGAGTGCATCCTTACCCTCCCTACTTCCAGAAACTAATGGGGAGTCAAAACCCTCGACTATCCTTGATAAGAAGGTTATCTACTGGCAAGGAGCCCCATTGACACAGGTGCTGGTGTGGTGGTCCAATCTCTATCTGGAGAATAATACATGGGAATACCTCCTAGACTTGCTCACCCAATTTCCGAAGGTGGCAGGGCTACTCTGAATTTCTTGGGGCCAAGAAATGTCCGCGGGGGGGGGGGGGGGGGGGGGGGGGTGGAATTTTCATGGGACAATGGCTGTAATTGGTGGGTTTGGTAGGCGGGAATTTCAGTTAGGCAATTAGGCCTATTTCAATTTTCAAATAATTTGTAACATTTGAACTTGAGGCAGCAGTTGGCGCCTTTCTCGATTCGGATCAGTATAAATAACGATTGATGCCGCTCCTAAGGATCATCCTGGAAATAGAACTGATCTATTTCTCTTGCCTAATTCTCTCTCTCTCTCTCTCCCTCTGTCTATTTATCTCCTGCTCAATTCTCTCTCTGTTCTTCCCCTCTTTCCCTAATTCTCCCCAATTCTGAGGAGAATTCCCCTGTCAGATTCAATTCTGACATTTCCTTGTAAGGTTGAACAAATTTAGAACTTTCTTGGACTTCCTCCGGTCTGAAAACTTGAGACCTTTCTTCAAATTTTTCGCCGAATGATTCTTTTGTTGGTGATGACAAAGTGGGTGGGTGGATTTGCATTTTTAGTGAATCTACCTCAGATAGATTCCATGTTATGCTATACGAAGTACCTTTCTAAAGTTGTTTTGATTTTGGAGTACTACAGATATCATGAGTTGGAATTTTTGTAGGCCATTTGGTTGGAAGTTTGGAACCAGTTAAGTCCGATGGACTAGGTTCCCATATTTCAGATGCTGTTTCCCTGGAAAATGTTTCTGCTGTTGACAACAGTACTAGATATTGTGAGTCCAATTACAGTCATAAATCATATTATGGCTTATAAGCCTAGAATCTGCTAAGAAATCTACAACGTCCAGCAGCATTGTTGTCTTACTGTATACATGATGAGACTTGTTATAGCAACAAAGTAATTGTAGAGTTTTAACAATTGTAACCTTTTAAAAGAAATTGAGAATATAAAACTCTGAACAAAATATTTCCCACTCTAGACTTTTGGATATAACCTGTACCCATAAGTCAGCTTTTCTCAATGAAAGAGCATGAAAAAGTTCAGAGAAGGATGAATGGAAAAATGCATTTCAGTTTTCTGAAATAAAAAAGGAACCGATAACATGGTTTCTTCTTTATTTTTGAAAACCCACTACTGGTTTAAGCTTTTCTGAGTAGCTGCACTAAAGAACCAGAAAACTGCTTTTAAATGAACAACAAACTGTAAAAGCAGTATCCGTAACAAAGAGAAAACCAGAGAGTTTTATTGCATGGGTAATTTTCTGTATTACTAGACGGGTAATATGGTTTACTAAATATTGAATAAACCATTTACTTACTACAGAATAAACTGCACGAGTGGTTTATGAATTGATTTGAAATTCTTCAATGAAAAACTGGTTTTGCTGTTTTCTCAGTTCATCTTAAACCACTTTGTGGTTTATTCAACATTTGATAAACCAGATTAGCAGTTTACAAATAAGGTACTATGGAATGGGTTTTCATCACTCAAATTAAAAACTGCTAAAGTGGTATATCCAAAAGTTGAATAAACCACTAGCGGTTTATTCAATGTTTAATAAATGCAGTAGTGATTTATTAAATGGGTACTCACAGTTTCTTTGCTTGCTGAGCCATTTTGAGTTGTTAAATAATGAAAAAAATCAGGTAGGCAAAAGAGTCATGTCAGGGTCATCAGAGTTTGGAATGGAAATTATTTTTTTCAGATTTTTATATTCCTAAATTTTTTAAAAGGGGTTTTAAGTGTTGAAATTGTGTTATCTTCTTTAGGAAATTCTTTGTCTAACAATGTCATGTGACACTTTTCTTCTTTAGGTTTATTATATCTGCTGCATTATATTCTTTTTTCATGGCTAAGAATATATAGAGCAGTGCCCCACATTATGACTGATAATCCTCAAACTTCTTTGATCTTCCTTAATATTCTTGAATAAAATATAGGAACCATAGCTCAGTCAAGTTTACCAGTCATACGCTAATGTGATGGTAATTCTGGCTTTCAATGCCAATGAAAGAGAAATATTACCAAACTGAAAGCTATACTTGTTGTTTAGTTATGACCACAAGTAAATGTTAGGTAGACTTGATATCAACCTTGTATTATGATCTGGTTTTGTAGCACTACTTCAACACTGAAACTGGACAGAAATTTTATTCCAAGAAAGATCTGATTCGCTATGTTGGAATTGGCAATGTCAGCTGCAAGACACCTGAACAAAAGGATAACTTCGAAGAGAGGTGTTCAAAAAAGAAACCTATGCGAGTGAGTCTGAAATTTGAGCATTATTTTGTTGCTTGGGCTCTTTGGTTGTATTTTATTTGTGTGGTTTTACATAATTTGACAGCTGGCAATGAAAACAAATGAAACACCTGAATGGTTACCTCCTGGATGGATTATGGAGTTGAAAGCTAAAAGCAGTGGAAAAAAGTACAAGGTATGAAAAGAAACAGAGACTATATTTCTTAGGGCATTACTGCCATGTTTTCTTGCCATTTTCCATTTTGCTGCCTTGTTTTCTTGCTATATTCCATTTTGCTATGACTTTTCATATATCGGCTGATAGAATTTTCCCTCATTATAAACCTCCAGGTGCATTTTTGTGGAAATTCAGATTTTGAATTCATTTTTGGTAGCAGATCTTTACTTCTGTGTTGAACCTGCAAAACTTCCATATCTCACTAGCAAGTTATCTGCTTGTTTGCTTGTGTATACAATTTGCAGCTAAGCACTAAGGGCTAGCAGCTGCAATTTCATATTGGTGAAAATTATGACATTTCTCATGCCAAACTGTACCTTTTTCCAGTGAAGGAAATTATGACATTTCTAATGCCAAACAATACCCTTTTAGTCATTTACACAAGCACTTCATGCTTTGTTAAGGATGACGTCCATCTCCATTTGACTAATTTGAGCCTTGTGGAGACTGACTTGATTTTTTCTGGTAATTGCATGTCTACTCCTTTGCTAGTGAGCTTTTTTCACATGGTCATTATGTTTTGATTTAAAAGGTAACTCCTAGGTCTTTCTTATCTAAAGGGGAACATCAGATCCAGTAGTCTTTTCTAGAAATTGAACTTGTTTTTCTATTGTGTCTCAGAAAACTAGTAGTAGTTACTAGCTCAACATGAAAACTAGGTTAAGGATGTTGTCAGCAAGTGTGTTAGCTCTATTGATGGCTTGAAGAGATGGTTTCCAATGAAGCTTGAGATTACATTAGAAAATTTGTTAGTTAAATCTGACGGTGGAAGCTCTGTGATGCTGAACCTGAAAGAACACAAGATACAACCTGATTCCTCAAATCAATTCTCAAATTCAATCTCCTTAATAATACAGCTCTAAAGGATTTATATACACTATAGATCCTAGCTAATTAGAAAATATATCAAAGATCAAAATTCTATCCTAATTAGCATCCTAAATCTTAGAAATATAATCTTTCCAAAACTAATGGGAAATAAATAAATAAAAATATTCTAAAACAATAACAAAATATATTAATATTATATTGTAAAATACTTCCCATCTTGTCCCCCATCAGATTAGGTTATTGTTTAGGATGCTGTGTTAAAAGATGATTGGTGAGCCATTCTAAGAAGTTCCATTTGTTAGTATGCATCTTATATTATATGAATATCATAATAGATAAAAAAATACATGTTCAATCTGAACTTTGCGAGTAGTTGTTCTAATGGATATTTTTTCTTTTAACGAATTCAAACAAATTTGTAACTTATCAAAATAACACACCACTCAATTTTGGAAGAACAATTGTTAATATCATCTTATGTGTGCCTATAGAAAAATTTGGAAACAAAATACAATTGCATCCTCAAAAATGCTTGAATAACATACTAGTTGTTTAGCTGGTACACAAGTATTGCATCCTCAACATTTTTGGGTTTATTGCAGTGCTATGTTGATCCAGTGACCGGGAACAAGTTTTATTCAAAGCCAGAGGTGTCTAGGTATCTCAACAGTATGAAGGATAACAGCTGTGTTTCGCAACAAATAGAAATTGGCACTGATTCTGCTAGAAATGTTAGTTCACAATATCCCATTTCCCTTCTCTTCCATTAGTTCACAATATGTGTGACTGGGTTTAATATGTATTACCATTATTTATGTTAAGTTTGCTATATTTTCAGCTCAACATGGATCAATTAACTGGAGCTGAAACTTCTATGGATCTGGAGCAGTCCCAAAATATGGAAACTCCGAACAAAATAAGTTGTGCATCAGAACAGAATGAAATAACATTTAGCAAGCAGTCCTTGAGAAAGGTTGGTTTATTAATTTTGATAGATTGCATGTTATGAAGTTTGCTTATAGGGGATTGTACTCTGATTCTTGATGTGATAAATAGGGTGTGATTGTGATGACTAAACCTGAAGAGCTACCTCTGGGATGGATAAAAGAAGTCAAAATGGAAAAGAAGGGAAATGGGATCAGAAAAGACCCAGTACTGAATCGCATATATCTTTGATCTATCTTCAATCCAGTGTCGCTCTTTTGATCTCTCTCTCTTTCTCTCTCCCTCTCTCTCTCCATGCACCATGTATGTAATGTGATAGCACGGATAAGACATCTTATCAAAGCTTGTTTTTGTTGCATTGTGAATTTATTGGAGTTCTGGGGCTCTATGCTTACATCCCTTAAAAGAATTTGAAGTGTTTTGTGGATTCTAATGAGGTTCTAATTATTACAGTACTACACTGATCCTGTAACTGGATATGTATTCCGCTCCATGAAAGATGCTTTGCGCTATGTGGAAACTGGAGACATTAGTAGGTGTGCTATTAAACCAAAGAAGAGGGAACAAATAGGATTTTTAAATGGAGAGACTTCTGTAAGTGTACATCTTCCTTGGTGATCCTGTTCATTGATGCTTAATCAATTTCTTCATGTTCATGGTTCTCATTAATATCAGAGTGTTGATTACTCTGTTGTACTGAACTTGAGTTATGAGTGGTTCTTGCTTTTGTGAATTATGTGACATCTTTGTTTAATTTCTTGTAATTCGAGGAGTATAATGTCACTAAACATGCTGAATTTCAGAAGAATGCCAGGACCATTTATTGAACCATTGTCACTCAAAAGAAATTTGCTTTGGAGTGAAGTTACATAGTGTGACAAGTGCAGCAGCAAAATTTCCTCATAAGCACATTATACTGTGCATAATTTGACATGGATGGGACTCTCTTATGCCATATTGGAGGTCAAAGAACAAGGCATGCTTGGAAATACTTGTTTATTTTAAATGTCAAAGTTAGAAAATTGAAGGGATCAATTACATGGCGTGGTTAGGTCTTCCAACAATTATCATTCATCTTCTTTTATACGCATACAAGTTCATATCCAGTGACTGGGAACATGTTTGGTTGAAAACCAGAGGTGTCAAGGTATCTCAACACTGTGAAGGATAACAGGAGTGTTTTGCAACAAAAAGAAATTGGCACCTTTTCTGCTAGCAGTGTTCATTCAAAATATACTCAAGTTAATTTTCTGTAATGATTGTATATAAATTTATTGTTTGGTATTCATTTTCAATCGGATAATTTTATAAGTGAGTTCATATTCATTTATCAGATCCTTTCTTGATTCTAGCAGAATTGTTTACTGTCATATTGTGATGTGATGAGGTGTTAATTAAAAATTTAAGTTTATAACACTTAAAATGATCCTCATGCAATCTGCTATCCATTTTGAGCAATCTCCAAGGAACGCTTCATTTAGATCTGCCTCAGAAGGCTGTTTTTACTTTTTATATTGCCTTGATGGGATGGTCCATCCAATGTTGTATATACTGGATGATACTGTTGAAGAAGCTAACAAGGGAAAACTTCACTTGATTATTTTGTTGGAGAGTCCGGGTAATTCAACTAAAGATGTGGAAGATAGACACGGGGCAGTTTGAATAAAAGAAAGATAAAAATGAGCAGTGCTTGAATCTTAAGAAGATAAGGCCCCAGAAATATAGGAGATATACTACCTCAGTTTAATTTGTATCTTATCCTATCTGAATTTGTAACCTTTTCAAATTTGAATTGATCTCCTGTAAATTAGAATCAGAGGCATAGCATTCTTGTATAAATATAGGTTCTACATTCAATACAAATTAGTGTTTTTGATTTCTTCCATAAACTTGGGTCATACCTAAGGTTTTCTACTTAGGTTATTCAATTTTGTTCATGGTATTAGAGCAAGGTTCTGCCTAGCCTAAATATTCAGAGACTATGGCCGCCTCCAATCCTAAGAATTCAGTTCATACAATTGTAGAGTCCTCTCTCAGTCCAAACTCACAACCGGCAGCAAGTCCATCGGTTTCTTTATCAACTGACAGCCATACCTTGTAGATCACTCAACATAGATTGAACGGAAAGAACTTCTGGGAATGGTTTCAATTTGTTATGTTGGTAATTAAAGGCAAGGGTAAGTTCAGTTACTTATCAGGAGCAATTTCAACTCCACCAAAAGATACAACAGACCATCATAGATGGGAGGCAAAGAATTCGATAATCATGGCTTCACTTATAAACTCAGTGGACCCAAAAGATTGGTTGAACATATCCCTTCTACAAGACTACTAGGGAAGTGTGGGAAGCTATCTCGGAGATATATTCTGATTTTGAAAACACATCTCAGTGTTTTGAAATCAGATCTGCTAGTAGAACCACTAAACAAGGTAATCTCAGTGTTACTGAATACTATAATACCATAATTCATAATGGAATTATGGCAGGAGATGGATCTCTTTTATGATCCAAAGTGGGAGTGTTCTGCTGATAGCCAAAAATACAGCAAGATGCTGGAAAAGGAAATGATGTTTGACTTCCTCCAAGGACTTAATGCTGACTTAGATGAGGTTTGTGGCCACCTACTTGGCACCAAACCACTTCCATCCCTTCGGGAAGTGTTTGTAGAAGTTAGAAAGGAAGAAAGCAGAAAATGTGTGATGCTTACAACAACAGAAACAAGTGCAAGCTCAACTCTTGTTACAGCCAAACGAGAAGAAAATCCTAGGGATAAACAGTGGTGTGAGCAATGTAATAAGCCCTATCACACAAAAGAGACTTGTTGGAAATTGCATGGGAAGCTAGCAAATTGGAAGCCAAGAAATAAAAGGGAGAAAGAAAGGCCAACCTATACCACAGTAGTTGCTCCTACACCTAAAAAAGGTATGAATTTGAACCTAACTACTGAATAGGTGGAGTTTCTACAGAAGCTATTGAGTGGTACCCATCTTGCAAAGGATTCAGATACCTCAGCCACCAACCCCTCAGCATCTGTGGCCCAAAAAGGTAATCTAAAATACTCCTTATTATCTAGAAAAATGAATGAAAGTTGTTCGATTGTAGAGTCCGGTGCATCTCATCATATGACTGGGTCTACAACTACATTTAAGCAATTTCATCCTAGAGATAAGGAATTAACAGTTTTAATGGCAAATGGCACTATGTCTTCAGTTATGGGACAAGGGAATGTTTATGTATCTGGTTTGCAACTTAAATCTATCTTATATGTGCCAAATTTAAAGTGTAATTTGTTGTTAGTTAGCAAGCTAACATTGTATTCTTGCCAAACTCACAGAACTTATCAAGCACATCCTTACATCTTCCAAACCATTTTACTTGATACATAGTGATATTTGGGGACTAGCAAGAATTCCAAGCTTATCTGGTGCCCGGTGGTTTGTCACCTTCATTGATGACTATACTAGGGTTTGTTGGGTGTATCTTATGAAAGAAAAATCTGAAGTATGTGTTATCTTTCAAAGTTTTCACAAACTTATTCTCAATGTATTTCAGTTCTCTATTTGTATCCTTAGGACTAACAATGGCTATGAGTATCTATCCTATCCTTTTAGCCAATACCTCACCACTCATGGGATTTTTCATCAAAGCACCTACCCATATATTCCTAGGCAAAATGGAGTAGTTGAGAGGAAAAATCGCCATTTACTTGAAGTGGCTCAATCCTTAATGTTCACTAGTTCCATTCCTAACCCGTATTGGGGGAGAAGCTGTTCTAACAGCTTCTTATTTAATCAACTGACTACCTTTCAAAGTCCTCAACTATCAGACTCCCTTGCACAATCTCATGACAATTTTCCCTCATGCTTGAATCCTAAGCTCCCTCTCTCCTAAAGTCTTTGGTTGCATTGTGTATGTTCATCAAACCAGTCCTAACCGTCACAAACTTGAACCAAAGCCCCTTAAATGCATTTTCATCGGCTATTCTCCTACTAAAAAAGGATGCAAATGTTAATGTCCCCTCTCACAAATTGTTTTTGTTTCTTGTGATGTAACATTTGTTGAAGATGAATTTTATTACCCAAATACCTCTTTCCAAAGGGAAGAAATCCATTGGGATCCCTCAGTAACTATGCCTATTTCTCTTCCTATTATGTCATCTCCTTCAAATACTGGTCTAATCTAAATTGTTGTAGCTGATTATCCCCAAACAACAACATTTGAACAACTTGAATCAACCATTAATGATTCCACTACCTATCCTAACTCTCCACCTATCCAACCAACTGAACTAGCAGTGACTAGTATCGAAGGAGGACTAGATTTAGGAAAACCCACAAAGGTTTATTCTAGGAGACCCAAATGTCCTACTCCTCAACTCAGCCAATTGTTAGAACCAGAGAATGGTCCAACAAGTGTGGAACACAGTGGAGATAACAGTGATCTGGACATTCCTATTGCTATTTTAAAGGGGGTAAGGTCCTATGTTAAGTATCCTATCTCTAATTACTTAACATACTCTAGATTGTCATCACAATTCAGGGTCTTTACCACAATAGTTGATGGAGTGGCTATTCCACAAAATATTTAGGAGGCTTTGAATGATCCTAAGTGGAGGAAATGAAGGCTCTTATTAGCATCCACACATGGGATATTGTAGAATCTCCCAAGGATAAGAAAATTGAAGGGTGCAAATGGGTTTTTACTGTCAAATACGGGTCAAATGGGAGCATAGATAGGTACAAAACAAGATTAGTGGCCCAAGGGTACTTTCAAACCTATGGGATAGACTATGAGGAGACTTTTGCTCCTATAGCAAAATTAAATTCCATAAGGGTGTTATTGTCTCTTATTGTAAATTTGGATTGAGAATTATTTCAGCTTGATATCAAAAACGCTTTTCTAAATGGGGAGTTGGAAGAAGAAGTTTATATGAAAATTCCACCCGGATTTGAGAAAGGAGAAACAGTTGGCAAGGTATGTAAACTTCATCGATCTCTCTATGGATGAAAACAATCCCTAAGAGCATGGTTTAAGAAATTTAGCTCAACACTTACAAAGTTTGGGTACAAACAAGGTGAAGCTGATCATACACTGTTTACTAAGCATTCAGCTAATGGAAAAAGATCCATTCTGATTGTTTATGTAGATGATATAATTATTATCGGTGATGATATTCAAGAAATTACTGCATTAAAACAGAGATTAAGGGATGAATGTGAGGTTAAAGACTTGGGGGCTATGAAGTACTTTCTGGGAATGGAAGTGGCTAGGAGCAAACAAGGTATTATAATCTCTCAAAGAAAATATACTCTTGATCTCCTAAAAGATACATGGATGCTGGGGTGTAAGGGGAGGTATCAAAGTTGGGAGGCGTATCAAAGTTGGGAGGCTGATTTACCTTTCTCTCACTCACCCAGATATTGCCTATGCTGTGAGTATTGTAAGCCAATTCATGCACTCACCTACTCAGCAACATTTGGCTGTAGTTTATCATATTTTGAGGTACCTAAAGGGGACACCAGGTAAGGGGTTGTTATTCCAAAAGAATGATGCTAGAGGTGCTGAAAGGTTTGTTGATGCTGATTGGGTATGATCTATTATGGATAGCTGATCAACATCAGGGTTTTGTACTAAACTATGGGAGAATCTAGTCATTTGGAGGAGTAAGAAACAATCAATTGTGGCACTTAGTAGTACAAAAGTAGAGTTCAGGGCAATTGCTTAAGGCATTTGTGAGTTAATTTGGTTGGCTTAACTGATGGAAGACCTATAAATGCCATTGACTTTACCATCAAAGCTTTATAATGATAGCAAGTCAGCTATAAGCATTGTTAATAACCCTATCTAGCATGACAAAATGAAGCATGTGAGGATTGATAGGAGTTTTATACAAAGCAAAATTGAACAAGGAGGAATAAAACTAACCTATCTTCTTACAGCTAGTCAAGACGCATATGTGTTTACAAAAGCAATGTCAAGACTAGGGTTTGAATCACTAATTAGCAAGCTGGGAATGAGAGAAATCTATTCACCAACTTGAGAGGAGGGGGGGTGTTGGAGAATCCGAGTAATTCAACTAAAGATGTGGAAGATAGACATGGGGCGGTTTGAATAAAAGAAAGATAAAGATGAGCAGTGCTTGAATCTTAAGAAGATAAGGTCTCGGAAATATAGGAGATATACTACCTCAGTTTAATTTGTATCTTATCCTATCTGAATTTGTAACCTTTTCAAATTTGGATTGATCTCTCGTAAATTAGAATCAGAGGCATAGCATTCTTGTATAAATATAGGTTCTACATTCAATACAAATTAGAGTTTTTTGATTTCTTCCATAAACTCAGGTCATACCTAAGGTTTTCTACTTAAGGTTATTCTATTTTGTTCATATTTCAATTAAGTTTTTAATGAGTTTTACCATTATTTGAATTAAATTTCTAATGTTTTCAGCTCAACATGGATCAATTAACTGGAGTTGAAACTTCTACGGATCTGGAGGGGTCTCAAATTTTGAAAACTCCAAAGGAGATATGTTGTGCATCAAAACATAATGAAATAACCTTTAGGGAGCAGTCTTTGAGAAAGGTTGGGTCCAGAGTCAAACTACCTAAGATTAATTTTCATAGATTGCATATTATTACATTCTCTTAACAGTGGATCAAACGCTGATTCTTGAAGTGATATATAGGCTGTGACTCTGGTGACCACACCTCATGAACTACCTGCAGGATGGATAAAAGAAATCAAAACTGAAAAGAAGGGAAATGGGATCAGAAAAGACCCGGTACTGAATCTTGTATTTCTTTGATATATATTCAATTTAATGTTGCTTGTTTGATCCTTCCTCCCTCTCTCCACACATGCACGTGAGTACCATGTTGGCATGGATAAGGCATCTTATCAATTCTTGCTTTGGTTCCATCATGAATTAATTGTTGTTTTGGGACTCTATTATTTCAGCCCTTTTGGATTGAAATGTTATGCGGATTTTAATGGAGTTCTAATTAATACAGTACTACACTGATCCTGTAAGTGGATATGTATTCCGCTCTGTGAAAGATGCTTTGCGCTATGTGGAAACTGGAGACATTAGTAAGTGTGCTATTAAACCAAAGATGAGGAAAGAAATGGTATTTCTAAATGCAGAGACTTCTGTAAGTGTGCATCTTCTTTGTGCTCCTGTTTGTTGTCTATCAATTTCCTTATGGTTGTAGTTCTCATTATTATTTGAGTCATAATTTCTCTATTGTACTGAACTTGAGTTATGAGTGGTTCTGGGTTTTGTGCATTGTGTAACATCTTTTGAATTACTAGTTAACTGAAGAGTATTATGAGAAGTTAGAGATAGAACTCCGACCTGAAAAGCTAGCTTAACAGGTGGAGGGATCCTCCTCCTTATATATAGCCCAGGTCTCCTTTGTGGAGGCGATATGGGATTCTCAACACTCCCCCCCACGCCGAAGCTTTTCCAGTAACTGATACATGCCCGGGTGATCGGGCAGGGTACTGGTCCATGACCACGACAACCAAGGGTTAGCTCTGATACCATGTGAGAAGTTAGAGGTAGAACTCCAATCTGAAAAACTAGCTTAACAGGTGAAGAGATTCTCCTCTTTATATATAGCCCAGATCTCCCTTGTGGAGGCGATATGGGATTCCCAACAAGTATAATGTCAATAAGCATGGTGAAATTGAGAAAAATGTTAGTAAGATTTGTTAAACGCATGATCACTACAACAACAACAACATATCCAGCCTTTATCCCACTATGTGGAGTCGACTACATGAATTTTAGACTTCCATGTATTTCTATCTTTTGTCATATCTTCATTGAGATCCATACACTTCATATCAAACTTTAATGTCTCCCTCAAAGTCTTTTTAGGTCTGCCTCTACCTCTTTTTTTGATTAATTGTTCCATTTCATCAACTCTCCTCACAGGAGCGTCTCTTGGTCTCCTTCTCACATAACCAAACCATCTTAGTCTAGTCTCTCTCATCTTCTCCTCTATTGGCACTACTCCTATCTTATTACGAATAACTTCATTTCTATTTATCTTTTCTTGTATGGCCGCACATTAATCTTAACATCCTCATCTCCGCTACACTTGTCTTTTGCTCATGTTGGTATTTGACTGCCCAACATTCTGAGCCGTACAACAAAACTGGTCTTATAGCTGTCCTATAGAATTTTCCTTTCAATTTTAATGGGATTTTACCATCACATAACACTCCCGATGCATTTCTCCATTTTAGCCAACCTACCTTAATTCTATGTGTGACATCCTCGTGAATTTCTCCATCTTTTTGAATCACTGATCCTAAATATTGAAAATGGTCTTTTCTTTGTAAGATTTGGTCTTCCAATTTTATTATAACATCCTCCACTCTTGCATTCTTACTAAATTTACATTTCATATATTCTGTTTTCTTTCTGCTTAATTTAAATCCCTTAGATTCTAAATTGTTTCTCCATAACTCAAACTTAGTGTTCACTCCTTTTGTTTCATCCACCAACACTATGTCGTCTGCAAATAGCATACACTATGGCACCTCTGTCTGAATATCTTTAGTGAGTTCATCCATTACTAAAGCAAATAAGTATGGACTTAGAGCAGAACCTTGATGCAATCCTATTGTAATTTTAAACGGTTCAGTATCCCCTCCGCATGTTCTGATCCTTGTCTCTGTATCATGATACATGTTCTTAAGGGCTTGTATATAGGCTATTCGGACTCCTTTCTTCTCTAAAATCTTCCATAATACTTCTCTAGGGACCCTATCATAGGCCTTTTCTAGATCTATAAACACCATATGTAGGTCCTTCTGATGATCCCAATACCTTTCCATTAGGCGCCTCAGTAGGTATATAGCTTCCATTGTTGACCTACCGGGCATGAAACCAAACTGATTTTCTGAGACCTCTGTTTCTTTTCTGAGCCTCTGCTCTATTACTCTCTCCCAAAGTTTCATGGTATGGCTCATTAACTTAATTCCTCTGTAATTTTCACAATTTTGAACATCTGCTTTGTTCTTATATATAGGGACCAAAGTACTCTTCCTCCACTCATCTGGCATCTTTTTTGATTTAAGAATCGTGTTAAATAATTTCGTTAGCCAGGAGATACCCTCTTCTCCCATGCATTTCCATGCTTCTATTAGTATATTATCCGGTCCCACCGCCTTATGATTTTTCATCTTTTTTAATACTTGCCTTATTTCATTTGGACCTATGCGTCGATAAAATGTATAGCTCATGTTCCCTTCGAAGTTACTAAGATGTCCCAACCTAACTCTTGTATCGCCATCATCATTGAATAATTTTGTGAAATATTCCTTCCATCTCTCTTTAATCGCTCCCTCATTCACTAATACATTTTGATTTTCATCTTTTATGCATTTCACTTGATTTAAATCCCTTGTTTTTCTTTCTCTTGCTTTAGCTAATTTATATATATCCCTTTCTCCATCTTTTGTATCAAGTCGTTTATATAGATTTTTGTATGCTTTTGACCTTACTTCACTAACAGCTTTTTTTGCTGCCTTTTTTGATTCTTTATAATTTTTTTAATTTTCTTCATTGTTGCACTGATATACAGCCTTATAGCAATTTTTCTTATTTTTAATTTTCAATTGCACTTCTTCATTCCACCACCAAGACTCCTTAAGGTTAGGGGCTCTACCATTTGTCTCTCTAAGCACTACATTTGCTGTGTTTCTTAGGGCATTAGCCATTTCTCTCCACATTTGGTTTGTCTGTCATTCTCCATTCCATACTCTTCTACCCCTTAATTTTTCTTTGAAGATTAGTTGTTTCTCTCCTTTTAAATCCCACCACCTGATTCTTGGATTTTGTTTTATGTGATTTTTTCTCTTTCAATTTCTTACTTGGACCTCAAGTACTAGAAGTCTATGTTGAGTAATCAAACACTCTCCCGGTATCACCTTACAATCCCTACAACATACCCGATCCTCTTGTCTCATGAGGAAGTAATCTATTTGGATGCTTGATGTGACATTTTTATATGTGATTATGTATTCGTCTCATTTTTTGAACCTAGTATTGGTTATGATGAGCCCATATGCTATTGTAAAATCTAGAATAGACTTAGTCTCATTATTAATTTCCCCGAATCCATACCCTCTATGTACCTCTCTATAGCCGTTTCCGTCTCTACCCACGTGACCATTTAAGTCACCTCCTATAATCACTTTCTCTCCTCTTGGTATCATTTGTATGAGTCCCTCTAGGTCCTCCCAAAATTTTGCTTTTATCTCCTCACCTAACCCCGCTTGTGGTGCATATGTACTAAAGATATTCATAGTCATTCTTCCTAGAATAACCTTCACCATAATAATCCTATCCCCTATTCTCTTTACATCCACTACCTCATCTACTAAGCTTTTATCCATAATGATCCCCACTCCATTTTTTGCTCGATCATTTCCTGTGTACCATATTTTATATCCATTTTCTGACAAAGTTTTTTCTTTGAAGTGATGTTAATATGACAAATGCAGCACTAAAATTTCCTCATAAGTGTGTTATACTGTTTATGATATAACTTTGATGGGACTCTCTTATGCAATATTGGTGGTCATAGAACAATAAGTGTGATGTAGAACCCAAACCAAAAGAAACAAAAGTAATCCTAATTACTCAAAACCAATATCAATATTCCATATTATTTATCAAAATCTGTTCTTCAATACTTCCTTGAAGGATTATTAATGGACAAGTAATAGATATAAACCTATTCTAACAAGAATTCCTTTCTAACTAGGATTCCTTTCTAGGATGTAAAAGAAATTAAAAGGAACTAGGAAACAAATTAAAATAAAGAAATTAATATTGTTAACTTTTATGTGTAAAATATTATTTTTCGAAATATTTATCTCTATGATCTTCATCATTCTCCCTTGGTTGAAAATAACTCAGATCCGATAAGTTGGATTGTAAATACCACTCTAAGAGCTCAGGATCTAGGACTCAAAAATCCTCTTCACTAATTGAAGTGTTATCAGAATCTGGTTGATCTTTCCATTTAACAAGAAAACAACAATAACACCACCTTGAGAAGAAGCCACAATCTCATCATCAAGCACAACATCAATCACATCCTTTTGCTGCTATATGCGTGGCATACAAGGAACTTGGTGACCTGCAAGAACACTAGTAGGCAAGAGAGGAGGCTCAAATGTGCCTCGGTAAGGAGCTAAATCTTCCACATTGAAAACAAAACTAATATTCATATTATTAGGGAAGTTGAGTAAATAAGCATTAGGTCCAAGTTTTCGAATGATAGGAAAGGGCCCACTAGTTCGAGCATGTAGTTTCTTGAAGGAATGTTTAGGGAAGCACTCAGGTCGAATACAAATCATGACATAGTCACCCTCGTTAAATTTTCGAGCCCTATGATGTACATCAGCAGCAAGTTTATGGTCAACATGGTGTACATCAGCAGCAAGTTTCTTTTGGTTCAGTTGCATCAAAGAGCTTGGTTATTTTCAATGTCAAAGTTAGAAATTTGAAGGGTCTGATTCATGGTGTGTTTAGTTCATCCAAGGATTCATTCACATTGTTTTATATGCATGCAAGTTCATGTCCAGTGACTGGGAACATGTTTGGTTCAAAGCCAGAGGTATCAAGGTATATCAACACCGACTGCGTTTCGCAACAAAAAGGAATTGGCCCTTTTGGTGCTAGCAATGTTCATTCAAAATATCCTCAAGTTAATTTTCTGTAATGATTTTATACAAATTGATTGCTTGGTATTTGTTTGCAATCAGATATTCAATTTCAAAAGTGAGTTCATATTCATTTATCAGATCCTTTCTTTATTCTAAGAGAATCATGTACCGTCATTTTTGTGATATCATGAGGTTTTAAATTAAAAATAGAAGTATTTAATACTCAGTAAGACCTTCGTGCAATCTGCTATCCAGTTCTAGCAATTTCCATTGAACGATTCAGTTATATCTGGCTCAGAAGGCTGTTTTTACTTTGATGTTGCCTTGATGAAACTGTCCATCCAATGTTGTATATACTGAAATGTTACTGTTGAAGAAGCTGATAAGGGAAAACTTCACTTGATTATAAATTTTTAATGCCTTACAGTCTTCAAGGAAATCCATAATTGCGGTATATGTTAGATACTAGGTTTAATTAGTTTACCATTTTTACGTTGAATTTCCAATGGTTTCAGCTTAAGATGGAACAATTAACTGGAGCTGAAACTTCTATGGATCTGGAGGGATCTCAAAATATGAAAACACCAAAGGGGATAAGTTGTGCACTGAAACAGAATCAAGTAACCTTTAGCGATCAGTCTTTGAGAAAGGTTGGTTCCAGAGTCAAATTATCCAATATTAGTTTTGATAGATTGCATATTTGTGCATTCTCTTAACAGTGGATCAAATTCTAATTCTTGTAAGTGATAAATAGGTTGTGATTGCGATGACGACACCTGATGAGCTACCTCCAGGATGGATAAAAGAAATCAAAATTGAAAAGAAGGGAAATGGAATCAGAAAAGACCCGGTACTGAATCTTGTATTTCATTGATATATTTTCATTTTGTGTTGCTTGTTCGATCCCCCTCCTTTCCACACATGGACCACGTGTGTAATTTGTTGGAATGGATGAGGCATCATACCAAATCTTGCTTTTGTTGCATTGTGAATTAATTGGAGTTCGGGGCTCTATACTTACAACCCTTACAGAATTTAAAATGTTTCGTGGATCTTAGTGGACTTCTAATTATTACAGTACTACACCGATCCTGTAAGTGGATATGTATTCCGTTCCATGAAAGATGCTTTGCGCTATTTGGAAACTGGAGACATTAGTAGGTGCTCTATAAAACCAAAGAAGAGGGAAGATGTGGGATTTTTAAACCAAGAGGCCTCTGTAAGTGTACATTTTTGCTTTGTGCCCCTTTTCATGGTTGCTTTATCAATTTCTTTATGTTTGTGTTTCTCATCAGTATCAGAGTCATGATTTCTCTATTGTGCTGAACTTGAGCTATGATTGGTTATGGTTTTTGTGGATTGTGTAACATCTTTTTTGAATTACTAGTTAACTGAAGGAGTATAATGTCAATAAGCATGGTGAAATTGAGAAAACTGATGGTAAGATTTGTTAAGCGCATGATCACTCAAAAGGAAATTTGTTTTGAAGTGACATTACATGATATGACAAATGCAGCACTAAAATTTCCTCATAAGTGTGTTATACTGTTTATGATATAACTTTGATGGGACTCTCTTATGCAATATTGTTGGTCAAAGAACAATAAGTGCCTTGGTTATTTCTAATGTCAAATTTAGAAATTTGAAGGGTTTGATTACATGGTGTGTTTAGTTCATCCAAGGATTCATTCACATTCTTTTATGTATTGACGCAACGTGTAGCGCGTGTGTGAAAAAAAATACCAAAATAAACCCTTAAAAGAACAAATTTCAATGGCTAAAGCTTGACTTTCAAGAAGACGCAAAAATAAGACTGTTTTGCTAAGAAAACCCAAATAGGTTGCTGAAATTTGATTGAGAAAAACTTGATTACAAACTCTAGGTCCTAGGCATATTTATAGTGTTTGGTTAATCCAAATCCATCTAATATTTGTAAACAAAATCCAACTAGAATTCTAATAGAAATAAATCATAATCAAACATGAAATAGAATTCTAAATCAAGTAGAATCCTAAAATATATGAAGTATTAAAATACTATTTACTACTATTTCAGTGCTACTGTTCCGGCGCTATTGTTCCGGTTTAGTCAGGTCAACCTTGGGCCGGATTTTGATTGGTGACCGCATCATTCACCTTCACTTGAGAAAAAATTTGACCTCAAATTTTGATCCAAGTAGGACAAATCCATGTCTGACAAGTACAAAGAGATATTAGCCACATTGAATGTTTGGAAATACCCATATGATTAGGCAAATCTACAACATAAGCATTATCATTGGTCTTCTTTGGAATCTTGTAAGGACCATATTTCTTTGGCTTGAGCTTGTTTTGCTTTCTTGCTGGAATTCGTTTCTTTTCCAAAAATATCATGATTTCATCCCCAACCTCAAATATCTTGTGCTTCTTATGCTTGTCAACTGTCGCCTTGTACTTCTTATTTGTGCAACTTTTGCTTGACATCGTCTTGAACTGCCTGAACTTTTCTGCTAAGGGAACATACGCAAAGACAATCCTTCCTCTCTTAGCCCTATCTTCGTTGGCATGGGTCCAACCATCACCATTTTTGTTGTCCTCTGCCTCCATTGTATTATTATTGTTAGATTGAGGATGTTGAACCTTCCATCTTGAGCGCTTCTCTAATCTGGTAGATCTTATCATAGGTCCTTCTCCTCTCATCAATTTTCTTGATTTTGACTACTTAACAGCTTTCACATTCATCCATAGATTTTTCTTGCCTGGAGAAGAATTCTTTTGCAACTGTTTCGAATAGAGGCTTAATCCATAACTACCAGCAGTCTCTCCATCACTTGAAATATTGATGCTTGTATCCTCCTTTGGTCCAGGCACTCAATCAGCTATAGTGATAGTTGCTACAACATTCTTAGTTTCGGAATCTAATTTCAAATTAATATCAAAAGCAATTGTGCTACCTGAGTTAACTAGCTTGGGAGATCTAACACCCCTATTCACAAAGAAACCCCTGTGACCATCTTGCTTTTGCAATCGCAAAGGTGAATATGTTCCTATTGCCTTCGATTCAACCACGCTAGAGCCTGAATGAACTGTAGAAGGATTTGCTACCATGGCCTCCATCTCGTTTACAGTCGCAAGCCGATCAGAGGAAACACTATCCTTGGATTGCGAAGTAATGCTTGAGCCATCGGGACTAGAAAATACCCCAGTATGAGTTAACAACCTTGGAGTTTCTGTCATGTTAGCAGCATAAACCAGACCTGAGTTTACAAACGTTGAGGTTTTTGGGACAACATAATGTTCGAGATCAACCTCCAAACTCAACGAAAAACCATTCTTTAGTTTATACTCATTGTTTCCCCAATGGTTGTGTTGTTGCGCATTTCTCCTAACCCTTTTACCACTAGGGTTGGCTATCATACGACCAAGATCACCCTTATCGTCACTATCATCCATCATTGGTCTTCTAGGATTAATGAGGACAGGATTAATGGTTGGTCTTCCTAGTTTAGCATAGTCGGCTTGATTCAGGCCATTAGTCCTGTTCTGATTATCCTTAACTCACTGTAAAACGCCCAATTAGTTGCAGATTCGCTCCAATTGCTGCTCCATTGTATGAGTTATTTCCCGTTGTTCTTCGATTGCTCTCCAAACAACGGGCAGCCCCCGATCATCGTCACGAGGTTGGTTGCTACCGTTACCTTCAAGATTGGCCATCTGATTGGTTGATGAACTGCTCTGATACCACCTAACATAGCGTATAGCGCGTGTGAAAAAAACACACCAAAATAAACCCTTGAAAGAACAAACTTCAATGGCCGAAGCTTGGCTTTCAAGAAGACGCAAAAACAAGACTGTTTTGCTAAGAAAACCCAAATAGGTTGCTGAAATTTAATTGAGAAAAACTTGATTACAAACTCTAGATTCTAGGCATATTTATAGTGTTTGGCTAATCCAAATCGATCTAATATTTGTAAAAAAAATCCAACTAGAATTCTAATAGAAATAAATTCTAATCAAACATGAAATAGATTCCTAAATTAAGTAGAATTCTAAAATATATGAAGTATTAAAATATTATTTACTACTATTTTAGTGTTACTGTTCTGACGCTATTGTTCCAGTTTAGTCAGGTCGACCTTGGGCCGGGTTTTGATTGGTGACCGCATTATTACCTGACACAACGTGTAGCGCGAGTGTGAAAAAAACACGCTAAAATAAACCCTTGAAAGAACAAATTTCATTGGCCAAAGCTTGGCTTTCAAGAAGATACAAAAATCCAAATAGGTTGCTGAAATTTGATTGAAAAAAACTTGATTACAAACTCTAGATTCTAGGCATATTTATAGTGTTTGGCTAATCCAAATCCATCTAATATTTGTAAACAAAATCCAACTACAATCCTAATAGAAATAAATTCTAATTAAACATGAAATAGAATTCTAAATCAAGTAGAAACATGAAGTAGAATCCTAAATCAAGTAGAATCCTAAAATATATGAAGTATTAAAATACTATTTACTATTATTTCAGTGTTACTGTTCCGGCGCTATTGTTCCGATTTAGTCAAGTTAACCTTGGGCTGAGTCTTGATTGGTGATCACATCATGTACCTAGATGACTGTGCAAGCTCATGTCCGCATATATCAGAAAGGGGCCTAGAAATGCTTTTTGTATTTCAAAATTTGCAAGGTTCAATTTTTCATGCATGCTTTAGTCTTGTTCCATGCGGATACAGATTTGGGCACAACGGAAATTATAAGCCAACTTTGCTAATATTATGCATCTAACCGCTGGTGTTAAAGTATTTTCAATGAAAGCTTACAATTTACAGCATATGACCATTTAATGAATTAAGTAGAGACTTCTTGAAGTGTCTTTATTACGTTAGCTCCCATTAGGCCACTGGTAGCTCGTTAAAATTTCAGTATTCAAATATCATTATTTAGAGTGGCTAGAAGGTGAGCAAAACAACCTATATTAGATTTAATCTATGCTTCATTCTTACCTGATACTGTTTTATCCTCAACTAAGATGACATCTTATTCCAAGTTTTCTGAACTTTTTCATGAGATTTAGAAAATGAAATTCCAGTTTATGAACTTAGCAAAAAAAAAAAAATCCAGCTTATGAAGCCAACATTTGTTGCGACCATTGGATATCTATGTTGTCACCTGTTTACAGTCCAATTCTCATTAGTTTCTAGTACACTATTGATCAAAGTTTCTGGTATTCTGAGAATGTCTGTTTGCCTGTTTTGTATGTAAAATAGCTTTCATCTGCTACTAACATGGAGAAACCGGTGAACCATACAATTAGAGGACGTCTCAAAGGTAAGGGGTCCATCATGCCGTACCCATATGTGTGGTTATGATTCACTTGCATTAGTCAGAACAAGTGAAGGTCGTGTTCAGGTATCCACAGCAATTACATCTGCTTCTCTCTCAGGTAGAAATTTCTTGCTGCAGGTTCCCCCTCTACTGGGATAGTGCTGGAGGAGAAATCAATAGAGAATGACAAGAGAGAGAATAACAGCAGCAACGTGCAGAGGGACTCCACCAAATCAATGAAAGAGCATGCACTTGCTCCCCCGCGCAGGTCTTCAAAAAGACTTGCGGGTCTCAAACCCGAGCAGGCAGTTCACTTGGCATTAGATGAGCTGCGGCTAGAAACCCCATTGAACCGAAGCTAGAGGGTTCCCAAAACGAAAAAAAAAAAAAAACAAGCAAGGTCTCCTAAGTCGCACAGCCAAGAGGAAGAAGAAAGGCTTGAGAGGGGGTTCTGCGAAAAAGGTTAAAGATACAAAGATAGTTTGGATAGTAGTGGTAAGTTGCTTAGTTGTTGTGGATCCAACTCTAAATTCTAGAAAATGATACATATGTTAAAGGGTGTAACTCCTTGGTTGGTTTGAAGAGCTTGTGATTGCTTATTCACATTTAGAAATGTTGAAAAGATGGTGTTAAATAGCTCTGTTAGTATATCCATGGACGGTGATACATCAACAGGAAAAGGGGGGACAATCGGCAAAAGGGTCATTTTGCCTGGTTGGTAGATATTTTTGCTCCCCCCCCTTTTTTTTTTGTTGATAAATTGCATTGAGATCTTATATAGTTTGAGCCATTTATACAGAGATTTTTTTTTTATAATTTTAAAATTAAAACTAATTATAGAGGCCGTGTAATTTTTAATTTTTTTTTTGTTTTGTTTAGACGCCACTTTTGTCACTAGCAGCACCAATTAAATCTTAATTAAATTCAATTAAATTAATTAGATTTTAATAAAATTAAATAAAAATAAAAATACATCAAATTAAAAGAATGCTTGCTAGAAATAGAAAAATCGTTGGCGAGGGGAACCCATAAGATTTGGAGAAGATGAGACTTGAAAGGGAGGGGAGAAAGGATGGCAGTGGTAGCTAGACAGAGAGTGGAAGGAAGGAAGAAGAGAGTACAATAGAGGACAAAGAAATGTAGAGTAGAGTAGAGGGGTTAATTGTGGGTGGGGGAGGACACATTTATGGCTGTGTGTGGCATGGTATGGTGGTGAATTCGGGAATGACTTTCTATTGTATAGAGAGAGATAATTAGAGGGGAGAAAGTGAGAGAAGAGTGGGGTTTGTCATGGTGGATCAAACAAGGTGGCACTTTTAGTATAATGCCAGTTGCGGGTGGTCATTAATTACCTCAAAATCAAATTATAGGCCACTCCTTGCCCAATATTACCCTTTTCTTGTAAGTTGGTTTTAAGGTTTAATTTGATATTTTACTTTGAAGCTCTTGTCTTTGTCTGCTCTTGTCTTTGGGATGATTTAAATAGAACTATAACAAAAAGGCCACTATAATAATAAAATTAAAAACAAAATCTGAATATTGCATGATAAACCTCTGCAAATTAAGGAAACAACATGTTTGGATTGTTATCCTATTCCTATTCCTAGACTCGCTCTAAGCGTAAGCAATTTAATTTAATATTCAAAGTCCTTGGAAACCAAATATATATATATATATATATATGTCTGTAAACAATTACCAGCTTTAAAATTTGTTCAATCCTCTCAATCTCAAACCATCATCTCATCTTATCACAATAATAACACATTTTAGTTTTTTTTTTCTCTCTTATATTTTTAGAAGAAAACAGAAAATGGTGTTTACTTCTTATTTTTTCTCTTATAGTCAATGTATTTTTAATATTACCAACAACATTTTAATTCTATTAATAACACTCACTGTATCTCCCAATCAAAATAACTTCATATATTGGCAAACCA
The DNA here is from genome assembly GCF_014633365.1 of Diospyros lotus. Lineage (NCBI taxonomy): Eukaryota > Viridiplantae > Streptophyta > Magnoliopsida > Ericales > Ebenaceae > Diospyros > Diospyros lotus. Next base: position 16,563,135 of record NC_068349.1, on the reverse strand, counting down.
ACATAACTCACACACAGTCGCCACTACAAGAAAAATGGTCATTGTTGGTGTAAAAAAAATCATCGACAGTGATAATCTTTTATTGGTGGTAATAGAAAACCGTCACCAAAAATTTATACCACCGATGAATGCGTGGACTCTTTCACAGTGAATTCTATCGTTGAAGCCGAATATATGGCGGCATGTGATATTACTAAATAAGTTATTTGAATTAAAAAATTTATTTCCAAATTGGAGTTGTTTTGTCCATTCAGTCACCAATATCTTTATATTGTGATAATAATTGAGCTATTGCACAGGCTCAAGAACTACGATCTAATTAAAAGTTCAAACACATTAAACGTCGGTTTCATCTTATTCGGGAGATTATTGCACATGGAGACGTGCATTTGCAGAAAATACTTTCAACATATAATTTAGCTAACCCACTTACCAAGGCTATAACTAAGTCACAACTTGATCGCCATCTTGAGAAGATGGGTATTCAATGCTTGCTGATGATGTTGCACTAGTCTTGTAGTTTATACTTAATGTATATTAGCATTAGTACAAGTGAGAGATTGTTAGTGATATATCTTAATACTAGATTTAGATGATATCTAGTATATGTATAATATATATGATGTATCTTTGTATATCTTTATAAAAGCAAGTTTTTCATTATTCATTACTCTCTACTTTGTTGTACGAATAAGTTCCTAAATTTCATATTTGATAATTTTATTCTTAAGGTGTTAAGAATATGTGACGAGATTATCCCGTAATGGGATTTCTTAAATATTTCTAGTACTTAGATTAGTCGGAGAGGACTCTGATTAATCCATTATGGACTGGCACGTAGTTTACTATTTTAATTAGTATGAGATACCAATGATTAAGGGTGGTGAGTCACATACCATATAACATATGATGTTTATAGTAAACTCATGGGTGATTATTGGAAAACAACGCACTAAATATGACATTGATGATTGATCACATGGCATGGTGGATAATGATCTTGTCATCAAGTTGTGATTATGTAACTGATCATTTGACTTAAATTGACATAGTTGTCTTGTGTATTAGTGTACGAGATTTGCTAATGCATCAAACTATCCAATTGCGAGGTGGGGACATTCATCTATATGGTCTCGTATTGCTGATGCATGAAGGCAAGTGCTCATGGATAGGATCCATCACCCTTATTAAAATGAGACGAACGTCCTATGTGGTCTACCATTAGTGTGACGAGAAAGTCCTTGTCTAAGGCAATATGATTAATCAGGAAAGAGTTTCCTGAAGTGTCATTTAGTCACACTAATAAGATTTGACACATAGTTACTGAGTTTGTGAGTTTATCATACCATGAGTCTCGCTCGGTTGATATGTTGAGTGATGAAATGATTGTATTACCCGATAATTGACAACTGCTATAGGCTCATTTGAAGTTAGACTTCATTACATTCTATATTGTTCTAGGTCGTTGCTAAGCGCTATTAGGACCTTTCAGAACATTACGAGAATATGGAAAGATTCTCAAGACAGGTCGAAGGATTCGACTGACGTCAAAAAAGGTTTTTACTTTATCTGATTGCTATTAGGCAGTGAACCTAGAAAATCACACATCCTATAACGTGACATATGGTATCAGCACTTTGCACCTATCGTGTTTTTGACATCATTAATGGTTAATGGTTGATTTTGATTATGTCATTAAGTGTTAATGATGTGGTTCGTTAAAAGTTAATGAATCGATTATCATTTTTTTAAGATAGCATTAAGAGTGTTGACTATTTTAGCTTAAACGATCAACTGTCCAAAATAGTCGACAACCTGAGAAAGTCGGTTGACCGATTTTTCAAGTGTTGGAACATGATTGACCATCTTGAATGGAATGGTCAACCGTTTTTTCCACCTGAGTCCAATTAGTGGATTACACATGTCATTTGGCTGAGAGAGTTGGGTGGAAATTGAGGAGGCTTTGATAGAGCGCATATTTTCATATTATTTAGCCCTCATATTTAGTCTTTTTGCACGTTAGTTGTGTCATTTTATTCATCTTGATTTTGTTTTATTTTATCTTATAGGAATTGGGCTTCACACTGTTTTATCTTATTTTGGACAGATTTGGGCTTCCTGGGTCATGAGGAATTTTGATGGCAAGAAGGGAAACAAGGAGATTGGAGACAAAGAAGCAAAATTGTGCTCATAGATTTGACCTTTTGTGCTTCTTTCAAGTTTTTGGCCAAGTTATAATCCCAGAAGGTGAATGATGTCTTCAGAGATATTGTAGAGGACTTCTTGGGATTTCTGGAATGGTATTGTATGTCCAAATCCAAGTTCGTTTGGGCCTCCAAACATCGCTTCAAAGTCGGGACCAGAAAGTTGGGTCAAATTAGGAAAGCTGCACAGATGCTGAATCTTTAAAAGGCCATAACTTGGGCGTCCGATATCCAAATCAAGTGATTTAAAAACCCAAATTCATCTAATCTTCCTGATATACAATTTTTATGAGGTTTCGAAGCCCAGAACGCACGTTATACTATTCGAAATCGGCTGTGAAGTTGCGATAACTTAGGGTTTCCTCCCTAAGCTCTATTTAAGCACATTAAGTGGCCGATTTTGGGGAATTCTTTTCTCACGTGAACAGTAGCCGATTTTCCTTTTTCTCCATTGTTCTTGTCAAGATGGAAGGCTAAGGATTTTGTAACCGGTTGCATGCCATACTCCTTATCTGGTTTAAATATTTGGACGTTTTTGTATATCTATTTTCATCTTTAATCTTATGGTTTTGTTTCTTTGCTTCTTCTCAAGTGTGTATGTATTTTATGCGATCGTACGAATGCATGCATGATGCTTGGGCAGATTTGACTAATAGGCTCGATTGGGGTATTTGTTTGCAAGAAACAACATAAACTTAGTGGGCGATTGTTTATGTCGGTTTTAGATCTGTGTGCTAAAAGAAATTGAAACTTGTATATTGATCAAGAAGATCTTTTGTGATTTTTATATTTGTTTCGATTTAGTCTTTGGCGATTGTCAAGCATATTTTGTTAGATCTGGGGATTAAAGATAAATAGGTTCTTTATATGGTGGATGATGATAACCGGGTAGGGAGGAAAGGTTGCAACTGGTTGCATCTCGGTTTACTGTCTTCGTGTTTATTTTGTTTTCTGTTTTTCACCAAATCCCCCCCCGTTTAGTCTTATTTTGACAGATCCGTTTGAGGTTCGTTGGGAGACGACTTTGGGTTGCACCCTTGCTGCAAATCAAAATCATTATTCATCTAATTTATCGGTGTTCGACAGCACCGATCAGATTTTGGCGCCGTTGCCGGGGAACCGTCAATCTTTTCTACCATAACAAGATTTGTTTTCTGTCTTTCTTTTTCTTTTTCTTTTTAATTCTCTTTCATTCTTTGTTGCTTTCTTTTGTTGCTTCTTTGTGTCTTGCTCGTTGGTTTCTCTTTTCTTTTGTTTCTTTGTTCATTCTTTGTGTTTTTCTTTCGGTTTGCTTGTTTTCTATTTTTTGCCATAAACAACACTGTTCACCACCGACGACTATCTCGGAATGCCCTGATTTTTGGTGTCCAAAGGAATGGGGGTGTGGGGAGAAATAGTCACTGATCTTCAGTGAGGAGGGCGTATTTTGGCCAAAATCCAACGTTTAGACCACTTTTTGGGCCATTTTGTGTTTTCTTGGTGTGTTTATGTGATTTTTCCTTGTGTGTTTTATTTTGTTTTTGTTCTTGTTGATATTTAATGCATGACAAGATCATCTAAGGGTGACCTAATTGATTTAGATCCAGAAATTGATAGAACCCTTAGGCGACAGGCAAGAGAACTTAGATCCCAAGATAGGGCAGTGACTAATAGTGTCTTTCCCATTGTTTCTGATACTGTGTTCGAGTTCCAACCTAAACTGATCAATATGGCCGCCAATGAAAACAATGGTAATGAGAATAGGAATAATGGGAATAATGCTAACCGAAGTATTAGAGAATTGGCTGCCCCTGATGTGCATTATCAACCCTTGTGTATTCAGTATCCCCAATTGGAGGCAAACTTTGAACTGAAATCTGGATTGATACATTTGCTTCCTAAGTTTCATGGTCTTGCATGTGAAGATCCACACAAGCATTTGAAGGAGTTTCATGTTGTATGCTCCACCATGAGGCCGCCAGGGGTTGATGAAGAACAAATAAAGCTAAGGGCATTCCCTTTCTCTCTTGATGGAGCTGCTAAAGACTGGTTGTATTACTTGCCACCTGCTGCCATTACCAATTGGGATGGCCTGAGGAGAATATTTTTGGAGAAGTTCTTCCCTGCTTCCAGGACAGCAGCCATCCGGAAGGACATTTGTGGCATTCGACAGATAGATGGAGAAAGCTTGCATGAGTATTGGGAGAGATTCAAGAAGCTGTGTGCTAGTTGCCCTCATCATCAGATAAGTGACCAGCTCCTCATTCAATATTTTTATGAAGGTTTGCTCCCCATGGACAGGTATTTAGTGGATGCTGCATCTGGAGGAGCCTTAGTGGAAAAGACACCAGCTGCAGCCTGGGACTTAATTTCAAAGATGGCTCAAAATGCACAACAATTTGGTACCAGGTTGAACACTCCCATGAAGACTGTCAATGAGGTTGGTTTTGCTGCACCTATGGACCAAAGGAGAATAGAAAATAGGCTGGAGGAACTCACTTCAATGGTTCGCCAGTTAGCCCTTGATCGAAACCAGCCCCAGCAGGTATGTGGCATTTGTTCATTATCTTCACATGTAACTGATCAGTGCCCACAATTGCAGGATAACACAGAATCATGCAATGGAATCTTCCCTGGAAGACCATTTCAGCACCAGCCACAACAGAGTAGGTATGATCCCTATGCTCCCACCTACAATCTGGGCTGGAGAGACCATCCCAACTTCAGATATGGGGGTGCTTCAACTCAACCATTCCAACAGAGGTTCAATGCACCGGGTCAGAGTAATGCCACACCAATGAAGCAACAAGCACAGACATTACCCAAGACAGAACTAAGCTTGAATGACATAGTGCAGCAATTGGCTACCAATACTCTCAAATTCCAACAACGGACTGACACCACCATACAGAATTTGGAGACACAGATTGGGCAGTTAGCAACTAACATAAATGAGCTAAGGAGTCAAGACTCGGGTCAGCTACCTTCACAGTCAATATCCAATCAAAAGGGGAATGTGAGTGCGATCATGCTGCGTAGTGGTAAAGAAGTGGATGTTCCAGAGAAGGCACAAGAAGAAACTGGTAGAAAAGAAGAGCAGCAGCCCAATTCCAGCTATCAAGAACAAGGAGAGTCTTCCAACAACCAGCCCCTGCCATTCCCACATCGAGCAACACAAAACAAGAAAAGAGCAGAGGCCGAATTAGATAAAGAGATTCTGGAGACATTCCAGAAAGTGGAAGTCAATATACCCCTCCTTGAAGCCATCAGACAGATCCCCAAGTATGCAAAATTTCTCAAAGATTTGTGTACGCACAAGAGGAGATTAAGAGGGAACAAACAAGTCAACCTTGGGAGGAATGTTTCAGCTCTCATACAACCTGCCATGCCAAGGAAGTGCAAAGATCCAGGGACGTTTTCCATTCCTTGTACTATAGGAGACATGCAATTTAGTAATGCTTTGCTAGATTTAGGTGCATCCATTAATGTTATGCCTAACTCTATCTATGCTTCTTTGCAGTGTGGTCATTTGAAGCCAACAGGAGTGGTTGTCCAGCTAGCTAATAGAAGCACAGCCTACCCCTCTGGAGTCTTGGAGGATGTCCTGGTTAAGGTTAAGGATTGTATCTTCCCTGCTGATTTTTATGTTTTAAATATGGAAGATGACAATTTGCATGAGCATGCACCTCTCATCCTAGGTAGACCATTTTTAAAAACTGAAAGGACTATCATCAATGTGCATGAGGGTACACTTTCCATGGAATTTGCTGGTAGCACAATTCATTTTAACATACTTGATGCCATGAAATGTCCCCCTGAAGATCATTCCACTTTGCAAGTTAACTTGATTCAATTGTTGGTTGATGAAGCATGCATTAAGTCTTGTGATTTGATTGATGCATTCCCCACTATTCATGACCTTCCAGATTCCTTCATCTGTCCTGATTGTAGTAATAAGAGTGATCCATGTGATGCATGTTCTGAGATTGCTGCATTTCTAGATAATCATGATTCTGATATTCAAATTGAGCATGCACAATCTGATTCTTATACTTCTCCTGGGGAGGATAGTGTTTCTACTGACCATGTTGAATAGGTAGACAGTACCCTTGAGATAAAGGCAAGCAGGTTAGTCCCTTCATTGCAGCAGCCACCATCCCTTGAGTGCAAGCCTTTGCCCAAGCATCTCAAGTATGCCTTCTTGGAGGATGGCGAGAAGCTGCCAGTCATCATCGCCAATAACTTGCAGCCTAACCAAGAGAAAAGATTGCTGGATCTACTCAGGAGGAACAAACGAGCAATAGGATGGACCTTGGCGGACATACCAGGTATTAGTCCTTCTTTGTGCATGCACAGAGGAGACTCAATCCCACCATCCTAGATGTGGTCAAGAAAGAGGTAAGTAAGTTACTTTCGGTTGGTATCATTTATCCTATCTCTGATAGCAAGTGGGTGAGTCCAGTGCAGGTTGTCCCCAAGAAGATAGGTTTCACAATGGTGGCTAATGAAAGAAATGAGCTAGTGCCCATGAGAGTGCAGAACAGCTGGAGGGTCTGCATCGACTATAGGAAGCTCAACCAAGCAACCAGAAAATATCATTTTCCCCTTCCATTCATCGACCAAATGTTGGAAAGGTTAGCAGGTTTGGCATTCCCAGGGCCATCATCAGTGATCAAGGATCCCACTTCTGCAACAGAAAGATGCAATCCATGCTTCGAAAGTATGGAGTTTTACATAAAGTGGTGATGCCCTACCATCCACAGACCAATGGGCAGGCTGAGGTTTCAAACAGAGAGATCAAGCAGATTCTAGAGAAGACAGTCCAGCCCAACAGGAAAGACTGGAGCCAAAGGTTGGAAGATGCACTTTGGGCCTACCGCACGGCCTACAAGACTCTGATCGGCATGTCCCCATATCGACTGATCTTTGGAAAAGCATGTCATCTGTCGGTAGAGATCGAGCATAAGGCCTATTGGGCGGTGAAGCAATGCAACATGAACATGAAAGAAGCTGGTTCCCAGCGGAAGCTTCAATTGCAAGAGCTTGAGGAATTGAGGTTAGAGGCATATGAGAACTCCAGGATCTACAAGGAAAAGACCAAAGATGCACACGACAAATTGATTGCCAAGAAAGAGTTCAACGTTGGCAATAAAGTCCTCCTCTACAATTCATGCCTAAAGCTGATGCCTGGTAAGTTGCGTTCTAGATGGGTTGGTCCTTTTGTGGTTACTCATGTTTTTCCCTATGGTGCAGTTGAGATCATGGACGGGTTGACTACGAAGAAATTCACAGTTAATGGGCAGAGGCTTAAACATTTCTACGAGGGCTTTACAGAACACACAGTGGAGGAGCTATCTCTCTTGGACCTTCCTCCGACTTGATACCACCAGGCTATTTTTCTCTCCTTACTTTTCTTACTTGTCCTGTACCTGATTCTTGCTGCATGCTTACATTGAGGACAATGTAATGTTTGAGTGTGGGGGGGGGAGTTTTAGAATAGAAGCTTCTTTTCAAAAAAAAAAAAAAGATTTTTGGCAAAATGAGGCAAATTGAGTTTGAAAGAATTTGGCATGATTAGAAAGTCGATCTTATCTTTTTGGGCTCTCAAGTAAATTGGCAATGAGTTTGGCTTGGTGGGTTGATTGAGGTAGTCTTCGTGAGCATATTTGTGCTCATGCATGTTCTTTCTTATGATATGCGTGCATTCACTAATTATGGGTATCACTCCAGGGCTTGTTTTGAATCTTTATTGAAGCTATCAGTGCTCGTGCATGTGAAAAGATGATTAAGGCATTCTTTCATTTTACTCGCAATCTTCTCAAAATAAAAATAAAAATAAATAATCTTAACATTCATTGCATCCCTTGATTATGGCAGCATATTAAGCAATCCTTTGGAATCAAAAGAAAAATAGATAGAAAGGCCAACGGCCAAGGTGAGATGGAGCGTAAAACGCACTCGCCAAGGTGAGATGGAGCGTAAAACGCACTCACAAAGGTTGGGATGGAGCGTAAAACGCACCCACCATTCAAAAAAAAAAAAAAAGTTTTATTTTCTGCTTGCTTAATAGTTCTTCATTGATCTTGGATTGTCTTGAATGTTTTCTTCCTAAGGTTTACTTTACTTTTCATTGTTATCTTCCTATCCTTTTCAGAGCCATGAATAAAAGTCCTTTTGATTTGCATGCAAAAAGCATTGAGAGTGGAGATTTAGAAGATGAGCATATCTGGTAGTGGAATTGTGATTGAGTGGAGTGAGGCATAGCATTTAAGGAACTTGAGAGCATATTCTTATTCTATGAGGGTCTGCTTATTTTGACTCGTCTTGCCAAGTAAAATTGCCATGCTACTTGTTTGTTTGGGAAGTGTAAGAAAGATGATCTTTGAGTGTTGAATTCCTATAAAACTTGCCGTGCCTCTCATTTTGTATTCTTCACATCCCTTTTGTTATTGAGTGTTAGTTTCTAGTGTTTTTCCCAGGAGTGCAAAAGTATAAGTGTGGGGGAATTTGATAGAGCACATATTTTCATATTATTTAGCCCTCATATTTAGTCTTTTTGCACGTTAGTTGTGTCACTTTATTCATCTTGATTTTGTTTTATTTTATCTTATAGGAATTGGACTTCACACTATTTTATCTTATTTTGGACAGATTTGGGCTTCCTGGGTCATGAGGAATTTTGATGGCAAGAAGGGAAACAAGGAGATTGGAGACAAAGAAGCAAAAGTGTGCTCATAGATTTGACCTTTTGTACTTCTTTCAAATTTTTGGCCAAGTTATAATCCCAGAACGTGAATGATGTCTTCAGGGATATTGTAGAGGACTTCTTGGGACTTCTGGAATGGTATGGTATGTCCAAATCCAAGTTCGTTTGGGCCTCCAAACATCGCTTCAAAGTCGGGACCAGAAAGTTGGGTCAAATTAGGAAAGCTGCACAGATGCTGAATCTTTAAAAGGCCATAACTTGGGTGTCCGATATCCAAATCAAGTGATTTAAAAGCCCAAATTCATCTAATATTCATGATATACAATTTTTATGAAGGGTCTGAATCCCAGAACGCATGTTATGCTATTCTAAATCGGCTGTGAAGTTGCGGTAACTTAGGGTTTCCTCCCTAAGCTCTATTTAAGCACATTAAGTGGCCGATTTTGGGGAATTCTTTTCTCACGTGAACAGTAGCCGATTTTCCTTTTTCTCCATTGTTCTTGTCAAGATGGAAGGCTAAGGATTTTGTAACCGGTTGCATGCCATACTCCTTATCTGGTTTGAATCTTTGGACGTTTTTGTATATCTGTTTTCATCTTTAATCTTATGGTTTTGTTTCTTTGCTTCTTCTCAAGTGTATGTATTTTATGCGATCGTACGAATGCATGCATGATGCTTGGGCAGATTTGACTAATAGGCTCAATTGGGGTATTGGTTTGCAAGAAACAACATAAACTTAGTGGGCGATTGTTCATGTCAGTTTTAGATCTGTGTGCTAAAAGAAATTGAAACTTGTATATTGATCAAGAAGATCTTCTGTGATTTTTATATTTGTTTCGATTTAGTCTTCGGCGATTGTCAAGCATATTTTGTTAGATCTGGGGATTAAAGATAAATAGGTTCTTTATATGGTGGATGATGATAACTGGGTAGGGAGGAAAGGTTGCAACTGGTTGCATCTCGGTTTACTGTCTTCATGTTTATTTTGTTTTCTGTTTTTCACCAAATCCCCCCTCCCCCCCCGTTTAGTCTTGTTTTGACAGATCCGTTTGAGGTTCGTTGGGAGACGACTTTGGGTTGCACCCTTGCTGCAAATCAAAATCATTATTCATCTAATCTATCGGTGTTCGATAGCCCGATCAGGCTTCAAATGGCTTCTTGAGGAAGTAAAAATCAGGTGAGATGGAGAGGGTTTTCTCTTGGCTTATTGCTCTACTCCTCCTGCTTCAGTTAAATATTACAGACAACTTAGTTGTTAAGCTAGGTTTTACCGGATAGTTTGGGTGAAATAGTTAGGTGCAAGTGACTTTGTGACCTCTGGCTAGCACGAGATTAGGGCTACGTGTTGATACCAGAAAGTTTGCTAGGTATAGACAGACTATGCCTTCCACAGCTTGAGAAGGAATTAGTCTCAATGTAGAAATAGTTTCTACAGCCACTTGACAACAAGCTACAAGTATGTTATTTATTGTATTTCATTTGATGAAATATCATGTTGCTTAAATACCCAAGCTGCATATGGTGGATGTATAATATTGCTTTCTCTATGTATGTTCGATACACAAAAAATTTCAAATTTCATTTACACCACTATGTGTCTATTCCAACACAAACAAGGTATGCTTTCTATCTTTTCAAGTCACTTCTTCTTTTTCTAAGGATTTAGGATCGAGAATAAACTACAATCAAACCAACAAACATATAAACGAACACAAAAGATTAGGACTCCTAATTTGACCGAGATTAGGAGATTAAATTTGATTGTGATTGAGATTTATCTCAAATCAAAGACTTATCTTTTTGGCTCATCTTCTAATCAAGATATAATTTTTTGTGTATATCTACAAATGAGTGTTAGGTCTATAAATAGGTGCTCAACACCCAGAAATTATTGTAGCAATATCATTTTTGTAGTACTAATATCATTATTGTGATATTTTATTCTTTTTACCCGTGATTTTTTCCAATTTGGGTTTTTCACGTTAAATTTTTGTGTTTGATGGTTTGATTGTGGTATGTTTTTCATCCTAAATTCTAACAAATTGGTATTAGAGTCGTTGGATCAAACCATCATCTTTTGGTAGATCTCAACCATCAAATTTGCAATTTCTTCATCATCTTTTTTAGCTAGGTTTTGGCTGCCTAGTAGCTGCCACTTTTGCCTCTACCCCGTTGTCGACTGTCATTGCCATTGAAAGTCTCCTTACCTTCTGTCATCACCGATGACAGCTCCAACATCCTTTGCTATCGTCGTCGTTGGCCCTATTCTCTGTTGTCATCAATCGCGTTTACCATAGTTGTCAAATCCACTGACCTTTACCATCGCCTGGCGATCATTAGCCTTCCTCCATCACCGTAAATCATTGACTCACTTAGCTTCGCCATTGCTAGTCATCCCCTCACCATCAACGATTATCGCCTTCGTTGGTGTCAGTTCGCAACCTTCATTTTCTCCAAGCATCTATTTTACCGCCAGCTCTCGTCTTCTTTAAGCATTTATTTTACCATCAGCCTCTACTTTTTTTTTTTTGCCTTCGCTCGTCGCTAATCTCCTTCACTATGGCCATCGATAGCTCCTAAACCTCCAACATTAACAAAGACCTTCCAAGCTCTTGCCCAAATATGTTGTCCAACCCAAATCTTCCTAGATCCAAACCCAAATTTGCCATCCACTTGCCTAGATCTACAAAGATCCAGATTTAGTTAGATTAAGCCTATATCTGACCCATTAGACCAAATTCGACTTATCAAATTTGTCCAGCCTAGATTTGCCTAGAATTGTTGCCCAGATCTACTATCCTAGTTTGTTTTCTATTGGGCTTTTATTTATTAATTGTTTGACGTTATTTGGGGTTATTTGATCTACGTAATGGCTACCTTAAAGTATGATATTCCATTGTTAGACCAAAATATTAGGCTGCGTTCTCTTGATTGTTTTTAAGTCATTTTTAGTTTTCGATTTTTTAAAATAATGAAAACACATTCTCTTTACTATTTTTAAAAATGCATTTTTGAAAACAAACATTTTTTTTTTAAAGAAAACTCAAAACAACAAAAGGTTGTTTTGAGTGTTTTTATCCAAAACAAATTCTAAACTCAAAATACATTTATTTATTTATTTATTCATATTTTATTATTGTAATGGGAAAAATATTACAAAATTCATAAAATTTAAAATGTATATATTTTTTAATAATATATTAATATTAAATATTTCTAATTTACTAAATAATCAAATTTATTAAATAAAATATCATTAAAAAATTATTTTTAAAATTTCAAAGAGAACACATTTTTTAATTTTCTGTTTTGAGAAATAGTTTTTTAAAATCACAAAGAGAACGCACTTTTAATTTTCTAAAAATAGACTACCAAAATAGAAAACTGAAAATAAATTCAAAATTAAAAATTAAAAATCAAAGAGAACACAGCCTTAGATTCTCACTATGGCAGGTTGAGATAACTACAATTTTGTCATATATAGATTTAGATAGTGCACTTGTGGACTTTGATAAAATGTCAAAATCATGGAGTACTAAAGAAAATAGCATAATGATAGCAAAGCCTTATCTCAGATACATTTACATTTATTAAATCGATATTTTGCAGGATGTTTTGAAAGAAAAAAATGTTGCTACTTTATGGTTGAAATTGGAACATTTGTTTATGAATAAAAGCTTAACCAGTAAGTTGCATCTCAAACAAATGTTGTATTCTCATTGAATGACAGAAAATATGTCTATTGAAAGCTATTTCATAGTTTTTAAGGAAATTATTTATGATTTGAAAAGTATGGAGGTTAAATATAATTATGAAGATTTGGGCTTAATTTTATTATGTTATCTACTGAATTTGTATTCAACTTTTAGAGACACCATACTCTATAGTCATGACATTCTCACCTTAGATGGAGTTTATGATGCTTTGTTTTCGAAAACAAAAATTGATTAGTAGTTATTAAGAAATTTTAAAAATCAGGGAGAGGATCTGTTGATTAGAGGTCCTTTTACCACCAAAATGTCTATCCTGTGTTCTCCCGCTAATTAACATACTCTCTCCCTGATTTTCAGAATTTCTCAATAATTTCTTATCAATTTTTTATTTCAAGAACAAAATATCATAAATTTCATCTAGGGTGAGAGTATCATGACTATAGAGTATGGTGTCTCTAAAAGTTGAATACGAGATCAATAGAGAACATAACAAAATTAACCCCAAATCCTCATCATCATATTTAACCTCTATGCTTTCCAAATCAAAAACAATTTCCTTAAAAGCTATTAAGTGACTTCAATAGACGTACCTTCTACCATTTGATGAGAACATAGCCTTTGTTTGAGATGCAACTTACTAGTTAAGCTTTTTTTCATACACAATTGTTCCAATTTCAATAATAGAGCAGCAATAGTTTTTTCTTTCAAAACATCCTACAAAATTTGTTTCAATAAATGCAGATGTATTTGAGATAAGGTCTTATGATTCGTACGCTATTTTTCTTCAATACTCCATGATTGTGACACTTTTTCAAAGTCCAAAAGTGCATTATCTAAATCCATCTATGCCAAAATTGCACACATCTTAACCTGGCATAGTGAAAATCTAATATTCCTGTCCAATAATGAAATATCATACTTCAAAGTAGCCATTACAAAAAAGTCAAATAACCCCAAATAATATCAAATGATCAATAAATAAAAACCCAATAGAAAATAAACCAAGATACTGGATCTGGGTAGCAAATTTGGGAAAAAATAGATATGGATCTATGGAATTTGGGTTAGTGGGTTAATTCTGGTCTGCCTAGATCTAAAGAGGATCATATCTTGGTAGGTCGAATTTGGACCAAATTTGGGCAAGATTTGGGTGTGCTTAGAAGCTTGGCTGCAATGGCGAAAAGCACTGCTATCGCAGAAGATGAAGGCATAGTGACCATCGATAGAGGCATGGAGGCTCACCGATAGAAAATAGCAGATGACAAAGCAGCTGAAAGCAATGATGGTGAGTCGAGAAGGCTAATGATCAATGATAGGAGAGAAAAGGTGGTTAAGTGGGGTGACAGTGTAAAAAGGCAGTCAATGGTTGATTGATCAAGAAGAAAAGGTGACCGATAGAGAGGCGGGGGTTGGTGGTCGACGATCATTTGTAGAGGAGCTGGACATTTAAGATAGATCGAGAAAGCCTACTCGATTGACGGTGATAACAAATGAATGAAAGAAATAGAGGCGTTTAACAGAGAGGAAGACCCAAGCGAACGATAATGGTGACACTATGGTTGACAATAGTGATTGTCGATGATAGTAGAGATGACGTCTACTGACAGCGACAAAGATCTGTCAATAGCTGATAATCTAATGGATGAGATCTGCTAACAACTGATGGTTTGATCCAATGGCTATAATACCAATTTGTTATGATTTTGTATCGAAAACAAACCACTATCAAACCATCAACCACACAAACGAATACAAAATTTAATGTGAAAAACCCAAATTTAGAAAAATCAAGAGTAGAAAGAACAAAATATCACTATGATGATACTAGTACAACAAACGTGATATTGTCACACTAATTCCATGGCATTGAGCACCTATTTGTAGACTTAAACTCATTTGTAGATGTACATAGAAAATTATATCTTGATAAGAAGATGAGCCAAGAGGATATTTCTCCAATGAGATAAATCCCAATCAAAATTGAATTTGACATCCTAATCATAGTCAAATTCGAAATTCTTTTCATGATCAAATTAAGAATCCCAATCACAAATGAATTTGGATTTGAGTCACAGTTATCACAAGTTGTGGTTTGGTTGTAAGAAATTTACAACATTATCATTCATTGTTTGTTTTCAACACTTGAGGCTTCGATATGCTACTTGAGTTGCTGAATGAAGGATTTTTAGATGGAGTGTTATTTCCATGTTCCTATAGTAAGGCTAGAAAATTAAGTGAAGATTTAACCTTCATTATGATAGGTATGGTGTTTGTCCCAACAATTGTATGCTCTATTGGAATAATGCATTAAGTTTGAACAAATGTAATTTTTGTATGGTGCAATGTATAGGGAATACGAGATGCAGGTAAATGATGACATAACCAAAGTGACAAAAGCTATTACCAAACAAGTAAGACACTTTCTTTTGAAGTTCAAACTCTAGAAGTTGTTTATGTCTACTAAAATAACATTGTTAATGAGGTGACATGAAAAAGGTCAAACAAATGATGGGACAATAAGGCACCTAGTCGATTCACTAGCTTATGCTCCTTTGATGAAACACATCTAGATTTACTTGGCTTGGGTTTTGATGAGTTTAATTTGTTTCGAACAATAACCATCAGTTATAGTATATGGTTAGTTATTCTTTTGCCTTACAATCTACCCATGTGGTTGTGTATGAAACACCCATAGCATCTATAAAACATGGCATGACACAAAAATAATAAAGCTTCCAAAACCTACACTTCAATAACTTTCTTTCCCCTTAAATCGCTTGCCTCATCTGAAATGGTTGAATATTCTAGAGGATGAACCCAAGTTAAAAGATGAACTTTGTAAGTGAGAAACCCCAAAAATGAACCATGAACCTTCTAAATGAGAAACTCCTTAAAAAATAAAACATTTATATAAAATATGAATGAAAGAAAATGAAAGTTTCAATTCCATGATGCCATTTGTGACTAGTGTTCTAAAACGAGCTAGGCACTAGTCGGGCACCAGACGGAGGTCTGGAGCCTAGGGTGCCTAGGTGGGGCCTAGCCGGCCTAGGAAAAATATTTTTTTTTTAACTTTTTGATGTAATTTGATGTTATTTTCAAATAAATCAAAGTTGGAAAGACAAGTGAAATAATGAAATTAAGCATGAGAAAACAAACTGTTAGATTAGTTCTAGATTTAAGAAGGCAGAAGCAGCAACAATACATCATAAACCATATCCGAAGAATCTAACAATCTAATTGTACATCTTCCTTTCCATATTCCTCTAACACACGATCTTCGTTGGACTCAAAATCAAATTCATTGATTTCTTACTCATTTTCTTTTTCTGATTGAAAATCATCTTCATGAAGCTCTCTCATCCTAGAACTTCTTTGAGGTTGAAACATCTCGTCTACTTCGGATGCTTCACTAACCACTTCCCAAGTGAGCCCCATACCAGGCTCAACTTCATCATCATCTCCTCCATCAACGATCCATCCTTGTGCATTATTAGCATCACTAGCAAGTAGCACATCAACATTCCTTTCCTTCTCCCTTTTTTGCTCGTTCATCAATTTCACATTAAATTGGATATATACTAGATTGTTCAATCGATTCACGTCCAGTCTATTTCTTTTCTTCGTATGTATCTACGTAAATAAAATAAAAGCAATATCAATATAATGATAAGTGGATAAGAATAACTAATTGATATTAAATAAATATAGTTCATAGAGATAATGAAATTAAACATTAGAAACGTTTTAAAATATACACTAACCCTTTCAAAAGTGCTCTAATTTCTTTCACAACCAAATGAACTAGTGGTAACGAGAGAATCCTTCTTGCCATTCGTTGCAAGTTTGGAGTTTGATTTCCATAAATCATCCACCATGTAACTACATAGGTTAAACAAGTAAAAGGAAACAAATTTATACACTAATATACAATAGAAAAGGATTAAAGGAATTTTATATCGGGATTATAATTGTCATCATTTTTCACACACCCTTTAGCTACTCATAGATTTCCAAAAACTCCCTCTTTACGAGTATACTTTGGCAACTCAACATTTATAACATGGTCTTGCAATTCACCATCATAAAACATCTCCACACAGTTAAAAAAACCCATCCATCACTTCATTATCAAGTTGTAAATCCATATCCTCGAAAAAGTAGTAGAGATTCAAAATGTAAGCTACAAAATGCAGTGGACTATCTAGCCTATCTTTCACCATTGCTTCAATAATCTCCACAACAGGATGAGAGGAGTTCTTCTCAAGATTATTTAGGGCATCCTTAATATCTTCCTTTACCTGCTTAATCTCTCCACATAAAAAACCCATAGAAGGCTTTCTATCTGCATCAACAATTCGAAACACCTTCACCAAAGGTGCAAAAACCTTAAGGCATATAGTTACATCATTCCAAAAAGTAATGTTCATCATAGTAGCATAGGTTGCTTTCCCTTTAACAGTCTTCGACCATTTGCACTCCTCCCATTTAGAGCTGGTAAACATTGTCCTCATTTAGGCTTTTTTCTCCATCAAACTCTATAAAGTAAGGAAAGAAGAAGCTAATCTAGTGACTCTTGGTCTCACTATATCCCTCCTTTTTGTAAATGACCTTATTAAGGACAAGGTCTTATGGTGTGCATAAATGAAGATTGTCAAACTCTTAGCCTGATCAATGACTTTCTTATACCTCAGTAGTTTTCTAATACTTTCAAGTATCAAATTGATGGTGTGAGTAGCACATAAGGTCCAAAAGATATTTGGCCTCTTCATGTAAGGCCCGTTTCCAAGTATTTCCGCTTAGCATAGGATGCTCGAAAGAAGGTCATTACAAAGATGATATAGAATAAAATTGAACTCAAATAACAACTCACTTTATTTCTAGCAATGAAAATTTAAATAAAATTTAATTACATTTTCAATATCTCATGACTCTAGGTTCAATGGCCATACAAAATAATAAGAGGCTCAAATGCCAATAACATAACAAATCCTCATCACTCCTCACCAAATCACTAACTAGGATCTTTGAAGTTAGGACATTTCTCCATACATCACTATCCCTTGGATGCAGTCCTACTGGACTCGCCCCCAATAACAATATTTCCTTTACCTGGAATGGCAAAGAAGATCAAGTGAGCCACAAGGCTCAGCAAGTTCGAGAAACAATAAACAATATATAGGATCCAAGAACACGATGACACCAAGAAGAGTAATCAAGGACTCCACAATTATATACAAGATATGTAATTTATGAATTTATCAATTCAACTTAATATATCATGTCACCATGTATCACTATGAAAATGTGCATAAAATTCCAATATCATTATCAATTCTCACAGGCTTGCAAGCCATCAATCAATACATGCAAGAGTGCATCATTTCATTATCAATATCAATTTTTTTCAGCTCACAAGCCATAAATCGATGCATACAAAAGTGCATAAGTTCCATAAAATCTCACAAAAAATATGGAGCCAACCTGTCGGGCTATGGCCACCTCATCCCGTGCCAGGTGCTCTAGGGTACCCTTTCTCCCTTCATGCAAAATAATAGGTGCGCAAAACATATATATATATATATATGTAACATGTACGTGTATGCATTTTCCAACCACATGTATTTAAATTCTTGTTCCTCAATATTCATACTTTTAACCTATTTACCCATACTGGGTATTTTACCATCATCAGATAAATCATCATATCTTACTTCATAACATTTTTCACGTTTAAGATGCAAATTATAACCTAGAAGTAATTTTGGGACATGCTATTTAAGGTTAAAGCTTGATTCAGCATTTGAGGGGTATTAGAGATTTAATATGTTATTTTTCCCTTCTTAGAATTTCCTTGAGTTCATTTAACTTGCTCCAGTATACAGCTACTTGCATTTATGCTCATGTCTCAATCATAAGAAAGAATGGCAACCCAAAAGGAATTTCCTCTCACAAGCTGTTGCCATACTTATATATATTTTATACCCATCTCACAATACTGGATAGCTGCTCACTCATATCAAGTGTTATTTGTTCAAATGAAAAACCAAATTATTTTCATTCTTATATATATGAAGAGCTTCAAAGACATTTAAAGAATCTCCTAAAGTGAATTCAAAAATTAGCTTTGAAAATATCAGTCGAAATAAACCTAGAATTTTTCTAAGACTAAGGACCAACTAGAACATTTTTTGTAAATGTCTTTTTTTTTAAAAAAACTAACTCCCGGTATTTTGATAACCAACACTCATTGTTGTAAAAATGATTTTTAATGAATTTTTCAAGAAACAGAAGTTATGTATTTCGAGGGTGGTAAAATCACAATTTTTTGAGTTTGTACTAAAACCAAAATTCTATCTTTTTATTGTTATGGATTTTGATTTTTTTGATATTTTTATTGAATCCAAATGGGGGGTACTTTCTTATTTACATTTATGTATTAAAGTAAATGAAAGGTAAAATATAAATTAAAGAAAATGAAAACATTTACTTTAATTTAAAGGAAATGTAAATAGATGGGGTGTGAGCAGATAACTCCCATTCAAAGGCTTATGGGACGAGCTCGCTGGCAAAGGCTCACGAAAAGAGCTCAGGAAGGCTTGCAGTCACGGCTTATGGGACGAGCTCGGGACCATGAGGTGAACAAGAGTTCGCTAAACCAAGAGCTCGCTGGACAATCTCGTGGTCAAGGGGTTGGGCAAAAGCTCGCTGGATGAGCT
This sequence comes from Diospyros lotus, assembly GCF_014633365.1. Lineage (NCBI taxonomy): Eukaryota > Viridiplantae > Streptophyta > Magnoliopsida > Ericales > Ebenaceae > Diospyros > Diospyros lotus. The sequence continues at coordinate 16,543,814 of NC_068349.1, read as the reverse complement.
CGTGCAAGAGCTTGAGGAATGAGCTCATGGGAAAGAGCTCACAATTAAGCTTATGGACAGAGTGCATAGATACGGGCTCGCGGAAAGATTGGAGGGAAGAGCTCGCTAGAACATAAATGCAACTAAACATGTATATATATATATAACTGGGTTTGCCGAACAGAACAAGGGCATTCAAACTACTGTTTAAGCATGAGTATATGGTGGATTGGCTAGGTACGGCATGGCTCGGGAAAGCTTTTCAAATCAGTGAGGGGTAACAGCTCGTTACGCATGTATGTATATGGGTATTTACAGGTAGGTCTCATATATGGGTGAACAATATATATATATTCTTAGTTGAGCTCTTGCTGTTGATGCGAGACCTTCGAATACCTCAATAAAATCATTCGAATGAGTGGCAGATGACTTAGCATTTTACATTCTGACATAGCACATACAACTATAAGAGGCATTTGGAACAGCGAGATCATTCAGATGTGATATACACGCAAATATATATATGTATACATTTAACACTGCTTCTTTGGATGGAGAACGAGCAGAGGTTCTCATCCTCACCTAGCTATATAAAATGCCATTTATGAAGAAAGCATAGGGTGAAAACAAATCCCATTTTGAGACCGTAAGAAGACCCACCAAGAGATACATAAACATAGGTTGAACACAGTGAGCTAAAGTGAGCTAAAATGAATACAGTGAGCTATAATGAACACAACAATCGTAACAGAAGCAAGAAGATACAGGTTAGCTCGCATAAGGATATAAAAGGATGTATAAGAGAACTTGCACTGAAAATCAAGGGGGAGTGTAAGAAGAACTTGCAGAACACTAAAGGAGAAAGCAGAAATCAAGGAAGTGAAATACATAATGTATAAACGAGCTTGCACTGAAAATAAAGAGGGAGTGCAAGAAGAAATTGCTTGATGACTTCACTATGCAGAAGAATCCTCTCTTCCTGAAACTCTTCTCGGCCAACACAAAAAATGGGACCAACAGGCAGAAAGGAAAGAAGAAGAAGTAGGAAGAAAGAGTTGCAGAAAGGGAAAGGCAGGCACACAACAAATAAAGGTCGTTGATGCAGATGAAGCATGAAGAGGGAAATGCACAGTCTGCCCCTGCAACTTGGTAGAAATGACTTAATTGCCCTTCACCTTTACAATGGTCAAATAGAAGACTAAGGGTACTATTGACATTTGATGGCCAATTTATTTTTATTATGATTTTCCTTTAAGAATTTCAAATCTCATTTCTCAATTGGGCTCAACCCATGCTGTGGGCCATTCCTTTGCCCAACTCACTAACCCAAATAAATTATCATCATCCAAGCCCATTCATAATATAATTAAAAATTTTGAACACATCTCAATGGTCCAATTTATTTGGACTTTCCCCACATTTTTGGATCCCATTTAGATGGGCTACCAAATTCTCATTTCCACTTACTCTTCATTCCATAAGCAAAGAAAAATATTTTCAACCCTCAATTAATTAAAGAAAATTTTTTTGAACCCAAAATAAAATACTCGAAAACGCCTAGACCCCTTAACGAGTCGTTACACTTCACCTTCAACAATTTTGCCGCTCCCATATTGTTGGCAGCATTATCGGTTATTACTTGGATGACATTTTGTGGCCCAACTTGCTCAATGCACTTGTCCACATACTCAAAGATGAGTTCACTTGTATGTGCTTTATCTGAAGACTCTCTAAAAGAAAGAAAAGCAATATTCGCGTTTGAATTAACACATAGGTTCATGATACTCCTCTTTTTTCTATCTGTCCAAGCATCTGTCATAATAGAGCACCCATTTCTTGCCCACTCTTCTTCATGCTTCTTCAATAACTCTTTTATTCTGTCAACTTCTTCCTTTAATAACGGTTTCCTCAACTGGTATTGACTACGAAGTTTAAAGCCCAACCCAAATTGACTAAACGCTTTAACAAACAATTTGAAGCTATCATGATCAATGGCATTGAAAGGTATACCAATTTCATACACCCATCTAGCATAATATTCATGAACAGACTGTGTTCTCTCTTTAATGAGTGTTTCACTGATATTTTGTTGCCTTTGTGTCATATCGCACTCAAACAAGTTTTAAGGCTAATGGAGCTTGCAAACTTATCCATAGGGCCAAGAGTACATGGTGTTTTTCTGCTCCTTAACTCTTGCAATTCATCTTCATCATTCCCTTCCCCTCTTTCAAAGTTATTAATAGAGGATCTCATCAAATCTTCCTCCTTCTTTTTATTCTTCTTCTTACTCTTTGCCTCGATAATAGCATTCTTGCATTCTAGCATTCTTGCATCCAGAGAAGATTTTGGACATGCAAACATTTCTATAAATGTGGTCAATGTGTTTTTTTACCCTATAAACACTTCCAGACATAACTTTACCACACAACATGCATTTAACTTTATCCATATTCTTTGGATCAATTAACATTCCATACTCTAATCTGACATCATTTAACATTTTTTTAAGAACTAAGGAGGCCTCAGACGATGTTCCCGCACTCCCAATCCCATTCGACATCATTTGACTTTCCTTTTTCTTCTTTTCTTTCCTGAGTATTGAGTAATTAACATTAAATTAAAATAGACAACTAAGAAAGATGAACAAGTAGTAACAACAACAATTTGTGAAGTTACACTAGTATAACAGTACACATTATCTAAGTATAACAGTGTAACTTTCTACTAGAGGAAGAAGAGCAAGAACTAGTAAGGAGAGAACGGCTAAGAGAAGATTGACGATGGCAATGAGAGAGAAAGAAACGACGAGATAGGTGGCAGCGACAAGTCCACGAAAGATGACCAGGCGGTGAGAGACAAGAGAGAGAACAAGAAAGCGACAACCGGCGAGAAAGATAAAGAGAAAGGGAAAATACTAGATCCAGGCGGCGCTTAGGGGTGTTGATTTGCACTTAATTATAGTGGTCGCCTAGGCCACGTTTTAGAACACTGCTTGTGAGAATGTAAGTATGCTTCCAAAAGCTTTCTTAACCAACACCCTAAGCGCCTCTTCGAAAGTTTTGGACTATGTTACCTCGAGCTTAGGAATCGTAGAGTAAAATAACATAGCCATACATGATGGAAACAAATGAAAAGTTAAACATTGTATATTTTCAAAATCAATTTCTAATGTTGCTATAATCATATAGCAATGGCACCACAACCCAAGAAGGGGGTGAATTGGGTGTTTGGAAATTTAACACTTTTTGGGAGGTTTTGAAATATAAACAAGAAAACAATGAAGCACAACAAAAAATAAATGCAAGAGGGACATAACGGTATATAGTGGGTTAAGCTAAACCAAGCCTAATCCATTCCCTTAACTTCCCACTAAGGAATTTAAAACAATCTTCAAAACCTCCTACTTGATCCCAAGTAGGCTCTCTAGTAACAAGGTAGGAAACTACAACCTCCTACCAACACTCGAATGGCCCTCTAGCCTACACCACTAGGAATACAAAACCTCCTACCAAAACCTAGTAGACCTTCTAGCTCACAAGTTAGGAAATACGATAATGATGTACAAAGATAAAATATGAAAGATGAATCTCTCAATTACAACGATCTCTCAAGGATAAATATAAAGGCTTGAACAAATGATACAAATGATAATCAAAGTATTTTGAAAGAAAAATGAAAGCATGAGTATAATGGAGAAGTAAAAATACAAATGTTAGCTCAAATGAATTTATTCTTGCTTCTTGGTTCTCTCAAGAGCTTCCTTGAATGATATTTATAGGCATCCCAAGAGTTTCAAAAGAAACTAGTTGTTTATAGCCATCACTGTAGCAAACGGTTAGATTTATTATAGTAAATGGTTGGATTAACTGTAGCAACGGTTGGATTATTGTAACAAAAGTAAAATCACTATAGTAATGATAAAATTACTGTAGTACCGAGAAATAAAATTTTAAATAAATTTTTGCACATTTTAACCAAATAAAACATAATATTCCAAATGCCATTAAAAATTTATTACAAGATTTTTGGCATTGTATTACATGATGAAATTGATTTTCATTTTGTTGCTTTATAGAACATATAAAAGTAATTTGGAGCACCAAGTTAATAACCATTAACAAAATAATTTCATCATCAAAACCATATCAAATGCAAAACATTAATCTCCCTCTTTTTGATAATGACAAAACCACTATGAAAAACCAAAAAATCTCCCTATTTTGTCATAAATCAAAAAGAATTTTATCACTAGACAAGGTGGGAATTAGGCAAAACAACAACGCATTTGAGAACATATTTGGAAAAGATAAAACATTAATACTCTCCCTTATTAACATATATCAAAAATATATTCTCCCCCTTAATCAATGCACTCATCAAATATTTTAAAATCATTTAGATACCATAACTCCTCCTTAAATTGAGAAATCAATATGATTGAAATTTTGGATAGAAATTTTCATCAAAATCATAAAGGCAAAACTCATAAACATAGAGAGTTTAGGGATAGAAATGTACCACCAAGATTTTAATTGATTAAATCTTTCTTACTCTTGGATGACAATTCATCATTTGGGGTTGGATCTCTTCTTTATGCCCCTTTCCTTCATGTTTGATTCATCCATAAAAATGTTGACTTTCCTTCATGTTTGATTCATCCATAAAAATGTTGACTTTGAAATCTCATTTGGATGTTGTCCGACTAATTCTATCCCGTAAGTGGACGGATCATGACAAGTAATACAGTGATGAATAGAGTGTCGTACCCACGAGGACTAACTTTTGACGTTTACTCTAATTGATTTAACCTTAACCTAACACACACATTAACAAAGACTTCAACTGTAATGAAAACTAGTTTACTAATAAAAGATGCAAACAAAACAATTTCTTTGATTCAAAAACTCTCAAAGTTAAGGCACTAGGGTTAGTGAATCCACCGTCGGCCTTCTATGATTCAATTATTCATTACTCGGGTGTTTCTATTCCTTATCTTAGGTTGAAAATCGATAATCCAATTACAACCAAAAGCCTCTCTCGATGGTCATTCAGTTCTATGTATATATATAAGATTAACTATCTCTAGTCAACCTTCGAACATATAAACATGCATTCAATCACAGAGATCATCACACAATGATTTCGTAGGGCATAATGATATCTCTACCTATTATCGGACCCTACGTTGTTTGCTACCATATCTAATCCGTATTGAATCTCTCGAAAGCAATACAAATCACAAATAAGTTTCAATGGTGATCAAGCATCAAAACAACATTATAAACATAACAAACAATCAACCCAGATAGATAAGAAAATAGCAAACCAAATAACTTTAAATCAAATCATTAGAAGTCGAGGTTTCATCATTCACCCTAGCTATAAACACTTAGCTATGCATGCTCTCAATCAAAAGAAAAAGAAAAGAGTTGGAATCCATAGCAAAGAATTGAAGAAGAAAAGAAAAATACAACCCAAGAGTCTTCAATCTTTCATCTGCTTCTCTTCCATGCCCCCAAAAAACTCTCAAATCCCTTAAGAATAAGTCTTTATATAGTCCTCTTTAGGTTATCAAAGTCATACACCTTGAAGGAGTCTATCTCTCTTTTATTTGGATTAAAACGAGCTTAAAACAGCCTTTTCACGAAGCTTTAAACCCTACCGCGGTATACTTGTTGCTGTAGACTCGTGAGCTCCAGAAACTAATTCCTAAAGCAGTCCTACAGCGGTATGCATTCCGCTGTAGACCCGTGAGCTCCAGAAACTAATTCCTAAAGCGATCCTATAGCGATATGCATTCTGCTGTAGACCCGTGAGCTCCAGAAACTAATTCCTAAAGTGGTCCTACAGCGGTAGGCATTCCGCTGTAGACCTGTGAGCTCTAGAAACTAAATCTTACAGCGGTCCTACAACGGTATGCATTTCGCTGTAAGACTGCTAGCCTTCTTCTTTGGCCTCTTGCTTTATCATCTTCCACTTTTTGGCTCTTGAAAATCTTTTGCTTTCTTTTGCATTGATACCCGACCTTGCCTCCAAGCTTTATTTCACTCCCATCATGCACCAAAATCACTCTTTTTGCTCCAAGTGTATTCAACACATGCTCCACATCTACATAACCATATATGGAACAAAATCAAGTAGAAATCATGCTCAATGAATGTATAAATGCTAAGTTTATAAACCAAAATAAGTGTACAAAAGACACTTATCAAATGTCAAGAAAAATCTGCAAAAATAAACCATCCACAAGTTTTTGGTGCTGTAAAGATCTGGAAAAAAAATAAAATATAATAATAATAGTAATAATTCATTTCAATATATATATATATAAATAAATAATATATATAAAAAAACTAAACTAAAAATATAAAAAGAAAAGGGGGATGCGCGCGGGCAACCCCCTCCCAAAAAATCTGCTTTCTCTCTCTCTCTCTCTCTCTTTCTCTTTTTCTCTCGCTCTCTCTCAAATTTTTGTTGATTTCTCGCGATCTAGCCATTCGATCTTCCACCCGACTTCATTTTCATCATTTAAGAGCCCCCGATCTACAAGGAGGTAAGTGTTTTGATATGGTTTTTGTTGGTTTTATCATTGTTTCATGAGATGTATGTATATAAGCGCGGTTGGGTTTTTGGCCGGTTGTTTAAACTCAGATCTACGGAGATCTGATCATTGGATTTGCTTGGTTTTGGGATAGGTTGGTCAGAATACTTAGGGGTGTCAAATGGCGGTCTCAAATCGCTAAAAATCGCAGGCCACGGTGGTCAGCGGTGACTGGCAGTGAGTTTTTATTTTTGGCCAAAAATAAAACCATAGATCTACTAAAATCTAGCCGTCCGATCTTTGTCATTTTTGGGTATGTTGGTCGCCTTAGTGAAACGCACCTCATGGTAGCCTCCAATCTTAAAAAAAATGGCTGACGGCCAACGGTGGACGATGGCCATAATTCATCCTTATGTTGGCCGAAAATTAATTTCTAGATATGCTAAGATCTAACCATCTGATGGCTCTCATTTTGAGATATGTTGATGTTTGTGGCGAGGGCTTCTATTCGGTATGCTGGTCAACCATGTTTCGCCACCCGGCAGTGGCAGAATGTCGGGAAGAAAAAAAAATGGCTTTTGGGGTTAGGCAAGTCGAGTAAGGATTTAACCTAGGATGGTGGGACCCGATTGGGTTATAGAATGGTTCAATGTGTTGGGCATGATTTGACCCAGTTGTGGAAGCCCTTAGGCTAGCCTATTCGACTTGTTTTCCCTTCTTGTCGCTTATCCGTGAACTTAGGATAACTTGGTTAGGTTGGTCCTACTTAGGATATTGACGTCAGTCTAATTTAGGTTCTCTTTAGGTCTCTTGGAATTGGCAATGTGACTGGCAAGTCACTTTATTGATTGAAGTTCTAAGGACAAAGCCCTATTAGATGACTCGAGTTAGAGTAAGACTAACCCCGAGTGTGTTCTAGGCTAGCCTATGATGATGACTTGGGTTTATCCCGAATCCTGATTTCTGATGGATTCATTTTATTTTGTTGCTAGCACATTGCAAATCATTTTTAAGCCATCTATTAAATCACTAATTAATTAATTATTATGTCTTTAAAAATTTACCAATTGAGTTATAAATATGAATATATATGTACTTTGAAAAATAAAAACTTTAAAAATATGATCTATATTAAAAGAAATCTAGTTTATGGGTGAGTATAGAAATCTATATATATATATATATTATTCTTATTGCAACCTATAAGTAGGTGTGTAGTTCCACTATACACTTACGCGTTGTAACGCCCCGCTCTCACATACAGGTGTTACTCGCGAATAGTCAACCTATTATTCACACGCTAGGGCAAAGATGAAGAGACGGCTACGTTTCAATGAGAAACGACCTAGGTGGGAAACTAGACTTCGCCCTCTCTTCACTCCACTCAAGGTTTCGGGAAGATAACTAAACGACCCTGCGAAGTATAAACCCAAACCTTGAGAGGTGCCATCTTCTCAAGCTCTCAATGAAGAGCTAATGATGGCTTCCCAGAATCGAAAGAATTAAACTCGCTCACTCATTTCGTACAAATTATGGCATAAGCCTTAATTATAAGAAAATAATAATTTCTTTGCCCCGACTATTAACCCATTAGTCTCATCTTCATTTCCTTTAGAAAATTATTGGGTTAACATTTCTTTGGAAAAATTTTATAAAATTTCCTTATCAAATCTTCATTACCTTTTCTCTTTTACCATTTCAAAATACTAAATTTTCCAACACTTAGGAAATAAATTTTGAAATATAACATTAAGGTATCCTCATCCATTTTCCAAAACATAAGGAAAACACTCCATTATTGACATTTCCAAATATAAAATTTTTTCACACGTTTGCCTCAATTCATATTAATTTAATAATTAATTTAGAGGCTAAAATACTCCATTATTTATTTATTTAGAATGAATTTTATTTCATAATTTCTCAAAATGTCAGAATTAATTAAATAAACATAACCCAAATAAATAAATAAATAAAAATATACAAGCAGCAAGGTAGGGGGGGCGGCAGCAGCAGCTGGCCGCGCCCCCAGCGCACTGGCCGCGCGCGCGCGAGGGCCGCGGGCATGCACGCGGGCCGCATAGCCGCGCGCACGGGCCGCGCGCGCGGGCGGCCTGGCCGCTTGGCCGCGCGCGCTGGCCGCCTGCCATGCGCGCGGCCGCGCCTGGCTGCGCCCAGGAGCGCCCTTGGCACCAACCACTGCCCTTTCAATTTTTTTTTTTTTTTTAAAAAAAAGCCCACATTTCCAGAATTAAATTTTGAATAAAAATACACCAAAATCCCAAATTTCATCCCAAAATTAATTGTTTCAAGGTGTTTACATGCCTTCCAAAAGTAGGACAATAACCATAACATGTTCCATACAAGCTACGTGCTTTTACATGCTTTTACATACAGCTTGAACTATATCCAAACACTAGATCCTTAACACTACACAAAATAGATTACCAAGCTTGATTCACAAACCATCCTTCATGTAACCATTTTCTCCTTCCCTTTTGATGATGCCCCAACTACAAGGAGGTAAAATACCTCATGAGCTTAAGCTCAATAAGGGTGCAAATGATAAAATATGCACAATAACAAGTAAAGTGACAAAATGAATGTATGCAATATGCTTGGGACTTCACATCCTCACAACCCACTTGGTTTGAGGCTTCCATATATCCCAACCCACATAACCTCATGGCCATAGGTCTTTACCACAACAAGCATGCAAGATGCACACACATAGTCAAAGCATATAAATAGCATTTGCAAGCCACCTCCCATGGGGCCATCCCTTACCTCAAGAGCTTCAAGAACTAGCTTCAAGACCTCCTCCTTGCTTACCACAACTTGCTCTCACTCCCAACCCTTAAAAATAAATAAAACTTGCTTAAAAAAAATATTTAAGACTAGGGTTTTTAAGGAAACAAGCTTCTTGGAGAGCTTACCTCTTCAATCTTCCAAGCTTCTCTCTCTAAGCTTTTTCTTCTATTGCCAAAAGAAGACAAGTCTTCTTCCTCTTCTCTTTTATAGACAATATTTCCTAATTCATTTTGATTTAATTCTATGGCAAGAATAAATCCTAGCCCTTGGATTTAATTTGAGTTGGAAGACCTCATCCTAGCCATCCAAATAAAGCACAATCCATGTGCTCTTGCAAGAAGAAATCTCATCCTTCCATCTTGGGAGAATTAATCTCCACCCTTGAAAGAAAGCACAACTTGGTCTTTCTTTAAGACTAAATCCTAACCATCCATGATTCTTAGCCCATGATCTCCACCATCCATAATTCTTTTTAAATTAAATTTTTAAATGTGTTGGCAATCCATGCCATCTTCCAAGACCCAATTCTAGCCATTGGATTATTTCTTCTTTCAAGACTTAATCACCACCATTAGATCACTTGGAATTTCTATTTTAATTCCCATTTAACTCATTTTGACTAATTTCAAGATATGTCTTGAAAGACATAATTCCTTTTCTTTTTTCAATATATAAATCATCTCTATTTTCACCCATTAATGGGTGACTAATTTCATTTCATTTTGTAATTTCTTTTTTTAGAGACACCATCATGGCTTCATTTAAGGCTTGAAAGACTAAATTCTTTTCTTTTTGAATTTCTTTTTATTCTCCCATCTTCCTTCACAAGATCATGCCAAGTGTCCCCTTAATATCTAATTTGGCTAAATTTCTTAATTTCACATTTTTAATTAAATTCCTTAAAATTCTAATTACACTATATATATATTTCTCCACCAAATAATTACCTTATTGGGAAAAACACCAAATTACCAAATTTGCCCTTCCTAAGGCATCTTATATATTTTTTATGACTTCTCCATGATTCAAGGGCAATTATGGAAACCCCCATATACTAACATACTCTTTATTATCTAATTTATCATAACTCACCAAGGGTATTACACGCGTAGCATGTAAGGCGAGGCATGATGACGTAGTCGACAACTGAGCTCGATGAATTCCATGGCGCCAAATTCAAATATTGCGCGGGCCAAGATATAAAATAATTGATTCATGGTGTTAGGTAATGGTTAGAATTTTCAATAATTTTTATTACGTCGCTAATTTTATTACCCAAACGTGACCACCCTATTCTATTTATTATAAGCTTGGATTCCCAGGATTTTGCTGGATCTTCTCCCCAGGCTTAGACTTGAGTCATTCCTTCCTAAGCGAGTAGATAGGATATGTTATGTTTATCTTATTTTGTACACGTATATACTATTACATGCATAACTTGTATATGATTTTTATATGCAAATCATAGAAAAACACTTTTAAATGTTTCTAAAATGCATGAAATATTTTCATCCTACTGTGAGAGACATAAGCAAAAAGATTATAAGTGATACCCTAACTGATTTCTTGTCTTTGAATATGTGAAATATTGAATGATATGGTGCATTTTGGACACCACATGAAATGATAAATGGTTATGACTTGTGCATTAAGTAGGGTATCATTCGCATTATTATTAGGGGATTATCTAGTAGATTCCTTGGTGACTCACAGCAAGAAAAGATCATGGTACTGTGAGGCTTGACATGCCAAGGCCATGAGAGACACGGATAGTATGTTTCAGCACTGCTATCACATGGGTTATTTTGGTATTATAGTGTGGTGATGATGTATGTGCCAGTATATGTACTTGTGTGCATGTGTGTATAGGCGCTAAGCCAGTTTCTACTAGTGTGTCCTCAGATTCAGTGCATGCATCACATATAAAAAGTATAGGAGACTTAGATGGTTAGGTGAGCAACTTATGGGGGTTGTCTTTAGGCACCTATTTTTCCTACACTATGTTTTCCTTTGAACCTTAAATTATGTAAACTTATGATACATATAATTGTTATTCATCATACTATTATGTTATCGTATCCATGATGTTCACCCTAGTATTTTTATCACATACTCTCCTAGTGGACATGGCATACCTTATACTTGCGAGTCCACAAGACTCATTTTTTTTTAAAAAAAATATTTTCAAGAGATTCTTCTTTGAATACTGGTCCAGCAGATCTTCTGGTATGATGTCAAACTTCTTTTGATTCCTGATTTGATATAGGATGCTTTGTGGAGACCCACATGTACTATTGAGTATTTTCTTTTGTACTTTATTTTTGTGGTACATAATGTTGGATTGGGAGGTGCTATGGCATACACTAAGAGGGGGGTGAATTGGTTATTTTAAAAACTTGATAGAACTTGAAATCCTTTTGATGGAAAATAAAAATTTAATGCAAGCGAGGATTGGATAGGTGCTTGACAATAAAGAGAATTTAAAGAACACAAGCACACAAGAACACTAAGATATATAGTGGTTCAGCTTAACCCAAGACTACTCCACTACCTTAGCTCCTCACTAAGGATTTTCCAAACAATCCACTAAAATCCCCTACTTAAACCAAGTAGGTCTTCTAGTCCAAAACTAGGAATTACAGCCTCCTACTTATACAAGTAGGCCCTCTAGCTAGACAAGCTAGGAAATCCAAGAGATGTAATAAAGAGAGGATCTAAGAAATAAATCTCTTAGTTACAATGTCTCTCAAAAATGATACAAGACTTGAAGTAAATAATTACAAGTGAAGATCAAAGCCTTGAAGAGAGAAAATAGAAGCACAGTTAATGTAAATACAGATAAGTATATGATGTAAGGTCAAATTAGTTTATTTGTCATCCATTTTCCTCTTCTTGATCTCCTTGATTTGTATTTATAAGCGTCCCAAGAGCCTTGCCCCAAACTAGTCATTTTGTGGACCATTGGAGTTGAAAAACTAGCCATTGTGGCTTTCTGGAAAAAGAGTTAGTCCACAAAAGATAATAGATAGTTGAAAGATTCATAAATAAAACAAGGCATAGTGGACAGAAGAGATGGGATAGTTGACAGAACAAAAATATGAAGAAAACTTCTTCTAAAATACACACTGATAGTCAACAAATCAAATTATTTTGTTAACAGAACCACGAGGATAGTCGACAGATTAAAAAACATAGTCGACAGATGTAACCCATAGTCGACTATACTCTTAGAAAAACTTAACACTTAGTCGACAGATGCTACAAAAATGCTTTTAACTTCATTTTCTAATCTCCTAAATCATAAACAACACATATATATTGGAAAATACTTTAACAAAAAACATTTAAGATTGCTTAAAGCATCATTTAATTTGGAGCATTAATATAATAAACACAATGGCTTTTCATCATCAAAACTATATCAAAGGCAAAACATCACATAATTGTGCCAAAACCTCGAGATAAGGGACTGTATATGTATTTATGATAGTAGGATGATGGAAATTCATTTTTTTGTGTAGCTGATGTATATGAGATATTGAGATTTTTGTGGAAAAGTTAAGGCCATGTTCTCTTTGTCGTTTTCGAGCCGTTTTCTGTTTTCAAAACACTCAAAACATGTTCTCTTTGTTATTTTCAAAAACACATGTCTGAAAACAAGAAAATTTTTTGTAAAGGAAATGAAAAACAACAAAAAAACCTTTTTGGTTGTTTTCAGCCAAAACACGGTTAAAAGTTCAAAACACGAAAAACAGCCATGTTTTCAGATTCACGCGGTGAAGATGCTTTGAGTCCAGAATCCATCTCTATGCCTTCTGATTTCTTAAAACTCAATCATCCATCTTCCTTCTCTCTTCCAAGCTCTAGCAACCCAAATCTTCTTGGCTATCAACCGTGCTTGCCACAACCATCATCGCCACCAGCCGTCGTCGACCACCATCTCTTTCCCTCTTCCAGATCTGAGCAGATCTGACTCTATCTTGTCCATCGATCGCTCCTGTCTTCCCTGTTGGCCGTCAATCGCGACTTTCTTCTTCTCTTCCAACCGTCGTCGACTCCCTCTCTTCCTTGTTGGTCGTTGTAGCACCTTTCATCGCCATCGTTGTCGTCGCACATCGTCGCCACCAGCAACCCATATTCGCGATGCCTCACCTTTGCCTACGCCAGTTGTGTCTTCTTCCTCATCGCCTACATCGTTCATCACTTTCTCATACGGATCTTGTCTTCAGGTTAAGCCTTTTGTATTCTGATTTCAGTTATTTTGTTTGTAATTTGATTTATATTTTGATTTAAGTGATTTCAGTAATTTTGTTTCTAAGATGCTTAAATCTGGATTTTATAAAATATGTATGAATTTGGTTGACAAAATAAACTCACGACTTCACAATTGGTAGGTTATTTTGTTGTATTAGGACAAAGTTTTGCATATGATATTTCATATTTCTTTTGTTGTGAAGTTATACTTAGTTCACTGGTGGTGGAACACATTCTAATGATCCTTTATTGTGTTTCTTTCTTTTGCAGATCTCAAGGTAAGATGCTGAAAATATAATCTTAAGTTTTATGCTTGCTGTAAAGAGGATCTAAAAGCCTTTTTCCTTAGGTCATAGCTATTGCTACAACTTTATGTTGATTAGTTATCCTGTAATACATATCAAATATCAACAACCTTTGACAAGTGCATCCCTTGCTCTTGCATCTGCATTTTGACATATTATTGCCAAAACTAGGCTGTTTATGTTCTTTTTATTGGCATCATTTCTTAACTTCGGAGTCTCCTTAGGCCTATTATTATCTTTTTGTGTTACATTAGTTTTCTTGATTAGTACACAAGTAGTGTCCTTAGGTGGGTAAATAGACTTGGTTGCCAGTCAATCAGAATCATAGCCAACTTCCTTCCTTCATAAGGGCTCCACTTCACTAAAAATGTTATTGGTAGTGTAATCATTAATATACCTTGCCGAAGGTCAATAGGGAAGTAGGAAAAGAATCTGATTGGATGTTTGTATTGGTAGTAGTTGATTACATTAGTTATCCTATTAAATATCCTCTTTCTCTGTCTTTCATTAGGTACTGTGTGATGTATTCCTGTAGAGGGAAGGCTCTTATAAGAATGCATGTTTATCAGTTTTGATTAGGCATATGAATCAAGCTTTTTAATCGTTAACACCTTTCTGTGGTCAACTTCTGGCATCTAGTTATCTTTTTCTGCCATGTGGGTTTCTTGCCATATTTTTTGCCCGAGTCTTGCTTCTTTTAGATTCAATTATTGATCCTTGTTTATGTGCTTAAATCATTTTTACTTAAATTTTGTCTAATTTGTGCTCTATTCACATTCTTATTGACCCTTGTTCATTCTTCTTCATCTATTTTACTTTATTATTCCTATTTATGTTTCCTTTTCTTCTCTGCTCTTTTTTTTTGGGGGGGGGGAGGGGGAAGGGGCGAGGTGGTGGTGGGGAAGGGTTGTTGGGGCAGAGTTTAGATATTTATTTTTAATTTTGTTGTTTCTTGTTTCACATTTCAACATTTTGGTAGCACCTTCATGTATATGGTAATTTTTTATTTTTCAGTTAAAAACTATGAACACATGGATTATTTGTGTACTCATAGGGGTATGCTTGCCCAAATAGGAAATGATAGTGTGTTTGGAGATACGCATACTTGACAAAAGAATAAAAAGTACTTACTCAAAAATATCAGGCTGATTAGGACACAAGTTTCACCCTAATATATGTGTATCTATATATCTGTTGTATGAGCGGATCATTAAAGTTCCACCTAGGCTCTACCAGACACAGACAGACTTGATTTCCTGTTGTCTAAGTGAGTAGACAGAATATACCATGTTTTTCTCTTATTTTCTTGCATCGTATATTAATTTATTACTTGCTCTATCTTAATTACTTATGAACATATTTCTGAAATGATTGAAACTCCTTAAATGTTTTCATCTTACTGCTGAAAGAAATTACTAGCATGTACTTACTTATATACTGCTTATTGATACCATTATATGTACTGTTTATCAATTTCTAATTGTTGATTATTGATTACTATATATATATAATGATACTGCTACTATTTGTCTACTTTACTGCATACAATTGTCTATAAAAATTATTTACAACTGATGATCATTAAAGTTTTATGAATTATTAGGCTGTAAACATAAAAATGTTTAGAATGCAGGCTGCATTATAATTACCCATTTTCAAACATATTTATTTTCCCTTTGACTATCTGATAACCTTTTTTTTTCATATTTTGAATGGCAATAGCCATCTTAATCCACATACTTGGAGACATACTGTCAAATTACATTTGCTCTAGTGCACATATCATCCTTTAGGGACCCTGAAAAAATGTTTTGAGTTTCTTCTTATTTTCCCCTATCATCCCTTCCAATTCTTTTGGGCTTGTTTGCTATGAAATGTAATTTGGTATTCCAATCGTTATTGCACTCAACTTAACATATAAGGAATACATACTTGTAAGACATTGATTTTGCTTGAAATATTATCTTATATTAGCTTTTATTATTCTTATATAGTTGGCCTATTATGTATTGCAAATCTCTAGTGGCCGGAGAATGGAAATTAATATTCCAGTGCTGTAGTGATGATAAACTCATGAGTCGTGACTGGTTGACACAGTGCTCCCAACACATGAGTCGTGACCTATTGTGTAGTGAAATTATGCAACACAATCTAACAATTTACAACTAAAATATCTACTTCGTCAAAGACACATTAAATAATCCACTTGCTAAAATATTAGAAATGAACTAAATAACTTTAATGGTGTTGCATTTTTTCCTCATGTTTGTTTTTGTTTTCCTTTTCTTTTCCTTGGTCCAAGGATGGGTCTATCAAATTATGATGTTAAATTATTTTTCATGTTGTGTGGAGTATATTTGGTAAGTTAGAGTATATTTTTCATGTTAGCTTCATATTTTTTTTATCTTCAATATAGAACATGGGTGGTCATAGAGGTAAGACTAAGGAACCAATGTGATGGTCCGATGAGAACGAACACGCATTTATCGGTATTCTTTACGAGAATGTGAAATCAGGGATATTGCAATGTTCTACATTCATGAAAGACGATTGGGGCAAGATCAATCAAGCCATGATGACTCTCACAAAAATGGATTATGGCGTAGATAGATTAAAGGGGAAATGGAACCGTTTACGTAAGGTACATCGCTTGTTCTCTGAACTTTTAGGACATACAAGTGTTACATGGGATCTAAATACCAACAAAGTTAATGCTCTAGAGGAAGTTTGGCAACACTTTTATATGGTATATATCTTTATTAAAGAATATTTTCACCATCATTTTTTATCATATCAGTCTTACAATATGATAATGTGTCTTATTTTTACTGTTGTAGATTAACAAGTTCGAGTACAAAATATTCAAGAAGGAAGGATGTAAGCACTATGAAACTCTTGGAGAGATACTTAGCGGGACTGCAGCTACTAGAGGATTAGGTAATGCTTCCACTCAGCTTCCTCCAACATCAGAGGAAGAAAGGCAGTTAGAAGATGATTTTTTGAATAGAGGAATTCATGTACGTGTGGAGAATGCTGATGAAGTTACAAATATTCGTCGGCGTGAAGAAATTGGTGAATCTAGCGAACGTCGACGTAAGGAACCTAAGATCAGTAAAACTGATAAACTTGATGCTTGCATGGCGCAGTGGTCATATACAGTTAGTATGAGGAATGAAGAAACTGAACATAGGACACTTTACCTAAAAGAAAAGCTTGCAAAGCTCCAAGGAAAATCACGTAATCAATCAGATAGTGAACCTACTAGTCTGGATCCTTATTCAAATGTGGTTTGCATGGACCTCTTGAACAATATGGAAGAAGTGTCTAATGAGGTTTATATGAAAGCGATAAAGGCTTTTAAGGATCTAGATTTTAGAGTGTCATTTGTGAAGATGCTAGAAATTAGAAGAAGACCTATCTTGGAACTTCTTTGATTTGGTTGGTTGATTGCGTATTTTCTAATATCGTGTTCTTTTCATTGGTGATGTTGTAGCTCGAAGTAATGTGTTTTCTTACATTAGCTTCAAGTACTATTTTATCTTCATAGTTTGATGTTGATGGTTATAGAACTGTGTTCCAACTGGAACTGTTTGATGTTGAATTTATTTAGAATTAAATGCTTGTTTTATTTTGGGGATTTAATGATATTTAATTGTTTTGTTGCCATCTTAGTTGATGTTGAATTATTTCTTTACGTTGATTATAATAAATGATGAATGATATGATTACTGATGATGATTATGAATATATTTATATACAAGATGTCAACTGAATCAAATGTGGTTGGTAATATGCGTACCAATGATTCAACTGACGAAGATTCGAGTGATGATGATTTTTTATTTACGGATGATATTGTTGTGAATTTGGGGGATGTAATAATGATTAATTGCTTTGTTGCCAGCAAAAGTAGTGTCATCAGCAAGGTACCTTGTAGAACGTCATTACTTACGAGGAAAATGTACATATTAGAGATTCTGAATGGACACTCAGACGTGTGTTGTCGTAATTTTCGTATGCAAAAACATGTGTTCATGAATTTTTGTGATACTTTGAAACAAAAGCAATTGTTGAAAGATGGAAAAAAGTAAGCGTCGAGGAGGGCGTTGCTATGTTTCTGATGATTGTAGGTCACACTACACGATATAGTATTATTGGTGATAGGTTTCAACCTTCCAACAACACGATACACAAATGGTTTAAACGAGTATTACGAGCTGTTTGTTCACTTATCACAGAGATAATATGTCCAACACATCAAAATGTGCCACATGAGTGGATTTTGCACAAATTTCCTTACTTTAAGAATTGCATAGGCGCAATTGATGGAACACATGTTGCAGCTTGGGCACCTACATCGAGACAAACATCTTTCTGTGGAAGGAAAAACAATATAACACAAAATGTGATGTTGGCGTGTGATTTTGATATGAAGTTCACATTTGTGTATTCTGGATGGAAAGGTACTGCTAATGATTCGCGAGTATTCATTGATGCAGTCACAAGTACTTCAAACAACTTTCCAATGCCATGTGGAGGTATATTCTAATATTTCAAATAATTTGTCAAATATTTTTATAATATTTAGGTCTTTAGGTTTTTTTTTTTTTTTTTTTTTTTCTGCAGATCAATTTTACCTTGTTGATTCTGGTTATCCAAACATGCCTAGTTTTCTTGCCCCTTATCGAGGACGAAGATATCATCTGCATGATTATCTTGGATGAGGAAGACCGCGTGGAAAGGAAGAACTGTTCAACTATAGACATTCCTCGTGTCGTAACATTATTGAACGTTGCATTGGAGTTTTAAAGGCAAGATTTTCTATTTTAAAATTAATTACCAATTATCCACTTAGTAGGAAAAGACAAATCCCTACTGCATGTTGTGTAATACATAACTATATTCGCCAAGAACGCGCTTTAGATAGCTTGTTCACTGAGTTTTCATAAGAGAATATGGTATTTCAAGATATGCCGAAATCAAGTCAAGATCAAGAAGCCATACAATTTGATGCTAGTCAAACAGCTCAAATGGGACAAGTTAGGGATCAAATTGTTATACAAATGTGGAATGACTTTTCAAGGAGTCGTACATGATTATGTAGTCTTATTTTAATGTTTAGTGTCTGAGTTATTTTGATTTTTGTCATGACTATTTAAACTTGTAATTGTAATCCACTTGCTATTGAACTGTTTGATGTAATATTATTTATCATGAATAATCATATTTTCTCATTTTCATTGAGTTAGTTTTTAATTTTTATTTCTCCATTTACTATTTTTTACCAAAGTTGTTTTATTTCTTGTTTGTATTTTTTTTTTTTTTTTTGTAATGGGAAAAAAAATATTACAATATTTCACTAATTTCAAAATGTATTTAAAGTATACTAGCATTAAATTATTTTAATTTAAATAAAAATAATTTTATGAATAAAATAATTTTTCTCAAAATTTTCAAAGTAAACGCATTTTCAATTTTCAGTTTTGAGAAATAGTTTCTCAGAATGACAAAGAGAAAGTGTTTTCAGAAATTTCAAAACAAAAACTCAAAACACAAAACTCAAAATGAATTCAAAACTCAAAAATGAAATACAAAGAGAACACCACCTAATATAGTATTTTATTTCAAGTCTCTATATTTTGTCAGTAGTATTAATGTTCTTAGCATCGAGCTAGAGAAGAGGCTTACTAATCCACGATGGGGCTGTTAGGCCTAAGGATTAGTGTCGGTCATGACTTATTAGAAATCGGGTCGTGACAGATGCCCAAACCACTTTGGGTTCACCATTGTTAGCATAGAGCTCCTTCTTAGGAATCCAAATTTGCTTAAACCTATGTGGATTGTTTCTTACAAAATATTTATTTATAGAATGCCCATATTGACTACAATAATGACAAATGATTTTAGAATGTAAGACATAATTTTGTTTTCTTTTCACAAAGTCACCTTGCCATTTTCTTCTTTTATGAAAATCTTTTCTTTGTATTTTAAGGGCATTTTTTAAATCTTCTTTTTCTTTGTTTGCTTTTTCAAGAGATAGTTTTAAAAATTTATTTTTCTCTTGAAGATCATCATTTTGAGCTTTTAAATTTTTTTTCTCATTATTCCAACAATCTTTTTCTTCTTTTAATGAACTCACTTTTTCATCTAAAGATTTTAATTTCTTCTTTAAAACATTGTTTTTCAAACTTACTTTTTCAAATTCACTCATCAAATTATTAAATGCATCATGTAATTCATCAAGAGTAAAGTTTGAAATTGAAAGAGTTGAATGAGAAGTTACCTCTTCTTCTTCCTTGGCCATGAGGCATGGATTGGCCACTTCTTCCACTTGGGATTCATCACTTGAAGATGAATCATCTTCTTTCTTCTTGAACCGCTTCTCATATTTCTCATTCTTCTTAAGTAATGGATATTCGGGTTTGAAATCATGAGAGAATTCAAGAACACTCTGGTCATTCTTCTTCATGGTCTGGAGATCATCTTTGAGGCGAAGTTCTTGAGATTTGGATCTATGGCTGAAAGTATTTTCCAGCTGAGACAAAACAACCCCAAACGCGGTTAATCCAACCACAACAGACATGGCTTCCTCTATTAAGGTAGAGAGCAGCAGACTGAGCATGAGTTGATCAGTTTGTTTCCACTCATCCAACTTGGGATTTGTAGAGATGGAGGCATCGAAGCCAATGGTGGCAGGAGGCGCTGCAAGGGAACCATCAATATAGCCGAGGGGATGCTGACATTACAGCAACGGCAAGACTTGGCAGCGCCAAAGAAGATAGTTTGAAGAAGATAATTTGATGGTGAAAAGGTGGACCATGGTGTTGAAGGGCAAGGTGGTGGTGGGGTTCACGGAGGCCATGGGATTAAGGATGTTAATCCAAAAAAAGAGCTCTGATACCATGTAAATGGTTTTGTAAAACCCACCATTTTGATATGGGTGGAGATGCCTTGTATTTATAATAGAGATTTTACATACGGATTGCCAATTAGCTATATTATTCAAAATACATACAAATCATTCAAATATTCTATTTACATGTGTTGCCTATAATTAAGGGATTTGATCTTTGGAATGAATCTGTCTAACTTGATCTTGAGAGGATATGGGATATCTCTCTGTAACGGTAATAATTCATATGACATTATTTCTATATTTCTCCCTTTAGATTTATCCTTCTTCTTTCTTAGGTTTCTTCTTTCAAATTCTTTCAATATTTTTCTTCTAATTAATCTTTTAAGTTTCCTAGTGAGTATTTTAAAATCATTATTTTCTTCATCTTCCTCACTAGCTAGTAGAATGTGAAACTTTGAAAAGAAGATTCTTATCTCTTTTCTACTCATTATTTTCTCAATTCATCATGATCTCACGAGTCATGAGAGATCAAATCAAATCATAAATAGATAAACTATCTATATCTTTAGCCTCTTAGATAGTTGTTACCTTAGGATCCCATTTATTGGGGAGACTCCTAAGAATTTTTTCTAACTTTCTCCCCATTTGAAAAAGTTTTTTCCTAAAGCCTTTAAATGAGTGATAATATTATTAAACTTAGTAAACATATCCTTAATTAGCTCCCAAGATTTTGAAGAAAAAAGTTCATACTCATGAATTAATAAATTTACCTTTGTTTCCTTAACTTGACTAGTACCTTCATGAGTGACTTCCAATTTATCCCAAATCTCTTTGGCTGTTAAGCATGTGGATACCTAGTTGAACTCCTTAGGGAAAAGAGCATAAAATAAAATATTCATGGCTCTTGCATTTATCTCCACATTTCGCTTGTCCTTTTCTGTCCAAGGCTCCATTTTCTCCATGTTTGGAAGCTTAACTTCCTTCTTGATGGACTGTAAAATGATTGTGTTCTGCCTAAAAAAAATAAGATATGCATTTCTTCCAATAGCCATAGTACCATCAAAAAAAAGGTGGACGAGTAGTGCTTTGACTCTCAAATTGAGATGAACCAAAAAAGTGTGCCATGTGTGGATCTTTATCCCTAAGTTGTTAGACCTTTGTAAAACTTGGGAACTTAGCTCTAATACCAATTGTTATAATCATATAGCAATGGCACCACAACCCAAGAGGGGGGTGAATTGGGTGTTTGGAAATTTAAAACTTTTTGGGAGGTTTTGAAATATAAACAAGAAAACAATAAAGCACAAAAAAAAAAAAATGCAAGAGGGATGCAACGATATATAGTGGTTCGGCTAAATCAAACCTAATCCACTCCCTTAGCTTCCCACTAAGGAATTTAAAGTAATCCACAAAACCTCCTACTTGATCCTAAGTAGGCCCTCTAGTAACAAGTTAGGAAATTATAACCTCCTACCACTCAATAGGCCCTCTAGTTCACAAGCTAAGAAATATGAGAATGATGTAAAAAGACAAAATCAAAGAGATGAATCTCGCAGTTACAATTACTGTAACAACAGTAAAATCACTGTAGCAACGGTAGCAACGGAAAAAAAATTTAAATAATTTTTTTTCACATTTTAACCAAATAAAACATAATATTCCAAATGTTATAAAAAATTTATTACAAGATTTTTGACCTTGGATTGCATGATGAAATTGATTTTCATTTTGGTGCTTAATAGAACATATAAAAGTAGTTTGGAACACCAACTTAATAACCATTAACAAAATAATTTCATCATCAAAATATAATTATTTTTCATCATCAAAAGCAAATCAAATGTAAAACATCAATGCAACATTAAAAAGACAAGAAATAAGAGTTTGTGAGTAAGAGAACCTCACCTTGGGCCTATTGAGTGAAAGTCTTGCTTGCTCTTCCTAGCTTTCCAACCTCTCCTTGCTCACCTTGGTGGAAGCTTCTTCTTCCTCCTTATGCCTTCTCTCTCTCTCTCTTTCTCTCTCTCCTCCTCCCCTTTCTCTCACATTTGGATCCCTCTTCTTCTAAGGATTTGAAGACCATTTTCATGACTTCTATTTATATCTATCATACTTGGGCACCATTTCACCTTATAGGGTATGGTTCCAATTTTCTTTAAAAGTGCCCTTTTCAATTTCGTGAGTGTTGAGAAATTTGTATTTTGATTTATGGAGAAAATAATTTTAAAAAATCTATTTTTTAGTATTTGGTCTATTGATGATTTCCAAAACATTTTATATAAATCTTTTTGAATTGGAAAACTTCATGCTCATATATACTTATATCTTTCAAACCCAAAGCATTGTTTTGTGTTGATCAAGGAGTATGAAGCTTATGAAAATATTTTTTCTTAAATTGGAGAACTTCATTATTTTTTAAATATATATATTTCAAAATAGCCAAGTATACATTTCTTTTAGTCAAGTTTTATAAAAAACTCTTTGAAAATTGGCTATGTATGAAAAAGTTGTTTTGAATATATACTCATATTATTAAAGTTTTTAAAGGAAAAACATTCAAATAATCTTTTAAAGCTTCTACACTTATTCTCAATTTAAAAATAGGTTATAGTTTAACTAATCGAGTATTGCTCAGCTTGTTTTCAAAATAATTGAGTATTGATATGTTTCAATCAATTATCATAAAAACCTACTCAAGTATGTTATTACAAAAAGCTATGTTTCTTAGAACCAATGTTCTAAAAATTGGCTTAGGTGGCCGCCTAGGTGCTAGGTGACTTTTAGTCGCTACGATTTTGGCCTAATTGGCCCCCTTAAGCATCGGCCTGGCTAATCGCTGCTGAGCGACGCCTCATCGACCATAGTGGACGCCTAGCCCCATGAACCACCTCTGCTGCTTGCTCTCTCTGTTGCAGCACCTAAGTTGATTTAGGGTTGTTTCCCCGTTACCTATTCTCTCACTCGTCTCGTCGTCGCTGCTTGCTCTCTCTGTTGTCGTCACAATTGATCCTCTCTCATCACTTTCTCTTTGTGTCTCAGCCTCTCTCATCTCACGTTGTTGTCGTCGCTTGCTCCCTCTAGTTGCAGTCGCCATCGACGTTGCCATCGCCGCTTGCATAAGATTTGCTCCCTCTTTTTAAGTCTCAACCTTTTCTCTCTCTCTATTGCGACGTTGTCATCGCCTCTTGTGGCCTAATCCCCTTTGCTTTATATATGCATAATATTATATATATATATATAATATAATAATTCTATTACTATATAGGTATATCATATATATGTGTTTATAACTTTATATATATAATTTGTTTATATATATATGAATATATATGTATGTATGTGTATTTGGAATATAATTTTATATTTTTTTGTGTACCGCCTAGGCGCTAGGCCTCAACCTGACACCCGACTCGTGCCTAGTGCATTTTAGAACACTGCTTAAAACTATAATCGAGTATGGTACTTTTATAATCGAGTATCTTTATAGCTATTAAAACCTGATATATTTTCAATCAAGTAATTCTTTGTGTGCTTTTCAAATTAGTTGATTATGTGTTTTAGCAAAATTGTTTTCAATATATAGACTATTAAAGTTTCTTACTCGAGTATTTTATGTAAACTCTCTATTTTTCTAAAATCAATCGAGTAAGGACTATTTTTAAATCAAGTAAATTTTTGGTATCCAAATTCCAAGCATCTCCTTAGTCGAGTATATATTTCTCATCAATCGACTAAAATATTTTGTTATTTGAGTATTTATAAATATTAGTCGAGTAAAGGTTGGATTAAATTTGGCTAAGTCTTAATGCTTAAGATTAATCAAGTAACCAATGTTGGTACTTGAATGAATTCTTGTGTTAGTCAAGTAAACTTAGCTTGGTAGTTGAGTGCTTAATGCAAAGTCTTTGTGGCTTCTGAATCAATCGAGTAACGACTTGGTTATACTCGAGTGAGGCGTGTTTATAATTGATTACATGAGATATCTAATCGAGTATGCTCATATATTAGTCGAGTATCTCTAGGAGTTAGTCAAGTAACTGGTATTGGATTTTGAAAATTATAGTCGTTACTCAGAGAACAAAAAGAAAATAGTTTTGACCGTTAGAGCTTTATCTGATTATTTTATAAAGTCTAACTATATTCTCTTATAAAAGATTGATAAATATGATTATGCACAGGGTGATAAATGCTTATCCAAATAATATGCAGATGGTTTCTAACAAATTTGATTGTTATCAATCAAATCAAAGAAATAACTTTCTTGGGCCACAAGATTTCGGGGCAAGGAATATCTGTAGATCTTGCCCAAGTTAAAAAGGTGAAGAAGTGGCTGCCACCTACTACTATTTCAGAAGTAAGAAATTTTCTTGGATAGGAATAGGTATTATCGTAAGTAATTGAAAGATTTTCAAGCATTGTTGCTCTTTGAATTCAACTAATTCAAAGAGGGGGTCAAATTTGTTTTGAATGACCCTTGTCAATTAGGCTTTCGAACTCAAACGTTGATTGACGTCGGCTCCACTGTTGGCTTTTCCTGTAGGTATAGAGGATATGAGATTGAATGGATGTCTCGAAAGTTAGTTTGGAGTGTGCATGGATACAACACGGGAAACCGATGGCCTAAGGATTTCAATAATTGCTACCCCCTAAGAAGATATAACTAGTGCTTAATTTGGAAGTAGTAGCAGTGGTGCATGCTTAGAAGTAGTGGCGCGTCATGATTCGGATAAAGCTACTTGGAAATCAGAAGTAAAGAAGATGTGTGTTTTTCCCCATCGAGGATTAACTAGATAAGAATTTGGAGGACCAAATTCCATTAGGGAGGGGGGGGGAGAAATTATAACGACCCATAAGCGAGTCTAGGGCATTTTGTCACCATTTTGAGGTGTGTTATATTTTGTAATTATTAGATAGAGGTGTTGAGGAGATATATATATATATATAAATATATATAAGTTATGGGTGGAAAGTCAAAATAAAAGAAGTGTGAAGTGTAGGGACGCTTGAAAAGTCAAAGAAAAAAAACGAGGGGAAGGTAGCGGCAATAAGGCACAACGAGCTATCAACTAATGGTGAGAAGCTGCCGACCAATCACGAATGGTCACCCGTTCTCCTTTTGTCTATTGACCATTTTCTATTGGATTCGTCTTGCAAAGTCGCTTGCTATATAAAGCAATGAGTAATTATTTGTGTTATGTTTGAAAAGTTGAAATAAATAAATTTTGATATAGGTTGGGAAGTAAAAATAAATGAAGTATTAAGAGGTGGAATAATCAAAATAAAAAGAGAATTTTTAGTTTTTGTGTTGAAAAGCCAAGAAGTGGGTTTGTGATTAATGGTTGAAAAGTCAAATAAATGAAGTATAAGTTATGTGAAAAAGTCAAAAGCGAAGGGATTGAAAAGTCAAGCCAAGGGTTATAAGTTGGTATTTTGAAAAGTCAAAATTGAGGTTTAAAGGCTGTTGTGCGTGTGTGTGTGTGTGTATAGATATATTTTACATGTTTTATGGATATGTATAAATGGTTTATTGGATGATATGTATTCTATATGCATTTTGGGGCCTTGGGAGCTGATGTGTTATGTATGATCCCCAAGGACCATATGTGAAGAATGAAACATGTGCATGATTGCATAGTGTAATAAGGCGTAGCATGGGAGCCTAATGTTGTGGGTTATAGCATGATGTGTCTAATAAAAATGGTAAATCCTTCTTGTCTCGAATTTTATTGCTTCCCTTATGTTGTATGTTTTTATGAGGCATAGTAGGGTGCTGAATGTAAGGGATAGCTCTGTCATTACTCCATCTCTTATCGATCACGTGCATTTGGGTATTCCATATTGCTCTGATTTTCCATGGTGTCCTATTTATTCTATATTATGTTTGTTAGTCCATGTAGCTCACTCTTATTTTGTATCATTCCAAGTAAAGAGAAACCCATGAATGAAGACGAGTCCAGTGAAGTTGTTTCTCATGGGTAGCATGTGTACAGAACAGTGCCGACCAAAAAATCCATGGGGGTTTGTTTTGCAGGCAGAAGACGTATTTTAAATTTTATAGTTAAATGTTAGTGGCCCTTTATTTAGATGTATGGGCGGTGAAGCCCTAATATGAGTGTTAAGTGAATGAAGATGTAAATGTTTATATTGGTCTCTGCTGTTATTAAATGTTCGGTATCATGGCTTGTATGAAAAAAAAATATGAGAAAATTTTCAAATCTTGACATTTGATTTTTCATAAAACATTCATTTCATTTTATATGATGTATTCTCATGTTATTTCAATCATCATTATGTATTTATGTATCAATTTTTCATTGGATATATAAAAGCTTTTTAAATCTAAGTACACTTATTTCTCGAATGCATACATTTGGTTTCATGTGTTTCAAACTATTTCTTCTTGATGCAAAAAGGCTTCTTGAATTTCTTCTTTAGATGCATACATCTTTGAATTAATATATGTATATTTATATCAAATGATTAAAGTTTCTCAAAATATTAATTATAAAATTTTTATGGTGCATATGTACTTGTATATATTATCTATTACTGCATCTGTTTTTAGTTTGAGAAAAATGTTTTCATCAAATAATTTTACTGCATCATCTTTCAAATTACTTGAAATATATCCAAAACATTCAATTTACTCCCCCTGGATGATCTTTCAATGAGAAAACTTTAATTGATCACTATTTAAAATAGAGCTCAAGGATTTATTTTTTAGGGAATGGGTTCCAAACCACCGTGTTTTATGTAACATATATACACAAGATAAGGGAGAAAAATAAAAACAAAAAAGGGTCAATGGAGATCAACAGAGGATGTCTTTCAAGCCATATCTATGAACATTTTTACACCACTTGTAATTTAAAAATGTATTTAAACATACTTGTGACTTACTTTTTGTTAGCTTAAACACATTGATTAAATGCAATTTTAGAAACTAAAAGGATTCGAGAAAAAAAATAAGTAAATTAAAAAAATTAAAAATATTTTTAAACTACAAGAGATTTTTGCACAAATAACCCAAATCACTTCAAATTTGAGTACGATTCACCCTTATATTTAATTTACATTCATCGCAATTATGATTGAGTTTATAATTTTGAACCTAAAATTAATTCAATCACAAATAAAATTGAACCAACACAACTTAATTAAAATTAAATATAATAGTCATAGTTCCAAAATTTGTATAATCACACTAAAACATTAAAATTTATAAAACCTATTTTGGCACCTTTTGTATCATTTGTGAAGTTCTCTCAAAATTATTTAATTTCTAAAATGTGTTTCATATATTATTTTTAAACAAAAAAGGCTAATTACTAAGAATATATTAAACTTTGGTTTGCATATAATTCTACAAAAAAATTTAAAATATATTAATTTTACATTGATCATTTCAATTTTGTATTCATTGTACAATACCATTAAAATTTATATAATTAATACTCATTAAATATATTACTTATTAACTCTTTTTTTATTTTTCAAAATTAACTATCCACCTAATGACAAACTTAATCATTCCCTAAACCCACTCAATTAATTGCTGAGATGTTTGCATCTAATAATAATAACTAAATAAGATATAATACATACACTTTATTATGTGTTTTAAGCCTATAAAAATAGAAAAAAAATTAAAAAAATAGTTTTCACAAAAATTTAAATATATAATTTATTTTTTTCTAAAAAAAAAAAAGAGAAACCTAAGAGTATGAGTTCTAGTAAGGCCTTCGATTGTTACTCAAAAAATTAGGTGATGTGTGTTGATGATGGCCTCCTAGTAAAAAGAGTAGACTCGAGATTAAACAAGTTTAAAAAAACTTAAAAATAAAAGAAGAAACCACGAATGATCGAGAGACTCTTGTCTAGGTCTCTCGGATACCCTTTTGATAACTCTCATCTAGACGTTAAGGGATGACTCTCTAAGAGAGTAATAAATCTCTTAAAAACCTTCTAAATTCAGTCTCAATCAAAGCATCCTAACTAACCTCCAAAACTAATGTTTTGAAAACTAGAGCAAATGGTCTTGAAAGATGCGGATACTCTCTCATCTATCAGTTTCAACCTTTATAAAGTGACCTATCATTCTCCAAGTATGCAAAAAGTACAACATAGAAGATATTGATTTCTCTTCTAATGTCTAACAAATTTGACTAAGGCATCAAAGGGTCCGCACAAAAGACACCCAACATCCTTTGACGATCTTCTGTTTTTACAAATCTCCCAAAATTTGAAGACTCTGATAACTATAAATATATTGTTATGTCTTTACAACAATATTAGGTATATTAACTCAAAAAGATCATGTTATTATCTTACGTGGGATTCATTTCAAACATTTAATCATTCATTAGACTTAGATATATTCCAATTAATATTTTTTAAAAAAATATTAAAAATTCCCATTTTATTAAACCCGTAATCGTTAAACTAGAAGACCCACCAAACTATTACATAAGGTAGTGAAAACAAAGTTGTTGCTGAAATACAATAATAAATTTATTTGACTGGAAACACCGTCGTCAAGCTACTTGAACTTGCAAGAAAGAAAATAATCAAATGACGCGGTAAGATCCCCGCACAAACACTCTAATGCTGAAGTCAGACACTGAAGATGATGAAAGTCGTATTGATGTCAGTATTAGGAACGTACCTTTTTTGGAATGAGTGTTTACTTATTTATAAAGGGGTATGAAATAATCCTAAGTAGTTCGGGATGAGAATTTTTACATATAATGTCTATCTTAACATTTTCTAATCCTATTAAGATTAAAATTCTTACAGATAATATCTATCTTGACCTTTCTTAGTTCTGTTAGGATTAAAATTCTTATAAATAATGTAAAGACTGAAAAATTCTCCTTAATTCATTATATAAAACGGAAGCATGACATAACTTTTTGCCAACTCTTTTATATAACATTTGGGCCCATCTGCCCATAAAATACAAAACCATATAATTTAACAGAACATGATAATGCCCTTCTTGGAACATGGAACACACAAAACCACCCAAGCATCTTTTGGTCGGGGGATCTCCATACAAGTTATCTACCCATGAGGAATCAAACATAGTTTGACCCACCCTCTACAATCACTCTGCCCTTACTTGGAATGATGAAAAGTAATGGTGAGTCACAAAAATTAGCAAGCATAAAGAAAAAAAGGGAAATGGTTAAGGACTGAACATTCCCAAAACATCACGCATAACATGACATGAATGCAAACATACACCAATCCCGTATATACTAAAGTGTAGGAAGGGAAATAGCCTAAGCCACCCGCACACCTCATGCACATCATATACACATCCAAACCATGAATCTCAAGCCAAACAATAAATGCATAAATAAATATGCACATAATGGTACTTGGGCCCACATTAGATACACACATTGGCACCTAAGACCCTATATACAAACTTACTAGTAGCCATAAACAAGCTACCAAATCAACACTGCAAACACCACCACATCACACCAAACCCCTATTATCATCATTGTTATGAACAGACAAGTAAAACTCTAGGGAAAAACCAAAATAAGTTCAATCACGAAAACATACCTTCATGGTTGGAAGCTTACACAAACATACAAAAAGAAAATATAAATCATAAACTGAAAACAGAATAAAGGAGAGGTCAAGGTTTTACCATGGTTCACCCCAAAATAGGGCTACGTCCACGTTGAGCTCCAGTGAGAAGAGCTCACTGCACTATGAATGAAAAATGGAGATTACACCCTCAAAAACTCACAAACACTCTCTGTACATTAATGGTTCTCTATCAAAATGCCCCAATAATCACAAATACAGATTAGAGTCTAATCCTATAAAACTAGAGAACAAAGAAGAAAACTATACAGATCATTTACAGAGCTAACAAAGGAACCCCCAAAACCCCCCTTAGCCAATCAAGAAAACCCTCACATTTTTCTTTCTTCTTCTGTCTCTTCAAATCACAATGAGAGAGATTAATAGCAATTCTAGACGATTGAGATAGAGCCTCATAAAGTCAAGATGGATGGCCGAGATTTGATCGTGCAACACGATCAATATTCCAATGGAAAGGTAATCAGGCGCCTCATGGACAGAGCGGATGGTTACCGCATGTGACCATCCTGCAAGTGCCACATGGAAGCCTACGGTTGCTGCACATGGCCGTCCTATCCGCTAAACCATAGGACACCATTTGATGCTTGAACTAAAATCGCATCAATCTCCACCTTAAAGCATCAAACAATGGGTGAGCTCACATTCTCATAAAAATGCAGCATGCTTCAATTCTCATCTTCACTGCTCTTGTTGGTTGTTTGATCAACCAACTCCTACATGCAGCAAGTCCAAGCAATGCTTGATCTTGGTTGCAGTCAGTACCTTTGTACCCATATTTGCTAGGTTACTTTCTGTAGGCACCTTCAGAATGTTCATAATGCCATTAGCTACCAAATCTCTTACATAATGATACTTGACATCCACATGTTTTGTTCATTCATGACACACTAGATTCTTGGATAGGTGAATGGAACTTTGTTTGTCTGAGAATATCACCACCTTGCTTTCAAGCAAGTGGATCTCCTTTAGAAGGCCTTGAAGCCATACGACCTTTTTGAAGGCATCAGTCACAACCACGTATTCTGCCTCAATAAAAGACAATGCAACCAGAGGCTGCAACTATGATTTCCAACTGATGCAGTTTCCACCCAAGGTGAAAAATAGGTCAGTGGTAGACTTATTTGTCTCTTTTTCTCCTGCAAAATCAGAATCAACGAAACCAACAAGATCAAGTGTATCATATCTCTTCTTATAACTCAGACCAATGTTTACAGAACCATTTATATATCTTAGAAAATATTTCAGTGCATCCCAATGTGGTTTCCTAGGGTTTGACATGAATCTACTAAGAGAGAAAATTGCATATACAAGGTCAGCCCTAGTACTAATCATTGCGTACATAATGGTTCCAATTGCATTAGCATATGGAACATTTTCTATTTTAACAATTTTTGAGTTAGATGTAGGGCTTTGAGATTTAGTTAGAATAAAATGTCCAGCTAATGTAACACTTACAAGCTTGCAATTATGCATGACAAATTTGTGAACATCATTTACTAGATAGTCATGCTGATGAATTTTTAAGCTGAGTTTACTTCTATCACTTTCTATTGTCATTTCTAAAATTTTCTTAGTAAGTCTTAAGTCTTTCATATCAAAGTTTGTATTTAACATTGTTTTTAATTCAATGATCTTTGACTTGGACTTGTTAATTAACAAAATATCATCTACATTTAATAATAGGTAAACAGGGACATTCGAGAGCATGAAATAATAGAAGCTATCATATTGACTCATAATAAACCCAATCCTTAGAACAAAGATGTCAAATTTTTTATACCATTGTCTTGGGGATTGCTTTAAGCCATACAAATATTTTTTCAACAAACAAACATGCTCAGGCTTAACAGGGTTAATATATCCAGTTGGTCGAACCATATAAATCTTCTCTTCTAGGTCACCATGCAAGAATGTTGTTTTAACATCTAATTGTTCTAGTTCTAGATCAAATTGAACAACAACAACAAGCATCATGCAGATTGTTTTAAATTTGACTACAGGTGAAAATTTTTTATTGTAGTCTATACCCTCCCTTTGTGTAAACCCCTTAGCCACCAATCTAGCTTTATATCTAATTGGGTCAGTGGGAGACATACCTTCCTTTAGCTTGTACAACCATTTGCACTGGATTAGTTTTTTTTGCTTATGAGGTCGAGGGACCAATTCCTAGGTACCATTTGTCTTAAGCGAGGTCATTTCCTCATCCATGGCTTGCTGCCACTTGTTGTATTCCTTGGAGTTGATAGCCTCCTCATATGTGGATGGCTCAGCACTCCTTAATTCTATCCCTACAACTAAAGCACAGTAAACCAAATCTGAATAGGTATACCTTGCAGGAGATCTAATAACCCTCCTACTTTTGTCACGAGTTAATTGGTAGTCACTGAGGTTTTAAGGTCATGATGCTCCACCTCAATCTCAAGGTCATCTTCTTGTTCCTCTTGATCGTCATCATGATCAGAGGTATGATTCTCATTGGACATAGGCAAAGGAACTCCTTCTTGGTCAGGTTATAATGTGGCAGGAGCAACTAACAGGTGGTTGATACCTGCAGATTGCCCCATCTCAACTTGAGAGCCTCCTAAAATGACACAATCATCTGAATTTTTCATAGTGTTAGTTTCTTCTGTATTTAGAGATTTACAAGGGAAAATGGCTTCATTGAATATGACATCTCTACTGATAATAATTTTTACTCCACCAGATTGTCTTTCCCAAAGTTTATAGCCTTTGGTCCTTTCTTGGTAACCAACAAACACACTTTGTGAACCTAGGTTCTAATTTCCCTTCAGACTTGTGAGCATAAGCTTCACAACCAAACACTCTTAGGTAATTTAGATTTAATTTCCTACCAGTCCACTTTTCTTCAAGGCATTTAAGATTTAAAGTAGTTGAAGGGGTTCTATTTACTAGGTGGGCAGTAGTTGAGAAAGCCTCACCCCAAAAGGACTTAGGCATATTAGAGGTGAATAAAAGACACCAAACTTTTCAAGTAGGGTTCGATTCATTATTTCAGCTATCCCATTTTGTTGGGGTGTATTCCTAACTATTCTATGCCTAAGTATTGCCTGGGAATTACAAAATTCATCAAATTCTCTACTGCAAAACTCTAGACCATTGTCTGTCCTTAAGATTTTAATTTTTCTATCTTCTTGGTTTTCCACCATGGTCTTCCAAGTTTTAAACTTCTCTAAAGTCTGATCTTTAGTTTTTAATAGAAATACCCAGACCTTCCTAGTAAAATCATCTACAATAGATAAAAAAATACTTGTTACCACCATGAGTAGGAACCTGAGAGGGTCCCCACAGGTCTACATGTAGGTATTTTAGGCATGCATTCGCCAAGTGAGTTCTTTTATGGAAGCTCAGCCCATGTTGCTTGCCCAAAACAGATGGCTCACAAAAAATCAAGGGACCCAACAGGCACTGATCCAAAGTAGCCTTGGTTTGATAGTGTCTGAAGACCTTTTAGGCTCATATGACCAAGCCTCAAGTGCCACAGTTTTGTTTTATCAGTATTAGCAATGCAGACAGAATGCATGTTAACAGAGGGAAAATAACAACCATTCAAAACATATAAGCCATTTTTCTTAGCACCAATTAGGATTAAATCATTTCCTTTAAACACATGCATAGAACCATTTTTCTGCTTTATAAGAAAATCCTAACTCATCTAAGGTATCAAGTGAGATCAAGTTTATTTTTAAACCAAGTACATATCTAACATCTGTGAGAGTTCTTGTCTTATTATCATGCAATTTGAGTGATATATCACCAATGTCTTGAACACTACAAGAATGATTGTTACCCATATAAACTGTTCCAATTTCTTTGTTATTAAAATTTTGAAACCAGTCAATGTTAGGACACATATGAAATGAGCAACCAGAGTCCATAATCCATCATTCATTATCAACAAATAAATCAAATACAGTAAGCACTTCAGCCAAACAATTTGAGTTATTAGCAATTGTGGTCACATTTCCCCCTTATTTTTTGTTTTCTGATAAAATCATAGCAATACTTTTTAATATGCTCTTCCTTTCTACAATAATAACATTTTCATTTTTGTTTTCCCTTTTTTTCTATCTTTTTACCCTTTTGCCCCAGACCCACCAGATTGATTAGTGTTTCCTATAGTATGTCTTTTCTCATTTTACCCTTTAAAACAGGTTATTTCCCAATTTCTTAGATGTGCTTAATTCCAATTCCCTAGCCTCAATGCTAGAAATTACAAGATCCAAACTAAGTACAATACCAGTATATCTTAAAGCATGCTTAACAACATCATAATCATCAGGTGAAGAATTCAACAGAATCATAGCTTCACTAGTGTCACCTAATGCTTGATCAGTATCTCTTAATAACAATGCAAGCCTAGTAAATTCATCAATGTTTTCATCCACAGACTTAAAGGTATTCATCTTAAAATTAAACAACATGCCTTTCAAATAAATTAAATTAGGTGCAGTCATAACTAAAAATAGAGAATCAAGTTTATTCCAAAGGTCAAGAGGGTTAGTCATACCATCTACCTTTCGGATTACACTGTCACCCAAATGGAGGAATATTAGATTAAAAGCCTCATCTCTGATCTCATTGGTCCTCGCAAGTTGATCTTCGGACCATTTTTGATCATTCGGTTCAAGTGCTATAAGCACTTTATGATGAGAGAGAAACTCTCGTTTTCTTTTCTAGCTTCCGAAATCACCTTTGCCATCCTATGTTCCAATTTCAAATCGGGTAGATGCCATCTTCACCTTGAATGAAGGTAACCTAAGGGGCTCTAGACACTGACTGAGACCCACATAATAAACACCCACTAACAAAGACTCTCAGCAAACCCTAAACCTTACAGACAGATGAAACCCTAGATTTGAATTGATAAAATTTCATATTAAACTTTGGAACCCTAAGAGATGATCTTAACAACCGTGCTCTAATACCACTGTTATGAATAGATAAGTAAAACTCTAGGGAAAAACCAGAATAAGTTCAATCAAGAAAACATACCTGTAACAGCCCGCCTCTTTAGGGCGTGTTATGCCTTAGGAAATTTGGGTCTTATTTTTTTTTTTTTCTATATTACTCCCAAAATTTCTTAAGACCTATCTAGTGCTAGACGAGATATTTACACTAGAAAATAAATACAAAGCGAAAGCTGAATCGAACCTGCTCATGACATTTCATAATAGCTGAACATGACTTTTATTACAAAATTGGTACATCAGTTACTGAAAATAAATTAAAGCGTACAAAATTCCTGAACTACTAATATTTCAACATATCATGGTACATTTACTCGTTTCTTGACGTCTCGCGTCACTACACATCTCCAACCTCTGTATCATTACTGCAAATCCCTATTGGAACGTTGAATATTCCAGGGTCGAACCCAAGTTAAATGATGAATCATCTAAGTAAGGGTACATAATGCTATGTCATGTGTGTATGCAATGTCTTACCTCGTAGATGTCAACTGCACCCTCATGCTACCTACCATTTTAGCGGCCCCCTCTATCAAAATCGGGGTGTATGGGTACACCCTTGGTAAGGCAGCGGTGCCAATTTGTACTCTCTACGGCCTCATATGTGAGTGATCAATGACATCAACGTGTATTTATGCATTTCATAGTCATGTCATGGATGCAATCTACGTGATGGGTACATTTCATAGTATGTCAATATGACATAAGCATTCTTAAAGATATAATCGTACTAAGCTTGAAACAGTACACTTATAGCTAAGTTGTCTCGAAAAATGTGTCAGTCTCGAAAATCGTGTCGGTCGACTATTTCTTAATCTTCTCACCCTCAAGGACTCCTAAAACATTAAACTCATTTTTAGAATGTCATTTTACTATTTTTCCATAATTTCTATAATTCTCTAATTTCTAAACCTTATTTCTTCAAAAATTGCATAAAAATTATCTAGACTTTCATAAAATCTAATCTCCCTTTACTAATATTCCTTAAATAATATTTCTAGCATTCTGGAATTTTTTTGAATTTTTTGAATTAAATTCCTATTTTTCCTTATTTCCATAATAGCCAAATAAATAATTATTACATAATAATTATCTAAACTTCCATATTATTCAATTTCTCATCACTAATATTCCTTAAATAATACTCCTAACATTCTGAAATTTTTTTGGAATTTTCCAATTAAAGTCCTATTTTTTTCTTTATTTCCATAATAGAAAAACTACTTAAATAATTAATAAAATTAGCATTTTCCAGAAAAGTTTTTACAAAATAAGACATACACAATATTTCGACTTTCTGAAAATTTTTGAAAATTTTCCAAAACTTTTTCCTATTTTATTTCATTTTCTTTTCTTTTCTTTTCTTTTTTTTTCTTTTTTTTTTCTTGCGGGCGCGTGGAAGGCACACGCCTTCTTGCCACTCGTGGGCGCGTGCAGCCACGCGCCCGCCTGGTTCGTCTTCTCCAGCGGCTTCCTCGCCGCCGGCGAACCCCCCGAGCTTCGAAACGAAGCTCTAACCCCCCCTAAACCCGACCTCCTGAGCCCAAAAATAGCATTAAAATTGAGAAAAAATAACACAAATAACTAGATTTAACGTTTGAAGGCTCGGCTCCGGCAAATCGCGATTTTCCGGTTAGCTTCGATTCTCCCTCCTTGCTGCTCCGTTGGCCACCAAAATCACCAGAAAGTTTGCCCACGACTCAAAGACCAAGACCCTGCTCTTAAATCTCACAAACACTGCCTCAAAAGCCTGATCTTAGCTATCAAATTTTCGGATGAATGGGCATGTGCGAACTCGGCTATTTATAGCCAAAACTCCGCCGTGAACGTCCCATCGAAGGTGCCACGCGTCCCTAAGGCCATTCCTAAGGCCATCTCCCATTAATTGCCCCCCATTTCCCTGATTTTGCTTGTTGCAGGCATGATCGTGCGCTTGCTCCAATTTTTGCCAGATTTTGCCATTTATATATATATATATCATATATACATACGAGGTTACATAGCTATATACATACATACATACATACTAAATTATATACAGCAAGCTATATACATACTTATTTTCATTTACATACTTATATATACTTATATTTACATATTTACATACTTATATAATTTTTGGCATAAGCATACTTTAATAAATTAATTACATAACATATTAAACTAAATAAATATATCATATAAGCATAATTTGTTTAAATAACTTAATATTTATTCATAATGACTTAGGGTATTACATTCTCCCCTCCTTACAAAAATTTCGTCCTCGAAATTTGATCATTATTATAGGTTTTCAAATAGGTATGGAAAATTGAGCTTCATGTCTTCTTCTCGTTCCCAGGTTATCTCTTCGCTCACTGGGTTTCTCCACAAAACTTGCATAAGAGGAATTGACTTGCTTCTTAGGACTTGATCCCTACGATCCAAAATTCTAACTGGTTTCTCAATGTATGAGAGATTTTCTTGAATCTCGATAGCTTCAGCTGGCATTACCTGGGAGGGATCTGGCTCTGCTTATGAAGTTGCGATACATGAAACACGTCGTGGAGGTTTGATAAGGCCAAGGGTAGGGCAAGTCGATAAGCGACTAGTCCAATTCTTTCCACTATATCATATGGTCCTATATACCGGGGGCTTAACTTGCTCTTTTTCTTGTTGCTTCTAGTCACCATTCTTAATGGAGATATCTTTAGGTATACCTTGTCGCCTACTTGGAACTCCAATTTCCTTCTTCTTGTATCTGCGTAGGATTTTTGGCGATTTTGAGCTTCCTTAATTCTCTCTTGAATGATCTTTATCTTGTCTGTTGTTTTCTGAACTATCTCGGGCCCCAAGATTTGACGTTCACCTACCTCAGTCCAGCATATCGGGGATCTACATTTTCGTCCGTACAGGGCTTCATAGGGGGCCATTCCAATGCTGTTGTGGTAACTATTATTGTAAGCGAATTCTACCAATGGTAAATGCTCTTCCCAGCTACCTGGAAAGTCAATAGCACAGGCACGCAACATATCTTCTAGGGTTTGAATGGTTCTTTCTGATTGACCATCGGTCTGGGGATGATAGGCTATACTTAGCCTAAGCTGAGTACCTAAACTTTCTTGCAGACTTCCCCAAAACCTAGAAGTGAACCTCGGGTTGCGGTCTAATACAATGCTTACAGGCACTCCATACAATCTGACAATCTCATTAAGATATTGCTGAGCTAACTTGCTGATTGGTTGGCTTACTTTCATAGCCAAGAAATGAGCAGACTTAGATAGTCTGTCAACGATCACCCAAATGCCATCATTTCCTTTAGGACTTCTTGGCAATCTAGTCACGAAATCCATCATAATGTGCTCCCATTTCCACTCTGGGATTTCCAATGGTTGCAGACTCCCACCAGGTTTTTGGTGCTCAATCTTAATTCTTTGGCACATGTCACATTGATTAACATACCTCACCACACTTTTCTTCATTCCGGGCCACCAATATACAGCCTTCAAGTCTTGGTACATCTTGGTGGCACTAGGGTGTATCGTGTACTTGGATCGGTGGGCTTCTCCTAAAATTATCTATCGTAATTCCCTCACACGAGGTACATATATCCTACCTTGGAAACGAAGGATGTTTTCTTTTACCTCAAATTCTGATCTCTTTACTCGCCCATGCTTGTCAACCCACATTTTTATTCGAGAGTCTTTTGAGTAGGCTTATCGTATCTGATTCATTAATTCTGGTTGTAGCGTGAGACTAGCTGCGTAGGTAGAGTTTTCTCGGGAAATTACTCCTACCGTCATCAAGCTAAAAGCTTCAACTAGCTTCCACTCTGCCACCATCATTCCGGCCACACAGGTGGTTTCTTTCCTGCTTAGGGCATCTGCTACAACATTAGCTTTACTGGGATGGTATTGAATAGTGCAGTCGTAATCTTTTAACACCTCCATCCATCTTCGTTGCCTCATGTTTAATTCTTTCTGCGAGAAGACGTATTGTAGACTCTTGTGATCAGTAAAAATTTTGAACTTCTCGCCATATAAACAATGCCTCCAAATCTTTAAGGCAAATACCACCGCGACCAACTCCAAATCGTGAGTCGGGTAATTCCGTTCGTGGTTCTTGAGCTGTCGGGATCCATAGGCGATGACCCCACCATGCTGCATCAGCACACACCCCAAACCATTTCTCGAGGCATCAGTGTAAACCATAAAGCGTCCTGATCCATTTGGTATAGCTAGTACCGGAGCGGTTGTCAGCTTATCCTTAAGTGTCAGAAAACTTTCTTCGCACCGTTCACTCCAGTCGAACTTCACCCCCTTCTGAGTTAACTTGGTGAGGGGCGTTGCAATCTTGGAAAACCCTTCCATAAACTTCCTATAATATCCAGCTAATCCCAAGAAGCTCTTAATTTCAGTAACCGACCGAGGTTGCTTCCAATTTGTTATAGTTACTATCTTGGCCGAGTTGACTGATATTCCTTCAGCCGATATAACATGCCCTAAAAATGTCACCTGGTATAACCAAAATTCACATTTTGAGAATTTGGCATACAGCTTATGTTCCTACAACGTTTGCAATATTACCCTTAAATGTAATTCGTGCTCTTCTTCCGAGAGAGAGTATATCAGGATGTCGTCTATAAACATGATCACAAATTTGTCCAAAAATGGTCTGAAGACTCAATTCATAGTATCCATAAAAGCTGCTGGGGCGTTGGTCAGCCCGAACGGCATCACCAAAAATTCGTAGTGCCTGTATCGAGAACGAAAAGCTACCTTGGGCACATCTTCTGTCTTGATCCTCAATTGATAGTACCCTGATCTCAGGTCGATTTTTGAGAAGACCTTGGCTCCTTGTAACTGGTCAAACAACTCCTCGATTCTGGGGAGTGGGTACTTATTCTTGACCGTTATCTTATTTAGCTGTCAATAGTCGATACACATCCTCAAACTCCCGTCCTTTTTCTTGACAAAGAGTACTGGTGCTACCCATGGCAACATACTTGGTCTGATGAACCCTTTGTCCAACAACTCTTGAAGTTGGGTTTTTAATTCTCTTAATTCTGCAAGAGCCATTTTATACGGGGGTATTGAAACCGAACCTGCCCCTGGCATGATTTCTATTGAAAACTCGATCTCTCGCTAGGGTGGCCATCCAGACAATTCTTCGAGAAACACATCTCCGAACTCTCTAACGATTCGCACTTCTTCGACTTTTAATGGTTCCCCGTTTTTCCCTTGGACACAAGTCAAGTATCCTTGTGCTCCTTGACGTAATAGTTTCTCAGCCTTTAGAGCCGAGATCCACTTCCGCTCACTTGCCCTCTTTTGCCCTCGAAACTTGACGTTCGAGTCTCTGCTCTTGAGATAAACTGTCTTAGCTTTACAGTCCAATGTAGCGTTGCATTTAGTTAGGAAATCCATCCTTAAAATCACATCAAAATCTTGAAATTTCAGAAGAATTAGATCCACCAGGAACTCAACTTCTTCTATCTGAATCTTCCTATTTTTGTATCCTGAAGAAGTTTCTAGTGACTTCCCCATTGGGATTGCCACAATCATACGACAATTCAAGTTTTCTGGTTTATCTCCTAGTACTTTAGCAAATGCATGTGAAATGAATGAGTGACTTGCGCCTGAATCTATCAATGCATCATGGGGATACCAGATAATAACATGGTACCTTCAATTACGGCTGGGTCTTCTGCCGTATCTTGTCGAGTTAAGTGAAACACCCTCCATTGCTGTACTCTGGGCTTTCTGGACGTCCCTTGAGGTTGACTCATCAATCGCGGCTTGGGACATTCCTTTGCAAAATGACCAATCTGCTGGCAGTTGTAACAAGTGATTCCTTTCTTTGGGCAGTTCTGGTTAAGGTGTCCTTCTTCTCCGCAGTTGTAGCACTCTTTCATTCCAAGTCGGCACGGCTTCCCATGGTGTTGCTTCTGGCATCTTTGGCACGGAGTGCTAGGTTTGAACTTCGGCCTTTGGAGTTCCAATTTCTTTCCTACTTTATGACTGCTCCCTTCCTGACTTTCTCCTTGGATAGCTTCGATCCGGCTTAGGTTAGCTTCAGTGGTAAAGGCTTGCAACACCACTTCCATATAAGACTGAGTACTTATATTGCTCAAGGCCCTCTGAAGCTTCAAATTCAGCCCTCCCAAAAACTTCTGAGCTTTGATCCTTTCGTCACCTTCGTAAATAGGCATGTACCTGATCAATCGACTAAAAGCATCTTCATACTCGACGACAGTCATGTCCCCAGTTTGTTTTAGCTTCATGAATTCTCTATCCTTTTTCATTCTTAAATTCAGGGGAAAGTACTTCTCATTGAAGAGTTCCTTGAATCGCTCCCAAGTGATGTAGGGTGCCCTAGCTCGAGGGGTCATTGGCCTCTTGACTCCCTTCCACCACCTATCTG
Source organism: Diospyros lotus (assembly GCF_014633365.1). Lineage (NCBI taxonomy): Eukaryota > Viridiplantae > Streptophyta > Magnoliopsida > Ericales > Ebenaceae > Diospyros > Diospyros lotus. The sequence continues at coordinate 16,502,054 of NC_068349.1, read as the reverse complement.
CCTCATCTTACAGCATGAAGATGGCAAAATTAACTTTCTCTTCTTCTCCACAATGCAGGTGGTCTAATAGCTTTTCTGTTTGCTCGATCCAGAATTCCCCTTCATTGGGGTCTGCGCCAAGCTTCCCTTGGAAGACGGGAGGGTTCTGGCGACAATAAAGGTCGAGCATGTTGACCGTATGACCGTCCCGGAAGTGAGTCCCTTGTATGAATCCTACCATGCTCCCGAGTATTCTTTCCATTTGATCCAGTTGACTACTCCCGATCTCCTGGCTGGAGTCGCCTTCCGGGTGCCCATTTGTATTTCCTTCTGTATTGCCAGCTTGTTGGTTTGGCGTCCTAGGTCCTACTGTTAACCTCCTTTGAGTATTCACCATCTAAAAAGAAAGTAGCATTCTGGATTAGATAACAGGTTCCTGCCATTAATTCTTATAAATATTATACATTCGGCAAAATGTCCTAGCTACTACATAAGTCACATATATCACACAACATGAGTCACGTAGATAGTTAGAATATTTCTAATTAGATCTACTTTGGTCCCGATGACCTTCAAATCCAAACGTTCTTCTCATCTTCAGATTCATATGGTGGTGCCTCGAGATCGTCCACCACTTCTTCAATCTCTTCCTCATCTTCAGAGTTCGTGTCCTCGAACTTGAGAAGATCATCTTCGGCCCAGAATATGGGTATGTTGTCTTCTTCTTCTGCTTCAATTGGATCTGCCATATCTTCTGCTTCTCCTGGCTCGATCGGGTTCTCCATATCCTCTTCGAGTGGGTCTTCCATCTCTTCGTCGGGCTCATCTACTAGCACCGGCTCATACAGCTCTACCAGTAGCTCACAAATCTGTGCACAATAGAGACGAAAATCAGGGAACTGCTCGCCATGTCGAACCCAATCTGCAAAATCCTATAAGTCGCCCTCTAGAACGCCGACCATCATGTTTATCTAGAACTGAACTAGGTTAGGCCAGAGTCGATAACTTGGGGGTACGTCGTCGAGGATTTCTTCCATTTGGACGAGGTGTTCCATGATACCCTCATTTGGCTCCGGGATCTGATTCTCAAGACGATAAGCCCAATGATCGACCAAGACCTGCTCCGAGAAGTTTCCAGCCATCCTGTCATCACAACTCCCGTTAGTGCCCCTAACTGTCTTCGAGTTGGTACTTTCACCCTGCTAGGCTCAGTCTAAGTTTTTCTTCCTAGGCACTCTACTTGGTTGAGCTCTGATACCAACTATAACAGCCCGCCTCTTTAGGGCATGTTATGCCTTAGGAAATTTGGTTCTTATTTTTTTTTTTCTATATTACTCCCAAAATTTCTTAAGACCTATCTAGTGCTAGATGAGATATTTACACTAGAAAATAAATACAAAGCGGAAGTTGAATCGAACCTGCTCATGACATTTCATAATAGCTGAACATGACTTTTATTACAAAATTGATACATCAGTTACTGAAAATAAATTAAAGCATACAAAATTCTTGAACTACTAATATTTCAACATATCATGGTACATTTACTCGTTTCTTGACGTCTCGCGTCACTACACATCTCCAACCTCTGTATCATCACTGCAAATCCCGACTGGAACGTTGAATATTCCAGGGGTGAACCCAAGTTAGATGATGAATCATCTAAATAAGGGTACATAATGCTATGTCATGTGTGTATGCAATGTCTTACCTCGTAGGTGTCAACTGCACCCTCATGCTATCTACCATTTTAGCTACCCCCTATATCGAACCTGGGGTGTATGAGTGCACCCTTGGTAAGGCAGCGGTGCCAGTTCGTACTTTCTACGGCCTCATATGCGAGTGATCAATGACATCAACGTGTATTTATGCATTTCATAGTCATGTTATGGATGTAATCTATGTGATGGTACATTTCATAGTATGTCAATATGACGTAAGCATTCTTAAAGATATAATCGTACTAAACTTGAAACAGTACACTTACAGCTAAGTTGTCTCGAAAAACGTGTCGGTCTCAAAAATCGTGTCGGTCGACTTTTTCTTAATCTTCTCGCCCTCAAGGACTCCTAAAACATTAAACTCATTTTTAGAATGTCATTTTACTATTTTTCCATAATTTCTATAATTCTCTAATTTCTAAACCTTATTTCTTCAAAAATTGCATAAAAATTATCTAGACTTTCATAAAATCTAATTTCCCTTTACTAATATTCCTTAAATAATATTTCTAGCATTCTGAAACTTTCTTGAATTTTTTTGAATTAAATTCCTATTTTTCCTTATTTCCATAATAGCCAAATAAATAATTGTTATATGATAATTATCTAAACTTCCATATTATTCAATTTATCATCACTAATATTCCTTAAATAATACTCCTAACATTCTGAAATTTTCTTGAAATTTTCCAAATTAAAGTCCTATTTTTTTCTTTATTTTCATAATAGAAAAACTACTTAAATAATTAATAAAATTAGCATTTTCCAGAAAGGTTTTTACAAAATAAGACATACACAATATTTCAGACTTTCTGAAAATTTTTGAAATTTTTCCAAAACTTTTTCCTATTTTATTTCATTTTCTTTTCTTTTCTTTTTATTTTCTTTTTTTTTCTTGCGGGCGCGTGGAAGACACGCGCCTTCTTCCCACTCGCAGGTGCATGCAGCCACGCGCCCACCTGGTTCGTCTTCACCGGCGGCTTCCTCACCGCCAGCGAACCCCCCGAGCCCCCGAGCTTCGAAACGAAGCTCTAACCCCCCTAAACGCGACCTCCCGAGCCCAAATATAGTATTAAAATTGAGAAAAAAACAACACAAAATATCTCGATTTAACGTTTGAAGGCTCGACTCCGACGAATCACGATTTTTCGGCGAGCTTCGATTCTCCCTCCTTGCTGCTCCGTTGGCCACCAAAATCACCAGAAAGTTTGCCCACGACTCAAAGACCAAGACCCTGCTCTTAAATCTCACAAATACTGCCTCAAAAGCCTGATCTTAGCTATCAAATTTTCGGATGAATGGGCATGTGCGAACTCGGCTATTTATAGCCAAAACTCCGCTGCGAAGGTCCCATCGAAAGTGCCACGTGTCCCTCAGGCCATTCCTAAGGCCATCTCCCATTAATTGCCCCCCTTTCCCTGATTTTGCTTATTGCAGGTGCGATCGTGCGCCTGCTCCGATTTCTGCCAGATTTTGCCATTTTTTTATTTTATATATATATATACAGATATATATATATATCATATATACATACGAGATTACATAGCTATATACATACATACATACTAAATTATATACAACAAGCTATATACATACTTGTTTTCATTTACATACTTATATAATTTCTGGCATAAGCATACTTTAATAAATTAATTACATATCATATTAAACTAAATAAATATATCATATAAGCATAATTTATTTAAATAACTTAATATATATTCATAATGACTTAGGGTATTACAATACCTTCATGGCCGGAAGCTTACACATACATACACACAAAAAATATAAATCGTAAACTAAAAACAAAATAAAGGAGATGCCAAGGTTTTACCATGGTTCACCCCAAAATAGGACTACGTCCACGTTGAGCTCCGGTGAGAAGAGCTCACTGCATTATGAATGAAGAACGGAGATTACACCCTCAAAAACTCACAAACACTCTCTGTACATCAATTATTCTCTATCAAAATGCCCCAATAATCACAAATACAGATTAGAGACTAATCCTATAGAACCAGAGAACAAAGAAGAAAACTATACAGAGCATTTACAAAGCTAACAAAGGAACCCCCCAAACCCCCCTTGGCCGATCGAGAAAACCCTCACCTTTTTCTTTCTTTTTCTGTTGCTTCAAATCCCGATGAGAGAGTTTAATAGTAATTTTGGACGGCTAAGATAGAGCCTCATAAAGTCAAGATGGATGGCAAAGATTTGATCGTGTAGCACGATCAATATTCCAACGGAAAGTGTAATCGAGTGCCTCATGGATAGAGCGGATGGTTGTCACGTGTGACCATCCTACAAGTGCCACGTAGCAACCTGCGGTTGTTGCACGTGGTCGTTCTATTCGCTAGACCACATGACACTATTTGATACTTCAACTAAAATCGCATCAATCATCAACGTGTGCCAAAGTACTCACAATAATATCACATCGAGCCTCTGCTCATATATCAAGATCATATGCACAACCACATCACATTGAGCCCCTACTCGTATATTAAGATCACGGAAGCCACGCTTCCTTTCCCTCAATTCAATCACTCACATCCCCCACCATGCAATACAATACATAAGAAATGTAATAACTCTTGCAGCATAAATATGATGGCAAGGTCCCCATAAGTCAAGCATTAGGTTATGCTACTGTTGAGCCAACTTGTTCATATTAATTAAATTTTGATGATTAACAAAAAGGGTATTTTTCAATATACATATTATAGTGTTTTAATGATTAACAAAAGAGTATTTCTCTTAAATATATTAATTGTAGTATTGAATTCTTTTTAATTAATTTATAAAATATTTTTTCATGGCATATGTATTACCAAAAATATTATTTTTTATTAAAAATATTTAATAAAAAATTTAAATGCATACAAATTATATACAAATATTTTTTACAAATTTTGGACCAAAAGTTGACTCTTGGCATGCCAACAGTCAACTCTTGACTGTTGCTACAGTAATATATTGTTTGCTACAGTGACGCTACAATAAAATCAACTCTTTAGCTTCGGAAAGTTGACTATCACTATAATGTCATTGTAGTGAAAGTTGACTCTTTCATTTTTGAAAGTCAACTTTCTAATTTCTGAGAGTCGACTCTTCAATTTTTGAAAGTCAACTTTCAGTGCAAACAGTCAGATTTTTTACCATTGCTCTCATTTGAATGAGAGTCGACTTTCCCACTTTGGAAAGTCAACTTTCGGCCTAATGTTCAGTTTTTTGACTGTTAGAATAGTATTCAAAATGCTTATAAATATCTCTTAACTCATTTTTGATACACCCAAGTGCTCCATTGCAAATCCAATGTATCTGAAAGGTCCCAAATACTCTCAAGCTATTATCCAAGCAATCCGAGACTCACGAAGTATTATTGCATATCAACCAAAGAGCCACAAGGCAAGAGGAGAAAAAGATTTTCAAGTCTACTTCAAATTTCTCAGAGATCATCATTTTATTTATTTATTTAATTATTATTGCCTTATATAATTTGTTCTTAATTGCTTATTTGTGTCCAAGTGTAGACAAATTATTTGTAACCATTTAAATTATCATTAAAGATTGTATAGATTTTCTAAAATCATTAAAATCTAGGTGAATTTAGTTTCTAAGATAAGGTAGGGTAGAAAACTTAGTGTAGTGGTTGCCTAAAACCCGTTGTAATCTAGGTGTATATCTAGTTTCCAAAGTGAACTAGTGTGAAAATCTTAGTGAAATTGGTTTACTGGAACCCCAAAGGTAGTTAGACATTGGGAGAGTGGACTAAGTGTGTGTGGAGACATCAGATCACTATAAATTGTCTTGTGACTCATTTTATTTATTTTTACTATTTCTTGTGGCTTGCATTTATTATTAATCTCAAGCATTATTTATTATAATTATCACATATATATTCTTAAATAAAATCATTAATCAATAATATTTATTAAAATTGTGAAAAATTTTAATTATTCAATTCGTCCCCCTCTTGAGTTGTCATACCTTAAGGGACCAACAACTACGCCCACGTAGTAATTCACATATGCGAAATGCTCTACATGCATATGCTCACCTATCATACACAAGTCAACACTCACATGCCAACTATATCATGCCAATGCTCACCCGCCCAACAAATACATATTATGACCCCCAATAAATGCAACCTATGGCCCCACATCACAATGCATTGCAATATAACAACAAAATGAAATACAAACACCCACCTAATAGCGACCATCTAGAACCTATTCCGATAAGGTGTGGCATCATTTCACAAAGAAATGTAGGGAGAAACAAGTCCTACTTGGCTAGTGAATACAAAATGCATCAAGAATGCTCAATAAGACTCGTCCAACCGTTCAAGGAATTACAAATAGATGTATCATCACTTAGCCCATCAATGGCTCTCATCATACTCCAATCATGCCATCAAAGAAATCTATTTATTCCCCAAAAATCGAAGCAAGACAAACTACCTGGAACAGAAGAATTCTAGATTTTAAGCAGAGATTGACAGGGCTGTTATGGCTCAAAACATAACAAAATGATTCAAGTAATATGCTAAAACAAATCTTATGAAGTCAAGATTATGGGATAAAAAGAGGATTTCAATTTAGATATCACCATAGAAAGTTATACTCCAAAAATTAGAGCATAGTCGAATTATGAGGGAACAAAAATCCCAAATTTGAGTAAGTATTTCAAATGGCACTTATAGGCTCAAAAATTGGCCAAATTGTCCAAATAATATATCAAAATGAAGCTCATTAAGTCTAGTTTTAAATTAAAAAATAGATATTGAATCCGATATAAGTACAGAAAGTTATACGTTAAATAGTACAACATACATAGCCTGAAATGGAAAGTTGACTCTTGACATGGAAAGTCAACTCTTGGAAGAAAAAGTCAACTTCTACATCAACTTAGTCGATCCGATCGAGAGCTTAATATATAGAGTCAACTTTTACTCAAAATAGTCGACTCTTGAGACTCAAAAACAAAAACGGACGAATAGAATGCACCCAAAATCAACCAAAACTTGCATTTCTCAAATCGTAACCCAAAAATATATCATTCCTTTGAAAAGATGAGGTGAATCAAGACCTCATTTAAACCATAGACTCGATTTACCAAAACTCCAAGAAAAATCACACGAGATACAATCAAATGGGATAAAATCCTATTTACCAAAAATAATGGAGTTTTAAGAATCCAACACATGCAATTGGTAAAATCAAAGACACTTATTTGGAGAAGGATTTTAGGGTTTGCATCTTACACAAAAAGAGGAGAAAAACTTGCTCAAGGGAAGAAAAAGAAGCAAGAAACTTGCACTTGAAAGAAATAGAGGGATGAGAACTTACACATAAATGGAGAAGATAAGAGAACTTGCCTTGAGGGATTTGATGGTTGAACAGAAAGAGGAAGGAAGCAACGAACTGAACCCGCTGTTGAATTGAAAAGCTACCTACTGAAATCTGCAACCCCCTTCTTTCTTTGAAGCTCCAAGATCAGGAAGAAGAAGGATAAGAAAAAGGAGAATAAGAGAGAGAATGAAAGAAGAAGAAGAAGAAGAAAAAGAGAAGGAATAGAAATAGCTTGCACAACAAGCTCAATCTCAACCATCCCATTTTGCTCTTTTCCCATTATACCCTAATCTTTATACATAAATACACACATAAAAATGTCCTTTTTATTTTTGACTTTTCAACCCATTTATAATCCCATTTAATTTGACTTTTCAACCTTACTTGTAATTTCTCTCTTTTGATTTTTCCACATATTACATCTTCATTTACTTGACTTTTCAAAACAATAATTAAAATCCTCTTTTTGCATTAACTTTTCCACCTCATAATATTTCATTTATTTTCACTTTTCAACTTACCTCAAATTTCATTTATTTTTGACTTTTCAAACATAACACATAATCCCTCATTTCTTTACATAGCGGGAGGCTTAAGAAACCAAGCTTAGCAAAAAACAATCAACAAATTGAATGAAACGAACGATCGGTCGACAGCTCTTTGCCATTGATCAACAACCTGTTATGCCTTCTTACTACTGCCTTCCCATTTCAAATCCCCAAATTTTCCTTAGTTGATTTCCAACCCAGGCATCATCCTCACTTCCTTTTTTGCCTTAATTTCTTAAACATAATTTATATTTAATTCTCTGTTGATATATGTGCATCAATTTATTATATACTAAATAGACTTCTAGACTCCAAAATTGTACTTAGGTTTTTTCAAAAATTCTAGAAACTTTCAACCACCTCTCTAGTCACAAACACAATATTATTAATTGCAGTGCTCTTTAATCCACAAACCTCAAATAATTAAACCATTTCAAATATAGAAATAAATCATTCTTAATTTTCCCAAAACACCGGGATGTTACAAATAACATCTATCTTGACATTTCTTGATCCTATTACGATTAAGATTCTTAAAGATGATGCTTATCCCCATATTTTGAAATCCTTTTAGAATTAGAATTCTTTACATATAATTGTCTATCCTTTTTTTTTTTTTTTAATCTTTGAAGGGATTCTCGAATGTCAGAATTATTTAGTTTGTGAGTTGTGCGAACCCTCTCACCCCCCCCCCGGCGCTTTGCGGGGAAATTTACATTCTTTAGCCCTAAATAATTATTTTGGGCTTTTGGGCCTATTTTGGTCTTTTAATGGACTTTTTCCTATGACACAATAATTGTTCACTGCTTTTTCATTCGAGTTTCTTGGATAGAAGAGTACGTAGATTGTATTGTGGCCTGCCCTTATTTCTCTTTCATTTTGACCGTTGTTATTGATCTTAAATCATTCTCACGCTTTTGCATTTTCTATTTTTAGACCATTCTCGTGCTTTTGCGTTTCAATTTTTAAATAATTCTCACATCTTTGCACTTCTATTTTTGAACCATTCTCGCGTTTTCATGCTTCGATTTTTGCATTGTTCTTGCGCCTTCATGCTTCGATTTTTAGACTATCTTGCACCTGCATGCTTCAATTTTTTGAATAGTTCTCACGTATGCTTTAGTTTTTGGACCATTCTTGCGCCTTTGTACTTTGATTTTTTGAATATTTCTCGCTCATTCGCGCTTCAGTTTTTGGACCATTCTCGAGCCTTCGTGCTTTGATTTTAGATCATTCTAGCACATTCACACTTCAATTTTTTTAACCATTTTCACGCATTCGTGCTTAGGTTTTTGGACCATTCTTGTGCGTTCATCGTTTGATTTTTTGAACCATTCTCGTGCATTCGTGCTTCGATTTTTGGATCGTTCTTGGGCTTTCACACTTTGATTTTAGACTATTTTTGTGCATTTGCACTTCAATTTTTTGAACCATTCTCACTTCTTTACACTTTGATTTTTTGAACATTCGTGTTTTAGTTTTTCGAACCATTTTTGCGCGTTTGCACTTTGATTTTTTAAACCTTTCTTGCTCTTTTGTGTTTTAATTTTATGAACCGTTCTAGTGCATTCATGCTTCGATTTTTTGAACCTTTCTCGTGTATTTGTGCTTCAATTTTTTGAACTATTATTACACATTTGCACTTTAGTTTTTCAAGAATTCTCGCGCCTTCGTGGTTCAATTTTTTGAACCATTCTTGAGTATTCGTGCTTTGATTTTTGGACTATTTTCTTACATTCATGTTTTGATACTTAAATCAGATACTAAAGATGATAAATGATGTATTGATATCAATATTAGAGACGTACTTTTTTGAAATGAGTGTTTACTTGAGGTGTGGAATAATTTTAAATAGTTTAGAATTAGAATTATTACAAATAACATCTATCTTAATTTTTTTTAATCATGTTAGAATTAGAATTCTTATAAATAATGTTTATCTTGATATTTCCTAATCTTGTTACGATTAAAATTTTTATAGATGACGTTTATTCTCATATTTTAAAATTTTTTTAGAATTAAATTTTTTTATACACAATTATTTATCTTTTTCTTAGAATCTAACAGAAATTTTTGAATATTTAGAATTATATAATTTACATATTATGTGAGACTCCGTTTATATGAAAATTTACACATTTTAACGTAAAAAATTATTTTGACATTTTAAATCTTTTTTTAATCTTTTAATAGGCAAAACAACAAAAGCATTTAAAAAATTAATTTCCGAACCCCACGAACTTTTAAGGGCAATGTTTGACCGGGTAGGCATACTGTTTATTTTACACGTGCAGGTCGGCCGCGTAGCCACCTCAGTATCACTCGGAAGGAAAATGACAAAACACACGTTGAAGTTGAGCAGCCAAACAGAGCGTTCACTACTCTGCACTTGGGGGGTTCTTCTCTCGTCCCGAAGCAGAAAGAAATGGCAACTCCGAGAAGGAATCATTTCAGGGAGCTGTACTGTACTAAAATTCCGACTCTGGTCTCGACTCTCTCCACGTGTTCTTCCACTCAAACTTCTTTCACAAATTAATTCATTTATTCATATATTAAAGATCCTCGAACCAACCAACCAACCCCACCTCCATCGCATTGCGTGAAAACTTGCCCCATCACGCGAGATTGTCGTGCCGAAACTCTTTTCTACCAACGACTTGCCTCCGAGTCTACCGTAATGGCCGCCGGAGATTCGCCCGACTGTCTTCCCGCTGGCTGGACCGAGCAAGTCTTAGTCAAGGACGGCCGAGAGGTCAAGGTATTCTTACTTCGTAAATGCTCGTACGCTAGTGAGTAGTGTCTTTTTTTTTTTCAACTTTAGGGTTTTGATTTCGGTTGATTGCCGCCATTTCGAGCTTGCAACTGGTGAGGTGGTGACTAATTGCAGTAATACTAATGTACACCACCTGCATGCTTTGGGAATTGCATTATTTGTTTGCTGTGTTCATACTAACGCACGGTGGGAGAAGACGATGGAGCAATATAAAGTTGATACAGTCAACAAATGAGGAAGTTGGATTACATGGATGGTTCGCATACAGAATGAGAATGACATTTTTTTTTTTTTAGCTTTTGGTAGAGCTTGGTAGATTCGAAATTTCTTGGTATCTCTCAAGAGCTAGGATGGGGCTTTATTCTTTGATGTGGGATGCATGCCAGAATCAACCGCAACTTTGGATGTTTTTTCTAAACCAGTGACGGCTTGAATTCATTCATTACAAAAGTGTGCTGGGTTGGACAACTGGGAGATTGAGCTGGTCGAAAAAGGGTTGCATTTTCACAGAACTTCGAAAACAAAATGACAAGATTATGATCTAAATTAGCAGAAATAACACTTTGTGAAATGAGATAAAAAGAATATTCCTATAAATTAAGGAAACAAACTCTATCTATCATTGAATTTTCCCTGAATGATTCTTTTGTTGGTGATGACAAAGTGGTGGGGGATTTGCGATTTTAATGAATCTATCAACGGGGAGAAGAACTGTGTTTTGAATGCTCAAATACTTCTAGCTTTCTTGTTTGCAGTGTCAGAAATTACAGGCTTCTGCCTTTCTTCTTGATTCCTAAAGAAAATGGATGATATTGAAGGTCTTTTCCCAACTAATAGTTAGGCTGTGTTCTTTTAGAGTTATTTTTGTGATGATGTCCTTTCTCCCCTGTGCTTTGAATTTTGTTTAAGAGCCTTCATCTTTGTTCTCTCAGCCACCTTATCGTATGCTAACTCATATAGATACTATGTTATGCTATACCAAGTACCTTTCTAAAGATGATGTTTTGATTTAAATTAAGTACTTCAGAGATCAGTTGGATTATTCATAGGCCATTTGGTTGAAACCAGTTAAATTCAAATGGATAGCCCATATTTCACGTTCTGTTATTTCTGCCGCTGACAATGGTACTTAGATATTGTGAGTCCAATTATGGTCACCAATCATATTACTGCTTATAAACCTAGAGTCTGCTAACAAATCTACAAGGTCCATCAGCATTATTGTCTAACTGTATACATGATGAGACTTGTTATAGTGACAAAGTAGTTGCTTATCTTCTTTTGAAAACTCTTTCTGTCTACATTAACATGCAACTATTATCTTCTGTAGGTTTATTATGTCTGCTGCATCATATTCTTTCTTAATGTAAAGAATATATAGACCAGTACCTCACATTGTACGATTGATAATCCCCAAACTTCTTTCATCTTCCTTAATATTCTTGAATTCAATGTGGGAACTATAGTTTAGTCAGGTTTACCAGTCATACAATAATGTGATAGTAATTTTGGGAACAGTGTTTCAACACTAACAAAAGAGAAATATTACTGTACTGAAAGCTATACTTGTTGTTTAGTTGTGACTACAAGTAAATGTTCATAGATCTGATCTGATATTGCCCTTATACTGTGATCTGGTTTGTAGCACTACTTCAACTGTAAAACTGGACAGAAGTTTTATTCCAAGAATGATCTGATTCGCTATGTTGGAATTGGCAATGTTAGCTGCAAGGCACATGAACAAAAGAATAACCGTGAAGAGAGGTGTTCAAAAAACAGATCTATGCGAGTAAGTCCAAGATTTGAGCATTATTTGTTGCTTGCTCTTTCTATGGGCCATTTTTTATGTGTGGTTATACATAATGTTGACAGCTGGCAACGAAAACAAATGCAACACCTGAATGGTTACCTTCTGGATGGATTATGGAGTTGAGAGCTATAAGCAATGGAAAAAAGTACAAGGTAGGGAAGGAAACAGAGACAATATCTGTTAGGGGTATTACAGTTATGTTTTCTTGCCATATTCCACTTTGCTCTGTCTTTTCATATATCATAGCTGATAGAGTTTTCCCTCAGTATAAACCTCTGGTTGTAATTTTTGTGGAAATTTAGATTTTCAGCTATAATAATTTGGTAGTAGATCTTTACTTCTGTGTTGAACTCACAAAACTTCCATTGTTCGTTAGCATGTTATCTGCTTGTTTGCATGTGTATGAAATTTGCAGCTGTTAGATAAATACAAAGGAACTGTTTGTATATACCTCAAGAGAACAACATAAGCATATATATACATACATTTACTTAAAGATAAATACACTAATACCCCCTTACTTATCTTATTTAACACTCCCCCTCAAGATGGAGCATATATATTGAGCATGCCCAGCTTGGTATAAATATAATTCACACGAGACCCTCTAAGCGACTTGGTGAGTAAATCAGCCAGTGGATCATTGGAACCCACATATGTTGTAACTACATCCCCAGATAGCACCTTTTCTCTAACAAAATGACAATCAATTTCAATATGTTTGGTTTTCTCATGAAACACAGGGTTAGAGGTAATATGCATTGCAGCCTGGTTGTCACAAACCAATTGCATAGGCTTAACCTGCGTAACTCCTAACTCCTCAATTAATTGTTTCAACCACACTAGCTCACATGTTGTTACGGCCATTGCCCTGTATTCAGCCTCTGCACTGGATCTGGCAGCAACAGTTTGCTTTTTACTTTTCCAAGAGACTAGGTTTCCACCCACAAAAACACAGTATCTAGATGTGGATCTCCTGTCACTAGGTGATCCTGCCCAATCAGTATCTGTATATCCCACAATCTGACTGTGCCCATGATTTTGATACAATATACCCCGACCAGGGGTAGCCTTAATATATCGAAGAATACGGATCACTGCATCCCAGTGACTATCACAAGATGAATCCAAGAACTGATTTACCATACTCACAGCAAATGAAATATCAGGACGAGTGACTGTGAGGTAATTAAGTTTCCTAACTAATCGACGGTAGCACCCATGATCAGAAAGAGGCTTCCCCTGTCTCGGTAACAGCTTGATATTTGGATCCATAGGGGTATCTGTAGGTTTACATCCAAGCAATCCTGTCTCTTCTAACATATCCAAGGCATACTTTCTTTGAGAAATATAGATGCCTTGCTTTGACCGAGCTATCTCAATACCCAAAAAATATCTCAAAGGACCCAGATCCTTCGTCTGAAACTGTTGGTGAAGATGTGCTTTTAATTCAGTGATACCAACATCATCATCCCCTGTAAGTACTATATCATCAACATACACCACTAGAAGAATGTGGCGGCTAGACTGAGAACGATGAAAAACAAAATGATCAGCTTCACTCCGAGTTAACCCAAACTCAAGAACAGCTGAACTAAATCGACCAAACCAAGCTCGAGGAGACTGTTTTAAACCATATAAAGATTTTTGAAGGCGACACACCAGTCCAGACTCCCCCTGAGCAACAAAGCCAAAAGGTTGCTCCATATACACCTCATCCTGTAAATCGCCATGGAGAAAGGCATTTTTTATGTCCAATTGATGAAGAGGCCAATGAAACATAGCAGCAAGGGATAAGAAAAGACGAACAAAGAAGATCTTAGCAACAGGAGAGGATGTATTGCCATAATCAAGACCATAAACCTGAGTGTATCCTCTAGCAACAAGGCGAGCCTTAAGACGATCAATCTGACCATTAGGGCCAACTTTAACAGTGTAAACCCAACGAAAACCAACAGTAGACTTACCCTTGGGAAGAGGTACTAAGTCCCAAGTCCCAGTGGAATGTAAAGTAGACATTTCTTCGACCATAGCAGCCCGCCACCCTGGATGGGAAAGAGCTTCGGGAACAGATTTAGGAGGTGAAACAGACGATAAAGAAGAAACAAAAGCAGAATATCCAGGGGACAAATAATCATAGCTAACAAAATGGGAGATAGGATGGTGAGTACCTTTACGAAGAGCAATAGGCAAGTCAAGATCAAAAGTCAAAGGCGACGGACCAGAGGAGGAAGAACGAGTTGGCACCGGGGATGAGTCAGGAGACGGCTCTCACGGACTAGCGACAACAGTCGGTGCTAGTTGGGCCACGAGATGTGGACGCCGTTGATAGACCTGAAGATCAGAGCGATCAAGGCGAGAGGCAAAGGATGGTGGAGATGGTGAAGGCGTTGGAGATGGAGGTGATGTGAGGTCAAGAGAAGGAACAGGTAAAGGTAACCCAACAGACAGAATCGGAGATCGCAGATGAAGAAGGGAAATAAGGAGATAACTCAAAGAAGGTAACATCCGCTGAAACAAAACATCGAGTTAATTGATGAGAGTAGCAACGATACCCCTTTTGAAGGCGAGAATAACCCAGAAAAACACATTTGACGGAACGAGCAGATAACTTATCACGACCTGGGGCAAGATGGTGAACAAAGCACGTGCTCCCAAAGATACGAGGGGGAAAAGAATATAAGTCAACCTGAGGAAAAAGAATGGAATGAGGAATCTGGTCATTAAGGACAGAAGATGGCATGCGGTTAATTAAGTAACATGCAGTTAAGACAGCATCACTCCAGTATTGAAGTGGAACATGCATATGAAGAAGAAGCGTGCGGGCTATCTCAATTAAATGGCGATTCTTGCGTTCAGCTACCCCATTTTGTTGTGGGGTTCTAGGACACGAAGTCTGGTGAAGAATCCCATTGGATGCCATATAAGATCTAAATGGGAGAGACAAATGTTCAAGAGCATTATCATTACGAAGAACACGGATAGGCAAATTGAACTGTGTTCTAATTTCAGCACAAAATGTAGTGAAGACTGAAAAAAACTCTGAACGCGTTTTCATTAAATATAACCATGTAGTCTGAGAGAAATCATCAATAAATGTTGCAAAATAACGAAAACCGTCTTGTGAACTGACACGACTGGGACCCCATACATCTGAATGGACTACTGAAAAAGGAGAACTAGCATGTTTAGTAATTCTACTTGGGAAAGAACTACGAATGTGTTTCCCAAATTGACAAGACTCGCACTCTAAGGAAGAAATACTAGAGAGACTGGGAACTATCTTCTTGAGATTGGGAAGAGATGGGTGCCCCAATCAACAATGGACTTGTAGTGGGGAAGTTGTTGTCATGCACGCCGCTGAAGAAGCAGGGAGAGACAGATAGTAGAGACCGTGAGACTCAAGCCCCGTGCCAATCGTCCGTCCAGTCCCCCGATCCTGCATAATAACAGAATCAGACGAGAAAGTTATAAAGCAATTAAGATTGCGAGTGAGTTGACTGACAGAGAACAAATTAAAGGTACATTGTGGTAAATGTAAAACAGATAATAATGGTAAAGTAGGAAGAGGTAATGCGGTACCAATACCCGTGACTGAGGCTTGAGAGCCATCAGCCAATGTAACATGAGGTAGAGACTGCGAAGTTTGAACATGAAATAGGAGAGAACGATTACCAGACATGTGATTGGTGGCACCAGAGTCAAAGATCATGGGCCAAGAGAAGATGAAGACTTAGTAAAGCAGGCAATAGGGTTACCAGTGTCAGCAAAGGATGTGACAGGTGAAGTAGCCTGTTGTGCTACCTGGAACTGAAGAAATTGAGCATACTCCCCCTCGGAGATAGTCACTGGTGAGGAATCACTGGGTGTGATAGATGTCTGACCCTCTGAAGCGCCCACAACCATGTTAGCAGTACTGGCTGCATGAGATGGACGTCCATGTAGGCGATAACAAGTCTCTTTAGTGTGACCAAGGCGATTACAATAGGAGCACTGGGGCCGTGGACGACAACCACCTCGACGACCACCACGACCAGTCGGGGTCGTAACTAGGGCGGAGTGACCTCCAGCAACGGACATGCCACGATCAACAGTAATAGAGGAGGCTCTAAGTAGTCTGGCAAATACTTCTGTCAGAGGAGGAAGAGAGGCACTGCCGAGAATCTGTGTCTTAACTGAGTCAAGCTCTGGTCGAATTCCATGAAGACAGAGGATAGTAAACATTTGATCGCGTTGTTGCTGTTGTTTCTTGATATCGGTATCAAAGGGAATCAACTCGTTAAAGTCAGTAATAGAAGCTTGAAACTTACCCAAATATGTGGTCATATCCAAATCAGTCTGTCGTAAATTGAACAAGGCACCAATCACATCATAAATACGAGTGATGTCACTAGTATACAGCTCACGAGCCTGAGTCTGTAGGGCACTACACTCCTGAAGAGGTCGAAATATCGGCATTAAGGTCAGCTCAATGGTCTGCCACAATAAACTCAATAACTGGGCATCCACTCTCTGCCAAAGAGGTTGATCCCCCTCAGAAACAGTTGAAATAGTCTTCGATAAATGATCCTCAAGGCCATGACCAAGAAACCAAATTTCAACTGCACATGACCAAGCGGGATAATTATGTCCGCTCAATTTCTCCGTTGTAATAACTGGTGTGCCCGAAAAATGGGGAATGGTCATCGGTGTGGACATGGTGGAGCGGCTTGTGGATGAAGAGTGAGCTGGAGATGAATCCATGATGCAGAAAGAACAGCAGATCTGGAGCAGATTTGATTACACGACCAAGGAGAAGAAAGAACAGATCTGGTGCAATACCAGATTTGGGCAGATCTGGAGCACAAAAGCTGAAGCTGTCACCGGAGTTCGCCTGAGGATGGCCGGATCTAGACAGGCGCAGCGAAGGCAACGGAGAGATGACCAGGATAGAGGCGGCGACAGTGAGGGCGAGCTCGGGTGCGGTCAGATTTGGAGGGCGAGCTCGGGCGCGGGCGCGGGCGTGGCGACGGCGAGGACACAGGTGCAACGACGGTGAGGGCACAGGCGCGGCGACGGGAAAGGCGAGATCTGGGAACGGCCGGACCGGATCTGGAGAAGAGGAGCCGCGATCTGGAGAAGAAGAGCCGCGACAGTGAGGGACCAGCAGTCAACGAAGAGACCCGCGGTGATGACGACGGCGAGAGGCGAAGCGACTGGCAGTGATGGCGTCGGCTGACGGCGGCGGTGGCTAGGGTTAGGTTAGGGTTTGGGCTCTGATACCATGTTAGATAAATACAAAGGAACTGTTTGTATATACCTCAAGAGAACAACATAAGCATATATATACATACATTTACTTAAAAATAAATACACTAATACTCCCTTACTTATCTTATTTAACAGCAGTTAAGCACTAAGGGCTAACAGTTGCAAGTACATATTGGTGAAAATTATGACATTTCTTATGCTAAACAGTACCTTTTTCTAGTGAAGAAAGTTATGACATTTACAATGCCAAAGAGTACCCTTTTTAGTCAAGAATTTGGGCCTTTTAATCATTTGCTCAAGCATTTCTCAGTTTGTTGTGGACAATGGCCATTTCCAATTGACAATGTGAGTTATTGCAGCATTTATGCCTTTTGGGGACTTACTAAATTTTTTCTCATAATTGCATGTATGCCCCTTTACTGGTGAGTTTTTTTTTTTTTTTTTCCACTCATATTCTGAGTGAACATAAAGGCATGCTCATTTATGGCTGCTAGGCTCATTCTATCTAAAGGGGAACATCAGATCCAGTAGAATCTCATCGAGAAATTGAACTTCTTTTTCTAAGTAGAAATGTTTGTATTCCATTCTCTTATTTTGTTAAGTTCCTTATTTATTATTTTTTGTTTCAATTCCCATTGATGCCTGAAATGCTTTCTCAATTGTCTGTTAGAAGTTATTATACCCCATGGTTTGGGTGGGTTATGTTATTGTTTAGGATGGTTTGGATGGGTTATGTTATTGTTTAGGATGTTGTGTTAAAAGATGATTTTGGTGACCCATTCTAAGAAATTGCATTTGTAAGTGTAATATTCATCTTATATTATATGAATATTCAAGCAAATTTTTATCATATCCAAATAACACACCACTCAATTTTGGAAAAACTCTTGTTAATATCATCTTATGTTTACCAGCCTATAGAAAAATTCTGTAAGAAAATATAATTGCATCCCTCAATATTGCTTGAATAACATATTAGTTATTTAGTCCTGGTACTCAAATATTTTCCTTGATGTTATTATTAATTTTGGGTTTATTGCAGTGCTACACTGATCCAGTGACTGGGAAAAAGTTTCATTCAAAGCCAGAGGTGTTTAGGTATCTTGACAGTATGAAGGATAACAGCTATGTTTTGCAACAAAAAGAAATTGGCACTGGTTCTGCTGGCAATGTTCGTTCACGATATCCTCAAGTTAATTTTCTGTAATGTCTGTCTGTGAATTTATTGCTTTGTATTTGTATTGCAATCAGATATTCAATTTTAAAAGTGAATTCATATTTATTTATTGGATTCTTTCTTGATTCTAACAGCATCACGTTGATGATGGAAAGTAGAAACATTGCAAAAAAATTAAAGAAGAAGAGAAGAAATAGGGGGAAAAAAGAGAAGAAGTATATAGAGGGAGAAGGAAGCCTGAAACAGGGGGGGGGGATTTCAACAGAGAAAAATCAATAGTTTTTATTTAATTGATCAATCAAATAATATATTTTCGGCTTGCACTAATGAGCCACATATATAGGCTTGATAAAGCTCGTAAAACAACAAAAACTCTTTTAAAACTAATGTTACCTAATATGGTAATCTTATACCAAATTCTTCACATAACCCACAAAATTCCTCATAAAACTAAAAATGAATTTTGATAAAATCAAAAACTTGTAATCACATAAAGCTAGTGCCTTTTACTTGTTATGATTCCTATCACATGTACTGTCATATTGTGATATTAGGAGGTGTTAAATTGAAAATTTATTTAATAGTTAATAAGACCTTCATTCAATCTGTTAATCCATTTCAAGCAATTTCCATTGTACGGTTCATTTCTTTCTGCCTTCAATGTGAAAAAAGAAGGCTATTTTTATATCACCTTAATGAAATTGACCATCCAATGTTGTATATACTAGAATGATACTGTTGAAGAAGCCAATGAGGAAAAACTTCACTTGATTAAGTTATTTTTATATCACCTTGATACTATTGTATATGCAAATTATGTTGGTGACTGGGTTTAACAAGTTTTACCATTATTTGCATTAATTTTTCTATGTTTTCAGCTCAATATGGATCAATTAACTGGAGCTGAAACTTCTATGGATCTTGAGCAATCTCAAAATATTGAAACTCCAAGGGAAATAAGCTGTGTGTTGGAACAGAATCAAATGACATTTAGCAAGAAGCAGCCTTTGAGAAAGGTTGGTTCCAGAGTCAAATTATGTACTATTAATTATGATTGCATATTATTAAGTTCAATCAATATGGGATCAAGATTTGATTCTTGAAGTGATATATAGGGTGTGATTGTGATGACTACACCTGATGAGCTACCCCCAGGATGGATAAAAGAAATCAAATTTGAAAAGAAACAACATGGGATCAGAAAAGATCCGGTAATGAATCTCAGTTGCTCTCTCCCCCCCCCCCCCCCCCCCAAAATGCATGCACCATGAATGTAATATTTTGGCATGGATATGCATCTTACCAAAACTTGTTTTGATTGCATTGTGAATTAATTGGTTCTGGGGCTCTATATTTTCTGCCCTTGTGGAATTTGAAATGTTATGCAGATTTCAATGGAGTTCTAATTATTACAGTACTACACTGATCCTGTAAGTGGATATGTATTCCGCTCCATGAAAGATGCTTTGCGCTATGTGGAAACTGGAGATATTAGTACGTGTGCTAATAAACCAAAGAAGAGGGAAGAAATAGGATTTCTAAATGGAGAGACTTCTGTAAGTGTACATCTTGCTCTGTGCCCTTGTTCTTTATTGCTTTATCAATTTCTTTATGTTTGAGGTCCTCATCAGTATATGAGTTTTAATTTCTCTGTTGTACTGAATTTGAGCTACGAGTGGTTCTGTTTTTTGTGCATTGTTAACATCTTTATTGAATTACTTGTTAACTGAATGAGTGTGATATTAATAAGCATGGTGAAATTCAGAAAAATTGGGAACATTTGTTTAACTCATGGTCACTCAAAAGAAATTCGCTTTGAAGTGAAATTACATGGTATGACAAATGCAGCAGCAAAATTTCCTCATAAGCACTTTACATTGTGTATAGTATGATTTTGAATCTTGACGGGACTCTTATGCCATATTTGGGGGTTAAATAACAAGAAGTGCTGGGAAATATTTATTTTTGAATGTCAAGGTTAGAAACTTGAAGGGTTTGATTATGTGGTGTTTAGTTTGTCCAAGGATTCTCATTGATATTCTTTTATACACTATACGAGTTCATGTCTAGTGACTGGGAATAAGTTTCGCTCTAAGCCAAAGTTGTCTAGGTATAACACTGTGAAGGATAAGAGCTGCATTTCACAAGGGAAAGAAATTGGAGTTTGTTCTACTAGCAATGTTTGTTCACATTATCCTCTAGTTAATTTTCTATAACTCGTGTTTGTTAATTTATTGCTTGAGTCATTTGGTAGGAGTTTTGCTTCAAGGTAATACCTTCTGACACAATATTACCATGTTTGGTATGTCATGTCAGAAGGGGTTAGCTGAACACCGGAACAAATTTGTCCCACCTCCCCCCCAGTATTAGTACTCCCACTTCGGTGGGATTAACTGTTTGCAACATTTGGACAATTTGCCCCTATGCATACAAATCAAATGCACATTCTCACTCCTCATTCTTCAGAACCCTTTGTCTCATCACTCTTTCTTCTATCTCTGCCGAATGCAGCTTTTGGATGGGTATGGACAATCAATTCTAATTAAAAAGAAGGTTTTCATTAAAGACAGACCATTCCTTTGAGGCTGGGAGGATAAAGATAAACATTTTTCTTGTGAAAAACTGCTGAAAAAAAGTCTATTCATATTTGCAAAGACGATGTTCCCTTCTTTTTCTGATCCCACTGGCCACCACCACAATCAGAACTCTGTCTGTGTCTGTCTCTCTCTCTCTATCTCACCCGCAACATCATTGCGACCATCGATCGGGACAGATCTTGGTCTTGTTCAATTTTTCTCCTCCTCCTCCTGATTTTGGATCTTCTGATTTTGTTAACACTATTTTGCTGCTTCTGATTTTGGGGTTCTTCTATGACTGTTAACATTGGTTTTGGGGTTTTCACCTGTTAGCACTTATTTTGCTTCTCTGGACTGTTAAGACTGCTTTTTGGTCTTGCATTTAATCTTGTTCAGCAATTGGTTGAGGGAAAATTAGAAATTAAAACCAAAAACATGTCAAAAGTTTTTGCTCGAGCATATTTCCCCATGAATTCTTACTGTGTCTCCTATTCTAGAGCTTTGTCAATCTCTTTCTGATTTCTGTTATCTAGCCTTACTCCCAGTTCACGAGTGTTTGCTGTTAGCTTCGGCTCATCTTTGCAGCTTTGTAGGTCTTGTGTTCTTGGCTTGTGTTTCAAGTGTGATTTCCCTTTAATTGGTTCAGCAACTTCTGCAAAATTGTTTTTGTTGGTTTGATTCATCATTCATAAGTCAAATGGGAAAATTGGTCATTTGACAATTAACAATAGTATACCTCGTTCATAATTTGACATACCAAATATAGAGTACTTATTTAGTCCAATCACTATTTTGTCTGGATACTGAACGGGCCGTTGGTGTTTGCATTGCAATCAGTTGTTCAATTTTAAAAGCTAGTTCATATTGATTTATCAGATCCTTTCTTGATTCTAATAAAATACTGTCATATTGTGATAATGAGGTGTTAATAAAAAACTTACATTTTAATACTTAGTAAGATCCTTGTGCAATCTGCTATTCTTTTCGTGCAATTTCCACTGAAAGATTCATTAATATCTGCCTGCAATATTGAAAACTTAAGGCTGTTTTTGCGTTTTATATTTGCCTGAATGAAGTTGACCATCCAATGTTGTAATACTAGAATGATACTGTTGAAGAAGCTAACAGAGGAAAAACTTTGCTTGATTATTTAATAATGTTTTTAGCACCTAAATTTTCTATGTTTGCAGCTCAACATGCATCAATTAACCGGAGATGAAACTTCTATGGATCTGGAGCAATCTCAAAATATGGGAACTCCAAAGGAAATATGTTGTGTGTCAGAACAGAAACAAGTGACGTTTAGCAAGCAGTTTTTGAGAAAGGTATCCAGAGTAAATTACCTAAGATTAATCTTGATAGATTGCATATTATTAAGTTCGCTTAGTAGGAGATCAAACTCTGATGCTTGAAGTGATATATGTAGGGTGTGGTTGTGATGACTACACCTGATAAGCTACCTCCAGGATGGATAAAAGAAATCAAAATTCAAAGGAAGCAAAATGGGATCAGAAAAGACCCGGTACTGAATCTTGTATATCTTTGATCTGAAGCTCTATACTTTCAGCCCTTTCTCAAATTTGAAATTTTATGCGGATTTCAATGGAGTTCTAATTATTACAGTACTACACTGATCCTGTAAGTGGATATGTATTCTTCTCCATGAAAGATGCTGTACGCTATGTGGAAACAGGAGATATTAGTAGGTGTGCTACTAAACCAAAGAAGAGGGAAGAAATGGGATTTTTAAATGGAGAGACTTCTGTAAGTGTGTATCTTACTTTGTGCTCCTCTTCATTGTTGCTTTATGAATTTTTTTATGTTTGACGTTCTCATCAGTAAGAGTCTTAATTTATCTGTTGTACGGAATTTGAGCTATGAATGGTTCTTGTTGTAACATCTTTATTTTATTACTAGTTAACTGAAGGAGTGTAACTTCAATAAACATGGTGAAATTCAGAAAAATTGGGAAGAGTTGTTGAACCTGTGGTCACTCAGAAGAAATTCTTTGAAATGAAGTCACATTGTGTGACAAATGCAGCAGCAAAATTTCCTTGCATGCATGTTATCCTCTATATAATTTCAATTTGATGGAACTCTCTTATGTTGTATTGGAGGTCAAAGAACAAGAAGTGATTGGAAATAATTTATTTTAAATGTTGAAGTTAGAAATTTGAAGGGTTTGATTATGTAGTGTGCTTGGTTCATCCAAGAATTCTCATTCATATTCTTTTATATGCATGGACTATACACTGTACAAGTTCATGTCTAGTGAATGGGAATCTTAATACTTTGGTTCAAAGCCAGAGGTGTTAAGGTATCTCAACACTATGAAGGATAACAGCCGTGTTTCATAACAAAAAGAAATTGGCACCTTTTCTGCTAGCAAAGTGTCAACATTCCTCCAGTTAATTTTATGTAATGTAATGTGGGTCTGCAAATTTTTTGTTTGGTATTTGTCTTGCAATCCAATATTCAATTTTAAAAGTGAGTTCATATTCTTTTACAGATCCTTTCTTGATACTAACAGGATCGTGTGCTGTCATATTGTGATGTCATGAGGTGTTAAATTAAAGATTTAAGTATTTAATAGTTAGGATGACCCTCATGCAATCTGCTATCCATTTTGAGCAATTTCTATTCAACGATTCATTTATATCTGCCTGCAATATGAAAAAAGAATGCTGTTTTTTTACTTTTTGTATTGCCTTAATTAAATTGACCATCCAATATTGTATATACTAGAATGATACTGTTAAGAAACTAGTACAGGAAAAACTTCACTTGATTATTTCTATTAAGTTTTTAGTGCCTTACAGTCTTCAAGGAAATCCATAATTGTGGTATATGTTAGTTACTGGATTTAATGAGTTCTATTATTATTTACGTTAAATTTCCTATGTTTTCAGCTCAACATGGAACAATTAACTGGAGTCAAAAGTACTGTGGATCTAGAGCAGTCTCAAAATCTGAAAATTCCAAAGGGGGTAAGTTGTGCACCGAAACAGAATCAAATAACCTTTGGCAATCAGTCTTTGAGAAAGGTTGGTTCCAGAGTCAAATTATCCAAGATTAATTTTGATACATTGCATATTATTACACTATCTTAAGAGTGGATCAAACTCTGATTTTTGAAGTGCTATATAGGTTGTGATGATGGCTACACCTGATGAGCTGCCTCCAGGATGGACAAAAGAAATCAAATATGAAAAGAAAGAAGATGGGATCAGAAAAGACCCGGTACTGAATCTTGTATTTCTTTGATATATCTTGTTTGATCCCTCCCTGTCTCCGCACATGCACCAAGTGTGTACTGTTTTTGGAATGGATAAGGCATCTTACTGAATCTTCCTTTTATTGCACTGTGAATTAGTTGGTGTTTTGGGTCTCTACACTTTCAGGCCTTTAAGAATTTGAAATGTTTTATGGATTTTAATGGAGTTCTACTTATTACAGTACTACACTGATCCTGTAAGTAGATATGTATTTCGCTCTTTGAAAGATGCTTTACGCTATGTGGAAACTGGAGACATTAGTAGGTGTGCTATTAAACCAAGGAAAAGGGACGACATCGGATTTTTAAATGAAGAGACTTCTGTAAGTGTACATCTTGCTCTGTGCCCCCCTGTTCATGGTTGCTTTATCAATTTGTCTATGTTTGTGGTTTATCAGAGTCGTAATTTCTCTGTTGTACTAATGCTACATGGTATCACAAATGCAGCAGCAAAATTTCCTCGTATGCGCATTATACTGTTTACAGTATCATTTTGGTGGGACTCTCTTATGCCATATTGGAGGTTGTTTGGAAATACTTAGGGCCTCTTCAATTGTGACATTTTATGTAACATTTTAACTCTAATCTTATAACTAAATGTGTAACATTTTATGTTTCAAAAGGCAATAGCATTCGTTTCTAGAAAATTTGGGAAACATCTTTCTTGGTGTTTTGCAATTCACGGTTTTAAGTTGAAAATTTGTGTTTTCTACTTTGTTGGAGATTCAATCATTCAATAGAAAAATTAGAAAATGTTTTCTGGAACTGAGCATGCCCTTAGTGTTTTGAATGTCAATGTTAGAAATTTGAAGGGTTAGATTACATGGTGTTTAGTTCATCCAAGGATTGTCATTGATACTCTTTTGTGTACACGAACTACTGCACGAGTTCATGTTCACATATCTCGGAAAAGCAGCCTAGAAATCCTTTTAGTATTTCAGAATTTGCTAGGTTCAGTTTTTCATGCATGCTTCGAATTCTTGTTCCCTACAGATGAAGGTTTGAGCACAAGGGGCAATGATTAGCCAACTTTGCTAATGTTATGCATCTAATGACTTGCGTTGTTCGCTAAAGTTCACAGCATATGATCATATAATGAATTGAGTAGACACTTCTTGAAGTGTCCTTATTAGGTTAGCTCCCATTTGGCCCCTGGTAGGTCGTTAAATTTTCATTATTCAAATATCATTGTCTAGATTGGCTAGAAGGTGAGCGAAATAGCCTGTACTGAATTTAATCTATGCTTCATTGTTAGATGACATCTTATTCCGAGTTCTCTGAACTTTTCCATGAAATATTTGAAAAAGAAACTAGAGCTTATTGAGCCCACCTTTTTTGTTGCAACCATTGGATATGAATGTTGCCTATGTGCAGAGGGACTCAACTGAGACTCTGCTAGAGGAGAAATCGATAGAGAATGACAAGCGAAAGAATAACAGCAGCAGTAGCAGCAACGAGTGCAGGTCTTCAAAACGACTTGCGGGGCTCAAACCTGAGATGGCAGTCAACTTGGCGTTAGGTGAATGCGTTCTTAATGCTGCGGCTAGAAACTCTGGTATACCTTGTTTGGAGTCCCTCGGCAATGTAACTCAGAGCAGCTCTGAGACCAAGAAGCCCCCGGAGGAGCAGCAAATAGAGATTAAACACAAGGAAGACGCAGCATCGCGAGGCATCTATTCGTTTGGGGATTCTTGGTCAGATCCATGCCTAGAGTTTGCGGTTAAGACTCTCACGGGGGCAATTCCCGTATGGGAGGATCTTGCAAATGAAGATGACGATCCTTGGTTATCCCCTCCGAAGCAAAGTGGTATTTCATCGCCCGTGGAATCCCCATCCGGCCTGCAGTTGCCGGTGAATCATCCTGGAAATGTTCCTCGGCAACCTAGCTCGGCTGATGATCATGGAACAAAATGAACTCCTAAAGAAAGACGTGCAGAGTTTTTTGGGGCCTGAAAGAAGTGTGGCTGCTAGGTATATAGAGGACTGGTGGTGCTAGCTATAGACACTGGATTTTGTAAACTGAACTACTTACTCATCAGTGCCTATGTGCTTTTTGCTGTTTTGCTGACTCCTATGGCCTTAGTGAATGGCTTCAGTATTTTGTACCTATGGTGCATAAGTTTATGGCCATGACCACTTCCCTGGTTTTCTAGAATTCCTATTTATATTTTAATGGGAAAACCATGTTAATTGCAAGATGATAAAATAGAGATCAAAGTAAGAAGTTCCTTAGGAATTTATTTAAGGGAAAATTAGATGTGGTACCCATGAGACTTAGGATAACTGTATGAATTATCTATGACGTTCGGGAAAATATAGAAAGTATCTTCGAGGATCAGTAATATGTTATTTGATGTTAGTTAATTTCAGTTAAATATGATTAAAATTACTTTATATTTAATTTTTTTATTCATTTTTTTTATCTTGGCTCTTAAACTTTATTCTCTCTCGCCTTTATTTTTTTCTTTCGCTTAGTTTTCTAGCGGCGACAGCGATGGTGATCCTTTATCTTTGGTTACGATGTCACCATTTTATTTTTGGCCACCTCTCCCTTTCTCTTTCTTTCTTTCGCTCTCTACAGTAAGAAGGTTTTCTCGCCCCCCCCCCCCCCCCCCCCCCCTCTCTCTCTCTCTCTCTCTCTCTCTCTCACGTAAGTCTGCCACTAAACACTACAATTGTGGCCCTTATCTCTGGTGATAACATCAACATCTTTGCCACTTCTTTCTTTCTTTTTTTTTCTTTTTTTCATTCTCTTTACAAATGAAAACTTTTGATTTGTAAAGAAAGTTTTCTCAAACAACAATAAGAGAGGAATTTCACAACGATAGTGATAATTTACATAGTGGTATAACATCGATGGCATAAAAACATATATCTGTCTTTCTTTTTCTCTTATACTTAACTTGTATTTGGGTTTGAGATACATCTAATTTGATTGAACCTAGATATATAGTGGTTGTAGGTCACCAACAACCACTAGTTTATTTTTATTTTTTTTAAATTAAACTAAAGAGGTGAGAGAATATATTAAAGGAAAAAATAGTTATTTTGTCCCGTTATTTACTAACAAGAGAGATTATTATTATTTTTGAAATATGAGGATTCTTATTACAATTTTTCCTTTATTTAAAAGTTGACTTCTTAATAATCACTCTAGTATTACATTTTTCACCTCTTGAATTATATTATGACGTGAAATTCATTCAATGATCCATAGATTCCTAGTTAAAATGCATTGAGTCAAAAAGCTATAGATTTCAAAATTTTAGTAACACAATTAGGGGAGTGTTAAGATAGTATCCAACATGGTCAAGTATCATGCTAGGGCTATTTATTTTTGTAAATTACAGTAATTACTCTTAAAATTTGACATAACTATAGAAGTCTTTCTTCTTATTTGAGAAATTGTTCAGTCTTTTCTTGTCATTAAAAAATGAGATAAAATAATTTTTTATTTTTCTATCTCATCTCTCTCGCATTTCAGAACCTTAGTGATCATTGGGAATTGATTGTTGGGATTTCAAATCAAAACCTTAACTAGTGATCAAGACCAATGACTAAGTTGGGGTTTGATAAACAATATAGAGAGAGCAGTGAAAGAAAGGAAAGAGATATAGAAAAAAAAAAGAAAAGAAAAAGAAATTTTAGTATCTAGTAGCATTTTTCAACCAAAATAAAAGAAATACGGGGAAAGAAAGAAAAAGAGAGGGGGAGAGGGGGAAACACCCGTTGCTACACTTGTAGCATCCAAAAAATTTTGGAGACAAGTAAAAATAATTAATTTGGGTGTTTGAGGATATTTTAGAATATTTGAAAATCTTCGAGAAATATTTATTTATGATATTTTGAAGAAATAGGAAATTAAGATGATTAATTAAATTAATTGAATGTATTTATGAAAATAATAAAATAAATTATAATAAAAATAATAACAATAATAATATAAATCATAATAATAATAATAATAATAATAATAAAAGAGTTAATCAAATTAAATTAAATTAAACTAATTAGTTAATATATATATATATATATATATTTGTATGTGTGAGTGGCGTGGCTCATCCTTGGCCATTCCAATTTGTGGTTTAAAAGCCACTTAAGTTGATATATACAAGGCAAAGCTTAGGCAGCAAGCATTGAAGGCAATTTAAGGCCATTCCAGTGGCCATTTCGGCCACTTTTGTTGCCAAGAAACAGGGAGTAAATGAGAGAGAGGAAGAGAGAAATTAAGGGAGAAGACGAAGGGCTCGCGAGCAGCAGTTGGGAAGGAAGAAAAAGTCAAGAAAATTAAGAGATTTTGGTGATTAATTGGTGTTTAAAATATTCAAGTAAATGGGTAAAATTTATATAAGTGTTATATGTTTAAATCATAGATTTTATATGGTTAAATTATACAGTTTACGTGGTTAGAATTAATTAATTTAAGCCACGGTTATGTTAACTGCTAGAAATATTTTACTTCGCATCAGGAGCGCAAAAAGGGCAAGAACTAGCCAAATAAAGGCAAGCTCCTAACCCTCTCCTCGCGTTATTTATTTCTCGTGAAAGTCTTCGAGGTTTCTTGTATTCTAAACCCTCCCTCACCTTTACTCGGTTCCACTCTTTAATAATAATAATCCGCGTGGCAACCACCTTATGATTTATATTTTATTAATGAGGTTATTGTTGATGGAATAAGTTAAGCAAAGTTATCTTGGTGTCTTTCATTTTGACCGTTACGGAGCTTTGTATCGCTCCATTTTCCTTGGGAATGATGCCGAACCTACGGGGGATAGGTTCTTAGAAAATGATATGATATTATGGAAATATGTTAAAAGTCTATTATGTAAGTTGAGATGGTTTTTCTGCAAATGAGAAGGAAATGAAAATGGTATCATGATGCTATGTGGTTATGTACATGAAGGGTTATGAGTTATGGAGAAATTTTATGTAAAGTTAAGTTGCGAAGATATAAAGTTAATAGTGTCAGTAAGTGTGTCTAAGGGTATGTGTACAAAGCCACTGACTGTCGACTGTGGGTCGTGGCAGTTGATGGCTGGATGTATGGGCGCCAATCATCGGTTGTTACGATAAGCGCTAGACGGCCAGAAGAGCTGGTACTCCAGATTCCCGCCTTGGTTTGTGCATATCATGATATGTGTGCTACAGGGGATTAGGTTGCATTCACGTGGGGACATGCTTTGTGTGTGATGGGATGTGTGAGCATTTGCATGACCCGGTTGGTCTAAGTGCCAACTTGGGTATCCTAGGGGAGCATATGCATTTAGAGCATGTCGCATGTGTGAATTCTTATGTGTGGGCGTAGCAAGGCTTGATGCTTGGTTTATGGGGGCTTTGTCATCACGTTTATGCTACAGAAGCCCTTGCATTTCTTATGTGTTGCATTGCATGATTCTAATGTTACTGTTATTCTGGACGGGAGTACTGTGCCAGGTGTCAGGAGTACCAATTCGGTGAGCTTCGGCTCGGCTTAGATATTAGCTCGGGGTTGGCCCAAGGGAAGACCAAGATCGAGTATGGGTGGCGGCGTGGTCCACGATAAGACCTTGGGGCGAGACCCACGACGACATAAAGACCTTGGGGGTGAGACCCACGGCAACAGTAAGACCTTGGGGTGAGACCCACGGCAACAGATTATGATGTGGGCGACAGGAATGAGCATGTAAAGGAAATGGTATGGGAGTAGCTTATAAAAGACTGCCAACAGGTATGTATGTTGGACCTGGGTGCCAGTGTGTGACTTATGTGGGCCCCTGGTTCCCTATGTGCAGTTAACTTTATGTTATGCATATAAAAGTAAGAAACGTAGGGATCATGACATGGTGTGGCTGCATTGGCATAAATTGCATAGGGTGTCATGGGAAGAGTCCTATCCTAAACCCTCAGCCTTTCTTTTTAGAGCTTGCTGAGTCTTGTGACTCATGTTTGTTTTACATCATTCCAGGTACGTTCATCGGGGTTTGGGTCCAGACCGTCGTGTCATGATAGCAAGTGCAGAGCTCTCTCGAAACTAGATCCTGGGTGTCATTGGACTTCTGTTAAGGTTAATGTTTACGTTTTTCTTGAGATTGTCGTATGTTATGTAAGCCCAGGTGGGCCCAAGAGATGAATGGTTTTATAAAGATGTTTATGAGATGTTATAATAAAAAGAGATTATGATTTTAATAAGGATTGTGTGTGAGTTGTAGATGCGTCATTGTTTGATATCATTTAAATAATGACCCTCTCACAGATTCTCTATCCGTGGTAGGGGCTCCGGGAGGCGGGCCGTTACCACACTGCTGCCATTACTTCATTGCAAGAGGAAAAAGGAAAAAATTGAAGGGGAGGAGAAAAAGAAGATATGGAAGGAGAAATCTTAGCCTCTTAAAAAAAAAGAAAAAGAAAAAAAAAGAGAATGAGTGATGGGGGGGGGGGGGTTGGTCACAGAGAGAGGAAAGAAATTTAAATGTAACAACATATTTAGCAATTTGAAAAATCCAATTGTCGTTTAAACGATAGAGTTTTTGCTTATATCAGTTTTATATTTTAAGAGATAATTTTTCAAAATATAAGGGAGCTCCTTGTAATTATGTTAAATCTCAAGAGTGACGTGTATTTTCTTTTATTTTTTAAAGTTAATTACACCATACACTTGAAGTTTTTACTAAATTATGTGTATTTACTGCATTTTAAAATGGTAAATTACTAAAAAAAATATATATTTTTTAATTTTAGACCAACTTTTAATTTTATCAACTTTAGTATTCAACTTTGCACTTGTTTGTAATTCTAAACTAATATTAATACAATTAGATTTTTTTGGTTAACTATTGATGTTGTAAACTAAGGTGATGAATATTCATACATGTGACTGCCTCGTCAGCTCCCCTCATTCTTCATTAGAAATGACAACCATGGCTATCATTGCTATTTCTTCTTCTTCTTCTTGTCTTTTGTCTTCTTTTCCTCTTGCTCTAGCACTCATTGGAAGAACAATAGACATGGCCAAACTGATGGGTTCAACTATGGCTACATTTTCATCTGTCCAATTTTTTCTTATTCTTCCAATATTCTTTGTTTTCATCTTTGTTCCTCTCTCGCACTATGGCTACCTTTCATCTTTGTTTTCATTTTGGTATATTTATATATCCAAAATGATAAATGGGTGAATAAGAAATTGATACTCAAAATATACCCATTGAGTTGGAAAATAAAAAGAAATACTCTTATCCCACATGGGAAAAGAAACATAGCCTTTTTATATTTATATAGGCTTACACATTTTATAATGAGTAACCTTGTTAGATAAAATGCCTTTTCTTGTTCGCGTGTGAGAGGGGGGGGGGGGGGGGGGGGGGAATCCCAAGCCCGACAAATCGAACTTGTGTCCAAGTGCGCAACCCGCGTACTGAAATGAGCACCCTATACCAAGCCACATTTTACAATTTTTCCTTTTATTTTTTAACCAGAATTCACAAAGCTGTTATAGGAAAATAATGAGAAAAGCTATTATAGATTAAATTGATTCAAAATAGTAACAGCCAATTTAATCTAGTAACAATCAAGGACAATGAATACCATTAAGTGCCATTAACTGAAAGCCTTCTCCTATAGGAACGGTCAGTCTCTTCCTTATAGTTAGACTTCAAATTGAAGAAGACAATAAAGGATCAGAAAAGAAAGGGTTCAATCTTGCTTCTGCTAAAGCAAATGTAGTAAAGCATGGGAAAAGCTCTGAAAATAAGAAAAATAAGCCAAAGATGGGACTTAAAGAAGGAGTTTATAAGAACAACTTTCAAGGAAAATGCTTCAACTATGGTAAGGTGGGTAACAAATATACGGAGTGCAGACATCCAAAGAAAAATACCAAGAACCATGAGGCACATGTGGTGGATACCATTACTCAGGATGTGTCCGATATAAACCTATCTACCATGGTATTTGAAGTGAATTTAGTTAGGTTTAACCTGAGATGATGGTGGATTGACATTGGTGCCACGAGGTGTGACACCCCAAAATTTTCAAGCATGTTGTAACTTAGGATTTTTGGAATTTCTTTTTTTTTTTTTTTTTCATACCACAATCAATAACATGCATCACACAAATTCCCAGAAACCCTAATTTTTAGCTTCTCAGCCTAACAAACCCCAATAATCGAATAGTTAAGACAAGTGTTAAAATTTCAAATGCGAAAGCTAAATCAAATCTAATATGGTATATAACCATAACGCTTTATTTATTATATGAGAAACCATTCAAGACGTCTACAAAACGAATTACATGGATATGATCTCTTGAAACGATATTTGAACATCTCAAACATAACCAAAACATACAAAGGTTTGCATCAATTGAAATACTTAAAAATATGCTAAATCGTGCTACCAATAGCAAAATGAGCTTATTCTTCAGCTATCTCTTTTCCCTTAGAGCTGTTTGTCAAACCTAGAACATTTGAATATTTCAGAAACATACTCTAATTAGAAGATGAATCTTCTAGTGAGAACTCCAAAATAATTTAATGCATGAACAAGTATAAAACGTATAAGGAAACAACAAGGACTACTCCGAAGAGCCTCGTGAACATGTCAGCCTCCTCTAACGAGAGCTTTCTCAATGGAACATGCATAACGCCTCTCGGGAGGTCCCTAACCATGCCATCTTGGTCTGACCTCATAAAACTCATGCAAACACCACATCTGTTGTGCCTTAGACTCACAGTCTTCCCCACGAGAGTTTTCTCAATAGCGCACGCATAGCGCCTCTCGAGGGATATTCAAACTTTTGTCTTTAGGCAACAACAGATAGGTACAACAGTATGACCACACGGATTTTATAAATGTAAAAGCTGAAAACTAACCGCATATATTTTCCAAGAAAACACATTTCATATATGTAACATGATTTTACGTAAAAGAACAACAAGAGTTTTATAAAAATAGAAGTTTGAGTACCGGAGTCTCACCTTGTACTTAATTCGGGATTCTTCAAAATTCGTGCTCGACCTCGATTCTCGTACTATTGCTCAACCTCGAGCTTCAACGATCCTTAACCATCATATTTATTCAAAAGAATATCAATCTCTATTTTCCCCTAATTTCTCTCCCTATTTTCTCCTTAAAAATTTTAAAATAAATACCTCATCAGGCATTTTTCCAGATTTCTTTCCCACCATAAATCATAAATAATTTTTCTAAAAATTAAAAAAAAATTCAGAGAAATGCCTCTAGTCACACGCCCTCACGCATTTGCGCGTGGGCTGCACGTGTGAAACCATGCGTGTAAGCCACACGCTTTTTCTTTTTCGGTGAACTGTTCGCCGGCTGGCAATCAAAATTTCTCCCCAACTTCACCAACTCGAAGCCCTATTCCAATTGATCACCATGGCACCTCTAGGTGCCCAAAACAACCACCAGAAGGTCTCCAAAACTGGCAAAACCAAACGGATTTCTAGCCACCTTGCAATTTTTCGGCCACATTCAAAAATAGCTCCAAATTGACACAAAAATATCTCAAAATCTCCAAAAATGATCCTCTTTTCTTGGGAAACAGAAGCCCCTTATCATCACCCTCAAAAAACGTTCCAAAACACGAGCAAATTGAAGCTCAATCTTGCCAAAACCTTTGGCCAAAACTCGGCTATTTATAGCCAAACTTGGTCGTTCTTCTTCCAATCACGACCAGTTGGGTGAGCTAGACAACCTACCTCAAACCCTGATGGCCTAGGTTGCCTCCCCCATGCCTTTGAGATAGCAATTTGATCGGTGGTAGGTGCGACCATGGCAGTGTTCACACTGCAAGTTTCAAAATTTGCATTTTGGCCTCTACAATAATTTCTAATTACACTTCGGCTTCTTTCTTGAACCCTTGAACTTTCTAATAATTCCTCTAAGTCCCAAAACTTCCAAATCCTTCATTTCATCCCTGAAGATTTAGAAAAACCATCGTTTCAATCTTCCTCGACTAAAATTAATAATTTGCACTTAAACCCAAATATAGGTTTCGACCGTAAACCCTTTTGTTTCATCTCAAAACCACTTAAGGGTTGCTCCATTCACAAAATATGAACCTCTACAGGGTTCCGTGGATTTCCTAAAAGTCTCTTACCATCATTTGGTCTTTGAGGCTATAACTTAGCTGTGTCGAAAATCATCTCGAATTTGATTTCTTTAAACGTCATAAATCACGTCTTGAGATACTTGTCAAGGACATACCTTTTTCCTTAGGTATCTAAGTTCCAGGGTACTCCCTGCAGCTAATTCGGCGATTTATTTTACTATCAGACCACATTTTTAGTATTTTAAACTTACCTAAATCACGTGACGACCTTACAAAAATATGGAATATTACATTTTTCCCTCCTTACAAAAATTTTATCCTCAAAATTTTCCATATATTCGAAATCATTGAAGGTTAAATAATTATTGTACTTTGGAATACAATTTTTGGAAGAAAATATAAAAATTCCTTACCTTATTTCCATTTCCTCGAACAAATGAGGATATTTCTTCCTAATTGTTTCCTCAAGTTCTCACATTGCCTCGTCATTTGAGTGCTTTCTCCACTGAACCTTTACTAATGGAATCTCTTCATTCCTTAACACTTGAGTTCGACGGTCCAGAATTGCTCCCGGCGACTCTGAGTAGGTCAAATCATTCCTTAGCTCAATTGTCTCCACCCAAACTCTGAGGGTTGGATCTGGAGCATGCCTTCGAAGTTGAGAGACATGGAACACATTATGAATCCCGGAAAGACTAGGCGGAAGCTCCAATCGATAGGCCAAATGTTTGACTCTTTCCAAAATCAGATACGGTCCTATATACCTTGGCTTCAACTTTCCTTTACCGCTTCCACACGTCACCAAATGCTGGGGTGACACTTTGAGATACACCAGATCTCCTACCTCGAGCTCTAGATCCCTTATTCTTTGATCATCATATGATTTCTGTCAGCTTTGCGCAACTCAGATCTTCTCTTGGATTATTCAAATTTTATTGGTAGTCTGCTGCATAAGTTCGAGTCCTAACATCTATCGTTCCCCTACTTCGGTCCAACAGATGGGCGACCGATATTTTCTTCCATATAGAGCCTCATAAGGAGCCATCCTGATACTGCTGTGATAACTATTATTATATGCGAATTCTATCAATTGCATATGCTTTTCCCAATTTCCTCCAAAATCAAGGGCATAGGACCTCAACATATCTTCAAGCATTTGAATTGTCTTATATGATTACCCATCAGCGTGTAGGTGATAAGCCCTACTCAATTTCAGCTGAGTTCCATGCATTCCGGCAAACTCTCCTAAAATCTTGAGATGAACCTTGAGTCCTGATCTGAGACTAACTTACTGGTGCACCATGGAGTCATACTATTTCCTTCACGTATTGTTCTGCGAATTTTCGCACTGGTTGTTCCGTCCTCGTAGGCAGGAAATGTGCTGACTTTGTTAACCTATCTATTACTACCCAAATGACATCATAATCCTTCAGACTTTCCAGAAATCCAATCATGAAAT
Source organism: Diospyros lotus (assembly GCF_014633365.1). Classification (NCBI taxonomy): domain Eukaryota; kingdom Viridiplantae; phylum Streptophyta; class Magnoliopsida; order Ericales; family Ebenaceae; genus Diospyros; species Diospyros lotus. The sequence goes on along the minus strand of NC_068349.1, from coordinate 16,466,083 downwards.
CCATCGTGATATGTTCCCATTTCCACTCAGGAATTTCCAAGGGTCTCATCAACCCTACGGGTTTCTGGTGCTCAATTTTTACCCTTTGGCATATATCACATTGTGCCACCCTCCTAGCCATGCTAGCCTTCATCCCCAACCACCAATAGATTTCTCGAAGATCTCGATACATCTTCGTGACTCTCGGGTGCACGGTATACTTAGCTTTGTGGGCTTCATCCAAAATCTTCTACCTTAACTCTAGAGGTTTGGCACATACACTCTACCCTGAAACCTGAGAATGCCATTTCGCATCTCAAAATCTGAACTCTTGGGTTGGCCCTGCTCATCTACCCATAGACATATACACCGGTCACCCCTACTAGCCTCTCGTATCTCGGTCTCCAGATCCAATTGAATCGCCAAGCCAGCTACTAGGATAGATAATCCCTTTAGCACTACACCCACCGTCATTAGGCTAAAAGCCTCAATCAACAGCCATTCCTGAGCCATTAACCCAGCTATAACAGTAGGCACAATCTTACTTAAAGAGTCAACCACCACGTTGGCACACCCCGGGTGATATAAGATGGTGCAGTCATAGTCTTTCAAGAACTCCATCCACCGTCACTATCTCATGTTCAACTCTTTCTGCAAGAATGCATACCTTAGACTTTTGTGGTTTGTGAGTACATTGAGCGTCTCTCCATATAGGCAGTGCCTCCATAACTTTAGAGCATATACTACCACTGCCAGCTCCAAGTCATGCATTAGGTAGTTCACTTCGCGTGTCTTCAACTGACGTGATCCATACACGATCACCCAACTGTGCTGCATTAATACACAACCCAAACCAACCTTCGAAGCATCAGTATATACAACTTATCCACCGAGCCCACTAGGCATTGCCAGAATAGGTGCCAAGGTCAGACTGCCCTTGAGCCCTTGAAAGCTTTCCTTGCACTTGGCAGTCCATTCGAACTTGACCTCCTTTCGTATGAGCTTCGTCATAGGTGCAGCTATTTTCGAAAACCCTTCCACGAATCTTCGATAGTAGTCTGCCAATTCCAAAAAGCTCCGCAGTTTGGTTAAGCATGTCAGCTACTTCCATCCTTGAAAAACTTCAATCTTGGTTAGATCCACTAAGATCCCTTCGACTGAGATCACATACCCAAGAAACGTAACTTCGGATAGCCAAAACTCACACTTCGAGAACTTGGCATACAAATGATGTTTCCTGAGCGTTCCTAGCACTATTCTCAAGTGCTCCTCGTGCTCACTCTCATTTGAAGAATATACCAATATATCATCTATGAAAATGATTACAAACCGATCCAGGTAGGCCCTGAACACCCTATTCATAAATCCATAAATGCTGCTAGAGCATTAGTTAATCTAAATGGCATTACAAAATACTCAAAATGGCCATACCTTGACTGAAACGTCATATTCGGAACATTATTTGGCTTAATTCTCAATTGATAATACTCAGATCTCAAATCAATCTTCGAGAACATCTTTGCTCCCTGCAATTGATCAAATAACTCATCTATCCTAGGGAGTGGATACTTATTCTTTACCGTGGCCTTATTTAGCTGACGGTAGTCAATGCACATCCTTAGACTCCCGTCTTTCTTCTTTACAAATAGCATTGGCGTGCCCCACGGTGATGTGCTTGGCTTAATGAACCCCTTATCAAGTCAACTCCTGTAGCTGACTCTTCAATTCTTTCATCTCTGCCGAAGCCATCCGATATGGCAAGATTGATATCGATTGGGTTCCTGACATTAGCTCAATTCAGAACTCGATCTCTTGAGGTGGAGGTAGTCTTAGTAATTCTTTCAGAAACATATCCTCATATTCTCATACCACTTGCACCTCATCAAGCTTCAGTACCTCTTCCTCTTCTAACTGAACATAAGCTATGTATCCATGAGCTCCTTGGCTAAACAATTTTGCTGCCTTTATTGCCGAAATCAATTTTCCAACCTCAGGGTTGCCTCGCTCAAAATTTGACCCACCCTCTCTCAGGTCTTCTTATGGTCATTATTTTTTTTCGACAATCTATATTAGCTTCATACTTAGAGAGGAAGTCCATCCTTAAGATTACATCAAAGTCATATACTTCTAACAGAATCAGATCAACCTATAATAGAACATTACTCAGGCCAACCTCGCATCCCCTCACCATTTCTAAGGACTTCATATTCTTACCCATAGGTGTCAAAATGACAATCAGACACCCCATAGGCTCGGTTTCTACTCTCAAACTCTTAGCCAATGTATGTGAGAATGAGTAAACCCTAGATCTATCAGTGCATGCATAGGAGTATCCAAAATGAAAAGAGTACCTTGAATAACCGCAGGATTTGCCTCTGCGTCCTCCTTGGTCAAATTATAGACCTGCCCTTACCGGGTCCCTTTCCCTTCTTCAATCTTCAGCTATTGCTCTTTCTTCTTTGGGCAATTCTTCAAGATATACCCGTGCTGGTTGCAATTGTAGCATATCACACCCACCAGTACTGCTGCTAGAACCTTATCTTCTTGGACCGCATTCTTCCAACAATTTTTGGAAATGTACCCGGGCAGTCCACAAGCGTAACAAATAATGCTTTGCCTATTGCATCTTTTTCCCAGGTGCCTTTTGTTACATCTAGAGCATGCCTTGCCATTTTTCTAAATTCTCCCATCCCGAGGTCCCGAATTCGGGTTGGATTTCTATGTCTACCCTCCACTTTGAGCTGTCATAACTTTGAAAACAATGTCTGCATAAGATTCCACATGAACCAGGCTCATTAGTTGCTGGAATTCAATTCGCAAGCCTTGTAAGAATTTTTGTCCTTTCTCCACATCGTCCATCCAGTACAATGGCATATACTTGATTAATTGCAAAAAGTTAGCTTTGTATTGGGCCACAAACATATTTGGCCATTGGCGTAAGCTCGTAAACTCTCAAGCTCTAGCTAATTTCCAGCAAATGGGAAATAATTTCTCATTAAACAGCTCCTTAAATCGTTACCATGACATATGGGGTGACTGTAACACCCCGCCTTCCCAGGGCGTTAGGTAACAAAAGATTCCAGGGTTATTATTATTATTATTATTATATTATTTTTTTTACAACGGAAACTCAACACATAAAACCGTTCCCCGAAGATCCTGTTACAGCTTCTCAGTATATCAACTATGAATCATTAATAAACTAAGACAGGTAAATCACCTCAAATGAGGAAGCTAGATCGAAACTTCAATAAATTATAATCAAGACCACTTTATTCATAATATAAAGTCAAACTAACATTTACATGACGTCATCAAAATTAACAATATAATTGAAAACGACACATAGTAAACTATCCACTAATCGTCGTTACTCCTTGGTGATCCCATTCCTTTTCGCACCGCTGCTTTCACCTAGAACGTTTAAATATTCCAGGGACATAGTCCATATTAGATGATGAATCATCTAAGTGAGAGTTCAAAAATACGTTTTCATGAATGAATGCAAGACATGAAATAAATCAACATAACTTGGCAAGCCCTAGCCCAAGAAAATCCCAAAGCACTTAACCCTACCACGGAGAAAGAGAAATCTCTCTAAAATTCATGCCACCATACCGACACATCGACATGACGCGGTTCTAGCTTAAAAGGGGCAAGGTCAACGCATCTCCCTAACATCTCGGGAACAATCGTTACCAACTCCCAACCCAGAATGATCACATCAACGCAAGAACCCAGCTCACCACATTTATGTTGAAGATTACGTTCCCACTCTAAGCATCCAGGAATCACTACTGAATCCCAACTCAAAATCCCACATGAACCACCTAGTTATCCCAGTGCAACTTTCCTGACCAAACGGACTGACACAAAAACCAAGGCAGCTATCCTGGTATGCACACCACCGCAAGATACCCCTATTATTTTGTCACACCCTTTGAGAATTATGGCTACACTATCTAGACAACATTTTAGGATGACATTCCATATGAACAACACAATATGGACCATCTAGTCATCCTAGTGCAATTTTCCTAACCAAACGGCCCGGCATAGAAACCAAAGCAGCTATCCTGGCATGCACACCAGCATAAAATACCACTATTATTTCGTCACGCCCTTGGAGAATTATGGCTACACTATCTAGACAACATTTTAGGCTGACATTCCATATGAACAATCACAAAACGCAAGACAATGCCACATTTCACAATTCAATGCATCATATAAACAACAGTTTTATAAAATGCAATGCACAAGTACAAAACATTTAGGGATGAACCTCCCTTGTAAAACCAAGCGTCACAAGTTACCGTTTGCATGCAACAAAACCATTTTGCATGAAATCACAACATGTTTAGATAGAATAAACACTAAGTTTAAAGGGTAGAAGCAGCCATAGTAAATCAAGTTTTGGGTAAACTACTCATGAGTTAAAATCAAGCTTTGCGGTAGAACACTTACCTTGAACGTATTCGGTATGCCTCAATCATCGTGCACTGCCTCGATTAGGGTGCCAAATCACAAACACCCGAACTTATACTCAACCTCGAGCCACGGTACTCCCTAAACACCATATTTAATTAAAGAGCATCAAAAACCATTTTCCTCAATTTTCCTTAATTTTCTTTATTTTTCTCCTATTTTTCACCTTGATAATTCAAAAATAATTATCTCCTCAAAGTTTTTCCCAAATTTTTCAACACAATAAATCCTAAAATAATTCAAGAAAAATACTGAAGCAAAGTTCCAATTTTACCCCTGTGTCACGTGCCTTGCGCGTGGGGTGTGGCGCGTGCAGCTCACGCGCCACCTTTTTCTCCAATTTCCAACCGCCAGCGACAACTCCGGTGACCGATCTTAGGGTACCCCCTTGAAGCCTTCAACCAGTCGATCCCAACACCACCAATCTTTGGTCGAAAAGACATCGGAAAGGCCCCCAAATCGCGAGTTGCAGGTCGGCCAGAGGCGGACCGCCTCGCGTTTGCTAGCCAAGCTCGAACCAGCTTCAAACGTGCTCCAATGCACACCAAATTCTCCAGAATCCTTCTCCTTGATGCAAGGATCAAAAGCCCCTTAACCACTCTCTCAAAATCATCCAAAATCGTGGCCAATTTGTTTGCCAAATTTTGGCTGAACCCTTGCCCATTTTATAGCCAAAATTTGGCCACTCTTTGGCTAATCACCGACCAGGGCTTGGCCCCCAAGCAACCCCATGCCGTATACTACCTCCCCTAGCTCTCCCTCGGCCGTCCCATCGCAGGAAACGACAGCCATGTGCAGTGGGAGGGCAGCGACCAATTTCTCCTTTGTGTTCACACTACCAAGTTTGTTTTATTACACTTTCACCCCCTTGATTATTCAATTGACATTTTTTCCCTTTCCATAACACCCCTGATTAAATCCAACTATACCATTAAGGCCCACAAGTTTAGTCATCTTCATTGCCTTCTTGAAATTTTTGAAAAGCTATCCTTTTGACCTCTCTTAGGCAAAATTAAAAAATTACACTTAGGCCCGGCTGATCGATTTGACCCTACGTCCTTTCGTTTCAACCCGAAATCGCTCAAGGGTTATTCTATATATAAAATATTGGTCCTCAAAATACTCCGTTGACTTTTCAGATGTCTCCTACGTTGATTCAGTTTTCTCAGCCCGATCAACAATTGTGCCAAAACGGTTCCCGATATAATTTCTTTCGATGCATAAAATCATAATTCGTATTACTCGTCAATACCATTACATTTTCCTTAATCATCTAGGGTCTAGGGTACTCCCTTCAGACGATTTGATTTCTTAAAACTGCGATAGTGATCCCTAAAGCCTTATTCTTTCGATAATTCCATTTATACCCTTCATAATATGCTATTTATATCCTCAAGAATTTTATCGGGTATTATAGTGACTCCCCCAATTCTATGTTTGTTGCCGACCCCTGAGATCCTGCCTAGTTTGGTATCGACCGCTACATAGTCCTCCACCATTGGGCCGATTCTTCTTCCAGCAAGTAAGTCGCACACTTGACCTTGTCCTCATTCAAGATTCTCAATCTATATAGGATCTTCTCGGTCTGGTCCAACCAGTATTCACTAATTGCGAGGTCATCTACCAGTCTTCCTCGAAACATTGGGGGATTTTATCGTAGATACCTCTCCAAAGCATCTACTTTTCTTTGCTTGGGATGCAATTCTAAGATTCACCCAGCCATACCTTCTAGGATTCTCTCGATTATATCCATCCGACCTTCAACGAGGTCAGCCCGTGCATCTCTTTTCCCTCCCACACCACTTCCGAGGTAAGGGTTGGTGTTGCTTTCTGCACCATTGCGTCTCTCGCTCCTATTTCTTCTTATATTCACCATCTAGCAAGAAGACAGTGCAAATTATTAAATCACCACGGCATAACCCAATTCAAATCGAATAAGCAACTAGAGTATGCCACTAAATATTTCAAAAATCTTAACCTAATTCCCAAAAACTTACTGTGGTTTTTCTCATCTAGCCACATGAAAACTTTTCCTTAGGTTTGCTCTGATATCAACTGTAACACCCCAAATTTTTCGGGCGTGTTATAACTTAGGACTCAAGATTTTTTTTTTTTTTTCATACCACAATCCCTAACATACATCACATAAATTTCCATAAACCCTAATTTTCAAAGAGCCTCGTGAATAGGTATAAAACCTATGATGAAACAACAAGGACTACTCCAAAGAGCCTCATGAATATGTCAACCTCCTCCAACGAGAGCTTTCTCAATGGTGCATGCATAGTGTCTCTTAGGAGGTCCCTAACCATGCCACATTGGCTTGACCTCATAGAACTCATGCAAACTCCACATCCGTTGTCCCTTAGACTCACGGTCTTTTCCATGAGAGCTTTCTCAATGACACACGCATAGCACCTCTCGGGGGATATCCAGACTTTTACCTTTGGGAAACAACAGATAGGTACAACAGTATGTCCACACGGATTTTATAAATGCAATAGTTGAAAACCAACAACATAGATTTTCCAAGGAAACACATTTCATATATGCAACATGATTTCACGTAAAAGAACAACAAGAGTTTTACAAAAATAGGAGTTTTGAGTATCGGAGTCTCACCTTGTACTTAATACAGGATTCTTCAAAATTCATGCTTAACCTTGATTCTTGTACTATCGCTCAATCTCGAGCTTCAACAATCCCTAACCATATTTATTCAAAAGAATATCAATCTCTATTTTTTTCTTAATTTCTTCATAATTTCCTCCTATTTTCTCCTTAAAAATTCCAAAATAAATACCTTATCAGGTATTTTTCCAATTTTTTTCTCCACCATAAATCATAAATTATTTTTCTAAAAATTTTAAAAAATATTAGAGAAATACCTCCATTCACGCGCCCTTTTGTTTTGACCGTAAACCTTTTTATTTCATCTTGAAACCACTTGAGCGTTGCTATATTCATAAAATATGAACCTCTACAAGGTTCCATGGATTTCTCAAAAGTCTCTTACCATCATTCGATCTTTCAAGCTATAACTTAGCTATATAGAAAATCATCTCGGATTTGATTTCTTTAAGCGTCATAAATCACGTCTTGAGATGCTCATCAAGGAAATACCTTTTTCCTTAGGTATTTAAGCTCTAAGGCACTCCCTGCAGCTAATTTAACGATTTATTTTACTATCAGACCACATTTTCAATATTTTAAACTCGCCTAAATCACGTGGCGACCTTACAAAAATATGGGATATTACACGAGGCATGTATGCCCAAATAGGGAATTGTTTACTACCTTCGAGCCAATTAATGGAGAGAAGGTTTTCATGGGAAATTCTATTTCTTCTGAAGTTGAGGAACATGGGAAGGTGTTGTTGAAGATGACACCTTGGAAAGAATTGACTCTGAACAACGTCCTGCATGTGCTAAAAATCTGTAAAAACTTAGTGCCCAAGTCGCTGTTGAACAATCATGGATTCCGTATGGTGTTTGAGTTAGATAAGGTTATTTTATCTAAGTCTGGAATGTATGTTGGAAAGGGCTATGTATATGGGGCTTTTTAAGCTCAATGTAATGACTATTATGAATAAAACTAATAAGCCTTCTGTTTACTTGCTCAAGTCTTTTAATTTGTGCCATGATAGATTAGGATACGTTAATTATGATATATTACGTAGATTAATTAACTTGGATCATATACCCTCTTTCCATATCGATTCAAAACATAAGTGTAAAACTTGTGTAGAGGCAAAGTCGACAAGATCATCTTTTTTGAACAATTAAAAGAAATATCAAACCCCTTGATTTAATTCATAGTGATGTGTGTGATTTAAAATTCATACAACCAAGAGGTGGCAATAAGTATTTTATTACTTTTGTCGATGATAGCACTAAATATTGCTATGTGTATTTGCTTAAAAATAAGAATGAAACTTTAGAGAAATTTATTCTCTATAAAAATGAAGTTGAAAATCAATTTAATAAGAAAATTAAGGTGCTGAGAAGTGATCAAGGTGGCAAGTATGAAACACTAATTGGTGAATTTTGTCCACAACATGGAATTATACATAAAGTTACAGTGTCTTATTCACTTCAATCAAATGATGTTGTTGAACATAAAAAACGCATATTGAAAGAAATGATGAATGCGATGTTAATAAGTTCTAGATTACCTCAGAACATGTGGGGTGAAGTAATTTTATCAAGCAATTATCTTTTAAATAAAATACATCGAAAGAAAGAAGAAAAGACTCCCTATGAACCCTAGAAAGGTACGAGACCATCTTACAAATAATTAAGAATGTGAGGGTGTCTAGCAAAAGTTATCGTTCCAACACCAAAGAAAATGAAAATAGGTTCTAAAATAGTGGACTGTATCTTTATTGGGTATGCCCATAACAATAATGCTTATCGATTTCTTGCGTATGAGTCTAAAAATCCATATATACATAAGAACACCATAATGGAATCAAGAAATGCACCAGTCTTTAAAGATGTGTTTCTTTGTAAATCTAAAAAGAGTTCAAGTTCGTCTAAACAAACATACGAAACTATGAATGAAGAAAGCCATGATTCAGAACCTAGACGCAACAAAAGTAGGAAAATCTTTTGGCCCAGATTTTCTAACTTGTTAGAAAATGAACTACAAAATTATAAAGAAGCTATAAGTTCTTCACGGGGACCTTTGTGGAAATAAGCAATTAAAAGTGATGTTGATTATATCTTAGAGAATCATACTTGGGAACTAGTAGATCTTCCTCCTGGTTGTAAACCTTTAGGGTCCAAATGGATCTTTAAAAGGAAAATGAAAGTAGATAGTTTTATTGATAAGTATAAGGCTAGACTCATAATTAAAGGTTACAAACAAAGAGAAAACCTAGATTACTTTGATACATATTCTCTTATAACAAGAATAAATTCCATTAGGATTATATACTTGAAATTGTAGCTTTGTGAAATTAGAAGTACATCAAATGGATGTGAAAATAACTTTCTTAAATAGAGATTTGGATGAAGAAATATATATAGAACGACCCTGAGGGCTTTATAATTTCAAGACAAGAAAAGAAAGTTTGTAAATTAGTAAAATCATTGTATGGCCTAAAATAAGCGCTTAAACAATGGTATGAAAAATTTAATAATGCAATGATAATCAATGGCCTTAAGATCAATGAGTGTGACAAGTGTATCTATATTAAAGACACAAGAAATGACTATGCCATTTTATGTCTTTACATGGATGATATACTCATTGTTGGTATTAATGACAAGATGATCAAATCTACTAAGAATATGTTGAATTTAAGATTTGACATGAAGGATATAGGGCTTGTAAATGTGATTTTAGGGATTAAAATCACAAGAGTATCTGATGGTCTCATTTTAAGCCAGTTTCATTATGTAGACAAAATTCTAGAAGAGTTCAACAAAAATGATTTTGGTGTGGCTAGAGTCTTCATCTATCTAAGAAAATATGTGAGAGTATTTCTCAAATAAAGTACTCTAGAGTAATTGGAAGTCTAACGTATTTAATGAGTTGTACTAGACCAAATATTGCTTATACAGTTAGTAGACTGAGTAGATATACAAGTAATGCTAGTGCTGACCATTGGAAATCAATAGTAAGAGTACTTAGTTACTTGTGGTATACTCATAACTATGGGATGCACTACATCATATACCCAACTGTCATAGAAAGATATAGTAATGCGAACTGGATATCTGATATAAAAGACTCAAAATCTACAAGTGGATATACATTCACATTTGCAGGTGCAGTTGTGATTTGAAAATCCTTTAAACGGACTGTTGTAACTAGATCCACTACGGAATATGAATTTATTACCTTAGACAAATGTGGTGAAGAGGTAGAATGGCTACCCCATTTCTTAGAGGATATTCCAATGTGGTAGAAACCTATGCCTCCAATATGTATTCATTGTGATAGTCAATTTGCAATTGGAAGGGCACATAGTAACATGTATAATGGTAAATCTAGACATATACGTCGTAGATATAATACCATTAGACAAATACTCTTAACTGAAGTTATCTCTATTGACTACGTGAAGTCAAAGGATAATATTACAGATCTGCTAACCAAATGGTTAAATAGAGAGTTAGTTAAAAAGTCATCAAGGGGAATGGAACTAAAGTCCATAAAAGAATAAGTTGATATAATGGAAATCCAATCTAATGGATTAGAGATCTAGGTTCAAAGGGATAACTTAATTGTAAAAAATTTTATTAGATCACTATGGGGGTTCATCTTCTTGTCTATTCCTATAATGAAACAGTGATACTCGTAAGAAAAATGATAGCGATATTTGCTTTAATAATTCTTAAACTCAAAATTTTCAAATAGAGTAAGCAGGTTACTCATAATTAAGTAATCACTTATGTGAGAGGGAAGTGGGGTTACTTTAAGGGACAATTGTATAGGGCTCAATTCTTTAAAAACTCTCGTTGAATCAAGCCGATGTTTACAGCGAAAACGAACATATTCATGAGAACTGAATAATGTTATGAAGACTTCTATGTGAGATATGTTATCATTTACATAGATAGTAAAACAGTTCAAGGGGCACTGACATGACAACTATTTGAATGAATATTTACCATCTCAGTTTGCCACACTAGTAAAAAATCGAATGGTGTTAATGGTTGTCTAAACTAAAATTAAGTACAAAAGTTTAATATTACAATTGATAGAATTAAAAATTGATTATAGAATTGAAAATAATGCAAAAATTGAATATTTTACTCGCTTTTGGTTATGCCGAAAAGGACATTGAGATTAATTTCATATACTTTTTAAACAATAAGATTGTGTTTGATTATATATATTTTTTTATAAAAATAATCAAACACTCTTAACTTTTTTATAGAAAAATGTGTATGGTATAAGCATTTAAAGTTTCTTTTCATGGAATTTATGTGACGCCTCGTTTCCACTTACGGGTGCCACTCGTGAACAATCATCCAAACTGCTCACATGTCCGGCCATTCGTGAAGGGCGGACTATGTTTCAACACGAAACACCTTAGGTGGGAACTAGGGTTTGTCCTTCCCTTCCCTCAACCCTAGGATCTACTAGTAGATTTGGGTTTTAACCATACCGCACTTGGCTAATTAATTTCCATTAAGATTGCTCCAATCACCATTTTAATGTATTTATTTATTTTAATTCTTGCTCTTTCCAAGAATTCCACCGGGCTCTATAAAAATCACCATTTTAATCAACCCATTGATTTTTACCAATTTTGGAGGAAAAATTCATATAATTTAAATTTCCAAAAATTTTGGCACTTTCTCCAAAAATACCCAAAAATCCCTTTATTTTTGAAAATTCCTTCGGGGCCCAAAATCAATAAGGAAATGCCCAAAAAACCCCTTAAATTTTCATTTTTTTAAAAAAAAAAAATTGGCCAGTAGGGCCTGTAGTGCGCCCCGGGGAGCACGCAGGGCCCAGTTGCGCGCTGGCAGCACGCACGACCCTGCCTGAGCGGCTGCTACTGCCACCTACTAGTTCCAATTTTTTTTTTCAACATTTCCAGATTTAATTTCTGGAACATTGGGACCCCAAATCCAAAAATTGGGCCTCCCAAAACCCCCAAAATTTTCCCCAACTAGATGCCTTTAAACTAACCAAAAGGGGCAATTTTTCTTCCAAATCCCACCCTTTGAAATTCAACTTCTTGGCAATATAACCCAAAATTTCCAAGAATTACACCCTTCATACATACATCAAAATACCCACTTTTCCCACAAAAGCTTATAAGAAAATATTCATTTTCTTCTTCCACAAACCTTACACAATAAAAGGGAAAATATTGCATCTTACCCCATTCATGGAGCTTATTACAACATAAATAAATTCAACCAAAAAAATAGGCTTTCATAAGCCACACTATGGTCTCGAATCTTCCATCCCATGCATCTACAAGCCATCCCACCATTGCCTTGACTTTCTCATGCCTTGACAACCTATATGTGAGGGTAAAAACCTCATGAGCTATTAAGCTCAATAAAGGTGCAATGCAAAATAAATATAAACATAACAAGATCATATGATGCCAAATGCATGCAAGTGTGGCTAGGTCTCTTTGTCTTCACAACCCACCAAGGTTAGAGGCATCATCCCAACATTCCCACCATGTTCCCAAACTACCCTATGGCCATAGGTCTTATGAACACAATAGAACATGCCAAATTCAATATACACATTTATGAACTATACTTACAACACATTACAAGGCCACCCTCCCATGGGGCCATCCCTTACCTCATTCTTGAAATCTTTCAATCTTCATCTCAAGAGAGCTCCCATCATCATCTTCTCCCATCTAAGATGGCATTCCAACAAGCAACTTACTTTGCATACAAAGGATACCAAAAATAAAGAGAGGAAAAATGGGACTTACCATGATTTCTTCCTTTTCTTCTTCTTCATCCTTTCCTCCATGAGAGACTTCTTCCAATCTCTCTTTCTTTCTTTCTTTCTTTCTTTTCTCTAAACAATGGAAGACTTCTTCCTTCTTCCTTCCTTTTCCTTTCCTTTCTTTTTGGATTATTTTCCTAGTCTTGATATTTTAAATGCAAGACTTCATCTCAACCCTCTATTCTTTTCTCTTTTGGAGAGGAAATCATAGCCATACAAATAAAGCACAATCCATGTGTAACGACCCATTAGGGGGTCTAGGCATTTTTGGGTATTTTATTATGGGCTCAAAATTTTTGCTTTAATTAATTGAGGATTGAAAAAATATTTTTTTTATTTATAGAATAAAGTGTAAGTGGAAATAAGAATTTCGTAGCCCATCCAAATGGAATTCAAAAATGTGGGAAAAGTCCAAATGAATTGGGCCATTAAGATGTATTTAGAATTTTAATTATATTATCAATGGGTCTAGGTGTTTTATTACTTGATGGCAATTTAATGACATTTTAAATGTGGGTCTAAGTATTTTAAAACTCGATGATACATCTCTTTGATGGCATAGAAATAATTTTAGATTTGAATAATTTTATTTTGTGGTTCATGTAATCATGAAAATAGGTATATGGGTATAATTTTTAATAAATTGGGAAATAATGAAATATGCCCCAGTTAATTAGTTAATGAGTCCCTGGGTTATCAGGTGGGTTGTATAATTGTTGGGCTGGGCTTGGGCCCAATGATGAAGGAATTTAAAACTTTGTGTGAATAAGGAAAAGAATAACGAAAAATAAAAAATAAGTGTCAAAGGTCAGAAATGCCCTAAAAAGTTTATTTGTTATCAAAAAAAGTAGGGGCAATTGAGTCTTTGAAAAACTGGCGAACAGAGCTGGTGTCGCAGCCCCTTTCCTTCTGCACACAGTGCTTATTTCTATTTTAGTGTCGATTTGCATATCTCCCTTTGCCCCCCACTGCTGCATTGCTCTTCAACTTCTTCTCCATCTGTTCTTCTTCTTCATATCCTTCATCTTCTTCTCCCACTGTTTGTTTTGTGTCTGGAGCTTCAACGGAGGATTCTTCATCAGGCAAATTCTTCTCCTCATACCACTCTTTTATGTTCATTTCGTTCTTCCATTCGAGAGTTCTTTTGATCATAAGAGTATGCATTTAGATTATTAGTTGAACTATTTTTCTTTATCCTTCTCTGTAAATTTACTGTTCATATATATATATATATATACATATATACACCCAATTATATTTCCTTCTAACCTAGCTTTGAATCACCCTAAATTTTCATTATTTTCCATTGGGATTGTCTTCCCCAATCTTCTTTCGGAATGGTGTAGCCCATAGGTATTGCTTGTGTTATATATATATATATATATAAATTGTCGTCTCCGTAAACAAGTTGCTGAATCGTTTCTCAGTCATCCGAATAGAAAATGGCATATCAAAATGAGTCTTGGGAAGCCATGTGAGTAACATCCGGATGAGTGTGTGTCTCATTCGGATATATATCAACCCATCCGAATACTACCTCCTAAAGATAGCCTTATCCGGATAGTTCACCATGATAGCAACTTCAAGTCCATATTTGACCTCTATAAAGCCTGCTTCTTTGAAAACTTAAAACACAAAAGTTGTAGATATTTCTCTTGGATTTCCATATCATCTTGAATCATCTCAATCGGAGTTCGGACGAAAGAGATATTCCTAGAATACCAAACGCTGTCGAACTGTATATTCATATTTGAATATAACACAATAGCATCAAACTTCAAGCCAAATTTATACCTCCATTAAACCAGAATATTTGAAAACTTAAGACATAAAAGTTGTATATATTTTTATTTTCTTTCCATATCATCTTGAATCATCCCAATCAGAGTTCGGACGAGAAAGTTATGCCCAAAATACGAAACCTTGTCGAAGTTGAATTTCTGAAACATGTTGCATCCGAATGACTTAGCCCATATCCGGATACCCATCCGGATGTGCTACTGTAGCATCCGAATATCACTCACATTCTTGATTTCTAACATCTGGATGTATCACCCCATATCCAGATATCACTCTCAATCACTCCTAGAGACATCTAAATACACCTCTAACCATCCAGATACCACTCAATGCCCCTCCAACATATTCGAAAGCGGGCCTTACAATTTTGGTATCAGAGCGTAAATTAGGAGTAAATAGAGTCTCTGTACACCTAGGAGTGATGGGTAGAGTTAGGACTATGATTATTAGTCCAAAAAAAAAAAATAGAAATGTATTAGAATGATGTCCAAAAAAACAAAATTGCTAGGTATGAGAAAAATGGGTGCCCGTAGCAAGAAGCCACTGGTTTGAGGTCAAGGTTAGAACACCCTCTTATGTACGTATATATATGTAAGTATTCTTGTCATCCCATAGGGATGTCTAGAAGGGTATTAATAATAAGGCGTGTGTGTTCCAATTATGGTGCTTTAGGAGAAATGGTCTACTTTGGTAGGGGATTTGACACTTGACCTTGCGTGCAAATTTTAAAACCCTTTGGCATGGACTCTGGAGGATCAAGATGGTGGATGATAGACCCAAGTCTTAGGGAACTAGATTTGCTTTGGCATCACTGGGAAGAGGAGCTACTTTCAGTGTGGGGAGGAAAGCAACGAGAGGGTGAGCCTGTGGTAGATTATTTGCACCGAGTGAATGCAGTGTTTGAGGCCACCATATGTGAACCTCTGTGGGGTATTCCCGAAAAGCAAGTGTTGTTTCGTGAGGAAGTATATGAATGAAGTATGGAAGCAGCTGGTCAGAATCCTGATGTAGAATATGCACCTCCGATTTCATTATGATGATTTTGTTGGAGCGGTGAAGCTAGCAAGTGGAGCTATGGGAACCTTATCAAACCCTACCTTATGACCCGGTCGAAGGTAAGACCATTTGTGGGGAAGTTCCTTCAGAGGCCGTGGAATGGGGATCGACTTATCAGAGGAAGGAAACTACTGGACTTGAATCTAGTGTAAGCAGCAATGGGTACCCAGATTGCTGGGCAGATGAGGCGACGTCCCATGCTGAGGGGGACGCGGAGAGCATTGTGTAGTAAGGGTGTTGTATTGGAACAGTTGTAAGCATTAGCTTAAATCTATGTAATAATGGAAATATGAATGGAATGTATTGAATGTAGAAGCGAAATGTACCCAGAACTTTGTTTTGTCACAACTAAGACCATTCATAAATATTAGTTGTGTAGAAATTATCGTACATGTATGGCAAGGTGAATGATAATATTCCATCATGATGGATTGGATAGATTAAAACCTTGGTTGACTAGTGTGTATTGGAGCAATCAACCTAAGGGTGTCATGTTAATTCTCGAGGCCTTAAAAAGGGAAAGGATCGCTCTCATGAGAAAAGGGAGCTTGAGTAATTGAGTGTCATCGAATTATTATCATGGGTTAATGGACGCGGCATATGAATAGTATAACTGTAATCGGTTTGAAGTGTAGATACTTGTGAAGCATGTGAGTAGGAGATATTTTGATAATAAATGATAAGATTTCGAGGGAGGTAGTACCCATAAGTAAACTACCAGGCGAGTACGTAGTGTATCCATGTCGGGAACCTAAGAATGACCCGTGTAATTACTCATAGAAATAACTAATTGGAATTTTGGATTGAGAGTACATACGCATACGATTATGTATATATCTAAAATATAGGTTAGCCTATAATGAGAGGAAAAATGTAATACGAAAATGGTAGGCCAGTGCAAGGCTAAGGGGAAATAAGCAATGAGGTGAGAGCCTTATTCAGCATAGCAGCTGTCAACAGATCGCGAACGGTCGCCAGTGTCCCTTTCGTTTAGTGACTGTGTTGATGCTGGATTTGGTTTTCTAATGCCACAGGAAATAATAATAATTGCAATAAGTTATCTATATATATATATATATACAAATTCATGTGGTTTGCGATACTGTAATATACCGATTTTGTATGGGTAAACATATAGTAATGCATAATTAAGAGGAAATCCACTATTGCTAACTTAGGGAAAGGGAAATCAAACTTTGGTCGATGAGCGATAGTGACCAAGGAAGTGAAGGATTTACGATCAAATTGGATAAGTAAACGTGTTAAATGAGAAGGATGTATTGGAAGAAATGAAGCTGTAGGAGCTCATAGTGAAATTTTAAGACTTTGAGACAAGGTTAGTGCTCACTCAAGTGTATTCATTAGGGGAGAGTCCTAATGTTCTATGAGGAGGAAATGTGGGAGATTTAGAAAGTGCATAGACTGTAGCACTCGAAGTAAATAATTATAAGGAGTAAGAACCCCCACCATAAGTGGATAAATTGTTGGATTGGGTGTTGAGGTGATGTATCTTTTAAGATTGGCATGTGGCTAGGATGGTATCAATAAATTGTAAGATGGAGATAAGTTATCTCAAGGAAGATATTATAGTGCTATCGATGGAATGGTCATATACTCACCGAGTGAAGAAACTCATCGAGAATACTTAAGGGTTACTTATACACAATGGAAAATTACAGAATGTATGCTATGGTTAGCAAGTGCGAATTTGGTTGAAGGAAATGGTTTCCTTGTGGACCCTATTTGAGGCTTAAGGTTCATTATATTATTCACCTAGAACGATTTAAGGAGAGACGTGGCGAGATTTGTTTTGCAATGCCTAACGTGTTAGCAAGTTAAGGCTGAACGTCAGAAACTCTCATATTTATGGCAATTATTATCAACTCGAAGTGGGAGTGGGATAATGCACCCATGGACCTTGCGTAGGGATTACCTAGGATGGCGAAAAGAACGAGGTCGTTTGGGGTACTAGTAGTCGGGATGACTAAATCAGTCCCTCCTGGATAAATAAGAAAACATTTTCCTTAAATCGTTGGGCAGAGATGTATATTAAGGAAATAGTAGGACTGAATGGTATTCTGTCAAGTATATTGTGAAGTGTCGTATGTTATCTTGGGGACTAGGTGGAAGTTCAGTACTACATTTCGTCTGCAAACAGACCGATAGAAGGAGAGAACTCTTCAGGCATTGGAGGAGATGCTACTGGCACGTGTGTTGGATTTCCTTGGTAGTTAGGGCGATCATCTTCCATTAGTGGAGTTCGTTTATGAAAGTAATTAAGATGCCAGTATTGAGACACCACCCTATGAGGTATTTTATAGCAATCCATGTAGGACGCCAGCGTGTTGGGAGAGGGATGGATATCGAGTCTTGTTGGGGCCCCCTGGTTATTAGGAAAACATTTTAGAAATCAGAATCATTAGGGCCTAGGTGAGATCGGCCCAAGATAGATAGGGAAGTTATGTAAACCAGAAATGTTGGGATTCATAATTTGAGATGTGAGACCATGTATGGTTAAGGGTGATGCCATGAGGAGCATGCGATATTTAGAGCTCGGGGGAAAACCCAACCCTCGTCCTAGTGACTCTTTCTAGAATCCTAGTGCGAATTAGACCTTTGACATATAAATTAACCTTGTTTGGCCAATGTGCATTCAGTGTGGCACATATTAACGATAAGAAAGTATGTGATGGATCCTTAGCATGTGGTTGATTTTTTCTTTAGACCATAAAGGTCATGCGTGTGGTGTGACATGAGAAAATGTCATTGAACATTCCAGAATGATAAGAGAATGAATAAGAGTATAGATTGAATCTGTTTGTAATGGCCGGTGGCAATGTCACAGTCAGGGCGAGGTGGTTCAAAAATTTGACGATGAGTTGAGGCATTTCCTTTCCAGTTGTTCATGTGGTCAGATGCGAATTTGGGGACCAAATTCTTGGAAATGGGGGATAAAGTGTAATAACCCATTAGGGGGTTTAGGCGTTTTTGGGTATTTTATTATGGGCTCAAAATTTTTGATTTAATTAATTGAGGATTGAAAAAATATATATATTTTTTTATTTATGGAATGAAGTGTAAGTGGAAATAAGAATTTCGTAGCCCATCCAAATGGAATTCAAAAATGTAGGAAAAGTCCAAATGAATTGGGCCATTGAGATGTGTTTAGAATTTTAATTATATTATGAATGGGTCTAGGTGTTTTATTACTTGATGGTAATTTAATGACATTTTAAATGTGGGTCTAAGTATTTTAATACTCGATGATACATCTCTTTGATGGCATAGAAATAATTTTAGATTTGTATAATTTTATTTTGTGGTTCATGTAATCGTGAAAATAGGTATATATGGGTATAATTTTTAATAAATTGGAAATAATGAAATAGGCCTCAGTTAATTAGTTAATGAGTCCATGGGTTATCAGGTGGGTTGTATAATTGTTGGGCTGGGCTTGGGCCCAATGATGAAGGAATTTAAAACTTTGTGTGAGTAAGGAAAAGAATAACGAAAAATAAAAAAATAAGTGTCAAGGGTCAGAAATGCCCTAAAAAGTTTATTTGTTATCAAAAAAAGTAGGGGCAATTGAGTCTTTGAAAAACTGGCGAACAGAGCTAGTGTCGCAGCCCCTTTCCTTCTGCACACTGTGCTTGTTTCTATTTTAGTGTCAATTTGCATATCTCCCTTTGCCCCCCATTGTTGCATTGCTCTTCAACTTCTCTCCATCCGTTCTTCTTCTTCATATCCTTCATCTTCTTCTCCTACTGTTTGTTTTGCGTCTGGAGCTTCAACAGAGGATTCTTCATCAGGCAAATTCTTCTCCTCATACCACTCTTTTATGTTCATTTCGTTCTTCCATTCGAGAGTTCTTTTGATCATAAGAGTATGCATTCAGATGATTAGTTGAACTAATCTTCTTCTTTCATTCTTTGTAAATTTACTGTTCATATATATATATATATACACTCAGTTATATTTCCTTCTAACCTAGCTTTGAATCACCCCAAATTGTCATTTTTTTCCATTGGGACTGTCTTCCCCAATCTTTTTTCAGAATGGTATAGCCCATAGGTATTGCTTGTGTTATATATATGTATAAATTATCGTCTCCGTAAACAAGTTGCTGAATCGTTTCTCAGTCATTTGAATAGAAAATGGCTTATCTGAATGAGTCTTGGGAAGCCATGTGAGTAACATCCGGATGAGTGTGTGTCTCATCTGGATATATATCAACCCATCCGAATACTCCCCCCAAAGATAGCCTTATCCGAATAATTCACCATGATAGAAACTTCAAGCCCATTTTCGACCTCTATAAAGCCCGATTCTTTGAAAAGTTAAAACACAAAAGTTGTAGATATTTCTCGTGGCTTTCCATATCATCTTGAATTATCTCAATCGGAGTATAGGACAAGATATATATTCCCAGAATACAAAACATTGTCGAACTGTATATTCACATTCGAATATAACGCAATAGCATCAAACTTAAAGCCAAATTTATACCTCTATTTGTGGTGCCCCAAAAAATTGAAAAAAAGGAAAAAGTCCAAGCACGGCAGGAAAGCCACCTTCGGAAACTATTGAGGAAGAGCTTTGGAAGTTGCTGAGGAAGGAGCTTCGGAAACTGCTGAGGAGAGAGCTTCGGAAGCTGCTGAGGAAAGAGCTCCGGAAGTTGTTGAGGAAAGAGCTTCGAAAGCTGCTGGTGAAAGAGCTTCGGAAGCCCCATTTGAAAGCGGCTGGAGAAGGTTCCTTCGGAAGGAGCCCTTTGGAAGGAATCTTTCGGAAGGGTCACGTGTGCTCCCTACTCAATCTCTATAAAAGGCCAAGTTCAACCCTCAAACAAGGATCGACATATCGGTATTTCTCTCCCACTTTCCTCCCGAAATTTAGTTTTCTTTCCATCCCCCGCAATTATTTTCCTTCGGTCACTGACTTGAGCATTGGAGGGACTTCACGGGAGGAAAATCCTGCGAGCCTTCTAATCGTTGTTTATCCCATACAGACCTTCGGAAACAACATGTTCCTTCGGAAGCCTCACTCTTTGGAAGCCTATTTCGGAAGCATTCTTCTGAAGTCCACGTTGGTTTTACTATGTGACCAAATACCCTTCGGAAGGACAAAAACCCTTCAGAAGCTGCTGGAGAAGACCTTCGGAAGCTGATTTGGAAAGACCTTCGGAAGGATATCCCAAGCATTTCCTTCGAAAGCCCCTATTTTCCTTCGGAAGCTTCTTCATACCTTCGGAAGCTCAATTCGAAGCCCACTCTTCGGAAGATGACCGCGAAAGCGACCTTCGGAAGCCTACATTGATCCTTCGGAAGGAAGGCTTCGGAAGCCCCCCTTAGTTTTGCAGCCAAATCTTCGATCGAGTCCCGAGGCCAACGGTATCCACGCACATCCCACTCCTAGAAATTTTAATTGTTGTATTTTGGCAACAACAATTTAGCACCGTCTGTGGGAAACGCAACAAAAAGTCAATCTTAACGCAAAATGCCGAATGGGACCAGATCAGCTACTTCGACGAACACGAATAACTCCACCCGAAGGAGCGCTCGTACTGAGATAGAAAACACAAGAGGCCCCAATCAGGTGCACCCCGCAATGCTAGAATTTTCAGAAGATCACCATGACAATGAAGTGCGTTCAGAAAATTTTCCTACGCTTGAGGCAACCTGACCACTGGACTGGAGGACATGGAATGTTCAGAGCAGGAAAAAGTATACGTAGCTGGATTGAGGAGGCATGCAACAGAGCGAGGAAAGCAAGTCTAGCATGCAGCACCCACTAGTCAGGAACAACACTCATTTGGACAGTCTTCAATTCAAAATAAAGACCTTGTGGAGACTTTAGTACCTCCAGAACCCTCCAGGATAGCCCCACCCACGGTACTACTATCAGATTATGAACAACTACAGAAGAATTTTGAGGAACTAAAACAACAAAATGATGAACTCAAGATAAACAATGAGAAGAATATGAGAAGACTATAGGGAATCACTACTTTGCTGTGTGAACTAATTCCCTGCATAAGACAAGCCGATACGGGAGGAGAACACCGGAGATCCATAGAAACCCCTCCAAGGACCACACAGTAGGGGGTAAGAGTTATAACTCCAAGACCGAATAACCAAGTCCTAGAGATGATGGACTTGGAAAGGAAACGTGATAGGAGGATAGGGAAAGCTCTCATGTATAAAGAAATAGCGGGAAGCACATACTCACGAGCTCCTTATGTCCCACCTCCTCGCAAAAATGAAGCAGAACAAGAAACACTCAAGGCATTAGACATCAAGTGCCTCATAGAAGAGGTGCTAGAGCAGAAGCAGGTAATGATGATGCCAAAGGAAACACCCCCGAAGGGGTTTCCTTTATCTGAAGAACTCCAAAGGCAACCAGTGCAACAAGGGTTCAAGCTACCGTAGCTTTCGGTATACTCAGGAAATGAGGACCTAGAAAAGCACCTACAACACTTCGTCGCAATGGCCATGTTACATGGGTGGAATGATGTCACTAAGTGTAGAGCCTTCCCGCTTTCCCTGGTAGGACAGGCTCAACAGTGGTTCACTGAGTTACCATCCGGACATGTTCGATCATTTGAATAGCTGAAGAAATAGTTTTTGGAGGCGTTCATTGCCTATGTCCCAAAGAAGAAGAGTGCCATGTATTTGATGAGCTTGCAACAAAGGCCAAATGAATCCCTAAAGCGATACATCGAGCGGTTTAGGGCTACAATGCAAAAGGTAAGGGACCTCCCGATCAGTTTGGCAGCCTCAGCCTTATTTAATGGAACCGCCTACGCCCCGCTCAGAAGATCACTAGTATTTTCTAAGCCAGACTCAATAGCCGAATTGTTTGCCCGAGCCGAACAATTCATCGTTCAAATGGAAATTTTAGAAGCATGGGAAGGAAAAAGAAGAGAGAGGCTGAACGACGTTGGGTCAAGCACATCAATGAAGTTATCGAGAAAAGAAGAGCCCCCAAAAGACGCAATTCTAAAGCTTTACTCCCCTTACTAAGCCAAGAGTCGCTATCCTTTCCTCCATTGCACATGGGTAGGAACATGGACTCTTTCTGCAAAATTTCACGAGTCCCCAGGGCACACTACAGAATAGTGTCAGGAGCTATGAAACCAGATTGAACAGCTAGTCAAAGATGGGAAACTCAATCGATTCATACTAGATAAACCAAAAAACCATCAAGGACAGGAGGAAAGGTCTAGGAGAAACAATCAAAGGAGATGTGAAGAGCAAGACCTAGAACACTATGCACTATCAAAGGTATTTCCCTGCTCTATCGGTCAAGGCTTGCTATGAAAGATCTGAAGCACAAGACATGGAGATGCGTTCATTGCAAGAGGCACTACCCGACTCCGCTGAGCCGAAATTATTTTTAAATTTTTCATTGTAATAATATCCCCCAATACGTAAAAGAATACACCCTATGTATTCCCGTGGACTAGGCAAAGTATAAGTCGAACCACATAAGTTAAGCCTGGAGCATTTGTATGTACGACGAAATGTAATGAAGGTGAAATAGCTCGGTGATGACCTCGATGAGATCAGGGTGACTCGGTAGAAATCGGGCGCATATGACCCCAGATCGGGTCGGGATCATCGGATGCTCCGATGCCTGTGCCCGCAGACTCACCTGGATCCCTCGATTGAGTCCAGTGCTATGCCCCTAAGCTAGACCTGACTCCTCGATTGATCTGGCACCTAGGTCTCCCAACAAGCTCAGACACCCGAAAGGAATCCAGAACCTGACTGACTATTGAACCCGGATACACCGAGGACAAACTGACTCTCATGAGGGACAGAGGGTAGTGACGCTGCTACATGGTAAGTCGAAAAGCGTCTACACCGCGCAAGGTTTAAGTCATCCAGCTACAATCTGGTTCTTACGACCTAAGACCAACTCGGGATCGCTGGATGCTCCGATGCTTGTGCCCGCAGACTCACCTAGACCCTCGACTGAGTCCGGTGTTATGCCCCTGAGCTAGACCAGACTCCTCGATTGATTTGGTGCCTAGGTCTCCTGGCGAGCTCAGACACCCAGAAGGAATCTTGAATTGGATCGTTGGCCAACGCCAGATCCCTTGGGACAGACCGAATCTCAAAGTGGTGAGCCTCTATATGGTAAGTCGAAAGATGCCTTCGCCATGCGAGGTTTATGTCGCCCAGGTGCGATCTGGCGCTTATGACCCAAGACCAACTTAGGATCATCGGATGCTCAGAACGACTGTGCCCGCAGACTCACCTAGATCCCTCGACTGAGTCCGGTGTTATGCCTCTGAGCTAGACCTGACTCCTCGATTGATCTGGCGCCTAGGTCTTCCGGCAAGCTCGGACACCCAGAAGGAATCTTGGATTGGATCGTTGGTCAAAGCCAGATCCCCTTGGATAGACCGGACCTCAAAGCGATGGACGAAGAAAGTAAGAGACAAGATGCAACTCTCGGAGACCCAACCGCCAGGACTCAATTTAACTCCCATGACGATAGATCAACTCGGGATCATCGGATGCTCCGACACCTATGCCCGCAGACTCACCTAGATCACTCGACTGAGTCCGGTGTTACGCTCCTAAACTAGACCCGATTCCTCAATCGATCTGGCACCTAGGTCTCCCGGCAAAAACTCGGACGCTCGGGATGAATCCCACGTTGGATCCTTGGCTCAATCCAGCCCTCCCATAGCAAACGAAACTAATGGAAAACAATAGGCACCATCGAGAACCACCCATGACGATAGATCAACTCAGGATCATCGGATGCTCCGACACCTATGCCCACAGACTCACCTAGATCACTCGACTAAGTCCGGTGCTACGCTCCTAAGCTAGACTCGACTCCTCGATTGATCTGGCGCCTAGGTCTCCTGACAAAAACTCGGATGCTCGGGATGAATCCCACGTTGGATCTTTATCCCAATCTAGCTTCCCTATAGCAAATGAAGGCCCATCCCGGAAACGTTCGCGAAGGCCCGATAATCCCCAATCTGGACAAAAGCTGAGAGCTCGATGAACGTTACATGAGTCTCACAATCATGTCAGGGGCGCAAGGCCTATCCCAAGTTTCTTGGGGCCAAAGAGCCTTGAAGAGAAGGTGTAGACATGAACATGCAAAAATTGAACTGTTATGGCTAATAAATCAAAGCCTAAAGAGGTATAAAGGCAAGTCGCATGACCAACAAGCAAATGATGGAAACATAATAGAATCACGTAGTGATTCAAATAAGGCAATTACATGAGGCACATTGAAACGACCGCCAAGAAACTACATTCATCCAAAGATGACAAAATGAAACGCAAGAATACTTTGAGGTTCCTTACAGCTAGTTAAAAAATAATAATGTAAATTATAAAGTCGGCACTAATCTTCGGCTAAGGGATGATCCACGTGACCTGAACCCACACCAGAGAGCATATTCTAAGAAGCATCAGCGTTAAGGTCCATCTCTAGGCCCTTCTCGATCATCTGAGTGGTGCTAGACGTGATGACACTTACTTCGCCCTCCTCAAGCTCATGAGCGTAAGAGCTCCACAGACATAACATTATCAAAAGTTACATCCGAGAAAATTCCTGGGAAAGCAAAGTTCATGAGGAAATAAGGGTCATTCGAGAAGAGCCATTTTCGATTGTTAGTGCCCTATGCTTAGAAAATACTCTTCATTTTGTATCTAAGAAGAACAAAACAAAGAGTGGGGGACAATTGTGGTGCCCCAAAAAATCGAAAAAAAGGAAAAAGTCCAAGCACGGCGGGAAAGCCACCTTCGGAAACTACTGAGGAAGAGCTTTGGAAGTTGCTGAGGAATGAGCTTCGGAAGCTGCTTAGGAGAGAGCTTCGGAAGCTGCTGAGGAGAGAGCTTGGAAGCTACTAAGGAAAGAGCTCCGGAAGTTGCTAAGGAAAGAGCTTCGGAAGCTGCTGGTGAAAGAGCTTCGGAAGGAGCTTTGGAAGCCCCATTTGAAAATGGCTGGAGAAGGTTCCTTCGGAAGGGCCACGTGTGCTCCCTACTCGATCTCTATAAAAGGCCAAGTTCAACCCTCAAACAGGGATCGACACATCGGTATTTCTCTCCCACTTTCCTCCCGAAATTTAGTTTTCTTTCCATCCCCCGTGATTATTTTCCTTCGGTCACTAACTTAAGCATCGGAGGGCCTTCGTGGGAGGAAAATCCTGTGAGCCTTCTAACCGTTGTTTATCCCGTACAGACCTTCGGAAACAACCTATTCCTTCGGAAGCCTCACTCTTCGGAAGCCCATTTCGGAAGCATTCTTCTGAAGTCCACGTTGGTTTTGCTATGTGACCAAATACCCTTCGGAAGGACAAAAACCCTTCGAAAGCTGTTGGAGAAGACCTTCGGAAGCTGCAGGGAAGACCTTCGGAAGCTGTTGGAGAAGATCTTCGGAAGCTGATTTGGAAAGACCTTCGGAAGGCTATCCCAAGCATTTCCTTCGGAAGCCCCTATTTTCCTTCGGAAGCTTCTTCATACCTTCGGAAGCTCAATTCGAAGCCCACTCTTCGGAAGCTGACCGCGGAAGCGACCTTCGAAAGCCTACATTAATCCTTCGGAAGGAAGGCTTCGGACGCATCCCTTCGGAAGGAACCCTTCGGAAGCCCCCCCTTAGTTTTGTAACCAAATCTTCGATCGAGTCCCGAGGCCGACGGCATCCACGTGCATCCCACTCTTAGAAATTCTAATTGTTGTATTTTGGCAACAACACTATTAAACCAGAATCTTTGAAAACATAAAAGTTGTAGATATTTTTCTTTTCTTTCCATATCATCTTGAATCATCCCAATTGGAGTTCGGATGAGAAAGTTATGCCCAAAATACGAAACCTTATCGAAGTTGAATTTCTGAAACATGTTGCATCCGAATGACTTAACCCATATCTGGATACCTATTCGGATGTGCTATTGTAGCATCCGAATATCACTCACATTCTTGATTTCTAACATCTGGATGTATCACCCCATATCCAGTAATCACTCTCAATCACTCCCAGAGACATCCTAATACATCTCCAGCCATCTGGATACCACTCAATGCGCCTCCAACATATTCGAAAGCAGGCCTTACACCATGTGCTCTTGAGAATCTCAATCTCAACCATTGATTTTGAGGAGATCTAATCTCCACCATTAAGAGAAAACACACTCTTAATAAGTTAGCAATCCATGCCAACCACAAGCTTCCATCCACCACCATTGGATCATTTTTCAAATTTCAAGATCCAATCTCATACCTTGAATTCTTTTTCCAATTTTCAATTATTTAAATTGGACTAATTTCACCCATCACTTTTGAGAGACATAAATCCATTCTTTATCATTTATATAAATCATCATATTTTCAAGCATTAATGGTGACCATTTTACTTTATTTTCCATTTATCTTTTTTCCCACATCATGATGGCCTTCATAAATGCTTTGAGAAACATAATACATTTTTTTCCCTTTAAATAAATCCCACATTTTTCAAACATTAATGGGTGACTAATTTCTCTTTTTTTTTTTATTTATTTTGTAACACCCCCTTTCCTAGAACTGCCCGAGAAGAGGTGTTACTGGGGATAATAAAATAAACCAACTGATAACTGAATTCTGATACCAATACTGTATATATCAATTAACTGTAATAAGACTCTGAGTCATCAAAAACTGAAATCATAATTGCATCTAAGGGAAATTCCCTAAATTGGAAATTAAAATGAATCTAAACTGATCAAGCACTAACTAACAACTAATAACTCCCAGACATCTTTGGTCTTGAGCGGCTCCACGTACACACACTACTGGACACTGCTGCTAGGCCCCACGTCTGGTACTTCCCCACTAGGACCTGGAATGGTGAAGAGTACAAGGTGAGCTACAAAGCTCAGCAAGTAATAAACTGGAAAAAATAACTGAAGCTGAATCGAAGAATATCGATACTGATAAAAATACTTACTGAACTTGTACTGAGAGATATAATAATCACTGGATGGCATTTATAAGATGAAATGTACATAATCTGTAAACTAAATGCAGGTATGCAACTTTGGCCCATAGGCCCACATAACTGTAACACATACCTGACTGATCTGAGTCCTGCAAACATAAAAACTGTAAGCACATACTTTGGGCAATATGCCCCTAGCTCCCTGGTCGACATCAGGCGAGCATCTCATAACTGAGATATAATTGTACTGATACTAGTGGGATCCCCGCGGACAAGCCGCCTGGTGCGCATAATGCAATGCTCATATAAATGCTAGCACACGATATGTAGTGCTCCACATAAGTCATGCTCAATGCTCATACAATGTGTATGCACATAATCTCACAAAATAATGCTGACCATGTCATAATGAACTGCTAAACATGGTATATGATTTTTACTAGAAATATTGAGATTCAAATATTCTGGAATTTCTGAATATAGGCATGGCATATTGGATTTTGTCATATCTTGGCATAAAAATTCAATATCTGAATAATTGAATATTTATATTAAATTTAATACTTGAATCAAGAATTTATTGGAAGCCATTTGGATGCCATTTGATACTATTTGGATGATTGAGAAAGTCTAAGGAGGAAATTTGAATGAAAAACAGCTCATTCGAATGAAAAAAATGGATTTCAGCAAGCTCATTCGAATGGCAGAAAACTCATTCGAATGACAGAGACTCATTCGAATGACAGAAGGCTCATTCGAATGACTGATGATATTCAAAGGCTATTCGGATCTAATCTGGGACTCATTCGAATGACTCTCAAATTCATTCGAATGAATTTTGAAAATTTTCAACTTTTGAACTGGAAAAACTCGACTCATTCGAATGCAACAGTAACCTTATTCGAATCAATTTGAAGATCATTCGAATGACAAGAAGGCTCATTCGAATGCTAAGCTATACAAAGCAACAACTTACTCACATCTTCAAGGGCTCATTCGAATGACAACAAGGCTCATTCGAATGACAGTCAAAAACCTCAAAAATACATACGAATGATATGATAATCACATGACTCATTCGAATGACCCAAAAACTCATTCGAATGACTGGAATATTATAGGGGAAAAGCCTACGATAACACTGAAACTTATTCGGATACTTTGAAACTCATTCGAATGACTCAAGGCTTATTCGAATGACTGGATTCTTATCAGATATACTGCTTACGATAACAAAGATCAAAACTTGAATCAAAACTTAGCTTCACTACACCATTCCAAAAGAAATCTTGGGAGAACAATCCCAATTGATATATAGACAACTTGAGGGATGATTTACTGATCATAACTAATGTAAACATTGCAAGGAATATATACATAAACTGGTTGGTACTCGCTGTACGCATGTAAATACATATATAAACATGCACTGAACTGAAATAACTCACTGTAACGCACATATATGAATATACATGCACTGGAACTGATTCAATTATGGAAATCTGATATCCAACTCAATCAAGACCTGTAAGAAAGGATTACAGGGGAAGGATACTTGCCTTATGATCTTCTTGATCGACTTAATGATCTCACGAGAGCCTCCTATGCAAGACTTGAACTCACTGCTCGTGCCTATATATATATATATACACTGACTGTAACATAAATCTGAAACTTAAACAAAGAGTTGCTGAAACTGATGATCGAATGCTAAATACGATCCTGTAAGAAAGGTTTACACGGAGAAGAACTTGCCTTTCAAACTCTCTGATCGATCCAATGATCTAACAGAAGCCTCCAACGAAAGCCTTTAATTCGCTGTTGAAGCTTCTTCTTCCCTCTGTTGTTCTTCACACGGCGAAGACAACATGGCTAATGACTATTATATATATACATATGCTTAAGAGAAACCCTAACGCCATCTCTCTCTCCTAATATAACTAGGAGTCTTTCAATCCGAATCCTCCTCACGGCTGGGATTAATTAATCCCTTAATCAAAATAATTCTATTTACTAATTGAATATTAACATCCAATCCGTAATATGACCAACACGTCCTTGCATTTAATTTTCACAATAATTAAATATAATTAAATGCTATTTTCTCAATTAAATCTCTAAATTGCCACATTAAATAATTAAATGGCAAATCCTCTTAATTAATCGCTTCAATAATTAATTAACTAATTCTAAATAAATACTAGGCCCTCTAACGGGTCGTTACATATTTAATTCACCACCATCATCCCCCTCATTAAATGCTTGAAATACTAATATCATTTCTTTTGCATTTATTTAAATCTCTCAATTTATCTTGAATCACATAATGCCATGTGTCACTCTAAGACACGATACTTGGTTTCCAAGATTCCATTTCAACCATTCATGTGGCATCCCCACATTTATTCACCAATTTTAGGGAAAATGAATTATTTCTTCAAATAATTTAATATCTACTATTTTTCCATTCTTCACAATTTAATTCCCCCTAGAAATTATTTTTAATTTATCAAATTATCTTTTATTAGACTTCATTATCCAAATTATCAAAATGCCCCTCTCTTAGGGCACCATTTTTCTCAAGAATCTATTACTTTCTCAAGGACATTTTTGAAAGTTTCACACTTCTTTTATTATTCTCTTAACGTCGATAATACCGAGTATTATTGATTTTTGTCTTATAAGCAATCCTTAGCTAAGTATCAATACGACTTACCTATATCTATATCATGAAGGTAACATGTGGAATGAGAATATAGAAAAAGAAATATTTATTATACGCGGTGGATGAACTTAATTGCTGTCTGCTAAAGTGGGCATAGACATGGATTATTCAAAGGAGAAGTCAAAAAGAAGCCGTACGAGGATGGACGGATGATGGATACAACTCCACAAAAATCAATTAAAAAGTAGGCCAAAGTTGACAACAGATTCATCTACGTTGGAACAAGATGTGACATGCGAGACTGTTGGTTGGTTACCTCACACTCACCATCTATAGATGCACGAAAATAAAAATAAAAAATATTTTTGATAAAAAATAAAATATAAAAATAAATATTTTTTTAAAAAAAATAAACATAAATAAGGTCTAAAATAAAAATAAAAAACGTTTTAAAAACATTTCAGAAATGAGAAACGACTCTTATAAGATATTTCTGTACAACATAGCCACCATCTCTTTTTTATAATTCCCGATTGCATCTCCTCCAAAAATTAACAATCTTTCTTCTTTTATCTTATAATAAAGAAAAACAATTAGTGGCCATTATTCTTAGAACACAAAGATAAATTTATTTGATAAGAAATTCGTCATTGAGTCGCTTACACACTGCAAGAAAGAAATAATCAAAGAACGTAAAATATTATTTATGTAAATATTCTAATAGTTAAATCAAATTATTAAAAATTACCAAAGACTTGCATAACTCTTCAACCAACAAAACAAGAGACTTACTTGAGAGGATCAATTCACCTTTATTTATGGTTGACTTGAGGGATTTGTGATAAACATTTATAGTCCTTCGAGTTTGATTAAGATTTAGACTGTTAATTGTAGATAAATTTTATTCTTTACGTAATTCTTGAAAAAAATAATTTAAAAGGTATGTGTTCTTAAGAATATTCCGCGAGAGAGGTCTATGGGGGAATGAGTTTAGGGACTCTTGTCGAGGGAGTCTCTTGAAGGAGTTTGGCTTATGAACCTTTTGTAGCTTTCTCCTTTATTTTACTTGTTATTTTTGGATTTTCTTCTAAAAATAGACCTCAGTTCAATATTGGCCATGACCCGATACTTTATGGGTGGCAAAACTAAGAAAGTGTCTATATATTTTATAAAACCAATGAGTCAAACCTTATCAATTTGGCGTGACCCCACAACGAACTAGTCTAGCCTTCCCCTTCAGTCCACACCACATGCTTGAAGCTTTTGCTTCCACCACAAAATCGAAGTGTCATCATCTTAATATTAACTCCTCAATAACAACAATAATTATAAAAGAAAATTAGATGCAGTATCCTTGAAATTTAAAATTATGTTCTTTTTTTGGGGGGGTTATTAATGAACCCCAATTAAATATTTATAAATAATCAAAATATATCTATATTTAAAAAAAAAAAAAAAAACCCTTCCTATCTATGAGGGTTGAAACCCTCTATATCTAGGTTA
This sequence comes from Diospyros lotus, assembly GCF_014633365.1. NCBI lineage: Eukaryota > Viridiplantae > Streptophyta > Magnoliopsida > Ericales > Ebenaceae > Diospyros > Diospyros lotus. Next base: position 16,434,204 of record NC_068349.1, on the reverse strand, counting down.
TATTTAAATCCAAATACAGAGATAGTGAACTTATTTTGGTTCACGATGTCGGCGGCGGCACAAGGGTGTATATCTCTCTCTCTCTCACTCATATTCAAATTTAGATCTGGTTCAATGAATATTTGGAATTTAGATCTAGGTTCATCGTACATCAATATTAAATCGAGTGAATTCATGGTTTTTTATTTTTTACAGATGAAGGAGAGAGAAGAGGATAACGAGTAGAACAGTCATTTTATCCTTTATTGTTGTTACAACTTTCTCTAACTATTAATATTAATTTTATTACCTAGAGACCATTATATAAATTTTAAAATATATACACACACATAGAGAGATAAGGAAGCAGGCGGAGAACGAGGATGGCAACGGCTATAACAGCGGATGGCGACGACAATGGCCGATCTAGAAGTTAGAGTGACTATCGATCTAGACTTCCTCCTACTTATGGTGACAACGTTCAATCTGGAAGCTAGACCAGCAACTCATCTGGGCTTCTTCTTACTCATGGCCACCTCATAGAAAGTGACTGATGACCTTCTGCTCTTGTCAGCAAATGACAACCTTTGTCTGCCCCTCGTCGTCAGTCACTTAAGTTGGCCCATCAACGTCAATGATCAACCATCAAGCTTCCAAATTCTAGATTGGCCTCTTTCCAAATCGAGCTCCATCGCCATCTTCAGCCCAGCACTATCATTGGTCGCCATTGCCGTCTTCGTCTTCATCCTCCACCTTCTTTCATTCTCTTTGTATATATATATATATATGTATAAATAACACCTATATATGTTGTTTTATTTTTTATTTTTTTTTACGTGTGCCAACATAGAACCCACTCAAAATGTTTTAAAATACTAGGTGATGTGCCATGTTAGTGGCCGCACACGCCTCTTAAATCAGATTCGGGTAGTGATTAAAATTGTAATCAATAGACCAAATTGAACGTCTATTGTCAAAATTAGAACGTTTGGATAAAATTGTAAAAATGTGAAAAAAATTGATTTTTTATGCTATTAGCCCTTCTAAAAATTATATAATATAAGAATGATTCGATTTAACTATTATGTAGAAATATTTATATATATATATAAAAAATAATTATTCAACTGGTTCATATATATATATTTATGTTGTTGTCTGAATACAATAATGAATTTAATTGATTGAAAACGTCGTTATCAAGTCGCCTGAATATGCAAAAATAAGAAAACAATTAGAAGGAGCGGGCAGGTCCCCATGCAAACACTCCGATACTTAAATTAGACACTGATTATGATGAAATAAACTGCATTGAAACTAGTATCAGAGATGTAGTCAATTTTTAGGAATGAGTAACTGTTTATTTATAGAGAAATCACTACAAGAAATTGGATTTTTAGTTACCACATTTAGTGACCATATTAATATGGAATAATTTAAAGTGTAATAGAATTAAGATTCTTGTAATAATGCTTGATTAATCTTAATATGACTAAGACTAGATTTGTTATAGATAGTGTCTCTCTTATAGATGATATTTATCTTATCATTTTTTGAGAATAAAATTTCTTAAGAATGATGGTTTATCATAATATTTCGTATTTCTCTTAGAATTAGAATTTTTTATAAATAATTAATCATCATCTCAGAAAAATTTTTAGATGTCAGAGTTATTTAGTTTACATGTTTGTGTGGGACCCCCCACCTCACATATTGAAAATTTATACCTTTTAGTCCAAAAAGATATTTTGGACTCTTGAGTTTTTAATGGTCTTTACTTATAACATAACAATATATATATTTATATTTGTGCTTGAAGACGTGAATTATGATTACAAAAATATAAACAAAACGAAATCCATGCAAAACGAAAGACTACAAACTCTTGTCCCATTAGGTTTATCTCAATGCTGGGTTGCAGAGAACATGAGCACAGCACAGCCAGGTAGCTGTGCAGCTACACCTTATTCTTACACACACACACACACACACACATATATATATATATATATATAGCTTTGAATCCCATCTCATCAAAGGATATGGATCCAAACCCTCTTATGCAATCTATACACGTTCAATATTCATATATAGAGAACACTTTTAAGGGCAAAAGACAACCTTATAGTTGGCTCCAGTAGGGCAAGTAAAGGTGCTGGTGTTGTCATCTTTAGGGTAACTGTAAGCATCGGGGCACCTTTGCTTGAAGAACTTGGAATAATCGGTGGGCTCGCAGGGGCCGGAGTTGCAGCAGTACTGGTCCGTCTTGAAAACGGTGCAGGGGTTGTTGCAGCCGCCCGGGGCCTTCAGCTCGTTCGGGCACTGCCCCACGATGTCCGCCGTGCACTTGATGCCGCGGGTGCACCCGTTCGAAGTCGGGCTAAACTCCATGGGCACGTTGAACCCGTCCACCAGCGATATGTCGAAGAAGTCCAGGTTGCTGAACTGGTTTAGGGCGTACTCTGCCAGCGTGTTGGGTGGCACGCCGTAGCCGGGGCCGGGGCACTCCAGCAGCCCGTTGCAATCCCCCGTTTGGCAATTGCCCCTGTTGTAAGTCGTCGTTGTCGTTGTTGTGTTATTAAAAAGGATTAAAAGAGGAATATTTGAATGAGTCATGCTACTCCAGGATGGAGTCGGGACTTTGGTTGAGTGGGAGTGAAGTTAAGTAAAAAAATATAATTTTAAAAATAAGGTAATAATGATAATATTAAAAAATATATATATTTTACAATTATTCTTTATAGTTCTTCATACAAAAAATTACAATTATTCAAGAAAATTATATTGATTATTTGAATTTTTAGATTCGTCATGACCACAAAAGGTTAGTTCTTATTGTAAAAAAAGTTGAACACAATCAATTGATATATTTAGACGAATTCGATAATCACATAATGTTTGTTCTAACTACTTGAAGAAAACTATCTCAATATTTTGCTCTTGATTCATTAAGGTGTTATAGTTGTTTCAAGTTTAATTATGTGCACTATTAGCATCTCCAACATGAACTTAAAGTCTTTTTTTTTTTTTTTAAATTACTAAACCTTTCTTTCATAAAAGAATTACCATCTCCTTGTTTCTCATTATTTGTTTTAAAAAGATAACAGTATATGGAAAATGCAATATATTTCCTTATACTATATTCTAACAAATCACCAAATTCATTTAACCAAACTAAAATTAATTGTCTTATTTTCAAGATTGACACAAATCTCTTTGCAAGTAAACTCTTTTAATTTGATCTTGAAAATTAACATTATAATCTATTATTGTAGTTTTTAGTCCGGGATCCATAGGAAGTTGTGTAACATTAATTTACTCAATATTTGCTTTGTTAATTTGTTCATTTTCTTCATTATAAATTTCCTCCATGTTTGTTTTATTTGCTTTACTTAATACTTAGTTTTATTTGTATCATCAATGTAAAAAAATAAAATTATGAGTAAATTATAAAAATATTATGATGGTTACTATTGGGCCATTATATACTTACTTTCTCCAATACTTATTTTTTTTATTTTTAGTAATAAAATATAATATAATATTTTTTATTTTTAATAATAAATCATTGTAAAAAAAATTAAAAAACAATCTAGGCCCAATGGGGGCAACTGCCCCATTGGGCCTTAGGTGGCTTCGCCCCTGCGTATAGGAGAAGTTCTACAGGAGGATTTACAGGTAATGTTTTTGCGATTAATTGAGAATTTATCGCGATAAATTTGCGATATTCTCTTCTCTTATCTCTTATCTCTCTCTCCATTTTTCCTCTCCAACAACCGCACATCTCTCTCCCATTTCCCTTCAGTACTGTCTCTCACAGCTTCCTCTTTTCGTTGCCTCCACCATGCTGCCCATCTCTCGCCGCCACTACTGCCTCGTACTTGCCTAATCGACTGTCATCACCCGCCGACTTGTTTGGTCGCTGCCCACTACATCCTTGCTTGGCCGCCTTGCCTTTCATGACAGCAGTCGTCTTGGCGAGAGGCGAGGCGTCGATCGTCGGCCAGACGAGGAGAGGCGAAGCAGCAGTGGGCAGCAAGCAGTGAGTGACAAGGAAGAGGCAGGCAACGACGGGTGGTCAAGCGAGGATGTAGCGCGAGAGCGAGTACGAGGCAACAACGGGCGACAAATGGGGAGGGCAAGGTAACGACGAGAGGAAGCCTATGAAATGTAGTGCTGGAAGGGAATGAGAGGACAGGGAATGGGAGAAAGAGAAAGGAGGGGGGGAGAGGCAAAATTGTCATTGAGAGAAGAGAGAAAAGGGTAAAATGGTCTTTTTAAAGTTACTTGTAAACCCACGTGTGAAAATCCTATATGTACAAATAGCATTATTCTATTTAAATTACTCCTGTGTTGTTGAAGTCGAAGCAAGGGTGTTTTTGTAAATTTCTCCTCAACAATTAAATAGCCAGTATTAATATCGAAGTGAAAGCGATAGTGAACTGTTCGTGAAGGGAAAAAGCGTGTGTGGTGCATGAGAGAAATTATAATCACCTGCCGGAGCCATCGAAGTTGCAGCCTGTTCGGGGCCAAACGCGAGCGCCGGTTGTGCCGGAGGGGGCATTGATTTGCCAGGTCTGGCCCTGGTCGAGGCGGCGGCCACCTCCGGGCACCGCCGCCGCCCAGACGGTGTATGGGCAGTTGTTTAGGACGTCGATGATGGCGGCATAAGAGGCGCCGGCGAAGAGGAGGATGGAAAGGAAAATGGGAAGGGTGAGAGATGGATTCATTGTTTATGTGGAGTGGGTTTTGGTTATAGATGTTTATGTGATTGTGGGAGAAATGGTTTGGTATTTATAGCAGAGACGATGGTGATTCTTGGATGCTTTACCAAGACGCCGTTACTTTTCCCGGAAAATTGGGCTGATGATAGATTACCGTCTGTTTGGTTTGATATTAATATAAATTCAAAATGAATTAGGACCAATATCCCTAGAAATATACCTTAAGCTACACAATATATGTAAAATGATAAAAATATCTCTCTCACTTTATCACCTCGCCTCACCGTCTTAAATAAGAGGTATTTTTATCATTTTACATATATTATGTAGTCTAAGGTGTAGCTCAAGAAATATCACTATTATTTTTCAATGAATTATGGCACCTCAATATACAATTACATTGCCTTATTTAGGGGCGAATTTATGTGTGAGCTACCATTGATTATTAAAATTATTTTTTAATGTAAAAAAATAGTTAAAATTAACTTTTTAGTGTAAAAAATAGTTTTTAATAATAATTTAGTCAAAAAAATTATAACCCATCCCAATATTTATGATGTGCAACTTTACACCTTAAAAAAAATAAAAAATTAACCTTTCCTTATATAAATATTTCTGGATTCACTCCTGATCTTATCCAAATTGTTTGGCCGCAGGAAGGCAACCATGATCTCAAAAGATATCAAATTTTTTGGCCACAGAAATAAGGAAGGCAACCATGATCTCAAAAGATATCAATTTTTTTGTTGAAATCACCTAAATATCTAATTTAATCTACCATACGTGCTGCTTAGTAGGGACATATGACTTCGAGAAAATTATTGATGGATAATAAGACATTTAATACAAATTAAAAGTCTTAAAACCTAATATTAAAAATTAAAACTATAACAAAAACTATTTTTTTTCTTGATAATTAACTCTAAAATTTAAGGATAAAAAAGAGTTCATCTATATCCATTATTACATACATATATAATAATGTAATGTATATATAACATATAATAAAAATGGATGGTATGATTCCTTTCCATGGAAAAAACAAAAAGCATAGAACAATTGGGGTTGAATTTTCAGAGCCATCTCAGCCATCCAAAAGGAGCAGCTGGAGGGTGATGATCGGAATGATGTCAGCCATCCAAAAGCCATGCGCCGCCTCCTTTGACAAAGTGACAACTAGTAACAGTAGCCAAGCACTGGCAGATATTTAATTCGTTGCCATTTAATTGAAGAATAAAATTATATCAAAAGTTTTATAAGATCAGAAAATGCAACTTTCTTTGGTAACATAATATAGACATTTATCATTTGCTAATATTAAATCATTTAGATCAATTATGTAGATATTTTCTTGCTTATATCCAATAAGTAATGTAAGGGCCCACTCTTGAATATTTCTGCTAGCATAGGATATTAAAAAGGAGGTCATCACATAGATGATATAGAACAAACCATAATAAAACAAACAACTCAATTCATTACTAGCAGCGGAAACTAATTTAAGGTTTAGTTACACTTCCAATATCTCAAGAGTTCAGGCTCAACGGCCATACAAAATAGATAAGAGACTCTAATGTTAACTAACAAAATAAGAGTCATTTCATCTCAAGTCTCACCAAAATGCTAAACAGGATCTTTAAGTTAGGACGCGTCCCCGTACACCACTATCCTTAGGCCTTAGTCCCACTGAACTCACCCCCAATAATAGCTTTCCCTTTACCTAGAATGGCAAAGAAGATCAAGTGAGCCACAAAGCTCAGCAAGTTCTAGGACAATAAACAATGATCATGAACTAAGAATAAGATGACACCAAAAAGAGTACTCCAGAACTAGACTGACGTTTACAAGTATCACAATTTAAAACTTGATCAATTCCAAGTTAAATGTATCATGCCACCATGTACTATTATGCAAATGTGAATATAAATTAATATTAGTATCAAATCTCATAAGCTCGCAAGCCATCAATTCACACATGCCCAAGTGCATCATGTAAATAGAAACTCACAAATAAATATGGAGCCAACCTGTCGGGCTATGGCCATCTCGTCCTGTGCCAGGTGCTCTAGGGTACCCTTTTCTTCCGTGCAAAATAATAGGTGCGCAAAGATAAGTAATACGAAACATCATAACATGAACATACTGTGTACAAAATGTGTCATGCATTCATTTTCATGTAAACATCATGAAATTTGTCTCACAACTATTGCTATACTTTTATATATTTTCTGTTCATCTCACAATACTGGGTAGTTTCTCACTTACATCAATTATACACACGGAACACAATGATTTATCCAAGAATTTATTTAATAAATTTCCAAGAGACTTATGAATATTTTTACCATTTATTTAAATAAGCCCCAAGTAGTTATATATATAAATATATATATGATATATTATTTATTTTAATCACGGAATAACAATTACAAAGGAATATTTTCATCTTTATATGCATAAATATAATTAATTAGGTAAGGATGAGTTGCACTCAAGTAAGACAAGGCGTTTAAAGGCTTGAATATATATAATATATTCATATATATATATATATAAAAGTGGGTTTGTTGCAACACAGCATCAATGCCTTGAATATGTATATATTTATATATTTATAAGTGGATGTAAATAGGTTTGTTTTGGGCACCCAGTGGCTTAGACGTGTGTCTATATATATGTATATAAATGTAAATAGGTTGCTTGGAGCAGGGCATGGACGTGAATATATATATATATTATATATGAATGTAAATTGGTTGCTTGGGGCAGGGCATTGGCTTGAACGTATCTGTAAATATAAATGTAAATGGGTTCATTTGGGGCAGGCATCCAGCAACTTGGGTGTGTATGTATATATATATATATATATGCAAATGTGGGGTGGCCGAACAGAAACAGAGCATGTTGTATATGCATATATACATCTTGGGTGGTTCAAAAAGGGCAAAAGGAAGCTTCGGATGTAACAGTGAGGGGAAAGAGAACTCTATTTGGATGGTTTTATTGATATATATATAGAGAGAGAGAGAGAAAGAGAGAGAGCTTCCAGTGAGCAGCTACTCTGCTATGCATATAAGTATATATATATATGAAGATGTAAATGGGTCTGCTGGGAAAGAGGCATCTATGGCCGAACTGTGTATGCATATATATATATATATGTAAATGTAGATGGGTTGCTTGGGACAAGGCATCCAACGACTGATACAGCTACAACAATATATATATACAAATGGGTTTGCTCTTCTGGCTAACGCATTCAACAGAGGTGGTGCATATATATAAATATGTGTATATATACATCTCTATATAATTTAACTGCTACGGATACAATGAATGAAGGTTTGCATCCTTATCTACCAAGGAGCCATTCACTTGAAATAAATAGGGTGATCCGAGTCCCCACTATAACTCAACAATTTTGTATGTATATATATGATATTTACATCAAAGGGCTTATAGCATGCTAGCAAAATTGCAAAATGCTAAGAAGTTGAGTACGAAATGTAAAGAATGTAATAGAGGTTGAGTAAGAAACTTGCCTGATGAAGATGCAAGCAAGAAAAGCTCCACCAGCGCAAAAATGGAAGGCAGCAGTGAGTTGAATAGAAATAGGAGGGGAAGGTGAAGTATAAGAAGACGTGAGAAATGAGGAAAGAAATGACATAGTGAAGAAAAGGAAGGGGCAATATTCACTTAAAGTAGAAAATCTCTGCACATAGAAAGGCTGTGCGAATTGCACGCCAATTTCAAAATTTTACCAACATATCCCTCTTCTCATATAATAGACAAAAATATCTAGGGACTTTATTGACAAATGCTAACTTAATTTATTTTCTTCTTTTTCTTTATTTTATTTTATTTATTTATTTATTATTATTATTATTATTGTTATTTTATTTTATTTTTATTACACCACCAATTTCATTATTTTCAAGTTATTTATCACCATGGGCCAAGCCCAAACCCCATGAACTCTATATATATATATATATCAAGCCCACTAGACTTAATTTCCCATCCTGATCAAACTCGTGACCTCGTTAACTAATTAATTGCGGCCCACTACATTATTTCTAAATTCAAAAAAAAAAAAAAAAAAATTAGACCCACACACTTATCTTCCGATCACACGAACTATAAAATAAAATTGTTCGACCTAAAATTATTTCTACGCCCTCAAAGAAATTTTATTAAATATTAAAATAGTTAGACCCATATCTAAAATTCCCTTGAGATAAAATTAAATATTAAAAACACCTGGACCCAATTTAGGGTCATTACAGTTTCTCTCACTCTTCAAAGAATTTGGTCCCCAAATTCGTACTTGGTTATGCGAATAGCTGGGGAGAAAGACGTCTCATCTCATCCTCACGCTCCCAAGTAGCCTCGTCCGGAGAATGACGCTGCCACTGAACCCTCACAAAAGGAATCGACCGGGTTTCGCAATACTTTCTCTTTCCATTCCAAGATACTGATAGGCATTTCCTCGTACGCCACATCTTCCCTGACCTCTATAGTCTGATAGTCAATAATGTGCTGAGGATCCGGCACAAACTTCCTCAGCATGGACACATGGAAGACGTTATGAACGCCGGATAGCTGCGGTGGCAAAGCCAACTTATAGGCCAGAGTGCCAACCCGTTCCAAAATCTCAAACGGCCCAATATAGAGAGGATTAAGCTTCCCCGACACCCCAAATCGGCGTACGCCCTTCATGGGCATCACTCTTAGCCATACATGGTCCCCAGTCGAAAACTCCAAGTTTCTCCGTCTCTTGTCTGCATAACTCTTTTGTTGATCCTGGGCGACCTTCATTCTTGCTCTAATGATGCGAATCTTCTCTATTGTCTGTTCCACAATCTCCGGCCCCAACAAGGCTCTATCTCCAACCTCTTCCCAACAAATGGGCGATCTACATGGCCTGCCATAAAGTGCCTCATAAGGTGGCATACCAATACTGGAATGATGACTATTGTTGTAGGCGAATTCTACCAGTGGAAGATGATCATCCCAACTGCCATGAAAGTCTAGTACACATGCCCTCAACATGTCCTCCAATGTCCGGATGGTCCTCTCTGTCTGCTTATCTGTCTGTGGGTGAAACGCGGTACTAAACTTTAACCTCGTCCCCAATGCATCTTGTAACGCCCCCCAAAAGTGCGAGGTAAAATGGGGATCTCGATCAGACACAATACTAGATGGGACCCCATGCAATCTCACTATCTCCTCGATGTACATCTTAGCCAAATGGCTCAAAGGATAAGTCTTCTTAATCGGCAGAAAATGGGCTGATTTAGTCAAACGGTCTACTATCACCCATATAGCATCATACCCCTTTATCGTCCTCGGCAGCCCTGACACAAAGTCCATAGATATGTTGTCCCACTTCCACTCTGGAATGGGCAACGGCTGTAGAAGACCTGCTGATTTCTGATGTTCTGCTTTAACCTGTTGACACACCGCACACTGGGATACATACTTGGCCACATCTCTCTTCAGTCCATTCCACCAAAACTGTCGCCTTAACCCTTGATACATCTTCGCCGTGCCGGGGTGAATGGTATAACGAGATTTATGTGCCTCCGCCAGAATTTCCTTCCTAATCTCGGCATCATCAGGCACACAGACCCGGTCATTAAAAAGTAACATCCCGACACCTCTCTGACTGAAACCTATTGGGGAAAACTTTCTTACATCTTCCAGAATCTGGGCCAACTTTACATCACAAGACTGTTGTACCCTAATTTGGTCCATCAAATTCGGTTGTACCCTCAGGTACGAACAATACACTATAGGTCTCTCCTCGGGTCCGAAAATAGACATCTCCCCCGTCTTCCTCAAAAGCATCCACTCCTGGACCATCATTGCTACCATGCAAGCTCCTCGGCGACTCAAAGCATTCGCCACCACATTGGCCTTCCCTGGATGGTATAAAATTTCACAATCATAGTCTTTCAGTAGCTCCATCCATCTGCGCTGTCTCATGTTTAACTCCTTTTGTGAGAAAAGGTACTTTTGACTTTTATGGTCAATATAAATCTCTACCTTCTCCCCATAGAGGTGATGCCTCCAAATCTTGAGTGTAAATACCACGGCTGCCAATTCCAAATCGTGTGTGGGGTAATTCATCTCATGCTTCTTCAACTATCTTGAGGCATATGCATTTACTCGTCCATCCTGCATCAACACACACCCAAGGCCAGAGTGCGATGCATCACTGAAGATGGTAAACTTCTCCCCACTCTTAGGAATAGCCAATACTGGCGTTGTCGTTAATCTCTTCTTTAATTCCTCAAAGCAACGATCACATGCCTCGTTCCACTCGTACTTGACTCCCTTCCGAGTCAACTTCGTCATAGGCAGGGATAGTCGGGAGAAACCCTCAATAAATCTCCTGTAATAACCGGCCAGTCCCAAGAAACTTCTTATACCCGTCATTGAGGTTGGTCTTGGCCAATCCATCACTGCCTTCACCTTCTCAGGATCTACTGAAATGCCCTCATCAGATACTACATGCCCTAAGAATCCCACCTGTCGTTGCCAAAAGTCACACTTACTAAACTTAGCATATAATTGCTTTTCCTTAAGTCTCTGCAAGGCTAACCTGAGGTGGTTCTCATGCTCTTCCAAGCTCGGCGAGTAAATGAGAATGTCATCGATGAACACAATGACAAAACGATCTAAGTACTCCCTGAAAACCCTGTTCATCAAGTCCATAAAGACGGCCGGAGCATTCGTCAGCCCAAATAGCATGACCACAAATTCGTAATGGCCGTACCTAGTACGAAATGCAGTCTTCTAAATGTCTTCTTCTTTGACCCTTACTTGGTGATACCCCGACTTCAAATCAATCTTAGAAAAGATTGAGGCTCCACGTAGCTGGTCCAACAAATCATCAACTCGGGGAAGAGGGTACTTATTCTTCAATGTCACCTGGTTCAACTGGCGATAGTCTACGCATAACCTCATGGATCCATCCTTCTTCCTAACAAACAAGACCGGGGCGCCCTAAGGTGAAGCGCTCGGGCGGACGAATCCCTTCTCAATCAACTCCTCAAGTTGTACTTTCAATTCTTTCAGTTCATTTGGGGCCATTCTGTAAGGTGCCTTGGAAACTGGCTGGGTTCCTAGCACCAACTCTATGGAAAACTCTACCTGGGAATACATCAGGGAATACATCAGGGAATTCTCGGACTACAGGAATGTCTGACAATTCTGTATCGTTCTCCTTACCCGTGGTCACAAAAGCCAAATACGCTTCACATCCATGTCGCATCAATTTTTCAGCCTTCATCACCGATATCATAGGAGTGACACTCATTGGTTTAATGCCTCGATATGCTATGACTGGTTGCTGAAGTAACTCAAAGTGGATAACCTTACATCTATAATCCATCTTGGCATAATGTCGAGATAACCAGTCCATGCCCAAAATAAGATCAAAATCATGTATGTCTAAGATTATCAAATCCCCGGGTAACTCCTTATCATGTACCATAATCTTACAATCTCTATAGATTTCACTCCCCACTAACTCGACTCCTCTTGGTGTAGACACGATCAAGTAATAAGGCAGCAATGTACTAGAGAATGGAATGTGGCACATAATCCTAGGTGCAACAAATGAATGTGTAGACCCCGTGTCAAACAAAACACGCATATCAATGTCATATAGGGAGAGAATACCTTGCACAGTGTCCTTTCCCTTCTCCGCCTCTGCTGATGTCAAAGCGAATGCTCGTCCCTGGGTGTGGGGTCGACCAATGTCTGTGGTGCCTTGTCCTAGTGGCGGTGCTAATGGTGGTGCTGTCCCTTGAAGTCTCGGCACTGATTGCCTTTGTCCCATCTTGTTTCCTTGGTTCCCATACCTCTGTCCTCCTTGTTGTGGTTGTTGTCTGCAAACGTTAGACGTATGCCCCTTTCTTCCACACCGATAGCAAGTCACCTCCTTGTTGCCCATTATACCTTTCCCTTGTGGACAATCGTTCTTCATGTGCCCCAACTGCCCACAACCGTAGCACGCCTTACATACACCTCGATGTCGCTTCCCACAAGTGGTGCAGGGAGGAATGTCAACTACATTACCAGAAAACCCCGGTGCTCCCTTCCTTTTTCTGTCATTGCCTTGCCCCCGAGCTGAACCTGATCCCCTAGCGGCTGCCTGAACTGCCCTTAGCTCACTCCTCTCCTTCTCTATGATATGTGCCCTCTACACCAATGTAGCATAATCCGTGATCTGTGCACCAGCTAGGTGAAATCTGATGTCCACTCGCAGACCTCTTTGGAACTTGGATGCTTTCTTTTCCTCGGTACATACTAACTCAGGAGCGAATCGTGCCAAAGAGATGAACTCCTCTTCATACTACGCCACCGTCCTATTGCCTTGTGTCAGCTTAATAAACTCATATGTCTTCTGATCTCGGACCCAAGCTGGAAAGTAGTTGGCATTGAAAAGCTCTTTGAACTCCGCCCATGACGGCTCTCTGCCCACAAACCTCTGTCGAACTGTCTCCCACCACCTTTCAGCTCCTCCTCGAAACAGATATGTAGCCAACTGTACCTTTTGGGCGTCATTGCACCCTATTGTCCGGAGGTGCTTCTCCATTGCCATCATCCACTCCTCTGATGCCAACGCTTCAGTCCCTCCATGGAACTCTGAAGGTCTCAGTGCCATGAAATTCCTTACCAACTGGCGCCTAGTATTGCCATCCACTCCATGGGGCTCCACCTCCTGTGGTGCTGGGTTTGGAGTCTGACCACTAACGTTCTCATTCAGGCCTGGTTCATTCCTCGCTCCAAGTGGTACTTGCTCTTACCTTTCCTGATGCGCCATAAAATTCTCAAAGTGCCTCAACATAGCAGTCATGGTGCCCCTCAGCTCACCAACCTCCTGGCGCAAGTCTGCCACTGACTCCGCTGGAGTGGCCGGTGCAGGTGGAGGTGTAGGGGTAGGAACAGGTGTAGGCTCAGGAATGGGTCTAGGAACTGGAGTAGGGATGGCCTGGTTGCCTCGGGCACGGGTTGGCGGTCTTCCTCGTCGTCCACTCATTTCCTGCATGCCAAACGACCTTTTAGTATTCTATCTTAACTTAGGCTTACTAGACCATTAGACACAATTCTAACTCTACCCAAACTTAGGTGTATAGAGACTTCTCTACTTTCTAACTTATGCTCTGATACCAAAATTATAAGGGCCCACTCTCGAATATCCCATGCTAGCAGGAATATTCGAGAGTGGGCCCTTACAAGTAAAGTAGACATACCATCCTTGACTATGTATTTAGATGATTCAAATAAAATATTATAACTCTTATCATATAATTAACTAGTACTAAACAAATTGTGTTTCAATCCATCAACAAAAAAAAAAAAACACATATTTTGTTGAGAAATGTTAGGCCCCGTTCTAATACAGAATATGAATACAGATAAGTGTTATTAACAAAATTGAGAAATGTTTTCCTGAAATTAATTTTAGAATTTTTATAAAATTATTTTAGAAATATTTGTTAAAAAATATTGATAAAAATAGGTGTTATGTATTTATTACATATTTTTGGAAGGAAATAAAATTATGAAAAATAGAGAAAATTAAGAAAATTATGAAAAAAATTAGGAAAATCATAAATATTGATTTCCTTGGATAATTACTGGCCAGAGAAGGATCGTTGTAAGGGTTAAGATTTTGCACACTATTCGAGGTTGACACATTTTTCGAAGAACACATTGATTTATTGTCTAAGGTGAGTGAGCAGTCTCTTCAAAACCTAGTATGTTTTATGTGAGTGATTTGGTCTGAAGTTCGTTTTATGATTTCACATGTGGGTGGGTGGTTTCATGTGGTTATGCTGTCTATTTGTTTATAAGCATATTATGCATATTGAGTTATTTTACGTGACGCATTAACTGGGTAAGTTTTGTGAAAATGCATGGCGAGTGATTTTCACAGCGTTGATATATTTGAATCACGTCATAGTCCAATGGGACAGGATGGGGTTTTCTTGAGAATGGGGCAAGGTTAATCTCTGTTGTTCGGGTGACGATGATGTGCACCCTGGGATTAAGTATGTAGCGGTAAGATCAATCTGAATCGTATGATATGGAATGGATTTTTCATGGAAGATTGAGAATGCTAGGGAGATTTCCCAATATTGACGTGTAACGGCTTGACTCCTGAAGCCCCCATGTACCAAGATGATCCATGAAAGAGTCATTACTTAAATGATACCGAACAACAACACAACTACAACTCTTATTAAAATCATAATCTCTTTAACATATAACAACTCATAATCATTTTTATATAACCATTCGCCACTTGGACCCACTTAGGCTTACATAACATACACTTGACTAGAAATATAAAGGCATTCCTTAGACCTAAACACACGACACCTAGGATCTAGTTTCAAGAGAACTCTTCACCTGCTATCATGACTCGACGATTGGGACCCAACTCTGTCATAGGCATCTGTGATCTGAAGATACTCTTACCTGGAATGATGGAAAGCAAACGTGAGTCGCAAGACTCAACAAGCTCTAGAAAGAAAGGCTGAAGGGTACATACAAGACTCTTCCCATAACACCCCATGCAATTTATGCCAATGCAACATCATGTCATGCCATGCCCAATACCTGCCTTACTTCTAGATGCATAAACATATAATAAACTTCACATAAAAGGTCCTTGGAGCCCACATAAAACATACATTGGCGCCCAAGTCCCACATACAAACCTGTTGGCAGCCTTTTATAGGCTACTATATCATCACTATTCCAAACATGCTCTCCCCTGTCATCATATCGTCTTATCCTGCTATTACCGTGGGACTCTAACCCCCGGTCTTGATGTTACCGTGGGACTCTAACCCCCAGTCTTGTTGTTACCGTGGGACTCTAACCCTCGGTCTTGCTGTTGCTGTGAGTCTCACCCTAAGGTCTTACCGTGGACCATGCAGCCATGCGTCTCACCCCAAAGTCTTACCATGGCCACGTCCACCACCCATACTTAACACTTAAAACCGCACATTCTCACCATACAGTGCAACAAATAAGAAATGCAACGGCTTTTGTAGCATAAACGTGATAACAAGGCCCCCATAAACCAAGCATCAGGCCATGTTACACCCACATAGGAATTCACACATGTGATATGCTCTAAATGCACCGGCTCACCTAAAGAACCCAGGTTAGCTCTTAGACCAATTGGGTCACGCAGATGCTCACACTTCCATCACACACAAAGCATATCTCCAAGTGAATGCAACACAAGCCCTATGCAGCACACACATCATAATATGCACAAGCCAAGGCGGGAATCTAGCAATACTAGCTATTCTGGCCTGTCTAGCGCTTATCATAACAGTCGATGACTGGCGCCCATACATCTAGCCATCAATTGCCATGACCTACGGTCGACAGTCAGTGGCTTTGTACCTCATACTCTTAGGACACACATAGACAACATTAAACTCAGTCACTTAAGCTCATCATTTCGCACACTTTAACCATAACAACATAGCCACCATTATGTCATTTACATTCTCATCTCTTCTCATACACAGAAAACCATCTCCACATTCATAATAATTTATTAACATAACCCTATAACCTTGACCATAGCCACTTTTTAAGATCCTAGCCCCAACGGGTTCGACATCATTTTCAAGAAAAGCGGAGCGATACGAAGCTCCGTGACGGTCGAAATGAAAGACACCAAAACATCATTGCTTAGCTCATTCCATTAACAGTAAACTCATTAATAAAATATAAGTCATAAGGTAGTTACCACGCGGATTATTATTATTAATGCGTGGAACCGAGTCACGGTGAGGAAGGGAATAAAATACGAGAAACTACGGAGCCTTTCACGAGAAATAAAGAACACGAGAAGAGGGTTAGGAGCTTACCTGAAACCGGTTGATTCCTGCCTCTTTTGTGCTCCTGTTGCGAAGTAAAATGTTTTGCTGCGTTTAATAGAACCAAGGCTTAAATTAATTAAATCTGACTGCATAAAATTTATAATTTAATCATATAATGCTTCTACTAATTTTTACCCATGTACCTGATCACTTTCCATTACGAAATAATCCCAAAATCCCTTTATTTTTCATTTATTTTCTTTCTTCTTTTTCTTTTATTTTCTTTTCTTTCTTTCCTTATCTTCTTCATCATCATCTTCTTCTTCTTCTTCTTCTTCTTCTTCTTCTTCCCCGCGTCCACTGCTCCTTCTTCTTCTCCATGGCGCACCCACCAGCTGCCACTTGTCGCGGCCGAGCCTTCGCCAACCACCACCTCGGCCAACGTCGCAGCTCCGCCTTACTCCAGCATTGGCCATGGCCGCAGCACCTACACCAGCTCGTGGTCGCCGTTGCCGCTGCTACCGGTCGCCCTCGCTCACCCTTAGCCGGCCATCGTTGCCGACCATTGTAGATTCCATTGACGCCCCTAGCTCCAGCATCGCGGCCATGGCCGCGGCTTCTTCAAGCCGCTGCTGCCCACTTCAAGCGTCGACCATGGCAGCTACTGCCATGGCCAATCTTCATTCTCTCTCTCAAAGCTCTCTCTCTCTCTCCCTCACATGCTCTCTCATTCTCAGCCAGCTTGCTGCCATGGCTGATTCAACCATCTCCTTCTTTCCCTCTATTTTAATTTGATAGAAAGTGCTACTATAGAATGCTTGGAGGCCACGCACGGTCATACATACATATATATATGTATATATCAATTGATTTAATTTAATTCAATTTGATTTAATTTATCATTATTATTATTATTATTATTATTATTATTATTATTATTATTATTATTATTATTATTATTATTATTATTATTATTATTATTATTGTTATGGTTGTTATTATCTTATTTATTTTAATTTTAACATATAATACATACTACACATCATGAGTTACAATAATATAAAAATTAAAACCTCAAAATGCTACTCTTAATCATTTTCCTTAAAAACCTCAATATAATCACTTCAAAAGCATAATTTAATAATTATTAATTACTCCCGAATAAAATAATTAATTACCCTTAATTTCCTATTTCCTTAAACACTATAAATTATTATTATTATTATTATTATTATTATTATTATTATTATTATTATTATTATTGTTGTGACATGGATACAACAATAAATTTGTAAAATGGAAACGTTGTCTTTAAGCCGCTTGAGCCTGCAAAAATAAGAAAAAAGTCAGAGGGTGCGGTGAGGTCTCCGCGCAAACACTCCGACGCTTCAGTTAGATATTGAATATAATGAAAGAAACGGTATTGAAATAGTATCAAAGACCTTCCCCTTTGAGGAATGCATAACTGCCTATTTATAGAGAAATATAGAATGATTTAAAATGTAACAAAATTGTAGATAATGCTTATCATGATAGATGATATTTATCTTATCCTTTTTAGGGATAGAATTTCTTAGGGATAATGCTTATCCAAATATTTTATAACCATTTTAGAATTTAGAATTCGTTATGGATAATTATCTATCCTCTTCTTGGAATATTCAAAAGGATTTTTAAATGTCGGACTTATCGTGTTTGCGCGTTTTGTGTGGGACCCCCCCGCATATGGAAAATTTATACCTTTTAGCCCAAAAAGACATTTTGGGCTTTTAGGCTTACTTGACCCTTTAATGGGCTTTTACCTATGACACAACAATTGCTCCCCACTTTTTCCTTTGGCTGCAAGGCAAAGGGAAGAGTACACTGACTATGCCTCACCGCTGTCGGGTTATTCGCAGGACAACGATTTTATTTTCTTCTCATTGCCGGGCTATGCGCAGGACAATGGGCCTTGCTCTTACTTTATCATCAGGTTATATATAAGCAGGGTAACAGATTTGTTTTTTCTTTGTTGCCGGGCTATGCGCGAGGCAATGGGCTTTGTTTTCTCTTCGTTACTGGGCCATGTGCAGGACAATTGACTTGTTTTTCCCTCGTTGCCGGGTTATGTGCAGGGCAACCAGTTTTTTGTTTTTTGCCATAGTATTGAAGCTCCCCAGTTTCGTGCATATATGTTTGCTGGAATATTTGTGGGCGACATCTGTAATTCGAAATAATATCAATATTTTGTTTTTGCGGTTCGGTATACCACCTACATCCGCAATTCGAGAGTATTTTGTTTTCACAGTTCGACGTAACGCCTACGTCCGCATTGAGAGAGAATATTTATATTTTGTTTTCGCGGTTCGACGTACTACTTACATCTTTAATTAAAGAATAATAATATTTTATTTTCACGGTTCAACATAACGTCTACATCTGCAGTTAAAGAATAACAATATTTTATTTTCACGGTTTGGCATAACGCTTACATCCGCAATAACAATATTTTTATTTTCGCGGTTCGACATAACGTCTACATCCGCAATTAAAGAATAATAATATTTTATTTTTGCGATTCGACATGACGCCTACGTCCGCAATTAAACAATATTTTGTTCTCGCAGTTCAGCATAACGGCTATATCCCCATGTGTTCGGGGCGAGTCTTTCGTCCACTCACGTTTATTGACCCCCAAACATTTTTACAGAATTCATTAAAATTTAAATCAATTGTATGAGCATAAAGAAATTAATTAAACCAAAAAGAGAAAGAAAAAACTCCATGCTAGATCTAGAATAGATTTGGGTACTGAATATCTTTCTGCTGCTTCCCGCCCTCTGGCCTGCATTGCCTTCTGCCTGGCTGCTGAGGCGTGATTTGCCTTGCTTCTTCCTCCCTTGCTTTTTGGATTTACACCATTTTTTCCAAGGAAAAGCTTCATCCAGAAGCTCTCATAATAATAATATAATATGCATAAGATATGCTAAATAATAAATTTGTTTTTCTCCCCAACTTCCACAAGAAGCTTTATGATATAATATATATATATATATATCATTTATCATTTATACAATGCTTACTGTTTCTGCTTCCACGAGAAGTCAAATATATACAAATTGATGATTGCACACATAAATTAGTGGCTGATACATATAATGTCTCTTGACATTTTTTTTTGAATTTTCTTTTTCTACCATGCCTCCACACAAAGCTTCTTCATATATATATATAGAGAGAGATTTCTCTCTTTTTTTTTTCAATTATTTTTATTTTTTAATAAAATAATAATTGAAAAACGAAACAGTGGGAGATGTAAAAATATTAACTGAAGGAACATACCATTGATGCAATTATCACATATGTGTAATGCCTTCTTCCCCAGTTGATTTGATTTGGCTTCATGCGACTTGAGATTGTGTGAGAGTCATTGTAATATTAATAGGCTTTTTGGACGTTTCCCACAGACGGCACCAATTGTTGTGACATGGATACAACAATAAATTTGTAGAATGGAAACGTCGTCTTCAAGCTGGCTGAGCTTGCAAAAATAAGAAAAGAGTCAAAGGGCGCAGTGAGGTCCCCGCACAAAGACTCCGACGCTTCAGTTAGATATTGAATATAATGAAAGAAACGGTATTGAAATAGTATCAAAGACCTTCCCCCTTGAAGAATGCACAACTGCCTATTTATAGAGAAATATAAAATGATTTAAAATGTAACAGAATTGCAGATAATACTTATCTTGATAGATGATATTTATCTTATCCTTTTTAGGGATAGAATTTCTTAGAGATAATGCTTATTCAAATATTTCATAACCATTTTAGAATTTAGAATTCGCTATGGATAATTATCTATCCTCTTCTTGAAATATTCAAAAGGATTTTTAAATATCGGACTTATCGTGTTTGCGTGCTTTATGTGGGACCCCCCGCATATGAGAAATTTATGCCTTTTAGCCCCAAAAGACATTTTGGGCTTTGGGGCTTACTTGACCCTTTAATGGGCTTTTACCTATGACAACAATTATTTTTTATTTATTTATTTTTTCCCTTAAATCTCCAAATACCCCATAATCATTTATCTCCAAAATTTGGGATATTACATGACGTGTCACGTTGTTTTGTATATGTCATGCTCATGATCATACATGCATTCTATAAATTGTTTCTGTACCATCACTTAGATAATTCAGCATCTAATTTGGGCTCTACTCCTGGAACATTCATACGTTCCAAATAAGAGTCACAACAGGGATGAGGACGTGGTTGGATAGAGTTGGATGGAGTATGAGCATTATAGTTGTTATTTATGTTTTCGAAGTTATGTAATCTTTATTTTGTTCGGAAGACGGTTTGTATGAACGGTTGTAGTAACCTACGATATTAAGTTATGTTATTTTTGCTATGTAAAGATATGCCTTGTTTAGTTTAGATTTATTGATCTTAATAATTAAAAAGGCAAGACTGGAGTTCTTGGATTTTGTGAGCATGTGAATATTGTTCTTTTGTAACACCGCGCGTGTATGGATCTTATGTAAGGTAAAAAATTCTGGTAACTCCCTATAGTGACACGCCCAATGAGGCAGGGGTGTTACATTGCCATATAAGATATGCACAATTTTATCTTCATATCCTCATGTTCAATTACAATCAAACATTTCCTATGCAATTAATTGTGTATGCCATTACACAATTAAATACCTTAATACCTGCAAGCTCTTAAAACATAGCTTGATACACATGGTCTCTATGAATGCACAATATATAGTAATTACTACAAAGCTTAACATACTTCATATATGCCATAATCCCACCATCAAAATCAATTTCAAATGCAACTTATATAATCACAATCATAAGGCATATTATGGTTAATATCCTTAGTGTTTTATGGGTGTATTTTCTTTGTTGGTCCCTTATGATATGGCCACTCAAGAGGGGGGTAAATTGGTAATTAAAATTTTTCTCAATTTTAATAAATATTCTCGATTAATGATTTTATTAAAAAATATATATTTGATAAATATAATAAATTATATTTGAGATTAATAATAAATGTAAACCATAAGATATAACAAAAATAAATACAATGAGGCACAAGGCAATTTATAGTGGTTTGGTTTCTTCACATACACCTAGTCCACTCTTCCAAGGTCTAACCACCATTGGGGTTCCACTAAATCAAAATCACCAAGGTTTCCACGCTAACTCACTTTAGAAACTAAATACACACCTAGATAACAATGGGTTCTAGACAACTACTACACCAAGATTTTCTCCCTAGCTTATCTTGAAAACTAGATTCACCTAGATTTTAATGGATCTAGAAAACCTATACGATCCTCAATAATAATTTAAATGTTTACAAATAATTTGTCCACACTTTGACACAAATAAATAATTAAAAACAAATTATATAAAGCAATAATATTTAAATAAATAAATAAATTTGTAATCTCAAATGGAGAAGTTCGGATTTGTCATAGAAGACTTGAATAACTTTTTTCCTCTTGCCTTGTGGCTCTTCGGTGGATGAACAATGAATCTTTGCGAGCCTTGGAATGCTTGAAAATTAGATTGAGAGCTTTTGGGAGCTTTGGATGAACAACATGTGCAATGGATACTCAAAAAATGAGTTTGGAGGGTATTTATAAGCATTTTATCTACTAAAGAA
Organism: Diospyros lotus; assembly: GCF_014633365.1. NCBI lineage: Eukaryota > Viridiplantae > Streptophyta > Magnoliopsida > Ericales > Ebenaceae > Diospyros > Diospyros lotus. The sequence continues at coordinate 16,411,979 of NC_068349.1, read as the reverse complement.
AGGTTAATATGAAGCTTGAAATTCAAAAAATGTTTAGATTTTCTCAAACAATAAGAAAACATGTCTCACATTTAATTTAAAATAAATTTACTTTTTGCATGAGAAATCAAGATTTGAAAATTCAAATATAAACTTTTGAGACATAAATGATTAAAATAAGAAAACATGTCTAAAAAAAATCTCATTTAATTCAAAATAAATTTACTTTTTGCATGAGTAAGAGAAAACATGTCTAAAATCAATTCTTTTTAATTCAAAATAAATATACTTTTTGCATAAGTAATAAAAGTATTTATCAATAAATAAAAATTCAAACATAAACATTTGAGACATAAATGATCAAAAGAAGGAAACATGTTTAAAGACAATCCACCTTTAATTCAAAATAAATTTACTCTTTTTTTATATAAGAAATAAATACATTTATATCATAAAAATATTTTTGTTAATCATCAAAATTTAATTAATATGACCAAGTTGGCTCCACATTCTCCCCTTTTTTATGATAACAAAAAAATGATTTATGAGGTGATTAATGTGATAAAAAAAAAATTGAACTCCCCCTTAATTTTATACTATAAGCTCCCATTTTCAAAAATACTAATAGTATAAAAATATTTTAGATATAACTTAATAGATAAAATAATTTTTAAGAGTTTTAAAGACCAAACTTGATTGCCAAATCTAATTATCTTGATTGCACTTGCTTGATGTCCTATCTCTCAGATATACTATTTCCTCACATACATGAAAAAATATTATAATACATTTTTCTTCCCCCATACAAAAATAATATATAATTCACACTCTCATACATACAATCTCTCATCTCATAACATCTTAGTCTTCTCCCCATTTTTGTCATAATCAAAAAGACATTATTAACGAAGAAAATAAAGATATATAAACAATATAGCTCATGAGAGAAATATATCGAGCATAATCCACAATATCGAGCATAATTCAAGATTACATAACATCAAAGAAAGTAATCATAGTATGGTCAAGGGATATAGTAGCATTACAAAATTTACAAAGCAGTAATCTAAGTCATCTATGTTGATAGTTTTGGATTTCCCTAATGCTTAATGCTGATGATGGTTGCCGAGCACAACAGATTCGAATTCATCCATATCACCTGGGAATGGTGATTAATGGCTAATTTTGTAAAATTTTGTTATAATTATAACCCCTATTTTGATTTTAAATTGGTTTAATTGAATAGTTATGTGTAATATATATATATAATATATAATATATTATAATAAACATGTAAATATAATATATATATTATAACATAATACATATACTCAATGGAAGTGCATGTGTGGAGCATCTATATAATATATAAGTATATAATATACCATATAATATATCATATAAATATATACATAATATATAATTTAATAACACTCAATTGCTTGTTTGTAGGCATGAAGAAGATAGGCTTGGAGACTCAAATTGGATTGAAGAATGAAGAATTAAAACTCATGAAAAATTAAATCCCATGAAGAATTAAGGCCCAACTTGAGCAAGCCCATGGAAGACATCATTTGGAGAAGGCCCAACCATTATTTTTAATGCTAATGAATATCAAAAACCCAATTGTAGAAATCTATTTTTATTATTTTTTTTAATATTTGTTTTATAAGTGCTTTATTAGGTGTATTTTTTAGCTAAAATCCATTTAACTTTAGGTGTGTATTTTAGCTAAAATCCATTTAACTTTAGATGTGTATTATAACTAAAATCCATTTAATTTTAAGTGTGTGAGTGCCCATTAGATATAATTATATCTAGTTGAATAATTGAAATTATGTGATTTGTATTGCATCTTGTGGACTATAAATAGCTCACTTGATTGCATTTGTAAGGGGGATTATTATTCTTGAATAAAAGCTTAGTTGTTTTCTTAGAATTCTCTCTTTGAGAATTGCTTTTATTTTTTCTTCTTTTCTCTATTGTTTTCTCTTGTGATCTTACTTTCTTTCTTTCTTCTCTTGAATTCTTATGTCCTTTATTATTACTTTATTATCCACCACCTAAATGGCCGATTAATTTCTGCCTTTAAATTTCTACAATTTTAATTCCTATCATTTAAATTATCCACCGCCTAAATGGTCGGTTAATTTCTACTATTTTAATTCCTGTCATTTAAATTCTGTTATTTAAATTACGCCATTTAAATTTCTGTCAATTAACTTTTAAATGGAGATGAGTAGCTAAATCTAATATTGGGTTAAGGCAAGGATAATGTCCAACGCCAATGATTCCCAAAAAAAGTTGCACTTTAAATGAATAACATTAATTTAAATTTCAGTATGAGTGTGTCTTGATTATTGTGAAATCACTAGGTTTGGATTGGAGTGTAAGTCTAACTTAGAGCTTTCATATCACGCATGAGAGTTACTAGAACTAGAAACGCTATCATACCCAAACCCGGATGATTAATTTAGTTATTTTGTGTATTAATTGCAATTGGATTTATGGTAGTTGCTTAAATTAGAATCCCGCATATCATGTATGGGGATTGCTTAAACTAGAACTATCATCTCTAATTGCATTTAATAACAAACTCTCATATCTGAAATTAAATTAATGTTGTTAACCTTGTCTGTTAAAATTTGGGAATCAACGGGTTGGTGTTGAAATTGTCTTAACTCAAGTACTATCCAATTTCATATTTTCCCATTCAGTATTTATTTCAACTCTTGCTTTGCTTTATTTCCTAGTATTTGTTATCTAAAAATTCCATAAAAGAAAAAAAATTGTTGCCAATTTGTCCAAATGCGTGTGCTTGGGTGTGACATTCTTTTTCTTTTGCCATAAATAAATCCTTCAGTGGACGATCTGGACTCATCCAGAAAGTATAAATTTAAATTTGGACTACAACTGCACTTGTACACTGATGAGTATAAACCTCTCACCAAAATAAAGGAAAAAATATAAAATTTTTATTGTGTTTTGTTTTGTATTTTAATTGTAGGGTGAGAGTGCAGCCAAATTTTGGCGTCGTTGTCGGGGAGATTGAGGCAAAAACAAAAAGAAAAAAAATTATAAATTAAAAATAAATAAATAAATAAATATATTTAGATAACTATTAGTTACTAAATAGTGCAAGAGACTATGGTCAAGTATGATTATTAAAACATTTGTGGATTCATTAGCATCATTATCTGTCGTTGAATTGTCATTTTCATATTATTTATGTCTCAGTATTTTAGCATTTCTGTGTCTTCTAATGCATTTGGCCATCCCAAGCCCAGTGAGTGGAGGTTTTTTTCTAACCAAAGTCAGAGGGAGAATTCTTATCTGTCGGGTTACGACCCGGATCTTTACACTGATTACCCTAGTTCCTATGACCATTGGAATTATCCTTGGAACGATGACTCTTTGTTCCAATCTCATGAGCCTTTCTCTCCAGTATCTCACCAATTCGAGTTAGAATAAGGGGTTACATCTGATACTTATCAACCTCAGGATGAAAATTTTTTAGAGGACATCTTTCAGGAGTTTATGCAAGGTCAAATGAGTTTTAATGCACAAGTGGTCGAATTTCAAGAACAAACTACTAGGGCCATAGGTGACATTTTAGAACAGTTGATTGAGCTTACACAAACCTCAAGCGTGAGTGAGCTTGATGAGTTTCCAAACCAACCCAATCAAAATTCCGAAGGGGGGAAATCGTCATTCAATGCGCCTATAGGTTAAGAGTTGGTCCAATTTACATCCATCCCTAAGAATGATGAGCCAATTGAGAGACTTGATGAACCTAGGATGGTACAAGCAATCAAGAAGCAAAATTGGACCAAAATGATGTGAGAAAAGAAGAAGCCTAGGAGGAATAAGAGGATAAAATCCGAGAGACAAAATGTGAAGATGTCATAGGTTTATCCACATTTAAACCTAAATTTCTATCTTTTAGGCTACTCTATATTATTGGGGATCAAATTAAACCAGATATGTGTGAGGGGTTTGTGTGAATTAATATGCCATACTCTGATGTAATAAAACCAACACCTCCGGATAATATATTTTCAAAATATGTATGTGCATTCATGAGAAAAATCAATTTACATAATTTTGAAAATAACTTTAAAAGTGGTGTAATGAATGGGAGTTATTATACGATTAGGTGGGAAATCACTCATTTGATCCTTAACTGAAAGAAAAGAAAAAAAAAAACTCTAAAAAAATAAAATCAAAATATATAATAAAATAATTTTTTTTTTAAATAAATATATATATACAAAAAAAAAGATAGAGGAAAAAAGGGAGACAGAATTGACGTTGGTGGTAGCCATTTTTCTTGGGCAGTACAATCACACTGCCCTATAAAGAAAGAGGCACACTGCCAAATGTTAAAAAAGGAGGCGTCAAGCGTTGAAAAAAAAAAAGGCACACTTGACACTAAACGACGCCAAGTCTGACGGTGCAATTATGGCATGTCTCAAACCAAGTGTCGAATAGTGATGCACATTGCTCTATAAGAGACTACATATTTGTATGAGGCAAGCCACACTTCTTGAGCTCAGTCTTCTCTCCTTTGTGTTATTCTCCAATCAGATACTCTCATCCCTTTTGTAAAGTTTATAGTTCTTTACTTTCTTCTTATTATAGTTGTCTTAAAAAAAAAAATGGATCTTTAACTCTCAAAAATTCGCAAGTACTATCCATCTTCCCAATGAATGATTTGAAAAAAATTAATGCCGCTAGGTGTGATAGACTTAAGCTGTTGATGCTTAATAACATCCCTGAAGATATTCGTTGGCTGATCGAAGAAAAAGTTCGATTAGCTGGCGAAACTTCACATAGTTTTAAGCACTTTTCAGGCTTAGGGAAGAGTAGTTTTGCGAAGAAACGAAGAGTGAAAAGAGTGAATGGTTGTCACAAGTGTGCTCGTTGGACCTGTAACACACGATGCAAATCTGTGGGGTTCACGTCCGTAAATCAAGAAGATAAAATTTGTTTCATAAAGGATGGACTGAGTAAAGAGTCTTTGGATGATATCCGATTGACTCTTGAGACGTATCCATATAGAATAGTGCAAAGAGAACTTCTTGCTTTATGGACTCAGTTCATAAGTGACCGCCAACGCTATAGTCTTGAGAATCTAACTAATAACGATCCTATTTTCCAATCCATAAGAAAATTGGATGGGAAGCCTATCCCCACTTCATAGAAAGTGTTTAAGCTGTTTCTGAACGTAAAACCAGAGGAAGATGTGAACCTACAATCACAACTACTTGTACATACGCATGATTTTTGTTTATATTTATTTCTTGTTGAATTTCTATATAACTACTTTTGATCACCAAACCTCTTTCCAGTTCATACAAAAGAAACAAACATGGAAGGCCAGTTAGTTCATCGAATCAATACCATATGTGTATTTTGTGGCTCTCAACTTGGGAGTGATATTTGTTACCCACTTGCAGCAAGCGAACTTGGCCAAAAATTAGGAGAGAAAAAAATTAATTTGGTATATGGAGGTGGAAGTCATGGATTGAATGATTATGTTTCACAAGCTGCACATCTTGGAAAATCATCTGTGGTAGGTGTAATATCAATCCCTTTGGCTGAACCACATATTTCTGGGATTACACGCGGTCAACTTATAGAAACGACTTCCATGTCTGAGCGCATGGCTTGTAAGATTTATCAGTCAGACGCCTTCATTGCTTTACTAGGAGGTTTTGGAACACTTGAAGAAATCTTTTGTATAATCTCCTGGGCCAAGAGTAATCTCCATACCAAACCCATTAGACTTTTAAATGTTAATCATTTTTTTGATAGGTTACTCTCTTTTCTTGATCAGGCTGTGGACCAAAAGTTCATTTATCATTTAGCAAGAAAGATTTTCATTTCTGCATCCACCATTGAGGAGCTGCTAGAGAAATTACATGCTTATGTTCCACAACACGATCCTCATGAGCCTCAGATAGACTGGTTTAAGGCAATCAGTAACAAACGCCAAAAGGGTCCGATTAATTTTATACTCTTGAGACGCATCTAATTATTGTACAACTTGCAGGATTTTTCTTGGTTGTCTTCCTAAAAAAAAAAATTAATTAACCAAAAAAAAAAAAAAACTGTGGAATGTTGTTAAGTAAGTCTATGATAAGATGGCTGAGTAAGGAGTACTTTTTGTACTCTTGAGACGCATTTTGTTTATCTTATGACTTGCATTAAATTTTTATTTTGGTGTGAAAATATAAATATATATATGGTATGCTCATTTGTTTGTTTGAATTTTAGCAGTTCATAGTAAATCTATGGACTTGTAGAGTACAGGTATTTCTAGCAACCCTATTTTATTACTGCAATTCAGGTTGGGAGGTGTAAGGTATAGTTATGAATTATTTGGTTAATGTTTAACTGTGAGTTTACTATTACTAGCTTGTAGTCTTGTGTGAATTGATTATCTTTATTTGCTCTTATTAAAAAAAAAAAATTGTGTGTTTTAAATAACGTTATTCCTAAAGTTTTAGAGTTATGCACTGATAGCTGATTAAGTTTGCAATATGAAACATGAATGCATTGATTTTTTATTTGAAAATGTATATGCATTAGAACAAGTAATTTGCATTCATCGGGTATTCAAAATTTAAAAATTAGTTATCGGTCATAAAGTCAAAGGTAACAGTAATTAACTGATTAGTACACTGTATGATCTCTCAACAAAAGTGGAGACTATTACCCAAGTGAGTGTTTGAGCCTAATAATCGTTAATTCTGAGTGAAATAACACTTACTCTAAATATGCTTTATTGTTTATCTTATCTTTTCAATGACTTCAAAATATCAATTCGCTTTGAATGTCTAGTATGATAGCGGATGAATTTAACTGATTTCAAATTCTGAATTAGATGACTGAGTAACATCATTTTGTAGAAGTATGATAGGGGGATCAATTTCTTTCATTTTAGGCCTATTAACCTTTTTCTTTATTTAAATTAACCTCCATTGCTAGCCCATTTAAGCCATTTGTAGTACAATTTCTTTCATTACCCTCGTTTAATCCATAACCATATGAATTTTGTCCAACCTAGTGTGTTTTCGAGGGAGTAAGTCTGTGTGTTGGTTATCCTAATTGCCATTCCTGAGATTGTATGACATTTAACCAAAAATCTGATTTAGAATGCTAAATTACTTATTCCATTTTATGCATTTAGGTTACGAATTTGAAATTTTTACATTCATACAGTTATTGTGAATAAATCTTGGCAGGTGTATAGTTTGATTGCTAAGGGATTAGCAATGTTTAAGTTGGGGGGTATGATTAGTGGTTAATTTTGTAAAATTTTGTTATAATTATAACCCCTATTTTGATTTTAAATTGGTTTAATTGAATAGTTATGTGTAATATATATATATATAATATAATATATTATAATAAACATGTAAATATAATATATATATTATAACATAATACATATACTCAATTGAAGTGCATGCATGGAGCATCTATATAATATATAAGTATATAATATATCATATAAATATATACATAATATATAATTTAATAACACTCAATTGCTTGTTTGTAGGCATGAAGAATGTGAGCTTGGAAACTCAAATTGGATTGAAGAATGAAGAATTAAAGCTTGTGAAGAATTAAAACCCATGAAGAATTAAGGCCCAACTTGAGCAAGCCCATGGAAGACATCATTTGGAGAAGATCCAAGTATTATTTTTAATCCTAATAAAGATCAAAAACCTAATTGTAGAAATTTATTTTTACTATTTTTTTTAATATTTGTTTTATGAGTGCTTTATTAGGTGTGTTTTTTTAGCTAAAATCCATTTAACTTTAGGTGTGTATTATAACTAAAATCTATTTAACTTTATAAGTGTTTTATTATGTGTGTATTTTAGCTAAAATCCATTTAACTTTAGATGTGTATTATAACTAAAATTCATTTAACTTTAAGTGTGTGAGTGCCCATTAGATATAATTATGTCTAGTTGAATAATTGAAATTGTGTGGTTTGTATTGCATCTTGTGGGCTATAAATAGCTCACTTGATTGCATTTGTAAGGGGGATTTTTATTCTTGAATAAAAGCTTAGTTGTTTTCTTAGAATTCTCTCTTTGAGAATTGCTTTTATTTTTTCTTCTTTTCTCTATTGTTTTCTCTTGTGATCTTACTTTCTTTCTTTCTTCTCTTGAATTCTTATGTCCTTTATTATTACTTTATTATCCACCGCTTAAATGGCCGATTAATTTCTGCCTTTAAATTTCTGCAATTTTAATTCTTGTCATTTAAATTATCCACTGCCTAAATGGCCGGTTAATTTCTGCTGTTTTAATTCCTGTCATTTAAATTTTGTTATTTAAATTACACTATTTAAATTTCTGTCAATTAATTTTAAAATGGAGATGAGTAGCTAAATCTAATATTGGGTTAAGGCAAGGACAGTGTCCAACGCCAATGATTCCCAAAGAAAGCTGCACTTTAAATGAATAATATTCATTTAAATTTCAGTATGAGTGTGTCTTGATTATTGAGAAATCACTAGGTTTGGATTGGAGCGTAAACTTAACTTAGAGGTTTCATGTCACGCATGAGAGTTACTAGAACTGGAAACACTATCATACCCAAACCCGGATGATTAATTTAATTATTTTGTGTATTAATTGCAATTGGATTTATAGTAGTTGCTTAAATTAGAATCCCGCATATCATGTATGGGGATTGCTTAAACTAGAACTGTCATAATCTCTAATTGCATTTAATAACAAACTCTCATATTTGAAATTAAATTAATGTTGCTAACATTGTCTTCTAAAATTTGGGAATCAACAGGTTGGTGCTGAAATTGTCTTAACTCAAGTATTATCCAATTTCATATTTTCACATTCAATATTTATTTCAACTCTTGCCTTGCTTTATTTTCTAGCATCTGTTATCTAAAAAATCTATAAAAAAAAAAAAATCTGGTTGCCAATTTGTCCAAATGCGTGTGCGTGACATTCTTTTTCTTTTGCCATAAATAAATCTCTCAATGGACGACCTGGACTCATCCAAAAAGTATAAATTTAAATTTGTACTACACTGCACTCGTACACTAATGAGTATAAATCTCTCACCAAAATAAACGAAAAAATATAAAATTTTATTATGTTTTATTTTTTGTTTTAATTGCAGGGTGAAAGTACAGCCAAATGGCCATTGGCTGCTGCTAGTTTCGACTGGGTAAGGTTGTAAACTAGCCTCTTGAAAATAAGAAAACAACACATTTTTTTCTTGGATGACTAGATTTTCAAAATTCCAAATAGGGTTTGGATCATCCACGAGCAAAGATCCATTGTCATAATATGGGTTTGAATTGGTTTATGAGTAAAACCAATTTTGAACATTGAGAGAGTTTGCATAAGAATTTGTAAATAGTAATTCTTCCAATAAAGATAGATGGAATTGAAGATCGACGATTTGCTATTGGAGGGAAAAAATGTAGGATAGACAACCATAAATAGGATCTTGAAGCCTACCTTGAGCTTCATACAAGAGTGTAGCGACAGCCTCATAACAGTCACTAATCGGAAGTTGGTCTAATAGCTTTAAAGCATTACTGGCACAAAAAACCTTATGGATAGCTACAAAATCAGTAGCTCATTCTTCATAGCAGAAGTAAGGGGCAAAGACACATGATTGAGTACATCTTCTTCTCAAGACTTTGCAAGCACCGCACGGAGAACTGAGTCCTGACATGATCTTCTAGATTTTTTTTTAATTTTATTTTATTTTTAAACTTTATTTTAATTTTAATTTTATTTTAAGACTGGGAAGATCTAACCAAATCTGGGTACTAGGTAGATCTAGCTGAATGTTGAGACTGGGTACATCTTGGTAGATCTAGCTGGATCTGGGTAGATCGGGCCGGATAAACAAACAGAGGACAAACTACTATAAAAACCTAACAAGAACAATCACAAAGATAGAAAAAAAAATGCAAATGAAAAGGAGCTCACTATGAATCCGATCAGTGCCGTGGATCTGATCAGTGGCATAATAGAGAGATGGTGGAGAACAAGGGAGATACTAGAGGCTGAGAGGCGGCGACGAATGCAGACTTGGGTGGCTGTCGGCTTGGATCTGGGAGGTGGCAACAACGGCGATCGACGCAGATTTGGGCAGTAATAACAGAGATCGCGATTTGATGGTGGTGAAGCAAATCTTAGTGGATTTGATCTGGCGAGAGCAATGACCGACGTAGGTCTGGGCGATGGCAACAACAGTAGTGGGTGTAGATCTTGAGGCTGCAATGACGGCGAGGTAAAGATGAACGAGGGGATGACGACGAACGAGGGGATGATGGAAAAGGACGCAAGGGCAACGAGAGAGAAAGAGAGTAGAGAGAGGATTCGGGTGAGAGGAGGAAGAGAGAGAGAGATAAGGGTTTGATTTTTTTTTTAATTTAATTATTTTTTATTTTGTTTATCTTTTCATTATTATTATTATTATTTTTAAAATAGAAATGAAATTTACACAAGAAATTTTCCTATTTCAATATTCTAAGCTACCCAAAGGGATTTATTATCCCTAATTTCCTTCTAGTTTATTCTTGAAAATTCATTGTGTTCAAAATATAGAAAAATCTTTTGGTTTTGAAACTAATTTTCTATCTTTATTTTTCTGGCACAACATTGATCCAAAATTCATCTTCTAAGGCTATAGTATTTGTGTTAAGCACACAACATATTTCTTCCAAATACACTTAGCATAATAATAGATTAAATAAATATTCTTTACTAAAGCTTTTAAGTATATAAATTATTTATTTATGTATGTAACACATAACATAACTCATATATATACTACAAGGTCTAATACATTCATAAATGAAACATTTAAGCACAGAACATATTTAGACTCTTTCAAAAAAAAATATAATTCTTCTAGAAAATAGGGACTAAATTGTCCAAAACCTCATTTTTCTTCCAAACGAACCAATTATGCTTGCATTGAATGACTCCAAAAATATATCTATCACAATAGGTCATGTAAGTTGGATCAACATTATGGAAATGAGGGTTTTCAAACAAAATCTCAAAGAATTTCAAACATTTAAACACCATAATAAAACCTATACATAAACATGAAAAGTTTTATTAAATCCAATTCTTTTATATGCCATAGGATGATTTTTCACATTTTAAGACATTTGACAAACTTAGATTTCAAGCCATAATAATTTTAGAATTTAGGAATGAGGTGATTACCCAAAAACCAAGTCTCTCCTATTTCCATTTATCCCATTGGCTTTCCATCATATTTTTCAGAGTGAGGTTTAAACCATAGAACTCCTCACCTCTCTTATGCCATGAGTTTCCACTTAAATATAACATGTTCCCCATGTGGATCTCATGCACATTGGCACACATAAAGCTAAGTTTTAGCCTTGGGCACCCATCTATATACGTGTCCCTTGAATCTTTCTTTATTGGGATCAAATGATTTAATTATTCTTGATGTATGTGGATGAGGAGCAATATTTAAGATTTTATGATATAACTCATTCATTATTTGTATTACCCCTTTGGGTATCCACATTTGTACTATGTTGTTTCTCTTAGGTTGGGGTCTCCATCTAGGTTGTTTTCATTCTCTCTTAGGTGATTTGTACCTTTGTTTGGGTTTTGAATTTTTCTTTGAAATTAATGTGGCTAAACTTTTCTCTATTGCATTCTTTTCCACTAATAGTTTATTACTTTGAGTTTTTAATATTTTATTTTCTTCTTGAAGATTAGTTAATTGATCTTTTAATTTATCTTCATTTTCTTTCTTGAGTTCTTGTGATTTTTCTTTTAAGTTCTTTATTTCACTCTTTAATTTCTCGATTTCTTCTTTGTGGGATTTCTTAGAATTATTTAATTCTTTCTTAATGGATAGAAATTTTGTATATAGTTCTTCGTATGATTTTTGTATTTCTTCTAGCTCCATGTTATCTTCCTTTTTTTCATCTTCTTCTATAGACATAAAGCATTTCTCTTCATTTACTTTTAGGGCCGAGATTTTCTTATCTTTTTTGCCCTTCATGTCTTCATTCATTTTCCTTAGCATTCTAAAAATATTTGAGTATTTTTCAAACCATCCATTCAAAATACTAATTGTCTCACTAATCCATAATTTATATCTTTGATATTGAGACATAAGAAAACTCATTTTAAAATTATTTGTTCTTTCATGAATTCTCTCTAATTCTTTTCATAATTCATGAGATGTAGAGCATGAAGACAATTTTTCACACTCACTAGGCATTAAAGAACTAAGAATTAAATACCTTGCCCTATGGTCCATTTCTATTTTTCTTAGGTCGTTCTTTGACCATTCTTTCTCATATTGAGAGGATAGATCAAATCAATCCCTAACAAATCTCCATAAAAGATAGCTTATGAAAATGATATAGAATTCCATCTTAATCTTTCAAAAAGCATAATCCTTTCTAATGAGCATTGGAGAACTAGAGGGGATTGAGATATCACCTAGAGATTGGCTAAAATAAGAGACCATTATAAGATCTTATCCTAAGATTTGAGATTGATAATCACAAATATTTTAGGATCCGCTTTGATACCAATTGTTGGTCCTTTAGGGTTTGGCCACTCAAGAAGGGGGTGAATTGAGTGATTAAAATTTTTTTCAATTTTAATAAATATTCTCGATTAATGATTTTATTGAAAAATATATATTTGATAAATATAATAAATTATATTTGAGATTAATAATAAATGTAAGCCACAAGATATAACAAAAATAAATACAATGAGGCATAAGGCAATTTATAGTGGTTTGGTGTCTTCACATACACCTAGTCCACTCTTCCAAGGTCTAACCACTATTAGGATTCCACTAAATTAAAATCATCAAGGTTTTCACATTAGTTCACATTGGAAACTAGATACACACCTAAATTACAATGGATTTTAAACAACCATTACCCCAAGATTTTCTCCCTAGCTTACCTTAGAAACTAGATTCACCTAGATTTTAATGGATCTAGGAAACCTATACAATTCTCAATAATAATTTAAATATTTACAAATAATTTGTGCACACTTGGACACAAATAAACAATTAAGAACAAATTATACAAGACAATAATATTTAAATAAATAAATAAATTTATAACCTCAAATGAAGAAGTTCGGATTTGTCGTAGAAGACTTGAATAACTTTTCTCCTCTTGCCTTGTGGCTTTTCAGTGGATGAACAATGAATCTTTGAGAGCCTTGGAATGCTTGAAAATTAGTTTGAGAGCTTTTGAGAGCTTTGGATGTGCAATATGTGCAATGGATACTCAAAAAATAAGTTTGGAGGGTATATATAAGCATTTTATCCACTAAAGAAAAGGTTAATATGAAGTTTGAAATTCAAAAACTGTTTGAACTTTCTCAAATAATAAGAAAACATGTCTTATCTTTAATTGAAAATAAAATTACTTTTTGCATGAGAAATCAAGATTTGAAAATTCAAATATAAGTTTTTGAGACATAAATGATTAAAACAAGAAAACATGTCTAAAAACAATCTCTTTAATTCAAAATAAATTTACTTTTTGTATGAAAAAGAAAAAATATATCTAAAAGTAATTAATTCTCCTTTAATTCAAAATAAATATACTTTTTGCATAAGTAATAAAAGTATTTATCAATAAATAAAAATTCAAACATAAACGATTGAGACATAAATGATCAAAAGAAGGAAACATGTTCAAAAACAATTTACCTTTAATTCAAAATAAATTTATTCTTTTTTTTATATGAGAAATAAATACATTTATATCATAAAAATATTTTTATTAATAATCAAAACTTAATTAATATGAGCAAGTTAGCTCAACATTCTTTATCAAAGGCCCCTACCTATCATACAATTATAGAGACATTTCAATGTATCCAAAATTTTTATACACACTTCACAACTTAATTCATGCAACCACATAACCACATTGTCATTCTTATCTTACTTCCAAAGTCCTTAAGTCTACTTCCATCATTTAGCATTTAGATGGGGTTAATCATGGTAATTAAGAGCACAATCAAATATATTATACACACCCTCAACTTTTGTCCACTAGGATTCTTGGCTATTTCACACAATTCAACTTTTAAATAGGAACAAATTTTAAGGAAGGAGAAAGCTACAAATCAAGTTTACATTTCAAAGGAAGCCCATAGGCTCAATAGTTGTCCAAATAGTTCAAATCCTATACTAAATCGAATCTTATCAAGTTGAGAATACAATGCGAAAAGAAGATCTCGATTCTGATATTTCTACAAAGAATTATGCCCAAAAGAGCACAAGGTGCATAGAACTTCTCATGTTGAAAAAAATGACTAAGTATCTTAGGTCGACCGAAGTTCAACTTAGGTGGACCAAAGTTGGGCAGAATACTGGATTTTAAGCTTCAATTGACCAAAATATAGCTTAGGTCGACAGAAGTTGGCTAGAATAAAAGTTTTTAAGTTTAGGTCGACTGAACTCTAACTTAAGTCGATTGAAGTTCAACTTCAGTTGACCGAAGTTGGGCAAAATGCCTATTCATGATCTTAGCTCGACCGACCCTTCGCCCGAAGCTACATACAAGCTACTGGATGACTTAGGTCAACCAAAGTGGCAACTTTAATCGATTGAAGTCATGACGAGGATCACGAACAAACACGAATGCACAACAAAAGAACACATAAGAAACACCCAATCCCATAGCTGGTTTCCTAACCCACAAATGCCATTCCTTGAAGGAAAACATGGGGTGAACAAACCCCATAAGGACTATTAATGAGACTCAACAACATTTTAAAAGAAAACCTATAAATTTTGAAAGATGGAATAAAATCCATTAACTATAAAAATAGTCCTCAAGATTACCACCAAGGTAAAAGCCATAATCATTTATACAAAAGAAACATCTCAGCCATCATTTAGAAGAAAAAGATATTGGATGCTTTCTTGAAAGAAGAAGAAGAAGAAGAAGAAGAAGAAGAAGAAGAAGAAAAGTAGGAACTTGCCTTTGAAGCTTGAACCAAGGAGAAAAAGAAGTAACCTACTAGAGCTGGAAATCCACCTTCTTGAAGCTCCAATACAAATAACAATGGAAGAAGAAGAAGAAAAGAAATTGAAGGAGAAATGAGGAGAAGAAGAAAATATTGGGAGAAGGGGTAGAGATGAAGTGAAGAAGAAGCAAAACAAGACGAAGGGAGGGAGGCGGCATGGCATTCACGTCTACCCCCAACTACTCCCATCATCCTTTTTTTCCATTCCATATTTACCCCTCAATTGCACACACACATACATATAAGCCCAAGCCCATTTTGGTCCTTTACCAATTTCTTATTTCTTTCACATTTTCTTTATTCCACTCATTTGTGAAATCCCCACATTACTTTTACCTTTTTCTTAGACACAATACAAAATATAAACCTTCTTTAGTCATTACACCATCTCATTTTTTATTTAATTAAAACACCACATTTTATTGCACATGGGCTCAAGTCCACATCAATGGCCCAACACATTTATTAAGCCCAATGGGCTAACTTTTCAACTTGGTCCAACCCATTCTATCTAACTTAAGTAAAATACAACATAATTTGCACTTGGCTTAACCCAATTTCAGTAGCCCAATCCATTAGAGATGGGTTTATTTTAAATTTTCCAACAATCCAATGCATTTAGGCCTTTCAATCATTGTCCCAACCCATTTGTTGACATGATCAACCCAATTTATACTTCATTTTAATTTCCCACTTACATTTCATTTTTCCATGAATTAACATTTCTATTAATTTGCCTTTTTATAAACACATAAAATATTTTAACCCATTTAATTTGGACAATGCCAAACTTACATCACACATAATAAAACCATATTTCTCATAAAATTCTAAACCCATTAACGAGTCATTACAAGAAATGTAGGAGTATGCATAGGGAGTAAATTAGTTGTTTCAAAACTTTCTCGATTTGATAAAGATCTTATACAAAAATTATTTTGAGTCTTTTTATAACTTTGAAATCAGTGTTGTACACATGAATTGAAAGTGCTCAAATATGAAAATAAAAAAATAATAGAAATAAAAGATACATGCACACAAAATTTAGAGTGATTCAGGTTAACCCAGTGATTAGTGGTTAATTTTGTTAAATTTTATTATAATTATAACCCTCGTTTTGATTTTAAATTGGTTTAATTAAATAGTTATGTGTAATATATATATAATATAATGTATTATAATAAACATGTAAATATAACATATATATTATAACATAATACATATTCTCAATGGAGTGCATGCATGGAGCATCTATATAATGTATAAGTATATAATATACTATATAATATATCATATAAATATATACATAATATATAATTTAATAACACTCAATTACTAGTTTGTAGGCATGAAGAATGTGGGCTTGGAGACTCAAATTGGATTGAAGAATGAAGAATTAAAGTTTATGAAGAATTAAAACCCATGAAGAATTAAGGACCAACTTGAGCAACCTATGGAAGACATCATTTGGAGAAGGCCCAAGCATTATTTTTAATCCCAATGAAGATCAAAAACCCAATTGTAGAAATTTATTTTTTTATTTTTAAATATTTGTTTTGTGAGTGCTTTATTAGGTGTGTTTTTTAGCTAAAATCCATTTAACTATTAGGTGTGTATTATAGCTAAAATCAATTTAACTTTATGAGTGCTTTATTAGGTGTGTATTTTAGCTAAAATTCATTTAATATTAGGTGTGTATTATAGCTAAAATCCATTTAACTTTAAGTGTGTGAGTGCCCATTAGATATAATTATGTCTAGTTGAATAATTGAAATTATGTGGTTTGTATTGCATCTTGTGAGCTATAAATAGCTCACTTGATTGCATTTGTAAGGGTGATTATTATTCTTGAATCAAAGTTTAGTTGTTTCCTTAGAATTCTCTCTTTGAGAATTGTTTTTATTCTCTTTTATTTTCTCTATTGTTTTCTCTTGTGATCTTACTTTATTTCTTTCTTCTCTTGAATTCTTATGTCATTTATTGTTACTTTATTATCCACCGCCTAAATGGCCAGTTAATTTATGCCTTTAAATTTCTGTAATTTTAAGTCCTGTCATTTTATTATCCACCGCCTACATGGCCGGTTAATTTTTGTTATTTTAATTCTTTTCATTTAAATTCTGTTATTTAAATTATGCCATTTAAATTCATGTCAATTAACTTCTAAATGGAAATGAGTAGCTAAATCCAATCTTGGGTTAAGACAAGAACAGTGTCCAATGCCAATGATTCCGAAAGAAAGTTGCGCTTTAAATGAATGATATTAATTTAATTTTCAATATGAGTGTGTATTAATTATTAAAAAATCACTAGATTTGGATTAGAGCGTAATCCAAACTTAGAGCTTCCATGCCATGGGGATTGCTTAAACTAGAACTATCATCATCTCTATTTGCATTTAATAACAAACCCTCATATCTAAAATTAAATTAATATTACTAATCTTGTCTGTTAAAATTTGGGAATCAATGGGTTGGCGCTGAAATTGTCTTAACTCAAGTGCTATCCAATTTCATATTCTTACATTCAACGTTTATTTCAACTTCTGCTTTGCTTTATTTCCTAGTATCTGTTATCTAAAAAAATCATAAAAGAATCTTGTTGCCAATTCGTCCAAATGTGTGTGTGTGTGTGTGTGACATTCTTTTTCTTTTTTCATAAATAAATCTCTCAGTGGATGACCTAGACTCATCTAGAAATATAAATTTAAATTTGGACTACAACTGCACTCGTACACTGACGAGTATAAACCTCTCACCAAAATAAAGAAAAAAAAAAGAAATTTTATTGTGTTTTAATATCAGGGTGAGAGTGCAGCCAAATTTTGGCGCCGTTGCGGCAAAAACAAAAAAAATTATAAATTAAAAATTAAATAAAAAATAAAAAATATATTTAGATAACTATTAGTTACTAAACAGTTCAAGAGACTATGGTCAGGTATGATTATTGAAATATTAATTTATTCATTAGCATCATTATCTGTTGTTGAATTGTCATTTTCATATTCTTTATGTAAGGGTCCACTCTCGAATATTCCCGTTAGCATAGAATATTCGAAAGGAGGTCATCACAGAGATGATATAGAACAAACCATAATTAAACAAACAACCCATTTCATTCATTAGTAGCGGAAACTATGTTTAAGTTCAATTACACTTTCAATAGCTCAAGAATTCGGGCTCAATAGCCATACAAAATAGATAAGAGACTCTAATATTAACTAACAAAATAAGACTCATTTCGTCTCAAGTCTCACCAAAATGCTAACAGGATCTTCAAGTTAGGATGCGTCCCCGTACACCACTATCCTTAGGTCTTAGTCCCACTGGACTCGCCCCCAATAATAGCTTTCCCTTTACCTGGAATGACAAAGAAGATCAAGTGAGCCACAAGGCTCAGCAAGTTCTAGGATAATAAACAATGATCATGAACCAAGAATAAGGTGATACCAAAGAGAGTACTCCAGGACTCGACTGATGTATACAAGTATCACAATTTAAGACTTGATCAATTCCAAGTTAAACGTATCATGCCACCATGTACTATTATGCAAATGTGCACATAAATTTAATATCAGAATCAAATCTCATAGGCTCGCAAGCCATAAATCAACACATGCCAAAGCGTATCACATAGATAAAACCTCACAATAAATATGGAGCCAACCTGCCAGGCTATGGCCACCTTGTCCCGTGCCAGGTGCTTTAGGGTACCCTTTCTCCCTCCGCGCAAAATAATGGGTGTGCAAAACATATATATATATGTAACATGTACATGTATGCATTTCCCAACCACATGTATTTAAATTCTTGATTCCGCGATGTTCATACTTTCAACATCACTTACCCACACCAGGTACTTTTCTATCATCAGATAAATTCAACATATCTTACCTCACAACGTTTACCACATTCAAGATGTAATTTATGACACAGAAATGCTTGATGTAATTTATAACATTGGAATAGTTTTTGAGAGATGCTGCTTAATATCAAATCTCAATTCACCAGCTAAGGAGTATTATAAATTTAATAACCAATTTTCCCATCATATGATTGTTGTGATTTCATTTAACTAGTGATAGTATGCATTTACTTGCATTCATGCTCATAGCTCAAATTCATGATTAGGCCTCATGCAATCAAATGACCACACCATGCGAAATTGCTGGCCAAACATAAACCTGGAATTTTTCTAAGGTAAAGGACCAATTAGAATATATTTTGAAAATGTCTTCATTTTGAAAAACTGACTCCCGATAATTTGATAACTAGAATTCATTGTTATAAAAATGATTTTTAATGAATTTTTCAAGAAACGAAAACTATGTATTTCGATGGTAGTAAAATTGCAAATTCATGAATTTATACTAAAACCAAAATTCTATATTTTTATTTTTATGGATTTTGATTTTTTTGATATTTTTATTGAATCCAAATGGGCGTACTTTCTTATTTACATTTATGTATTAAAGTAAATGAAAGGTAAAATATAAATTAAGGAAAATGCAAACATTTACTTAAGTTAAGGAAGGGTAAATAGATAGGCTGTGAGCAGGTAGCTCTCATTCAAAGGCTTATGAGAAGAGTTCGGGACGAGCTCGAGCTCATGAGTTCGCGGCTTATGGAGGGAGCTCGGGAGAGCTCGTGAAAAGGACAAGCGAAAAGAGCTTGGAATGAGCTCGAGGTCATGGGCTGAACAAGAGTTCGTTTAACGAGCTCGCAGTCAAGGCTGGACGAGCTCGCGCCGAGAACTCGAGGTTAGGCGCGCGACAAGAGCTTGCGACCAAGAGCTTGAGAGAATGAGCTCGCGCAAAAGACAAGCGGGAAGAGCTCGCTGGAACATCAATGAAGCTGAACGTGTATATATATATAATTGGGTTTGCAGAACAGAGCAGGGGCATTCGAACGACTATTTAAGCATGGGTATATGGTGGATTGGCTAGGTAAAGCATGGATCGAATAAGCTTTACAAATCCGTGAGGGGTATTAGCTCGTTACGCATGTATGTATATATGTATTTATAAGTGGGTCTCATATATAGGTGAACAGTATATATATATTTTCAGTTCAGGCTTTTGTTGTTTGCTCCAAATACCTCAATGAAATCATTCAATGGTGACTTAGCATTTTACATTCAGACTCAACACTTATATATATATATATTATATATAAGAGGCATTTGGATGGACAAGGAACATTTAGCTATGGGTGAGAGCTTCCAAATGTGATGCAACATGTACATATATAAATGCCAGAACAGGGAGCAACGAGCTAAGCAAAACCCAGTTGTAAGTAAGAAGAAAAGCCATTCACTGAACAAATATTAAGGTGAATCAAACCCTGCTTGAGACATCAAATGGACTTCACAGCAACTAGGAAATTTATACACAAAATAGACAGTGGAAAACACTAATAGTGAGGTGACACAATAAGCAACAGTTTGCAAATCAAGGAAGCTTGCATTGCAATATAGAATATATCTAAGAGAGAGCTCACACTGAAAGATAACGTGGAAGTGCAGAAGAACTTGCCTGTTGAGAATGCAAAATCAGAGAGAAGTTCCACCCACGCACATGAAGCAAACAGCAGCAGCAAACAGAAGTGATAGAATAGGATGGAGAAGGTGAAGAAGAAGAAGAGCATGGAGATGGACTAAAGGAGCAATGGAACAGTGCATTCAAAAAGTGGGGATACACATTACACTAAAATAGGGGATTTGTGCACAGAAGCTGCTGGGAAAAAAGAGTGCATACAAGTCTGCACGCCAGCTCCAAATTTTACTGAAATGACCATCTTTTCATATAACAAACAAAAATATCCAAGGGCTTGATTGACAAATGATACTTAATTTATTTTCTTTTCCCCATTTTCTTATTACACCATCAAACCCACTATTTCCAAATTATTTCTCACCATGGGCCTAAGCCCAAATCACATGCATCCCATATACATATTTTCCAAGCCCACCAGGCTTAATTTTCTACTTGGGTTAGACATCTCATTAACTATTTAATTGAGACCCTTTCACTAAATTTATGATTCCATGCACCATAAAATAAAGTTATGCAATCTAAAATTATTTGTGTCACCAAGGAAATTTATCATTAAGCAAAAAAAAAAAAAAAAAAAATACTTAGACTTACATTTTAAATGCTATTACCCCGATGTCAAGTATTAAAACACCTAGACCCACTTTAGGGTTGTTACACTTTATGTCTTAGTATTTTAGCATTTCTGTGTCTTCTAATGCATTTGGCCATCTCGAGCCCAGTGAGGGGAGGTTTTCTTTTAACCAAAGTCAGAGGGAGAATTCTTATCTGTCGGGCTACGACCCAGATCTTTACACTGATTACCCTAGTTCCTATGACCATTGGAATTATCCTTGGAACAATGACTCTTTGTTCCAATCTCATGAACCTTTCTCTCTAGTATCTCACAAATTCGAGTTAGAACAAGGGATTACATCTGATACTTATCAACCTCAGGATGAAATTTTTTTAAAGGACACCCCTCAGGAGTTTATGCAAGGTCAAATGAGTTTTAATGCACAAGTGGCTAAATTTTAAGAACAAACTACTAGGGCCATAGGTGACATTTTAGAACAGTTGATTGAGCTTACACAGACCTCGAGCGTGAGTGAGCCTGACGAGTTTTCAAACCAACCCAATCAAAATTTCGAAGGGGGGAAATTATCATTCAATGCGCCCATAGGTTAAGAGTTGGTCCAATTTACATCCATCCCCGGGAATGATGAGCCAATTGAGAGATTTGATGAACCTAGGATGATACAAGCAATCATAGAAGAAAAATTGGACCAAAATGATGTGAGAAAAGAAGAAACCTGGGAGGAAGAAGCGGATAAAATTCGAGAGCCAAAATGTGAAGATGTCATAGGTCTATCCACATTTAAACCTAAATTTCTATCTTTTAGGCTAGTCTATATTATTGGGGATCAAATTAAACCAGATATGTGTGAGGTGTTTGTGCGAATTAATATGTCATACTCTGATGTAATAAAACCAACACCTCCGGATGATATATTTTCAAAATATGTATGTGCATTCATGAGAAAAATCAATTTACATAATTTTGAAAATAACTTTAAAAGTAGTGTAATGAATGGGAGTTATTATACGATTAGGTGGGCAATCACTCATTTGATTCTTAACTGGAAGAAAAGAAAAAAACTCTAAAAAAATAAAATAAAAATTTATTTTTTTTAAATATATATATATATATATATATAAAAGATAGAGAAAAGAGGGAGACAGACTTAACGTTGGTGGTAGCCATTTTTCTTGGGCAGTGCAATCACACTGTCTTATAAAAAAAGAGGCACACTGCCAAATGTTGAAAAAGAAGGCGCCAAGCGTTGAAAAAAGAGGCATACTGCCAAATGTTGAAAAATGAGACACAAGACGATGCCAAGCTTGACGGTGCAATTATGGCATGTCTCGAGCTGAGTGTCGAATAGTGATGCCCATTACTCTATAAGAGACTCCATATCTATATGAGGCAAGCCACCCTTCTTGAGCTCAGTCTTCTCTCCTTTATGTTATTCTCTGATCAGGTACTCTCATCCCTTTTGTAAAGTTTATAGTTCTTTACTTTCTTCTTATTATAGTTGTCTTTAAAAAAAAAAAAATGGATCTTCAACTCTCAAAAATTTGCAAGTACTATCCATCTCTCCCAATGAATGATTTGAAAAAAATTGATGCCGCTAGGTGTGAAAGACTTAGGCTGTTGATGAGTAATAACATCCCTGAAGATATTCGTTGGCTGATCGAAGCAAAAGTTCGATTGGCTGGCGAAACTTCACCTAGTTTTAAGCACTTTCCAGGCTTGGAAAATAGTAGTTTTGCGAAAAAATGAAGAGCGAAAAGAGTGAATGGTTGTCACAAGTGTGCTCGTTGGACCTGTAACACACGATGCAAATCTGTGGGGTTCACGTCCATAAATCAAGAAAATAAAATTAGTTTCATAAAGAATGGAGTGAGTAAAGAGTCATTGGATGATATCCGATTGACTCTTGAGACGCATCCATGTGGAATAGTACAAAGAGAACTTCTTGCTTTATGGACCCAGTTCATAAGTGACCACCAACGCTATAGTCTTAGGAATCTGACTAAAAACAACCATGTTTGCCAATCTATAAGAAAATTGGATGGGAAGCCTATCCCCACTTCATAGAAAGTGTTTAAGCCGTTTTTGGACGTAAAATCAGAGGAAAATGTGAGCTATAATCACAACTACTTGTAAATACGCATGATTTTTGTTTGTATTTATTTCTTGTTGAATTTTTGTATAGTTACTTTTGATCTTCAAACCTCTTTCTAGGGCATACAAAAAGAATAAACATGGAAGGCCAGTTAGTTCGTCGAATCAATACCATATGTGTACTTTGTGGCTCTCAACTTGGGAGCGATATTTGTTACGCACTTGTAGCAAGCGAACTAGGCCAAAAATTAAGAGAGAAAAAAATTAATTTGGTATATGGAGGGGGAAGTCGTGGATTGAATGGTTATGTTTCACAAGCTGCACATCTTGGAAAATCATATGTGGTAGGTGTAATGCCAATCCTTTTGGCTGAACCACATATTTCTGGGATTACACGCGATCAACTTATAGAAACAACTTCTATGTCTGAGCGCATGGCTTGTAAGATTTATTAGTTAGACGCCTTCATTGCTTACTAGGATGTTTTGGAACACTTGAAGAAATCTTTTGTATAATATCCTGGGCCAAGAGTAATCTCCATACCAAACCCATTGGACTTTTAAATGTTAACCATTTTTTCAATGGGTTGCTCTCTTTTCTTGATCAGGTTGTGGAGCAAAAGTTCATTTATCTTTCAGCAAGAAAGATTCTCATTTCTGCATCCACCATTGATGAGCTGCTAGAGAAATTACACGCTTATGTTCCACAGCACGATCCTCATGAGCCTCGGATAGACTGGTCTAAGGCAATCAGTAACAAGCGCCAAAAGGGTCCAATTAATTTAAATTTATCACTGTGAGGAGTGTTCTTTGCTAAGATGGCTGAGTAAGGTGTATTTTTTGTACTCTTGAGATGCATCTAATTATTGTACAACTTACAGGATTTTTCTTGGTTGTGTTCCTAAAAAAAAAAACTGTGGAATATTGTTAGACAAGTTTATGATAAGATGGCTGAGTAAGGAGTACTTTTTGTACTCTTGAGATGCATTTTGTTTATATTATGACTTGCATGCAATTTTTATTTTGGTATGAAAATATAAATATATATATGGTATACTCATTTGTTTGTTTGAATTTTAGCAGTTCATAGTAAATCTATTGACTTGTAGAGTTATAGGTATTCCTAACAACCCTATTTTATTACTACAATTCAAGTTGGGAGGTGTAAGGTCTAGTTATGAATTATCTGGTTTGTGTTTAACTGCGAGTTTGTTATTGCTTGCTTGTAGTCTTGTGGGAATTGATTATCTTTATCTGCTATTATTAAAAAAAAAAAGAATTGTGTGCTTTAAATAATGCTATTCCTAAAGCTTTGGAGTTATGCACTAATAGCTAGTTAAGTTCACAATACGAACCATGAATCCATTGATTTCTTATTTGAAAACGTATATGCATTAGAACAAGTAATTTGCATTCATTGGGTATTCAAAATTTAAAAATTGGTTATCGGTCATAAAGTCAAAGGTAATAGTAATTAGCTGATTAGTACACTGTATGATTTCTCAACAAAAGTGGAGACTATTATCCAAGTGAATGTTTAATCCTAATAACCGTTAATTCTGAGTGAAATAACACTTACTCTAAATATGCTTTATTATTTATCTCATCTTTTCAATAATTTCAAAACATCAATTCGCTTTGAATGTCTAGTATGATAGCAAATGAATTTGACTGGTTTCAAACTCCGAATTAGATGACTAAGTAACATCATTTTGTAAAAGCATGATAGGGGGATCAATTTCATTCATTTTTGGGCATATTATTTTCTTTCTTTCTTTAAATTAACCTCCATTGCTAGCCCATTCGAGCCATTTGTAGTACAATTTCTTTCGTTATCCTCATTTAACCTATAACCATATAAATTTTGTCCAGCCTGGTGTGTTTTTTTTTTTTTCCTGGGAATCAGTCTATCTAGCTATTTTCATTTTTTCTTAAAAAAAGAAAAAAAAGTGAAAAAAAAGAAGAAAAATTCTCTTAGTTATTCAGCACAATTGTTTCAAAATAAATGCTGGAAAAAAAAAATCCTGACACACCCGTTACACATTCTATCTTTTCTTTGACAACCCGTATTAACCTCATAGCCCCATTACAACCCGGTCTGGTCCCTCTTGATGCTATAAATCATGTGATCTCAAAATTCGAGTTTGGAGTAGGGAATTATGTTTAAATTCAAAAGTTATTCATTTAGGGCATTATTCCAATCATGAAGCCATGTCAATTTCCCTATTCTTTCCTGAAAATACATTCCTTGTATTTGAGATGACACCGAGTTTTGAACTTGTTCTGCATTTACTCTTATAACGGGGCACCCCTTGTGTGTACACTTGAGGAATACTTTTTATTGGAGGAAAAATTCATAGTAAGGTTTGAAGTCAAAACTTCGAGGGAGTAAGTCTGTGTGTTGGTTATCCTAATTGCCATTCCTGAGATTGTATGACCTTTAACCAAAAATCTGATTTAGAATGTTAAATTATTTATTCGATATTATGTATTTTGGTTTCGAATTTGAAATTTTTACATTCATACAATTATTGCGAATAAAGCTCGGCACGTGTATAGTCTAATTGCTAAGGGACTAGCAATGTTTAAGTTGGGGGGTATGATTAGTGGTTAATTTTATAAAATTTTGTTATATTTATAACCCCCGTTTTGATTTTACATTGGTTTAATTGAATAGTTATGTGTAATATATATATATATTATAATAAACATGTAAATATAATATATATTATAACATAATACATATTCTCAATGGAGTGCATGCATGGAGCATCTATATAATGTATAAGTATATAATATACTATATAATGTATCATATAAATATATAATTTAATAACACTCAATTGCTTGTTTGTAGGCATGAAGAGTGTGGGCTTGGAGACTCAAATTGGATTGAAGAATGAAGAATTAAAACTTATGAAGAATTAAAATCCATAAAGAATTAAAACCCATGGAAGACATCATTTGGAGAAGGCCCAAGCATTATTTTTAATCCTAATGAAGATAAAAAATCCAATTGTATAATTTTTTTTTATTTTTAAATATTTGTTTTGTGAGTGCTTTATTAGGTGTATTTTTTAGCTAAAATCCATTTAACTATTAGGTGTGTATTATAGCTAAAATTCATTTAACTTTATGAGTGCTTTATTAGGTGTGTATTTTAGCTAAAATTTATTTAATATTAGGTGTGTATTATAGCTAAAATTCATTTAACTTTAAGTGTGTGAGTGTCCATTAGATATAATTATGTCTAGTTGAATAATTAAAATTGTGTGGTTTGTATTGTATCTTGTGGGCTATAAATAGCTCACTTGATTGCATTTGTAAGGGTGATTATTATTCTTGAATCAAAGTTTAGTTGTTTTCTTAGAATTCTCTCTTTGAGAATTATTTTTGTTCTCTCTTATTTTCTCTATTATTTTCTCTTGTGATCTTACTTTATTTCTTTTTTCTCTTGAATTATTATGTAATTTATTGTTACTTTATTATTCACCGCCTAAATGGCCGATTAATTTATATCTTTAAATTTTTGTAATTTTAATTCCTATTATTTTATTATCCACCGTCTACATGACCGATTAATTTCTGTTATTTTAATTCTTGTCATTTAAATTCTGTTATTTAAATTATGCCATTTAAATTCCTGTCAATTAACTTCTAAATGAAAATGAGTAGCTAAATCCAATATTGGGTCAAGGCAAGGACAGTGTCCAACGCCAATGATTCCCAAAGAAAGTTGCATTTTAAATGAGTGACATTAATTTAATTTTCAATATGTGTAATGACCCTAAATTGGGCCTAGGTGTTTATCATATTTAATTTTAACTCAAGGGCATTCTAAATGTGGGTCGAAGTATTTTAACAATTCATTTTGATAGCATGAAATGATTTTAGATTAATATGAAATTTTCTTGGTGCATGTGATCATGAATTTAAGTGTATGGGTCTAATTTCTAAGAATTTGAGAAATTAATGTTTTGGACTCCATTTAAATAATTAAATGTGTTCATGGGTTTATCAAATGGGTTAAATAAATTGTTGGGTTGGGCTTGGGCCCAATGATAAAAGAGATTTAAATTTTATTATGTAAAAAAAAAAAAAAATCAAATCAAATAAAACAAAAATAGAAAGCAGTAGGCTGCCTACTTGTTGTAGCAGGCGCCTGCAGCTCTCTCCCCCTCTCCCTTTTGATTCTCTATTCTCTCTGTATACTGATTTTGTACCGTTTAGATGATTTGGTGCTTGATTCTGTCTCCTATTCCTTTGGCCATCACTTTCGTTCCTCAACCGCTTCATAATCTCCTTTTTCTCCGTGTGTTTCTTCGACTTTTATCTCCCTCTTCTTCTCCACCCATTTTGCTGTTGCAACCTGAGCTTAGTGGAAGAGTCTAACTGCTTCTTTTCTGTTGGGACAGCTCCTAAGGCAAGTTTCCTTAGCCCCCCTCGATATTGAGTTTATATATACATATGTGTATTTGTCTACTCTGTTCTATCGCATAAGGAAGCTTTATATATATATATATATATATATAAATCTATACATACACACAGTCTTATTGAAGGCACAGCTTCACCCCATCCTTTTCCTGTGAATGGCATTTTCTTCCTATTACAGTGAAGTTTTATTTAATTTCACGGCTCTCTGTTCATGAGTTAGTATATATATATATATATATACATGTGCAGCTACACTCAATAACTCATTTATGTATGCACTATTTTCGGTTGCCTTGCCTTGACCAGGGAGCAAACGTGACCCATTTATAAGTATATTCATATATATATTCACTTCATTTGCATGCCCTTGTTCTTCTTGACCCACCCATATATATATATAATAGTCTCATTGTTGTTCCAGCTGACCCACTTCCATATACACATATATATACGTATATAAATGCTTAGCAAAGGGGTTGTGGAAGCTTTCTCTCTTCTATATGCAAACAGTCCTTAAAAATGTGTCAAACCCACTTGTATAGATATATATGCATACCAGTAGAGAGAGAAAGTGAATGCATTAAAACTCAAGGGAAAAATATGGTCTCAGCTTATTTTATGTTCAAAAAAAGAATAATTTCCTCTCATTGTAAAGGAAAATTTTTGATACAAAAGTCTCTTCTTATTTTTCTTTAATAATATTTACTTATATATCTGTCTATATATATATATATATATACATACGCACACACCCAGTTCGCATGCCCAGCCCAGTTCATAGTTGGAAACCCACATATATATATATATATATATATATACATTTCAAAGCCTACTCACGCATGCCCAGCGACTGTACATAGTTGGAAACCCACACACACATGTATATATATACATATATATTCAAAGCCCACTTAATAAACATTCAAGGCCCAATTATATATATATTCAAAGCCCTTTAGATATATTCAAAGTTCATTTGATTGCCCCTGCGTTACACCTTATCCTTACCACATGTTCATATATATTTATATATATATATATTTATAATAGAAAGTATATTATATGATAGGTGATGTCCTAAATTTTAATAGCTTAAGGAACATGTATAAACATATACACATATATATATATATGAATACTTGTTCCACACTCAACGAATTGTAAATTTTAGTAATTAATATAATAAGTTCTTGAATAAATTATTGTAGCATGTACATAATTGATGTGAGTGAAAACAGGATTGTGGGATGGGCAGGAACCATTTGTATAAGCATAAAAAAAAAAAAATTTATTATGCGATGAAATTCCATAATATCTATATATATGAAAAAAAAAAATGCATGATATGTTCCGTACACGTTCAGCATGTGCATGTTATGATACTTTGTATTAATTATCTTTGCGCACCTAATATTTTGCGCGGAGGGAAAGGGTACCCTAGAGCACCTGGCGCGGGACGAGGTGGCCATAGCCCGACAGGTTGGCTCCATATTATTTGTGAATTTTTATTTACATGAATGCATGTCGGCATATGTGAATTGATGGCTCGCGAGCCTACGAGATTTGATTCTGACACTTAATTTCATATGCACCATGCATAGTAATATATAGTGACATGATGCATTTAAATTGAAATTTATAAAGTTATAAATGTTGAATCTTGTATAAAGCTGTTGAGTTCTTGATTATTCTTTTTGGTGTCACCATATTCTTGATTCCTGTTCGCTATTCATTGCTTTTTCGAACTTGCTGAGCCTTGTGGCTCACTTGATCTTCCTTGCCATTCCAGGTAAAGGAGAGACCGTTTTTGGGGGCGAGTCCAGTGGGACTAAGGCCCAGGGATAGGGGTGTACGGAGAAGCGTCCTAACTTGAAGATCCTATTTAGCATTTTGGTGAGGCTTGATGAAATGATTTTTATTTTGTTAGTTAACATTAGAGCCTCTTAATTATTTTGTATGGCCTTCGAGCCCCAAACTCATGAGATATTAGGAATGTAACTGAACCTTAATTTAGTCTCCGCTGCTAGTAAAATGAGATGTTTATTTATTTATGTTTTGTTCTATATCATCTCTGTGATGACCTCCTTTCGAATATCCTATGCTAGCTGGAATATTCGAGAGTGGGCCCTTACAATATGAGTGTGTATTAATTATTGAAAAATCACTAAGTTTGGATTAGAGCGTAAGCCCAACTTAGAGCTTTCATGCCATGTATGGGAGTTACTAGAACTGGAAACGCTATCATACCTAAACTCGGATGATTAATTTAGTTATTTTGTGTATTAATTGTAATTGAATTTATGGTAATTGTTTAAATTAGAATCCCGTATATCATGTATGGGGATTGCTTAAATTAAAACTATCATCATCTCTAATTGCATTTAATAACAAACCCTCATATCTGAAATTAAATTAATGTTACTAATCTTGTCTGTTAAAATTTGGGAATCAACGGGTTGGCGCTGAAATTGTCATAACTCAAATGCTATCCAATTTCATATTCTTACATTCAACGTTTATTTCAACTTCTGCTTTACTTTATTTCCTAGTATCTGTTATCTAAAAAAATTATAAAAGAATCTTGTTACCAATTCGTCCAAATGTGTGTGCGTGTGTGTGACATTCTTTTTCTTTTGTCATAAATAAATCTCTTAGTGGACGACCTGAACTCATCCAGAAAATATAAATTTAAATTTGGACTACAACTGCCCTCGTACACTGACGAGTATAAACCTATCACCAAAATAAAGAAAAAAATAAAAGTTTTATTGTGTTTTTATTGTGTTTTAATTGCAGGGTGAGAGTGCAGTCACCCAGCTTACACCACTACTTTGGCTACTCACAAAAGGATTTTCGAAAATTCACTACTTAGTACCTACTTAAAGAGGTGAGCATTATCCTTTATTACAGTACGTAGCTTTTACAATGCTCAATTATAACATATTCAAGCCTTTTATTGGAATAAGGCGCTAACCTTTACAATAGTTTGAGAAAGAAAAATATGAAGTAGAAGCTCACAAAACAAACAGACATCAAAAGAATATGAAGGAGATGGAGATGAATTTAAGAATGAAAATAAAAAGTATGAATGATAAACAATAAAAACTCTCTACTTTCTCTAGGTATGAAAAACTTGAAAAAGAGGAACAACAGAGATTAAAATTAAGCTTTTTAGCTTATCTTTTTCTTTCTTCTTTCTTTTAATTTGCATTCTCCTTAAGAGGATTTTTCTAGTAAAGTAGCAACCTTACAATTTTCATGCATCCCTTGGGTATTTATAGGTGCTTGAATTTGAATTTGAAGACACTTGCAACTTTTAAGCTCTTTAGAAAAAGCTTTCAGATCAAATCAGTTATATATATGTGTGGTTAATATGTGTAGTCTCAATTAATAATCAAATATTCAAAAGAAAGTTATCTTACATTTGTTTAGATAACACAAAAAGGAGTTACAATAGCATTAATTTTAGTTCCAATGACTAGATTTTTCAAATTTCATAAATTGTTAATGGAGTAAGATTAAGTGTTACTTGAGTAAGATCAAAGGTTACTCAAGTGGTTTTAGCATTTAATTGATTAAGTGATTCATTACTCAAATATTGAATAATCTTACTCTATTAAGATTATTTAGTACTCAAATGTTCAATGTACTTACTCGATTAAAAGAAATAATACTTGATGAACAAACATCTCTTAGCCGATTAACTTTTTAAGTGCTTTACTGCTTAAGAATGATACTTGATTATATGAATAAGTTGCTCTACTAAAAAAGATATTAATCAATTAACAAATAACTCTTAGTCAATTAACTTTTTGTATAGTTTACTAGTTAAAAACATTACTTGATTATTCGAATATGTTACTCAACTAAAAAAGATATTATTCAATTGACAATTAACTCTTAGTCGATTAAGTTTGTAACTACCTCATTGTTCTAGGAATGTTTAAGTACATAAACATTCAAGAAGTAATACTCAACTAACACACATAATACTCAACTAAAATAACTCTTAGTTGATTAAATTTTTTAATATTGTGTTATTCAATATACTTTACTCGACTAATTAATGTTCATTTCTTGAGTAATGCTTGAATGTCAGTTTAAATAGCATTTCCCTAAAATAAGTACTCAACTAATACAAATTTATACTTGAATAATATTTGAATGTGACTTTAAACTAAATTTTCCTAAGATAACTACTCAATTGATACAAAGTTATACTCGAGTTTGATTGAGTCTACATCTCCATAGTCAAGTTAGTGACTATACGACTCTTAGCATTCATCTCATTCGGACTCACTGTTGTTGTAATGCCCCGTTTTTACCAAGCGTGCGTTAACTCGAGATTTTGGGGATATTTTTTTTTCTCTCAACATATGCTCAATATAAATTAAACCCCGACAATCCCGATCTACCATCTCAACATATCAACTTAAAGGAATAAGCTAAGATAAATAATATCATCACATTAGCGGAAGTATAATCGAAACCTCAAATTTCACATAACCAAATTCACTTTATTCATAATGTAGAAATCGAACCATCGTTTAACATGACATCTTCAAAACAAAATACATACAGACTCATCTCTCAACAACAACTTCTAAACACCTCTAACATAGACAAAATATATGCTAAAGATCACCAACGTAAATGATGGCTACATCTCGATAACCCATTTTCCTTTAGCACCACTACTTTCACTTAGAACGTTTGAATATTTCAAGAACAAAGTCCAAATTAGATGTTGAATCATATAAGTGATAGTTCAAAATATTTTCATGAATATATGCAAAATCATGAATAAAATTGACAAATCCCAAGATGTCCCGGCCTAAGAGAATCCCACATAGCACTTAACCCTAATCGGGAAAAATGCAATCTCTCTAAAGGCAACACAACTACACCGACACATTGGCATAAGACAATTCTGCTTAAGAGAGACAACCTCAACACATGAACCCAGGTGTCACCCCTATATCATATCAGGCATTACGTTCCCACTCAAAAGCATTCTGAATCTCAACACAACCTTGACCACAAGAGGATTAACACTATTCTCGGAATCAATGTCCACCTAGGCAATAATGTTATTTCTCAAAGGAACTTGGGGTGGTGTTCACTCTTAGCCTCGCCATTTGAGCCAACTTTCGGGGTGGTCTCCACTCTCAGCCCCCCACTTGAATACCATAAGGTGAAGTCCGTTTCAACCTCGTCCCAAGTAGGTCACATAACATTAATCCTTAGCACACATTTCGAGTGCTATCACTCAAGTGCCACAACACAGGTTAACAACCCACTTCCCACATGGACAACACATAAACCTGTATCATTTAAAATCAACATTTCAATGCATGAATTTATAACGCATGAAATTCAATGCACATGTATAAAACAATTTGAGACGAACCTCCCACTTGAAACCAACCCATCGCAGGTTAAATCATTTGTATAAAATAAATCAAGTATAAGGTCGAACCACCCAAAATAATCCAAGTTATAGGGACGAACACTCATAGTAAATCAAGTTTGAAGTCGAAACTCTTACAAATCAAAACCATTTGTATAAAACAAGATAAGTTTTAATAGTAGAACCACTCACAATAAACCAAGTTTTTAAGTAAGAACACTCACAGTAAAACAAAACTTCGATTAGGAACTCTCACAGTAAAACATAACTTCGGTTAGGAACTCTCACAATAAACCAAATTTTAGGTAGGAACACCCACAGTAAACGAAGTTTTTAGTAGAATCACTCACAATAAGCCAAGTTTTTAAGTAAGAACATTCACAGTAAAACAAAACTTTAGTTAGGAACTCTCACCTTGAATGTATCTCAGACCACCTCGATTCTCATGCACAATCTCGATTTTATTCCGATCTTCCTCATTTCTTTTACGAATTTCTCTAATCTTTCTCAAGCACAAATCCCTCACCTCAATCTTTCTCAAATGAAATGGTTTTGAGAACAATCTCATGGCCTATTTATAGATTTGGACTCCAAAGTGATCCAAAGTTAGAATGAATTAGCTTTTGAAATCCACAATCATAACTCTTATTAATTCACCATACCTTACCATACTGCACATCACTTCACCATACCTCACATCACCTTAAGGCCATACCTTCAATTAATTTCATAATCCCGTTTTAGACTTTGCACAATTTCTATTAAACCCTCAAATATCGAAATAATAATCATCGAGATACTTAAAATCCAAAATTATTAATTCCAAGTTTACTCGATAAGTACGTTTTGTCTATGCGCCCTCACAGGACTTTTGTTTCATCTCGAAACCACTTCAGGGTTAATCCTTACATAAAATCGGAGCCCCCTCGAGGTTCTGTTGACTTTTTGGAAGTCCCCTACGATGATTCAATTTTTTAACCTGAATAACAGCTGTAATGAAAACAATCTCGATTTTAATTCTTTTTTTAATACTATAAATTCTATCTCGGAATGCTCGTCAATACCATATCATTTCTCTTAGATATCAAGGTTTCAGGGCACTCCCTACAGTTGATTCGATGACTTATTTTTATTATCAAGCTAATTTTTGATATTTTAATCTCACTTGAATTATGTGATAAGCCGAAATGGGGTATTACAATTGTACTGGATAAAGACATCAAACAATACTCTGGAAATGTTGTCTTAAGCACAAAAATGTGCCCCTTTTGTTTCTTCCTCCAACAATGCCCAAAAATATATTGTTGTCAAATGTAACTGACAATTGAGCCGAGTTACTCCTTTCTGCAGAGGTTGGTGATGAGTCTCTTTCATTTCTTCGCCTAGTAAACTCATCCTGTAACAATAAATTTAGATGCAAATAAATTAGATAATGAACACATCCATATATGATTAATGACAATGACAATTTAAATTTATGCATGATCAACAAATTGTTATTTACAAAAACTGATGCAGCTTTTGAAAAGACCCAACCATCTTTCCCTTTGTAGTGTTTTATTTCGGTAAAAAGCTCCAAACTTGTTGATTCCCCATTCAATTCTTTTCTCTGCATAAGACAACAAATGATAAAGTTGCAATTAAGTTAAATATAAAGTTTTGTCATGAAATGTAATTGAACGTAATACAATATTTCACATACTAACAATATGTTGTAACACCCCAATTTTTCTTTGGAATTATAATTATCAAAATATTTGGTTTAAGAAGCCTAATTTAATTATTGTTAGGTATCGGGAGTTAGTGACGGGTTGCCCGAAAATTGATGATTTTTGTCCAAAAAGTTGGGTATGTAAATTTCTTGTTTAATGTATTTCCAATAATTTATGTAAATTATTTTAGTATAATGAGGAGATAGTAAATTGTGAGTTAGTTTAGGTGTAGTTGAAAAGTCAAAAGATGTTGGTTGGAAGCTTGGTGGAAAAGTCTAAGTTAAGAATAGATTGAGAGGTGTGGGAAAGTCTAAATTAAAAATGGGAATGGGAGAAGTGGAAAAGTCAAGCAAGAAAATGGAGTTGAAAAGTTAAAATTGGCTAATGAGGATGGAGGAAGTTCTTGGATGGCTTGAGAAGGCAACTGAGGGAGCTTCTAGAAGCATGAAATTGATGAAGACCAAGTCAAAACTTAGGGGCCAAGGGAGGACCTTCTAGAAATATGGAGTTAGTGATAAGGGGCAATTTAGAATTAATATTAAGAGAATAAAAGAGAGAAAATTTGTGCAGTTGAAAATTAGTAGAAATTTGTGAGAGATATAAAAGAAGAAATCTCAAAATAGGAATGAAGCATTGGGAAAGGGGTTCTCGTGGGTCTCCCTTCACTTCCAAACCCAACACTCTTCCTCCAATCACAAGCTTGCATCTAACTCTCTAAAGACTCCAAATCCACCAAGTGTGAAGAAAAGGTGTAAACAAGGCAAGTTTTTTCTTTTCTCCTCGGTTTCTATAAACATTTAAAGCTTCCTTTGGGGGTTTTGAGAAGAAAGGTGAGGTATATGTAGAGATACCAAATATGGGGATTCATATGATGGTATGGGTTTAGAAAGAAACTCAAGGTTTGGAAGGGTAAAGATTGTGGGTTGTGTTTGTTAAGAAGCCTTGGTTTAAAATCCTTTTTGGAAGCTTTTTTTGTGAGCTATTTGGGGTTTGTTTCACCCCAAACTTTCCCAAGGAATGATGGTTTTTGTCTAAGTAAAGCATGGTGAAAGATTTGGCCTCTTCCATGCTTTGGTTCTTGCTTTCATTTTTGGTTTCGTAGCTAGAATAGTTACTTAGCCCAATTGTAGTTGACTAATTGTGTCTAGTCGACTTAAAAAATGCCTTAGTCGACTTACCATGAGTCAAATCCGCAACTAAGTAGCCTTTGTTTAGTCGACTAATCCAACCCCTAAAGCCCAATCCAAAAACCAGTTCTCGGTCCAG
This sequence comes from Diospyros lotus, assembly GCF_014633365.1. NCBI lineage: Eukaryota > Viridiplantae > Streptophyta > Magnoliopsida > Ericales > Ebenaceae > Diospyros > Diospyros lotus. The sequence continues at coordinate 16,375,877 of NC_068349.1, read as the reverse complement.
TCGACTAAGCTAACTCAATAGTCAACTAAACCCAACCCTTAGTTGACTCACCTACATCCTTAGTCTACTAATATGGAAAGAATTTATATAAATATTTCGATTGGCTCCAAATTTAATCTTATCATGAAGCTAAGTTTTTATTAACATTTGAAGGGGACAAAAGAAGAGATTTAGCTTTGCTTATCAAGTGAAAAAGCCTACGATATCATAAATGGAAACCCTTAATGTAGCATGACTTGAGATGTGTGGTATATGTGCATCATGGGCATGACACGATGCGAGCATAACGATGTCTATGTTGGACATGCGTGAGCATTAGTCACGAGTTTTTGATTGGTACATGAGCATTTACGTATGTGAGCATGAAAGTGATGCATTGCATTGCGTGGTTCATTAATGCGCGCGAGACGGATGATTCCGAGGGATATATCCCCCAAAACCAAAAGACTTATGTCTGACTGGGGTTTTACGCTTTTTGGGTGACCTGGGAGCACGCCCAGTGGTGATGACCATGGGTGAAATTATGTGGGCCCGAGATTTATTTCTATTTCTCAGATGGCAGATATTCAAAGGTAGACTAGTATGTATAATTATTTTATGTGGGCCGATTGGCCATATGTGTTTACCAGCATGTACTTGCATGATGTATGGCACGTTCATAGCATAATGTTTCATGGGTGGGTGAGTGAAAGTGTGACACCCGTAATCTTAAGAGCATGATTAATAATAATAATATCCATATGAAATTCAAAGTTTAGCGCAGACGAAAAACTTAAGAAACAAAACTTTAATAAACTTAAGTAAAGTTTCGAACATAATAAGATTCAGAGTATTTTTCGTGTAAATATAAAGTTTGATACTGAAAACATGGCTTCAATAGAAGAGAGAAGGACTTAACAAATATCATAGCATCCATACCGAGAAAACCGGACTTAAAATGAGACTTGGCTCTGTTCATAAACTTATATAAGGTTTAAGAACATATGGTGTAGCAATAGTGTACATCTATCATAAGAGTGTAATATTGAAAATCTTTCTAATACAAGAAGAGAGAAACATCATTTTGACTATTAAAATTTATCTTCAAATAGCCACTAGATTTTCATAAATCCTTTTTAAAGGAGCCACCATGTTCCACGTCCTTTCTCCAGTCTCCTCATTCATAATCACCTGGGGGGAAAAATATGGGATGAGATTCTTGCGAGTCTCAGTAAGTACAAGAGAACTATCATATGTATTTAAACAAGTCATGACATAACATAACATAACATATCATATGGAGACACGAGAGGTTCCACCAACTACGGGGGCACGAACCCTCGTGCGTAGCGCTACCGAGCTCCGGTCCCGAAACTTGCGTGAACATAACATAACATGAGGGACCACATAACATAATTCATGGTCATGCTTAAACATCATAAATAGTTCATAATGTACTTACCTCAACTTGGTTGGACAAGATTTGAATGTTTAAGGCTTCACACCTTACTGGGTTTGTATTTCTGTAGACAAAATGCGTATTTTCGTGAACTAAAACTCATGTAATCTTATATTTGATTGTAGATAATCAAATAAGGGGTTCATATGTGAAATAAAAGGGAAAAAGGGGCCTCCACGAGCCATCACGCGCCCCAAGAAGAGGTGGCGCCTATTTTCGCGTCTTGGGGGCAGATTTGACACCCTTTAGTATTTTTGCCATATCTTTCTCATTTTAACTCCGAATCAACTTCCGTTTGAATCTACGGACTCCTATTTCAGTCCTCTACATGATTATAGAAAGAAATCATACTTACCTCTCCAATTGGAAGACTGTTATGGCAGATCTTCGCGGATGTCCACTTTCCAATCAAGTCTCTTTTTCCTTTCTTCTTTGCTTTTTCTTTGTTCTTTCCTTGCACTTGCTTTCTTTCCTCTTTTCTTAGCTTCTCGTGGCCTTAATTCATTCCCTTTAAATAGCCTTTAAATGCCCAAATCCTCAAGATTTTACTTGGCCTCCAAGTTGCTCATTTTCCATCCTAGTAATTATTACAACTTTGAATTTTCTTCAATCTTCCAATGCAAGCTTCTTCTTCTTCCAATCCTAGGTCACCAAATACACCTTCAAGATAAGCCTTATCATCTTCTTCCCTTGCAAGCTAAATCATAGCCAATCCTAACCTTCCAACTTTAGACTTTTAGGATAAAGACTAATCATTACAAACTTTGAATATTTCTTTCTTTGATTTTAGCTTCCCATACAAGCTTCTATTCTCTTCCAATCCAAACTCTCACGTGGCCTCCAAGATGAGTCTCTACTTCTTTTGTAAGCCAATACAATTCTTACAATTTAAGTCTTCCAAGTCAAGTCTTCCAAGTTAAGCCATTCCAAGACTTTTGTGTAAAATTCATCATTACAAAGACTTTAGGGTAAAGTTCATCATTACAACTTCCAAGCTAAGCCATTCAAAGGCTTCTAGTGTAAGCCAATCTCTTTCTTCCAAGGTAAGCCATTCTAAGACTTTTGGGGCAAAGTTAATTATTACAACTTCCAAGATAAGCCACCTTAAGACTTTAATTGAAATCTGGCCAATAGATTTGTGCCACGTCATCGTTGATCTTATTCTTAAACACCCAATAGGATGCTTCCACCTCACAAGGACACTTGGAGAGTGTTCATTGGCTAATCCTTGATATTTTTGGTTGATATTTTGGCTAGTTTACCAATATTACACTTGTGCCCAAGTTTTCCAAGAATTTGGCTCTTACCCGGACTTAGTATTTACGATTTTGCCACTACTTCAAAAACTAAGTTTTTGTCTTAGAATTTTCGTAACCAGTTGAAAATGTCTCATTTCATCATATATCTGAACTTAAATATCCCTGGTATATATCACAATTGAAGGTTCTTGGATATTACATATTTGAACCGACAAAGGAAATAAACAAAATCTCGGGTGTTACATTCTCCCCCTCTTAAAATAAATTTCGTCCTCGAAATTACCTTCAGTTGAGGTCATCAAACAGTTGGGGGTATTTGGATCGCATCCCGTCTTTGCGCTCCCAAGTTGCTTCTTTGACTGAATGTTGTTGCCTTAATACTTTGGCCAATGGTATTTCTTTATTGCGAAGCTTCCGTACTTCTTAATCCTAGAATGCGTACTAGCGCCTCTTCAAATATTTAGATCTTGTTGGATATCCATTGGTTGATGCTTGATTACGTGAGTTGGGTCAGGGACATATTTTCTAAGCATTGATATGTGGAAAACATCACGTACTACTGAAAGTTCTGGTGGTAAGGCTAGCTGGTAAGCAATATTCCCAACCTGCTTCTAGATCTCAAGTGGACCTATATACCAAGGTCTGAGCATAATCTTTAAGAATACCTTATCACCTATAGTAAACTCCAAATCCTTTCTTCTTTTATCCGCATAACTATTCTGTCCATCTTGAGCCTTTTTCATACTAATCCCCAAATTGTATAACAACTGGATAATCCTGAAATGTTCATAACCAATTGATAACCAAAGCACCTTATCATAAATTTCCCAACTTTTGATTATCAATCTACCAAATATCTACATATCTATTTAATGCTCATATGTACACCAAATGCCTATTTTCCTTAGATACATATGAGAAATTGTGATGCCAACACTCCAACTCAAATAATTTCTTGAATCCCAAAATTTCCTATAGACAATGTCTTTCTAAGATCTTATTATGCTCTTATGATCCTCAAATTGACATAGGGTCCTCATGACCTTGGTTGCATACATTCCTTGAACTCCAAAATTCTCATAAAATAATTTGACTTACAGAATAATCTCCTGAAATCCTTGAGACCTAGATCCATCAAGTTTTTTGTAAAATATCTGTTAATAAAGATTCCATATTTCCCAAAACTTCTTTGTAAAGAAAGTTGATAATTAGATAATCTCCTTAGCACCCAATAACCTTTTTAAGACTTTAAATAAAACATTTGTACATAGGGGTTTTAACTTCCTCCAACAATTCCACTAGTTTCCCCAAAATTTATCAAATAACCACATACTTACTTGCATATTTGCAAATAGCTTCTTTTCCTTCAAGATCCCTAAAACACTCCTCAAATGATTTCATACTCATCCTCCTTTTTTTTTCTTTTCTAGGACAACTCTCAACCAGATTGTGCATCCTTGCCCTAACTATTCATAAGACTTTAGATTTCTTTACAGGAATCCAATCTTATTCAATTTCTAAACTTACCATACATACAATGGAACCTTATGCTCTTATTGCCATCCTTACAAGTTCTATGATCTGTTAACCAAATATTTCATCATTAATTAGAATTTTCAATATCAACTGGAATTCATCTAGGGTTATTAGTAGTCCATCTAGTTTCATTCACATTCTGGATTTACACTAGATCGTGTACCCTTCTTCTTTTATAGTCTTATGTCATAGCCATATGCCCAGTCCATCACAACTAGTTAGAGGTTCCTCAATCCTTACATGTCTCTGGCATCTCGTTTCATAATTATCTTTCAACTTAACACTTACTTTATGGGCCATTCCTCCAATCAATCCTATTTCAACTTTAACATACTCAAAATATTGATCTCTCTTCTGGCGGCTCTTAATCCAATCATGGAGGGTCTGATGGACGGACAAAGTTGCCATTTGCACATTAGAACTAGACAGTGTAGCAACTATCTCGAGGCTTAACTACTTAAATTCTTTCCACAAAGGTTTTTATGTTGTTAAGGCTGCTCATTGGCCCATTTTCTTTCCACCCAAAGCCTGAGCTACCACATTTACCTTACCCAGGTGGTAATGAATTTTGCAGTCGTAATTCTTTACCAATTCCATTGAAACACAATCCTCTATGAAAGTATAAACATGAGAAACACTACGCCATCCATACAGAGTGTACACCAGATCATTCCCTGTGATGGCTAATACCTGAGAACTCACGAGGTATACACCAGATCATTCCCTGGAGTCTCAAAGAACACTTGTGGAGTATACACCAGATCATTCCCCATCGAGCTTGAACAATTGTTGATATGTGAGAACTCACGAGGTATACACCAGATCATTCCCCACAGTCTCAAAGAATACTCGTGGAGTGTACACCAGATCATTCCCCACCGAGCCTAGGCCTTTATGATCATCCCATGGTCCAAGACAATCATCGGGCTCATTTATTTCCATTACGTGGTTTATAAAAGACTCTCCACCCATACATGCCTTTGTGTGCATAACTTTGACCTGGCTGTAACACACCTTGTCAACTTTTCCTCTTATGAGTTCAAGCATTCCTTTTCTGTAAGGATCCATTGTTATGTTCCAATGTCCTATCCTTTTTATTGGGTATTAACCCTTATTTGATTCTTTTGCCCACCTAAGTCGTCTCATTATTTCTCAATTCAAAATCTCTAAGTTAGTTGGCTGAGATGTCAAGTAGCTAGCTTGGATCATTATCCTCGATTGGGCAATTCTTAGTCTTTCGATCTTCTTGACCTTTATCCTAGGTTTACTTACATCTTTTCGTTGTGGTCCTTAACCATCATAGTTGTGGGTGCCTTGTGTTCCTGTTATTGCCACCACTAGTACTTTGACCGAATTCCTTATATCCACCAAATTTATTCTTAGACACCAAATGTCTTATCATTTTGATACTAGGGTGACCATCATATCACCTCACACCTTTGGTCTCCTCATTATGTGACATCATTATCCAACAAAAATCTTGCGACCTTAGTCGTCCTGCTCAACCTTAAGTATCAGAATAAGGGTCTTGATTTATCCATTACTCCATGAATGGTGGCTTAGCTAATAGTCCTTTTACTTATATCCTTAACCCATTCATTCGAAATTCAGGCTCTTCTAGATTCCAACTCAACCGGCTAGGGATTTTTCCATTTCATACTCATGCCTGTGCTCTGGACCTTATTCTTAAACCGACTAGTGTCACTTCAAGCCTTAGATATAATCATTTCCTCAAGTTACGAGCTAGTTCCTACCTTTAGCTCTCTATCTCACTTCTTAGGTTAGTCGAGTCTTAAGAATACTATTTTGCTCATCTTGAATGCTCAAGCCTTATCTCATTACTTCAACTTGAGGGGTAATTTTATATTTCCAACCATACTTGGCTAATCTCCTGTCATAGGGATGTTCCACTAATCCCTTCTTAGCTATGTCTTAGGCTCATCACGACTTATGTTATAGCTCAGTTTCACGCCCTTAAGTCTTAAGGAATCCTTGACTTTGAAACACTTATTATCCTTAATTCCACAATCAGATGCCCATACTTGATTCCCTAGTTCTTCTTAGCCTCCATCCACATCCTCATAAGTACTTCCAAATTGCCTCCATTTGAGTTTGTCTCTAAACAAAATCTGTTTTCTTGAGATCAGGTTCCAAACCTTCAAGAAATCCTCTGACTAGGGAGGTTTTTTTTTTCATGAATTACTATGATTTGTTAGTCCATCGTTTCATCTACCAATATATATAACATGCAACTATAGAGCTTCCAGGTAAGGAAGGGGGTCACATGGACCACTTAAGTCCCAAGCTCGCCTTAGACAGTTTAGGTCTTTTTGACAAAGCCCTTAGCGCGATCACACATATCAATAAACTCAACAATAGATTCATGTTTAATTAGGATTCATTATGCAAGCTCTTCTTGATGGACCTGATTCCTAATTGCTTTCATTCTATTAAGCCCTTCCTAAACAAGTATTTCCGTTATAATCATGAACTCTTGGGTAGAAGCAATATCACTAGCGGAAGAATCACATACTAATGAATGGAAAATAAAAATCATATCTCTCACATACTTATTCCAACATGAGCTTCATACGTGTGCATACATATAACAACATATGCTCATGGATATAGCTTGAGAGAATAACTGCATAATCATATGGAACAATGCTCTCATGAGAATAATCTATGGGGTATAAACATGGTATTCATAAGCATAGCAATTCTTATAACATACCTGGAGACTGGAAGCTTGGACAGGTCGTGGTGGTTTTCATGAAAAGAATTTTCTTACAAATCCTTCCAAAACTAAAAGTTTTCCTTTATAATAATGTGAGTCTACAGGAAAGTAGACCTGTTCTGATACCACTATGTGACACCCGTAATCTTAAGAGCATGATTAACAATAATAATATCCATATGAAATTCAAAGTTTAGCGCAGACGAAAAACTTGAGAAACAAAACTTTAATAAACTTAAGTAAAGTTTTGAACATAATAAGATTCAGAGTATTTTTCGTGTAAATATAAAGTTTGATACTAAAAACATGGCTTCAATAGAAGAGAGAATGACTTAGCAAATATCATAGCATCCATACCGAGAAAACCGGACTTAAAATGAGACTTGGCTCTGTTCATAAACTTATATAAGGTTTAAGAACATATGGTGTAGCAATAGTGTACATCTATCATAAGAGTGTAATATTGAAAATCTTTCTAATACAAGAAGAGAGAAACATCATTTTGACTATTAAATTTTATCTTCAAATAGCCACTAGATTTTCATAAATCCTTTTTAAAGGAGCCACCATGTTCCACGTCCTTTCTCCAGTCTCCTCATTCATAATCACCTGGGGGGAAAAATATGGGATGAGATTCTTGCGAGTCTCAGTAAGTACAAGAAAACTATCATATGTATTTAAACAAGTCATGACATAACATAACATAACATAACATAACATATCATATGGAGACATGAGAGGTTCCACCAACTACGGGGGCACGAACCCTCGTGCATAGCGCTACCGAGCTCCGGTCCCCGAAACTTGCCTGAACATAACATAACATGAGGGACCACATAACATAATTCATGGGCATGCTTAAACATCATAAATAGTTCATAATGTACTTACCTCAACTTGGTTGGACAAGATTTGAATGTTTAAGGCTTCACACCTTACTGGGTTTGTATTTCTGTAGACAAAATGCGTATTTTCGTGAACTAAAAATCATGTAATCTTATATTGGATTGTAGGTAATCAAATAAGGGGTTCATATGTGAAATATAATGGAAAAAGGGGTCTCCACGCGCCATCACGCGCCCCAAGAAGAGGTGGCGCCTATTTTCGCATCTTGGGGGCAGATTTGACACCCTTTAGTATTTTTGCCATATCTTTCTCATTTTAACTCCGAATCAACTTCCGTTTGAACCTTCGGACTCCTATTTCAGTCCTATACATGATTATAGAAAGAAATCATACTTACCTCTCCAATTGGAAGACTGTTATGGTAGATCTTCACGGATGTCCACTTTCCAATCAAGTCTCTTTTTCCTTTCTTCTTTGCTTTTTCTTTGTTCTTTCCTTGCACTTGCTTTCTTTCCTCTTTTCTTAGCTTCTCGTGGCCTTAATTCCTTCCCTTTAAATAGCCTTTAAGTGCCCAAATCCTCAAGATTTTACTTGGCCTCCAAGTTGCTCATTTTCCATCCTAGTAATTATTACAACTTTGAATTTTCTTCAATCTTCCAATGCAAGCTTCTTCTTCTTCCTTGATATTTTTGGTTGATATTTTGGCTAGTTTACCAATATTACACTTGTGCCCGAGTTTTCCAAGAATTTCGCTCTTACCTGGACTTAGTATTTACGATTTTGCCACTACTTCAAAAACTAAGTTTTTGTCTTAGAATTTTCGTAACCAGTTGAAAATGTCTCATTTCATCATATATCTGAACTTAAATATCCCTGGTATATATCACAATTGAAGGTTCTTGGATATTACATATTTGAACCGAGAAAGGAAATAAACAAAATCTCGGGTGTTACAGAAAGTTATGTAAATGATTTGCTCTACCTGTACTAATTATCTCCCACCATACCCACCCCGTGCCATGTTTTCAGCTATACTACTTTTATTATTTTATTATTGTTGAGTCTTGTGGCTCATACTTGTATTCTTCACCATTCCAAGTAAGGGTAAAGGGATCGCTGAGGAGAGCCCTATTAGGGTTGATGGTTAGATGTGTGTGCCAAGGCATTCTCAAACAAAAGATCATGGGAGCGGATTTTTGAGGAGTCAGTGTGCATGTTTTTTTTTTTTTCGTTCTCATTAGGGCAAGTAATGTAAGAGAAAGGGGCAAATGTTTTGTCATGTTATGTAAATACTTCAAGTTTGTTTTGGAACCTTGAATGAATTTATAATGAAAGTGTTTGATGTTTCATGTATGAAAGTAAATTTTCTTGAGTATGTGGATGTTTGTCATTTGGCTCTCAAGCCTCTTGTGGTTGCTCTAACACTTCCTCTCTCGGTCTTTCTGGGAAGTCAGGTCGGGCGGGGAAGGGGGTGTTACATATGTAATTAAACTTACTAATTCTTTTCTGTGTTTTGTCATTGATATGCTGCCATTGATGTGCAAGGAGGAACTCTCTCCAAAGAGTCTATTCTGTATATTCTTTAAATCCTTTTACACCCAATCCAAAAGTCTCCTGAATGTTTTGCAACTTTTCTCCTTTACTTTATTCGTTGTTTTTGGATTTTCTTTTAAAAAATAGGCCTTGGTTCAATATGAGTCTTGACACATTACTTTATCATTAGCAAAACTAAGAAAGTGTCTATATTTTATAAGTCACAAAATACTCTTATTTTTTTATCTTGTGATGACCTCCTTGCGTAGTCTCCGTCGCTTGTGCCCTCGATTCTGGCAAAGAAAATAAATTATAAGTATAAATTGCCCTCAATTCCGTTGCTTTTGTTCTCGATTTTGTCAAATTGATAAGATTTGTATATTTTTTTTTATCTTGTTTTTTTTATCTTAAACTTGTAAATTGCAATGCATACTTTACCCAAAATTTAAATATTGAAGGACTAGCAACAATATATATATATATATATGTGTGTGCATATGCTCGGTTTAGTCCTAGATTTATGCACTGTTTGGTGAGAAGTAATTAAATGTGCTGCGGAAAACATGCAAACCAATTAGTCAAACCTTATCAATTTGGCGTGATCCGACCGCCAACTAGTCTAGCCTTCCCATACCACATCCACGTGGTTGATGCTTTTGCTTCCATGACAAAGTCAAAAGTGTCATCATCTTAACGTTAACTCTTCGATAACAACAATAATTTTAAAAGGAAATTAGATGCAGTATCCTTGAAATTTAAAATCATATTGTATTTTTTGTTGTTATTAATTAATATCAATTAAATATTTATAAATAATTAAAATACATCTATATTAAAAAAGAAAAAAAAAAAACTCTCTTTGAGAGGGGGTGAAACCCTCTATATATATTTGAATCCAAATACAGAGATAGTGAACTCATTTTGATTTAAGACGTCAATTGCATAAATATATATATATATATATCTCATGTATGTTCAAATATAGGTTTGGTTCTGATGAATATTTAGAACTTAGATTTAGGTTCGTCATACATCAATACTAAACTGAGTGAATTCATGATTTTTTATCTTTTATTTTTATTTTTTTTTAAAATGAATGGAGAGAGAAAAGAGGATGATGGGTAAAGTAGTCATTTTATCTTTTATTGTTATTACAATTTTCCCTAACTATTAACATTAATTTTATTACCTAGAGACCATTATATAAATTTTAAAATTTTATTTATCTGATGTCATATTTCTAAAAATTATATAATAGAAGAATATTGATTCGATTTAACAATTCAACTGGTTTATGTATATATATATATATATATTCGTGCTTGAAGAAGTGAATTATGATTAGAAAAATATAAACAAAACGAAATCCATTCAAACGAAATACTACAAACTCTTGTCCCATTAGGTTTATTTCAATGCTGGGTTGCAGAGAACATGAGCACAGCGCAGCCAGCTGTGCAGCTACATCTTATTCTTCCATATATATATATGTATAGCTTTGAATCCCATCTCATCAAAGGATATGGATCGAAACCCACTTATTCAATATACATACGTTCAATATTCATATATAGAGAACATTTTTAAGGGCAAAAGACAACCTTATAGTTGGCTCCGGTACGGCAAGTAAAGGTGCTGGTTTTGTCATCTTTAGGGTAACTGTAAGCATCAGGACACCTTTGCTTGAAGAACTTGGAATAATTGGTGGGCCCGCAGTTGCCGGAGTTGCAGCAGTACTGGTCCGTCTTGAAAACGGTGCAGGGGTTGTTGCAGCCCCCCGGGGCCTTCAGCTCGTTCGGGCACTGCCCCACGATGTCCGCCGTGCACTTGATGCCGCGAGTGCACCCGTTCGACGTCGGGCTAAACTCCATGGGCACGTTGAACCCGTCCACCAGCGATATGTCGAAGTAGTCCAGGTTGCTGTACTGGTTTAGGGCGTACTCTGCCAGCGTATTGGGCGGCACGCCGTAGGCGCGGCACTCCAGCAGCCCGTTGCAGTCCCCCGTCTGGCATTTGCCCCTGTTGTAAGTTGTCGTTGTTGTTGTGTTAGTAGAAAGGATTAAAGAAAGAATATTTAAATTACTAAAGAGCCCTGCCATGTTGTTAAACTCGAATCGAGGGTGTTTTTGTAAATTTCTCCTCTCAACAATTAAATAGCTAGTATTAATATCATCGAATTGAAAGCGAAAGTGAAGTGCTCGTGAAGTGAAACGTGTGTGTGTGTATGAGAGAAATTATAATCACCTGCCGGAGCCATCGAAGTTGCAGCCTGTTCGGGCCCAAACGCGAGCGCCGGTTGTGCCGGAGGGGGCATTGATTTGCCAACTCTGGCCCCTGTCGAGGCGGCGGCCACCGCCGGGTACCGCCGCCGCCCACACGGTGTACGGGCAGTTGTTGAGGACGTTGATGATGGCGGCACGGGAGGCGCCGGCGAAGAGGAGGATGGAAAGGAAAATGGGAAGGGTGAGAGATGGATTCATTGTTTATGCGGAGTGGGTTTTGGTTATTATATGTTTATGTGATTGTGGGTGTGGGAGAAATGGTTTGGTATTTATAGCAGAGACAACGGTGATTCTTGGATGCATTACCAATACGCAGTTACTTTTCCCGGAAAATTAGGCTGATGATAGATTACGGTCTGTTTGGCTTGATAGTATGGCACGTCAATACAACGCTGCGTTGCCTTATCCGACACCTTCGTCCACGGAAATAAGGAAGGCAACCATGACTTGTTCAATGCGGAGGCGAGACCTTCACAGGGGCGGATGTAGGCGGGGGCTGGCACGGTCCAGCCCCAATTAAACATTAATATATATATATATTTATATATAAACTTAGGCTGCCCAACCTTAACTAAACATTAATATAGCCCAGTCCCATGGCCCCTCCTATATCCTCCCCTGTAATCACATGCTATCTTGAGTTTATAAAAATTATGAAAGCTTAGAATTGATTATTAAAAAAGACCTCACTTTCTACAGATTTTCACTTATATGTCGACTTTTATTTTGTAATGTTAGGACTTAGGCTTTAATTTTTTTTTTTTAAATTTGTACCATCATATCTTCTTTTTAAATAGTTCTTTAAAAGCGTAATAATTATAGTAGTGACAGGAGATTTTGAGAAAAATGATGGAGATAGACGAATAATAAGAGATTTAATATAAATAAAAAGTCTTAAAACCTAATATTAAAAATTAAAAATATAATAAAAAGTATATTTTCTTGATAATTTACACTAAAATTTAAGGATAAAAAAGAGTTCATGTATATCCTTTATATAAAAAAGAGTACATGTATATCCTTTATAATAAAAAGTATGATGACTTTCCATGGAAAAACAAAAGCATAAAATAATTGGGGTTGAATTTTCAGAGCCATATCTACCTCTGAAATAATGGAGCAGCTGGAGGGGAAGACTAATTGATGATCGAAATGATCTCAGCCATCCAAAAGCCATGCGTCGCCTCCTTTGATAAAGTGACAACTAGTAACAGTAACCAAGCACTGGCAGATATTTAATTCGTTGCCATTTAATTGAAGAATAAAATTATATCAAGAGTTTTATAAGATCAGAAAATGCAACTTTCTCCTTTTGGAACATAATACATAGACATTTATCATTTGCTAATATTAAATCATTTAGATCAATTATGTAGATATTTTCTTGCTTATATCCAATAAGTAAAGTAGATGTACGATCTTTGATTATGTATTTAAATTATTCAAATAAAATATTATAACTGATCCTATCATATACTTAACTAATACTAAACAGATTGTGTTTCAATCCATACTTTGTTGAGAAATGTAGGAGTATGCACCCCAAGAGGGAGTGAACTGAATGTTTCAAAACTTTCTTAGTTTTATAAAAATAATAAAGTTTAATTTAAAAATAAAAAAATAAAAATAAAATTGTTATTTTAAATAATTTTAACAGAATTAATAATTATATATTTTTTTAATCTTCAATCATTTATTAAAATTTAAGTTTAATTAATTATTTGCTATTCAATATGTTAATGGAGAACACTTTTAATTCAATGTACTACTATTCAATGTGTTAAAGAATAATTAACACATTAAGTAGATTACTTGACAAAATACTTACAAAATTTTTTATTTATTATATTATATTTATTTATAAATAAATATTATAAAATCTATAATATATCCACTCAAAGGCGTTCTTTATTTTTTATTTATTATATTATAATTATAAATATAAATTAAAACTCTTAAATATGAGTAAGAATAAGTTTTTTCAATAATAATAAAATTTTAAAAATATGAATTTTTATTTCTTCCATAATCTTAAAAATGTGATACTTTAAATATTAATTAGCATTGAAAAACCCTAGCATTTGACAATCTTAAATATTTTTTTATGAATTTGTTAAGATATCACATTTTCAAGACTATAATATAATTATTAAAGTAATTAATATTTAATTAATCACTACTTTTGATTTAATGCAAATTTTTGAGAGAAAAAATTCACCATTGATTGGCATTTAGCAAAATACTTCTATTTTGCAAACTAATCTACTTTAATTCACCATTAATTGACACTTGGTAAAATACTTCTATCATATTATAATATTATATAAATATATATAGAACAAAGATATAAAGATAATATTTTAAATAAATGAATAATTTTTTATGACTTAATTAATAGTTTAAGTTGTCTATTAATATTTCTCATAAAACCCATGTAAATTTAATACAAATTTTAGAGGTAAAAAACAACTTGGTAGATTTTTGGAGGGAACACAAATTTGCAAACTATTATACTTTAATATAATACTAGTGGTCAACCTATGTGATACACGGGAGAGTTTAATTTAAAAATAAAAAAATAAATTTATTATTTTAATAAAATTGATAATTATAATTTTTTTTAATCTTTAATAATTTATCAAATTTTAATTTAATTAATTATTCACTATTCAATATGCTAATGGAAAACACTTTTAATTCAATGTACTGTCATTTAATGTAATAAAGAATAATTAACATATTAAGTAGCTCACTTGATAAAATACTTATAAATTTTTTTTATTTATTATATTGTATTTATTTATAAATAAATATTATAAAATCTATAATATATTTATTCAAAGACATTTGTTATTTTCTATTTATTATATTATAATTATAAATATAAATTAAAACTCTTAAATATGAGTAAGAATAAGTTTTTTCAACAATAATAAAATTTTAAAAATAAGAGTTTTGATTTCTTCCATAGTCTTAAAAATGTGATATCTTAAATATTAATTAGTATTGAAAAACCCAAACATTTGACAACCTTAAATAATTTTTTATGAATTTGTTAAGATATCACATTTTTAAGAGTATAATATAATTATTAAAGTAATTAATAATTAATTAATCACTACCTTTGATTTAATGCAAGTTTTTTAGGGAAAAAATTCACCATTGATTGATACTTGGTAAAATACTTTGTTTGACTATCATATTTTAATATTATATAAATATATATAGAATAAAGATATAAAGATAATATTTTAAATAAATGGACAATTTCCTATTACTTAATTAATAGTTTAAATTGTTTATTAATATTTCTCATTAAACCCATGCAAATTTAATACAAATTTTGGAGGTAAAAAACAGCTTGATAGATTTTTAGAGGGAATAAAAATTTGCAAACTATTCTACTTTCATATAATATATTATATAAAGATAAGATTTTATTTAATGAATAATTTTTCATCACTTAGTTAATACTTTAAGTGTCTATTAATATTTCTCATAAATAGTATTTATTTTTGATTGAAGGATGGATTAATTGATGAGAAGATCTAACATAAAATATTTATTTTTGATTAATTAATAGCATTGAAAAATTCATGCAAGTTTAATACAAATTTTAGATGTAAAAAATAGTTTGGCAGATTTTTTGAAAGAAGAAATATTTGCATTCTATTCTACTATATATTATATAATATAATATATATTATATTATATAAAGATATAATTTTATATAAATGAACAATTTTCTGTTACTGAATTAGTAGTTTAAGTGTCTATTCCTATTCCTCATAAATAGTATTTATTTTTGATTGATTGAAAAATTAATTAAATATTTAATATTCACATAATAATGTATTGAAAAACCCATAATTAGCATTGAAAAACTCATATATTTAAAATTCATTATTAATTTTACAATAATTAGTACATATTATTTCAAAACAATTGAAAATTTTAAATTATTAATGCAAATTACAAAATGTAGATTATTAGTGCAATAAATACTAAATGCAAATCATTAATGCAAGTTTTGGGAGAAAATTTTATTATTACTTATTATTTCAAAGCAATTGAAAATTTTAAATTATTAATGCAAATTATAAAATGTAAATTATTAATGCAATAAGTATTAATTGCAAATCATTAATACAAATTTTGGGGGATATTTCTTTTTTCAAGACTATCCTACTTTTATATATATAAAGATTATATAAAATATATAATGTTTATATTATATTATATAAAGATAGAATTTTATATAAATGAATAATTTTATGGGACTTAACTAATAGTTTAAGTGTTTATTTATATTCCTCATAAATAGTATTTATTTTTTATTAATGGAAGGATTAATTAAATATTATTTCAAATTACTACTTATCATTTTAAAACAATTGAAATATTTAAATTATTAATGCAAATTACAAAATATAAATTATTAATGCAATAAGTATTAATTGCAAATCATTAATGCAAGTTTTGGGGGGAAAATTTCTTTTTTCAAGACTATCCTACTTTTATATATATAAAGATATTATATATTATTATATTATACAAAGATAAGATTTTATTTAATGGATAATTTTTCATAACTTAGTTAATACTTTAAGTGTCTTTTCATATTTCTCATAAATAATATTTATTTTTGATTGATTGACGGATTAATTGATGAGAAGATCTAACAGAAAATATTTATTTTTGATTGATTAATTAATAGCATCGAAAAATTTATGCAAGTTTAATACAAATTTTATATGTAAAAAATAGTTTGGTAGATTTTCGGAGGGAAGAAATATTTGCAGACTATTCTACTGTATATTATATAAAGATAGAATTTTATATAAATAAATAATTTTCTATGACTTAATTAATAGTTTAAGTGTCTATTCATATTACTCATAAATAGTATTTATTTTTAATTGATTGACGGATTAATTAAATATTTAATATTCACATAATAATGTAATGAAAAATCCATGATTAGCATTGAAAAACTCATGTATTTAAAATTCATTATTAATTTTACAATAATTAGTATATATTATTTCAAAACAATTGAAAGATTTAGATTATTAATGCAAATTACAAAATGTAAATTATTAATGCAATAAGTACTAAATGCAAATCATTATTGCAAGTTTTGAGAGAAAATTTTATTACTATTTATTATTTCAAAGTCATTGAAAGATTTAAATTATTAATGCAATAAGTATTAATTGTAAATCATTAATGCAAGTTTTGGGGGAAAATTTCTTTTTTTAAGACTATCATACTTTTATATATATAAAGATTTTATATAAAAAATATTTTGAATCTTTTTATAATTTTAAAATCAGTGCCATAAATATGAATTAAAAGTGCTTAAAATATAAAAATCAAAAGTTAGAGAAATAAAATAGATAGACACAAAATTTATAGTGATTCAGATCAACCCGATCTACACCATTATCTTGACTATTTAGATACTTGGTTACATGTCCTTCTACAAAAAATAAATAAAAAATCATTTCTAGGTTTAAATTTCTTGTGCCTGTGTTTTGTCATCATAAAAAATGGCTTATTAATAAAAAAAAAAAAAAAAGGAGGTTGTTGAGTAATTTGTTAGTTTGTTAAAGTTTTAATTTGATGAGAAAATAGAAAAAATTTTGTTAAGTGATGATGACCATAACAATGTATTAGACTTGGTGAATAATTGTAAAATAATCGAGTAATGCTTAAAGTACAATTGAGTAAATCAAGTCTCTTAATCAAGTACAAATTTGTGTTACTCAAGTAATGTAGTATTATCTTGTATTAGGTCAGAAAGTTATTTCTTTTAATCAAGTAGAACAACCTCATGTAATTAAGTAATTTTATGATTTTGTTTATAATCGAGTAAGCATAAGCTGTGTAATAGATAATCAATTACAAGTTTCAATATATTCAAGGAAAGATCAAGTGTACTCGACTAAATATGCCTTTGTATATGATTAAATAATATAAATTTTTGGCCATGAAAAATTAATCAAGTATTTAGTTTTTGTAATCGGGTAATGATTCAAGTATACTTGAGTAAATGTTCTTTATAATCAAGTGTATATCCTCTAAATATTTGTCAAGTCTTTGGACCATTTTTGTAATCGTGTACTTGACATGTTAATCGAGTAATGATTTATATGTACTCGAGTTAATTATCTTTTTAATTGAGTATATATATTCTAAAAACATGTATTCGAGCGAGTACTTAGAATGTTAATCGAGTAAAGATCTTAGTATACTCGAGTAAATATAACTTTATAATCGAGTATGTATTAAAATTTTCTATCTCAAAAAAATTTAATTGAATGAAAGAAAATTTGTAATTGAGTAAGTTAGAAAAATAATTGATTATACAATGTCTATACTCGAGTAATTATAGAATTTAGTCGATTAAATACCTCTTTGTACTCGAGTAATGTTGACGGAATTTAAAAAATACAATCGTTACAAAGCATTAAATGCGACTCGTGTTCGATTTTCAGAACATTAAATGCCCTTTAGACAAATTATACATGAATTTTGAAGTTTTTAACTGAATTTTGAGATGTAAAGGCAAAAAGTGACATTTAAAACACAAAGAACATTCTCTCATCTTGATAGATAAGTTAATAGATGCATTAAATGACATAACACTATGTAAGGAGCTGAAATCTTAAAAGAAGCTAAATGCTGAGCATTTGAAAACTATACTCTCTCGAGTTCAATACACTACAAGAATTTTGAATTTTTTCATCGCTAAATCAATTTAGCAACGAAACATATCTGTTACTAAAGTGCTTATCGATAAATTTTTCTAGCAATGAATATGTCGTCAATTTAGCGACGAAAATTTCTATCACTATTTCGTCTCTAATTCAATCATCTAATATGACGACCAAACAAAAGAGTGATGGATTAGTGATGAAATATTCCATTACTAATAATGTAATTTTTTTAAATTTAGCGATGAAAATTTGTGTTGCTAAAATATATATAAAAAATTAAAAAATTATTTTAGTGACAAAAATTTTCATAGCTAAATTTAAAAAAATTACATTTAGTGACTGACATTTTCGTCCCTAAAACATATTAAAAAATAAATAAATAATTTAAAAAATATTTTAATTTTTATCACTACGTTATAAAAAAATTAAAAAATTATATTTTGAGTGACTGAATAGCACTACTAATTCTGTCCCTAAAATAAATTAACCTAATTAATCTAAAATAATTTTAATTCTAATATAAATTGAAACAAAAATTATATAGAAATTATAAAATTTATATTTACAAAATAAAAATTAATATTCAATCAAAATATTGATAATATTTAAAATATCATACTGATTGTTACATAAAAATACGCTGTTGTGATCAACGCCCAAATAAGAATTAAATACGCTATTAAATTGTCATTTTCACAAGTACAAGTATCAACTTGGATATGATATCCACAACGCACACAACAGGCATTATTGCATAGTGCAGTTCAAGTTCAACCATCAAGTTGTGCGTACAGCTAACCTATCTTTCTCTGTACACACTGCCCGTTCTTTCTTCCTCTTGTCATTTTCGTTATACAGTACCTGTAACGCCCCGTTTTTTCGGACGCGTTATAACTTGAGATAATTCTGGAATAATAATTTTTTTTTTCAAACTTAATTCTAAATCACATCATACCTCGAATCCATCCCAGAATTCCCATGCATTTATCTCGAAAAAGAATCACTATACACATCAAATGCGGAAGCTATGATCGAAACTGATATCTTAACATTAATCATAAATAAATTCTTACATCTTCAACATTTCTCAAAATGTTTAGAATCTAAAGTAGTAGAACTTAAATACAGGGGTTACGTAACATACATTCTTCATGCACTCTGCTAAGTGCCATTTCATGCATCATTTATCCTCGAACCAGCTACAATCTCCATCTGCAACGTTTGAATATTCCAGAGGCGAAATCCAAGTTAGATGATGAATCATCTAAGTAAGGGTACAGAAAACATATTTCGTGCATGAATACAATATTTTTCCTCGTAGGTGTCAACTGCACCCCTCATACTACCTACCATTTTTGCGGCCCTCTCTTTCGAAGTTGAGGTGTATGGGTGCACCCTTGGTAAAGCAGTGGTGCCAGTTCGTACTCCCTACAGCCTCAAATGCGAGTGATCAATGATATCAACGTGTATTCATGCATTTCATAATCATGTCATGTATGCGGTCTATGTGATGGATACATATCAGGGCATGTCAATATGAAGAAAATATTTTTGAGGAACATAAACCACTTACAAACCAAGCATTTTCCATAAAACTAACTTTAATTGGGAAGTACCACTTACCTTTTCAAACTTATCGGGCTACCTCGATATCCGTGCCCTGCCTCGATTTGCGCGCCAACCTCAAAATTTGTACTAGTCTCTTCAACTTCAGCCTCAAAGTATCCTAATCACTATAATTATTTAAATAAACATTAAAACTTATTTTTCCATAATTTCTGTCATTTTCTTTAATTTTCTTTCTATTCCTTCCTAATTTTCCTCAATAAATCCAAACTAAATATTTCTAAAATATTTTCTCAAATATTTCACTACAAAAATTCATAAAATAATATTCTTGAATTTTTTGAATTTTTTAAGAAATTTTACTTACTTTAACTTAGCATCTCTAACTTCCTCGGTATGCGTGCCATCTCCTCGAAATGCGTGCCCGGGCCATTTTTCTTGCTAAAATATCCGGGATATTACTGAAACATAATTTCCTATTTTTTGGGATTTTTCTGATTTTTTCTTCTTTCCTTTTCTTTTCTTTTTCTTTTTTTCTTTTTCTTTCTTCTCCCTCTCTTCTTCTTCCTCCTCCCGCTTCCTCCTGCGCGACCTGCAACTCCCTCTTCCTTCTTTTTTTTTTTTTTCTTTTTCTTTCTTTTCTTTCTTTCTTCTTATTCCTTCTCTTCTTCTTCTTCTTCTTCTTCTCCTCATTCTTCTTCTTTTCCTCCTCATTCTTCTTCTTCCTTTTCTTCCTATGTTTCAGCCTTGCGCTGCCTGCAACTCGCGAACAGGGGCTACGCACGGCCACCGCTCGCCACCTACTTCTGTCGCCGCTGCTAAGGCCAACGCTTCCGCCGTCTTCCATGCTTCCGGCCGCTTCCGCCTCAGGCCGTTGCTGCTCGCGGCTGCCATGGCTGTTGAAGCTCGCGGCCGCCATGGCTGTTGAAGCTAGCAGCTGTGTGGCCGACTCCTTCAGCCACCGACGCGGCCTCACCAGCCTCCTCGCACACCCTTGAGTCCCGCTGTTGTCGCCTCGCTGCTTCGCCCCATCACTCACGCCACCCAGCTTGCTGTCGTGACTGCCATGGTCGCGGCCCACCTTTCTTCCAGCTCTCTCTCCCTCCTTTACTTTGATGCTCTCAGCCACTACTCTCATTCTGATCTCCCTTGCTGCTTCCCAATTGGCCACGATACATCCCAATTTATCGCTTCCACTGCCTTAGCCGCTACTCCATTGTACATCATATTAATTGCTTCATTACCCGCTCCATACCTCTTACAGACTCTTTCCTTAATTCACGCTGCCAAAATCCTTCATTTTGTAGCCAAAATTTCGGCCATTAAAGCTTCACAGAAGCTTCGCGAAGCCAGCTTGCACACACACACGATACATATATATATTTATATAACTACAATATATAAGAGAAATTACACTTTGAATCCCCATAATTCACCTAATATCACTCGGGTAATTTTCTTATTGCAACCATGCCCTCAAACATTGATTAAATTTGCATTTCAATGCCGACAACGCAAAATTAATAACTTCAAAGTTACTCGATAATGACGATTTTGCCCCAGTGTCCTCATCGGGCTATCGTTTCATCCTGAAACCACTGAAGGATTGCTCATTACGCAAAATTGGAGCCCCCCTAGGGTTTTGTTGATTTTTCAGGAGCCTCCTACAACAATTCGATTTTACAGTCTAAATAGCAGCTGCATTTTAGCTGTACCAAAAATCGTTTCGAATTCGATTTCTTTCGATACCATAAATCCTATCTCGATACGCTCGTCGAGACCATATAATTTTCCTTAGATAATTTCACTCCGAGGCATTCCCTGCAGTCGATTCGGTACTTATAACTACTATCAAACCAATTTTTTGGTATTCTAAACTCATCGAAATTATGTGGCAACTTTATACGAACATGGGGTATTACAGTACCATTGAGTTTTGTTGGTGAGCAGGGAACAAAGCCTCGACCACAAACACCACTCGCATGAAGGTGTCGTCAAACTTGTGCCAGAGGCAGTGCTCACTATGACTTGGAGTCACCAAGAGCAAGCACAGGTTGTTGGAGTGGTGGCCGCCAAGATCAACTTTAAGAAGAGGTGCTAAAAGTGAACTTGGAGTTGTGCAACCTGATAATGATATGCAGCCTGGCTGTTTTGGGGGTAGTAACAACCATATAAAAGGTTTGGTCAATAAGCCGAACACTTTAAAAGAGCCAAATGCAATATTGATGCTCTCATAAACCTTCATGTCCAAATAGAATAGGAAGCTAGGAAGAGGCCTATGATGAGCAGAGCGGAAAAAAGTGTTACCACTGTGCTAAACAACACGAGAGTGATCGTGCTAGGTATCATAGTTGCATTTCCGCGCAACTGAGTATAACCTGAGCTAGTGATATAACGCCTCGTTTTTCAAATATACAATAATGTTAAATACAAGTCAATATCACTCACAGGCACTATGGAAATCCTTACCAATATAAGCGAATGATCAAACCTGATAACTAGCTAGAACTAGACAATAAGGATTTTCACTATAAAATATTTAATATAAGTACAATTGCGATATGTACCTTTCAAAATCCAACAAATAAACTTTTACAACATCCACAGTACATAGTAATCAGAACATACACCTTCAACAACATAAAAATAAACCCAATCCTTACTGTAACTCCTATTTATACAATTGTGATACACAAGCCCCATAATAGTAACCTCTTTATACAGTGTCTAACTTAGAAATAAATAGAAAGCCCAAAGCTTCACTAACAATGCTTACAAGTATGATCCATATCCATCTAATATGAAAGAAAGCCCAAAGATTACAATAACTCCTCTTTATACAAAGATCCACAGTACATGAATAACATAAAGTTTAAACTAAACTTCAGCCACCTCTTAGCCTTTTCCCTTGTCTCTGGAGTACCTAACACGCTTGATATACCTAAAACGTTGAATATTCTAGGGGTATGAAACACCCAAGTTAGATAATTACATTTAAGTGAGATGGTTCAGGAAAGAAGATACGTGTGTATATGCAAGTATGTCAAATGTCATGAAATCATTTCTCTCTATGGAAGCCCTAATAAGGGTGTTGCAATCACCCCCACGTTAACATGTCCAAACACCTCAGCCCTGCACTACAAACACATGGTCCCCAACCACACATGTTGACCCACAAGTTTACCACAGTTACAAATGTTATAATGCATGGAAAATAGAAAGGATATGCTTGAAACAAAGGAAATATGAGATGTAAGCCACAAACTACACATAAATGATACCAAGAATGATCAAGATGAAGAAATAACATGCATAAACCACTCACCTTGACTGTTTACCTTTTGGGTGTGCTATTCACACTTGTTAGTTTAGGTTTTTTTTTTGCAAAAAACACGTATTTTAGTAAAACAAAATCCAAATATTTTTATAGAAACTTATTCTAAATAATTTATACTAATTTTTTGAAAATTTACAGGTAAAAAATAGGTCCTATGCGCCCCAAGAAGACCAGCCATACGCCTACACAAGTAGCCCTCTCCGACGCATGTACTACACATGTAACGACCCGTTAGTAAGTCTAGAAGTGTCAAAATTTATGTATTTAAATTCATGAATTGGGTTGCCCATTTGGGCCAAGTGTTTAGGGTCAATGAATGTGATGGGTTTAGAGAAATCCCATGGGCCTAAAATGAATTGGGCAATTAGTATAGTGGGCACGGGCATTATATATATTTATATATATATGTGCATATCTTTATGTGATAAAATTTATATAAATAAATGATGTATTAAATTAATGGATTGGACTTTGGAAGCTTGGGTTGAGCCCAAGGGGAGATTTTTGTATATTGCAAGTGTTGTATGGTTGTGAAGCCCATTGGACTTAATGTTATGTTGAGGCCCTTTTGGTGGGCAAATGGAAATGGGCCATTATAATTAATTGAGCCAATGAGTTGGGCTTGGGCCCATATAAGTGTATGAGTGGATTTTTGAATTGGACTTAGGCCCATGTGTAAAATATGAGAGATGGAATTTAATAAATGAAATTATATATATATATATATTTGTGTTTTGTGGATTAAAAGAAAAGAAGAAAAGAATTGTAAAATACAAAGTGACCAAATGGTCCTTGCTTTATTGGAAAAAGGTGAGGGTGAAATGGGAATTTCATAAATGGGTATTATTATAAATGAAATTATGAGTATTTTGGAGTAAAAAGGAAAATGAAAAAAGAAAAGAAAAATAGGTAAAAGACCAAAATGGGTTTAATGAGTTGTGGTGTGTGTGTAAAAGATATGGGCAAAATTGTAATTTGGCCAAGGGGGTGGTTGGAAAGTTGATGGGCGGCCATCCCTCCCCCATACTTCTTTCTTTTCCTTGTCTTTTTCTTTTTCCTTCCCTCTTTTCTCGATCGGTTATCTTCTTCATCTTCTTCTCATTTTTCTTCTTCTTCTTCTTCCATTGTGAATCTCCATTGAAGCTTCAAAGGAGGAAGTTACAGCTGGTTGTTCTTCCTTTTAGATCGAGCATCATTAAGGCAAGTTCTTCTTGCATTTCTTTTTGGTTATGCAAGTTTCTACTCTATTTCTTTTATATTACAAGTTCACGTTGATTCTCCTTGATAATGCAAACTTTGGTTCTTTTTTCTCTTGGGTCAAGTTTGTTTCCTTCTTGGTTCCCTTGTCTTCGAATCTCCTATTTTATTAGAAGATCAAATCATGAGTTTATATTGATCGGTGGATTATTTTCTCATTTCTTTAACTCTTGTGTTTTATCATTGATGGGTCTTTTTGAGAGTTTTCGTTAGGGTCTAGTTCACCCTAAATTCTTAAAGGAATGGCACTTGATTGATTAGGAATGTTAGAGAAGCAAGGTTTGGTATATCTTGCTTGGGATGTTGAGTTTTGTGGGTTGTCGTTGTTATTTTTAAGTTTCAAGCCTCTGTTGGTCGACCAAGTATTTCTATTAGTCGACCAAGTATGTGTTTTGTTCTTCAGTTGGTCGACCAAGTGTTTTAGTCGGTTGACCAAGTAATAATTTAAGCTTCTGTTAGTCGACCGAGTATTTCAGTTGGTCGACCAAGTGTTTTAGTCAGTTGACCAAGTGGGCTGTTAGTCGACCAAGTGGTTTCAGTCGGTCGACCAAGTGATAATATAAGCCTCTGTTAATCGACTAAGTATTTCAGTCGGTCGACTAAGTGTTTTAGTCGGTTGACCAAGTGGGCTATTAGTCGACCAAGTGATTTCAGTCGGTCGACCAAGTGATAATATAAGCCTTTGTTAGTCGACCAAGTATTTCAATCGGTCGACCAAGTGTTTTAGTCGGTTGACCAAGTAGGCTGTTAGTCAACCAAATGGTTTTAGTCGGTCGACCAAGTGATAAAATAAGCCTTTGTTAGTCAACCAAGTGATAATTTAAGCTTCTGTTAGTCGACCAAATATTTTTACTCGGTCGACCAAGTCCCTATTTAGTCGACTAAGCCTTTTTCATCCGTTGACTAACTCTTTTATTCAGTCAACCAATAGAATGCAATGATTCTTTCTTTTTGGTCCGATTCTTTTCTAATGCTTGAAATTCTTCCCCAAAGCCAAAGCTCTTGTGATGTCTTAGTTGGCTTCAAAAACCATCTCGTGGATATGTAAGTGTTCAAAAAATGGTGAAGTTAATTAATGGTGGGAATTAAA
The DNA here is from genome assembly GCF_014633365.1 of Diospyros lotus. NCBI lineage: Eukaryota > Viridiplantae > Streptophyta > Magnoliopsida > Ericales > Ebenaceae > Diospyros > Diospyros lotus. The sequence continues at coordinate 16,350,274 of NC_068349.1, read as the reverse complement.
GATGAAAATCATGAGTTTTTAAAAGGTGAATTCATGTAACCAACTTGTTTGACCTTGAGAAATAGTATGAAATGAATCCCAATGAATAATGCTAAATCGCATGGTGAAAATACCATTAGCTCATGTGAGGATATAATCTTGAAATGTCTAAATGTGCATGATGATCATGAAGAGAACATTTCTAATAATGAATCATGTCGATATGTTTACTTGAAAACTTCATGAGCATTGCATAGTATTATTATTTATGGTATGGAAATGAATCTCAATGAATAATGCCAAATCATATGACGAAAATATCATTGGCTCATGTGTGGATATAATCTTGAAATGGCTATGTGCGCATGATGATTATGAGGAGAACATTGCTAATAATGTAGCATGTTTGATATGTTTACTTGAAACCTACATGAGCATTGCATGGTATTATTATTTGCACACTTATTATTTTGCGCGACGGTTATGTACCGCGGGGTGAGAAAAGTATATCCTAAAGAGCGCCTAACACGGGAAAGGTGGCCATAGACCCGATAGGCGATGCTCAAGCCAAGTGAATGGCTAAATGATTTTTCTATGTATATGTATGCATGCATGTGAATGAAAGGCCTTGAGGGCCGATATGCTACATGGAAAATTATATAGTCATGAGAAATGAAATGATGCATGAACTGCATAATGCCAATGGCATGGAAATGATCATAATGATTGAGAAATGAAATGATGCATAAAATGCATAATGACTATGGCATGGAAATGATCATAACGATTGAGAAATGAAATGATGCATGAAATGAATAATGACAATGGCATGGGAATGATAATAATGATGGGATCTAATGGGAAATGCTACTTGTACTTGGGAAGTCGGGTCTATTCCATTTTGGTTTATCCATGCCTTGACTCTATTGTTTAATTGTTGAAATATATACTTGCTGAGCCTTGTGGCTCACCTTGCTTATTCCTGTCATTCCAGGTAAGGGATAAGCTATTGCTGAGGGCGAGTCCAATGAGGCTAGAGCCCGGGTTTAGTTGTGTACAGGGGTGTCCCAGCCTCAAGATCTATGGGTGTAATGTTGAGGGCAGGAAATAGAGGGTTCAATTTGTCGTTAGAACCTTAGTGCCCTTTTATTTGGAAAAATGTATGGGTGGTAAGCCCAAGATGATAATGTAAAGGGTATGTAATATTTATTTTGAGCTCCTATTGGTAGTGAGCAAATGTGGAGATGTTTATTTTGGCTCTTGATGATTAGTGAGCAAGTAAGAAAATAATAATAATAATAATAAATTGGTGTTTATTTTGAGTTTATTGTTCTTGTATCCATTTTGTGACAACCTCCTTTCGGATTTCCTATGCTAGCGGGATGATCTGGGAGAGGGCCGCTACAGCACACGCCATCGTCTTCTCTAGCGACGACGCGACAACCTCTCAATTTTTCGATCATATCTCCCTCGTTTTAGCTCTGATTCGACGTTCGTTTGAACCTATGACTTCCTCGCTTTTCCCTTTACAGGAATATAAGATTAAATAGGACTTACCTTACTATTTTATGGCAGCTTTGGCCCAGACTCTGACGAGGCTCATTCTCCCTAGTTTCTTCTTCGATTCCGTCTCTTCTTTTTGTAGAATTTTGTCCTCTTTCTCAAGAACACACCTTTCACTCTCAATCCCTCAAAATGGAACTCAAATTGATCCAAAATTATTTTGAATGCTTGATCTTCACATCCATGGCCATATTTATAGAAATCCCAAGCCAATCACTTGTTGCCACATGTTGTTCTTATCTCCTTTGATATGATTACCTCCAACCGTCGGTCTGGCCAGTCCGTTTCTTCAGGGACCCCGTGTTTTCAAGAATTACACTTTGACTCGAAGTTTCACATATTTGCACTTTGAGCCCTAGATCTTTTAGGACTTTGGCTGTTCACGTGATTCCTTATTTCAACCCCAAATGTCCTTAAGAAGAGCCTTTTTGCATCTTTTATTGACCCCTAAATAGCCTTCCAATATTTTTAAGAAATTGCATCTTTTTCTGAACCCCTCTAAAATTGTATTTTTATCCTTGAATTCTCGTGGTTCCTTAGACATATCTTACTACCTCAAATGCACAAGTTTCATAAAAATCTTAGGTATTACCAGTGATTTGCGTGTTACATGAAAATGAACATCCTCTAAGATGCACAAAGAAGATAAGACTAAATTCATTGAGAACATGTTAGCATTTTAAGCATGTGGGAATACGTTGCACATAAGATCGGTTCTGCCATTACAAATACAAATTTGATCAAGAAGCTTGTTGAATTTTAGTAGATATAGAACTAATCTTCTTTACCTTTTTATAAGCAAAAGCCATAGGCACAGCCTCCCTCATAAGACCAGCCCACCATATAATAACTTGGACACATAAGTTATTTAGTCTAAAATGGTAGGTAGCATGAGGGGTGCAGTTGACACCTACGAGATAAGACATTACATACACACATGACATAGCATTATGTACCCTTACTTAGATGATTCATCATCTAACTTGGGTTTTGCCCCTGGAATATTCAAATGTTCCTAGTGGAGATTGTAGCAGATTCAAGGATAAATGAGGCATGAAACGGCACTTAGCAGAGTGCATGAAGAATAAAATGTATGTAGCTCATGTATTTTGAATGTTTTGAGAAATGTTGAAGATGTAAGATTTGATTTATGATCAATGTTAAGATATCAGGTTTTGATCTTTGCTTCCGCATTTGATGAATATAGTGATTCTCTTACGAGAAAAATGATTGGGAATTCTGGGACGAATTCGAGGTATGATGTGGTTTAGCTTTAGCATTTGAAAGAAAAAAATTTATTGTCCCAGAATTGTCCCAATTTATAACGCGCCCGAGAAAACGGGGTGTTACAGTTGGTATCAGAGCTTAAGATTATTGAAAGCCCTAAGTGACTCGGGTATAGTTGATAACGGAGTTAAATCCTATTTGAATATTAGGGAATATCAATTTGGAGACTTAAGGGTATCTGGTATTGATGGAACCAGTTAATAGGATCCCCAAGAAGAAGCTTAGAGGAAAGAGACTAAGAGTTCGTAAGACGAAATCCCTATTTAGGAGATTCAGGGGTCGTCGGTTGAAGGCTTAAAGGTTACTGGATTTCAGTGTTGAGTAGTGGAAGTGCATGTCTAGGCAAGTTCTGGCTAAGAAAAGACTTGGTATTTAAGTGTGTCCATTTGTGACCCACCTCTCTTTCCTGGGAACTTACCTGGTGTACTATTCACGTATAGACACTAATTCAGTATACGATTACTATTCTTGGTGAATAGTAAAAGCCTAATGGAAGCTAGTACAATGATTTAGCTATTGAAGTTAGGATCAGATGATAGGATTCAGGTGTAAGGTTGACTCAGTAACCATGATTAGAGACCCGAGAGATTCAGAGACTGTTGATTTGAGGTCATTAGTCGAAATCATTGCGATGAAAGATAGGATAGCTGGTAGTTATCAAAAATGATTAAGTCATAGATGATTAGTCTGATATGACATAGCCTAGATGTTGAGTTAGGATCAAATGATAAGTATTTCGAGGACCATTTAGTATCTTGAAAATAAGATGAGTAGATCAGGGATCCAACGAATTGGGTCAAGCAAGAGGTCGAAGATGGCCAAGTGATGGCATATGAGTTAAGTCAATTGATGAGGTGACGGTGGTACAATCGATGTGACTCACAAAGACGGGATAAGAACCCTAGCAGCGTGACGATACTACTGGTTTGGTGTTCGCAGTAACAGATTTGGATCTAGGGACCCACGTGCAGATGGTTGATGGATGGCTTGCGATAAGGTACGGGAAGCCCGTAGATCGAAGCATCATAGCAAACTGCCTGGGAGACGATTAGATGCTGAAGATCTGGGACAGCCCAGTAAGGTCTGTACCTTGTAAGGGTCTAAGTCCCAATGGTCTAGGAGCGAGGTGTACCACTAGCTGTGATTGATCGAGGCCAAAGAATCAACCCAAAATGAAATGGATTGAGTATGGACTGAGAATCCTATTTAAAAGAGTTGTATCGGGGTTTGCGGTCATCTTGGGAGTGGGTGACACGACGAACAATGCGAAGCTTAAGGACTAGAATACTCGGTATCTAGTGAGATCATGATAGTCAACTAGATCTGAAAAATGAAATACGAGGGTCAGTGGATTCTCGATAAATGAGATTTCAGGTAATGGAGCATGGCTAGTGTAAAACTTTGACGATGAGTAGTGAGATGGAAACCTCGGTTCAAAGTAGAGTTTGGGTACCAAAAAAAAAAAAAAAAACAAACAAACAAAAAAGTTACCTGATAGGTTATATCGACCCTAAAAGAACGATGTCAACAGAGATTGTAACTACGGTTTTGTGTGCCAAGTGGGCTTGAGGATTCGAAAGTTTGTAAGAGAAGACTTGTGAATAAGTTATGCCTTGTGCATTGGTATGGAGACCTGAATCGTTATTTGAGGTTTAAAGTATCCTTCGATAAAGAGTCCTTGGAGTTTGAGGTTCGGTTGTTTTTAGGAAATAATTGGAACCAGGTAACGTGATTTAGGGTTTTCGAGGAATTTCCCTAAGGATTGGAGTACCGTAGGTGACGAAAATACCTACCCACTGTAGCTAGCAATATAATTATGGATTGCCATCTTGAACATTATGCAAATCTTGGACGTGATCAAGAAAATCAAGTAATAGCAGATGTGCCAAGATAACGGGTTGCAATAGGAAATGCTGCAGGCCTAGATCGATTTGAAATCTAGGATTTCGATTTTGGAGAATGAAACTCTCATACGATTAGACGGTTAGTCTAGGTAGCCCTGGTAGACAAATTGAGAGATATATAGCTGAGTAATGTCAGCAAGTTATGGTTATAAGGAGTCTGTTAATTTGTGGTACCGGCATTTGCGGTTAGTGAAAAATCAAAAAAAAAAAAAAAACAAGAGATATTCTCAGAAGGTTTTTCGGATTTATTGCCAATAATAGATTGAGGTTATTAGATGCTTAGCTATGAGAGGTTTGATTGAGGACGTAAATTATTGGGCTTTGAAAAGGGTGAGTTGATATCTTTATCTCAAATTTAATGAATTATAAAACAGCTACAAGAGGCTGAGATATTTCTATGAACGATCAAGGGAATGAGGCATTCCGGAAATCGGCAATAGAGTCATGATTTGACCAAAGTACCGTCTGTATTGAAGACGCTTTAGTGATTGTGTTTATCAAGGATATATTGGTGTACTCCTCAGATAGGGAGACGCATGAGAAACATTGAGGATAGTGTTAGGGAACATCGCGATAGATGTTGAGACTGAGACTTGCTTGCTAGGTCATGAGCCAATCGAGAAAGAAATGATGAGAGCATGAGGCTCTATGAAGTCAAGGTCGAGGATTGAAAGTTCCAAAAAGTCAGATAACCCAGTAGGTTTCGAGAGACGAGCCAAATGTTTTGAGTAGAGGTTGGTTCAAGCAAAGGTCGGTAACTTGAGTAAGTAGCTCCGAAAAGGATCGAGCATGATTAAAGTTAGTGACATGAAACGTTATTACTCGAGGATTAATTCAAGCAAAATTGAGGATCAAATAATTACTCTGATAATATAAAATGTTATTTGAGGATCACTTCAAAAGGTGCGATGAGTTATTTGAGTTATGGGTATATGGATGATTAGGTGTTAGTTTAGCGATCAAATAACAAAGGAGCAAGCGATGCAAGGATATTAGTATTGCTAAGACTTGAAAGATAACGTTAGATTTCGGTCGACAAAAGTTAAGTTACGGGAGAAAATTTTAAAGACAAATAGAATCTATTAATAAAGACTTCTTGAGGAAATAGTTACATAAAGATGATTGCGGTCGATTGACAGAAACTTGAGGTTATATCAGGAGATGAATACCTACAAGAATGAGAATAGGAATCTCGAATAGATTAGCATAAAGATTAAGCAATAACTAAGCTTGAGTGACTTAAGGTAAGACATAGCTAGTTTCAAGGATCTGTGATAAACGAGATAGGACCACTGACTTGTTATGGCAGTCTTGAAGCTTATGAAACAGCCTCGTAATGACAAGATATGTGATGTTTGAGGATTTAGGAACGCATGATGACATAAAAATATTTCTTTGAGAATCAATTTGATAAAAGTTAAGATATATCGAGATCAGGGACTTTTGTGCTAAGGTTGGAAGATTATCAAAGCATGATTAATTAGTTCAAGATAAATGATATCGTCGTACAAAATCGGTAATAGAGAAGTGACAAGAATAAGGAAATCGATTGGATAACAATTTAAGAATTGGTGATGTGGGTATGAGAGTTGCAGGCTCGTTATGATGATGTGAGTACCAACTTAGATAGGAGCTCGAGTAGAGACTCGTGGCCCAAGGACCAAGTTATGTGGTTAATGGCTTTGAAAGAAAAATTCGAAAGATATGCATGGTTGACAAGTATACTTGTCTATGAGCTTGGTCAGTGCAAGGGTTCGGATTTTGATATGCGCATCAGTATTCACAAGTTTCGAATAGGATCTTCGCTAGTTATTTGATTAGTCAGGTGTTAATTCTAAAGATGAAATTTTAAGATTTTTAGGACATGTGGCAAATTTCGAGGACGAAATTTTTGTAAGGAGAGGAGAATGTAATACCCCATGTCCGTATGAGGTTGCCACGTAATTTCGATAAGTTTAGAATACCGAAAAATTGGTTTGATAGTAGTTATACGTATCGAATCGACTGCAGGGAATGCCTTGGAGTGAAATTATCTAAGGAAAATGATATGGTCTCGATATGCGTTCCAAATTAGGATTTATGGTGGCAAAAGAAATCGGATCGGGAACGGTTTTCGATACAGCTAAAATACAACTACCATTTAGGCTGAAAAATCGAATCATTGTAGGAGGCTCCCGAAAAATCAACGGAACCCTAAGGAGGCTCTGGTTTTGCGTAATGAGCAACCCTTCAGTGGTTTCAGGACAAAACGACAGCTCGATAAGGACACTGGGGCGAAATCATCCTTTTTAACTAGGCTTCAAGTTATTAATTTTGTGTTTTTGGTATCGTAATGTCAATTAATTCAGTGTTTGAAGATATTATTGTAATTAGATAATTATTCTAATGAATTTAAGATAAAATTTGGGGTTAATGCATAATTTTCATATATATTAAATGTAATATATAATATATAGTATATATATATATACAAATATGCGTGTGGGCGTGAATGAGCAGTGGCCAGCTTTTGTGAAGCTTTAATGGCCGAGATTTTGGTCGCAAAATGGGGAGATTATAGCAGCAAGGATTGAGGAAGAGAATTGCAGCTGGATTTAAGGGATATGGCAGCCGATTTTGAGATTTAGCAATTAAATGTGAAGTGCAAAATATATAGATATATATATATACTCGTCCGTGCACATGTGGGCGTGAATGAGAGCTTCTGTGAAGCTTCATCATACTGCAAGATTTAGGATCCGAGATTTGCGTGAGATTGGAGAAAATGTCAGCAAGATATGAGGAAAATGGCAGTAAGATCATGATAAGATTGAGCCTGTGGGTGATATACAATTTACACACACATATATATATATATCTACGTTCGTCCATGGCTGCCTATAAATAGGCAAAGAAGTTGGCCAATTGAGGGCAGCAAACAAGTGGGAGATTGGGAGAGAGGGAGAGAGAGAGAGAGAGAGAGAGAGAGAGAGAGGGGGGGGGAGAAAAGCTCGTGAGAGCTGGGCCGAAGCCAGCCATGGCAACCATGGAAAATCCGCGAGCAGGAGGCCATGGCCGCGGCCGTGCTTGGCCAGCAGAGGCTATGTTGAAGGCCGACGGGGGCATGGGCGACGGTTGGCGAGGCTGAGGAGGATGGTGCGACGGCGTGGGCAGCCGAAAGCCTCGGCAGTGGCTAGTTCGATCGGCCATGGCCGATGAGCAGCAAGCAGGTGCGAGCGCGGCAACAGCCGCGAGGGAGGAGGCCGCGATGGTGGCCGGCACGAAGGCGACTGGGAGGCCGAGGCGACCGACGGCGGAGGCAGGCGAAGACGCTGGCAATGGCGCTGGCTGCGAGAAGGAGATGAGGCAGGGGAGAGTTGCAGGCGCGCGAGGAAGAAAAAGGGGGAGAGAGGAAGAAGAGAAAGAAAAAGAAAAAAGAAAAGAAAAAAAATAAAGAAGAAAATGAAAAATAAATGTCAAAAAATTGTAGAAAAAAATCTCAAAAATTAGGATTTTAATAATCACTAAGATTTCGGAAATTTTGGACAAGAGAATGGTTCGGGCATGCTTTTCGGGAATGTGGCATGCATATCGAGGAAATTGGAGATGCTAAGTTAAGGTGAGTAAAATTCTCTAGAAAATTTCAGAAATTCCAAAATATTATTTTATGAATTATCGTAGTGAAATATTTGAGAAAATATTTTTAGAAATATTTAATCTAGATTTATTGAGGAAAAATAGGAAGAAATAGAGAGAAAATTATAGAAAATGCCAGAAATTATGGAAAATAGGTTTTAACGTTTATTTAAATAATTTTGGTGATTAGGATACTTTGAGGCTGAAGTTGAGATGACTCGTGCAATTTTTGAGGTTGGCACGCAAATCAAGGTGATACACGGATTTTGAGACAGGCATAGATATCGAGGTAGCTCGATAAGCTTGAGAAGATAAGTGGTACTTCCTCGAAAATGTTTTCATCATATTGACATGCCCTGATATGTATCCATCACGTAGACTGCATACATGACTATGAAATGCATAAATACACGTTGATATCATTGATCACTCACATTTGAGGCCGTAGGGCGTACGAACTGGCACCGCTACTTTACCAAGGGTGCACCCATACACCTCGGCTTCGAAAGAGAGGGCCGCTAAAATGGTAGGTAGCATGAGAGGTGCAGTTGACACCTACGAGATAAGACATTGCATACACACATGACATAGCATTATGTACCCTTACTTAGATGATTCATCATCTAACTTGGGTTTTGCCCCTGGAATATTCAAATGTTCCCGGTGGAGATTGTAGCAGATTCAAGGATAAATGAGGCATGAAACGGCACTTAGCAGAGTGCATGAAGAATAAAATGTATGTAGCTCATGTATTCTGAATGTTTTGAGAAATGTTGAAGATGTAAGATTTGATTTATGATCAACGTTAAGATATCAGGTTTTGATCTTTGCTTCCGCATTTGATGTATATAGTGATTCTCTTACGAGAAAAATGATTGGGAATTCTGGGACGAATTCGAGGTATGATGTGGTTTAGCTTTAGCATTTGAAAGAAAAAAATTTATTGTCCCGGAATTGTCCCAATTTATAACGCGCCCGAGAAAATGGGGTGTTGCAATGAACATAATACTTCAACTCATATTCTAAAACACAAATATCTTGACTGCTAAAATCTTCAGGATATAACTTCTTTACAAGCGTACAAATATCATCACTATTGAATGATTCAAATGAATTTCTGGGATCCAAAGCCACACTGAGAGAAAGGAGTTCTACTGATTTATCATTAAATCGTGTACTTAACTCCATCAATACAAAATCAATTGCTTCATTGAAAACATCAAAATGATAATGGTGCTCAACTGTAGTCTCATCACTACAATGACCAATCATATATGAAGAATCTAGATCTGGTATGTGAATGTTGTGTCTTGAACAAAAATCTTTTACTTCTTGAAGAAACACTTCCTAACCTTCTTCTCTCAATTCTTGAAGGATAAGTTTCGCAGTAGAAACAAATCTCATAGCATCCAAAATGTCTAGAGATTTTTTTTGAAGGGCTTGATAAAGAACATTAGTTATTCTCATAATTTGTGCATTAAAAGCAAATTGAACACAAATTCAAAACATGCAAAGTGTCTATAAGCACCACGGACTTCAGCTTGAGAACTTGCTTTTGAACAATGAACTTTAAGATATTCAAGCACATTGCAAGTTGTAGAGTACATGCCTATCATGCTTTTTACAGAATCATAATGAGAACTCCAACGTGTTGCTCCAGCACGTTGCAAATTACCTATTTGATTGGCTCTACTTCCAGACTCACGCTCTCCAATACTCAACATATGCTCAACTTCTTTTCTTTGAGCATTTTGTAACTCACTAATGCGCTGAGAAGAAGAATTAATAATATTGATAACATTAACCAAATGAGAAAAGAATTCCCAAATAACACTGACATCCTTAGCTGCAGAAATCAATGCCAGTTGTAACCTGTGTGCAAAGCAATGAACATAATATGGATATGGATAATCTCTAAGAAATAAAGCTTGAAGTCCATTCCAAGTACCACGCATATTATTAGCACCATCATATCCTTGACCTCATATTTTGCTAAGTTGAAGGTCGTGTTGAGCAATAATATCAGATATCTCATTTTTTAGGTTTAATGATATGGTGTTACTAACGCTTTTGATTGCAAAAAAATGTTTTGTCAAAATACCATAACTATTCACAAACCTCAAAATAATGGCCAATTTCTCTCGGTTAGATTCATCTTTTGCTTTATCCACAAGAATACAAAAGTGTTCATCTCCAACATCCTCACAAATCATCTGTCGTACGCTGTTAGCCATAATATGTAAAATATCCTTCTGAATATTTGGAGCAATGTACTGAGCATTTTTCGGAGCATTATCTAATACAACTTTATCAACTTCCACACTCAATTGTGCAAAATCCTTAAGTATTTGAATAAAATTCCCATGGTTCAATGAAGATGAAGATTCATCATGACCTCTAAAGGCACAACCTTGAAATGCTAGCAATCGGATAGCTATAACTGAAGCCCTTAGGCGCAAGCGATTTTTTTGAGATTCCTCTTTTGTTTGTGAATGAATTACCCTTTCAATATGTTGAGACGGATTCATTAAATCTTCAGCCATTCTCACACAATTTAAGTAGGGTGACAAAGGTGCAGAACCAACATGAATAAGAAAAGCACATTTATTTTCTTGGTTAACTCTCTTCCAATTGTCAAATCCCACAGTAGCCAACATCGAAATATTTGATGAATGACCATCATTCAGAAATAGAAAACAATAGAAATAATATGCCTTGTCTTCTGAAGGTGAATATTCTGACCACCTAAATTAATTGAACCAATTTTTCTGAAAACTCTGACATTGATTTCCAAAAGTGGTCTTCTTGTAATTCAAAAGTGATGGTTGATATGGCCCAGCTAGTAGATATGCCCATCTAATCTCATCCCGTGCATTAATAGGATATTCACAAATTTGTTTTCTTTTCCTCGGATCCCATTTAATACAAGAAGACCATTGACATTTAGGATTTGAAGATGGAGAAACTTTAATTCCAGGAGATAAACTTGAAGGAATTGGTGTAAATTCACTAGATTGATTTTGCACATTATGAGTTGAAGTACTTTCATTAGTATGATGATCTCTCTTTCTGAAAAAAGATAACAATATTTTTCCTTTTTTTGCAGAAGATTGTTGTTCCATTCTAAATTCTAAGATACACAAACAAAAAATAACACGATTCAATAATCGAACAATTAAAATATTTAACTCAAGATTTGAGGCAAATGCAAGGCCAATATAATAATTGTATTCCTAACTGAATGTAGCAGTCAAACAACTAACTCCAAGAAGACACAAAATTAGCAAAAAAATCACTTATAATTTGCTCAAAAAAGACAACAGCTTCAACCAATCAATCAATAACAAATCAACTAAACAAGCATAAACAAGTAAAAAAAAATATTACAAAAAATAAAAAAATTACCTAACTGTCAATCGAATGAAGGCAGAGGTAGCGAGGAGCGAGCAAGGGCGAGGCCGAGAGGTGAGAGCCGAAACCCGAGAGGCGAGAGGCAGCGTCACACGCAGCAGCTAGGACCGACTAGAGCGAGAGCCGAGAGGGGTCGAGCAAGAGCAAGAGAAAAGGGCGAGGGCGAGCGAGAGCAAGAAAGGCAGAGAGCGAGGGCGAGCAAGAGCAAAAGGGGCCAAGGGTGAGTGCGAGCAAGAAGAGAGATGCAGAGAGCGAGGGGCTGAGGGTGAGCACGAGCAAGAGTGAGGCAGAGAGCGAGAGTGAGGGCGAGCGCGAGATGTAGAGAGCGAGGGGCCGAGGGCGAGCGTGAGCAAGAGAGAGGCAAAGAGTGAGGGCTTAGGGCTAGCGCGAGTAGAGAGCGAGAGGCAGCGAGGGTGAGAGAGAGTGACAGTGAGGTCGAGAGTCAAGAGAGGAAGAAGACCTAGGGAAGCAAAGGGTTTCAGCAAGCAAGTGGGCTGGGTGGGGTGGGTTAGGGCGAATTTGGGGTGGACTATTACCAAATAATTATAATTTTAAACCTATCAAATTTATTTTTCTTGTGGGCTGCCCTAGGCTTCAACCCAGGGCAGCTCACATTTAAATCCGCCCCTGCCCCATACCATCAAAAAGCTGTATTACCCATGTTTCATCATAATATACTAAATGAATGAAATCTAAATAAATTTACTAAATTATGATTTCATCATATTATACTCCCCTTCTTGAGGTATACTTGGCATACCTCTCGCTCGCAAACTTCCACTTCTCAATATCTAAAGCATCCATACTATCGTAAACGAAAATAAAAGTCTCCACAATGAAAGACAAAGTTGCGAATGAATGCCTGCAATGATTTTTTCAAGGAACCAAATCATTAGTAATAGGCATTGTTTTGCAGTGTGGCCGCAATACTACAACTATGTTCTAATGGCTCAAAATGATAATTCTTAAAAGAAACAAACTTAGTGGTGATCCTAGAATTCTCTGTCACATTGTGCCAGATGTAATGGGACATTGCAATTCCGTAGAAAAACACGGTTAGAATCCCACTTAAATAGAATAGTTGGATACAGAATCACAGTTAACAATGTAAGATAAAGGAAGCGAAGGGCCTAAGGGGAAAGCTCTGATGAAATTAAATAGAGACTTACTTCAGCCATCATGTATGACATATAAGCCATGAGAATCATAAGATCAACCTCACGGTCTGTTGAGTGCCTGCATTTTGTCAAATCAGTTTAATGCCGTATCACATTCACATTCCTCTCCCCAAAAAAGAATGTTTGGTAGAGAAAGCTTCATATAAATTCGGATTTGAGTTGACAATTCAAATTATATGTAGTGACCCGTTATATAGGGCCTAGAAATTTTAATTAAAATAATTATTTTGAGAATGAAATTTTTGGGAATTAATTGGAGATAAATTAATAAGTTGGAATTTTGAGATATTTAAATTATGGAAAAAGGGTTTAAAGGAATTTTTGAGATTTTAAGAAATTGAGTTTTGTGGAGATTTCGAGTTAATTAAATTAAGGGTAGTTTTGGAAGAAATTAATTAAGCATTTAATTAAAGAGAAAATTGAAAGTTATATTGGGAGAGGGAGTCACGTAGGGTTCAAGGGGTAATGTTATATATATATATATATGTGTGTGTGTGTGTGTGTGATTTGAGGCTTGAAGATCTCACGCCATTGGGAATAAAATAGAGAAGGGAGGAGAAACAGAGAGAGATTGAGAGAAGGAGAAATAGAGTGGAGGAGATTTACAGAGAGGTCATTGATTATCAAGGCAAGTTCCAATCCCTCTTGTTTTTCTTTATCCTTCTCCTCTTCTGTTTCATTACTTAGATTATACCTCTTAAGTCCATGATTTTCTTGGAGGCTCAACATTCATTATTGTCCCATTGGTTCTTTGTTGAGTCCATCCATGTGTATATATATAGATTTGTATAACTTTTATTTACAGCAACGTATGAATCTCTTGATTTATAAACTGAGTTTTTAATCCTCCTCTATTAGGATTTGATCATCCTAATCTTTCCTTTGGAATGGTGTAGCATTTAGAGTTTGATTGGCTTTGAAGTATATGTATATATGTTGAGTTATATAGTTGCAGTAGCGTATATATATATATATGCATATACATATATCATTCATTGTTACAGAGATTTTGAGCTTGAGAGTTTTAATCCAGATTTGATCCTTTTCAATGGAGTTTAATGTTGTTTCAATAATTTATCCATGGTTGTGGCCATTAGAGGCATGATTTATATGAAGTGGCAGAGAGTTCTTCGTAGGAGTTTCAAATAATAAGCAGATTTCACTGTAGCGATTTACTGTAGCGGCTGCACTGTAGCTAGCGGGTTATTGTAGCACCTGAATTTAATTTCAATTAATTTAATTATTTTTCTCTTATAATTTAATTACTCCTGTTAGTGTAGGTGCTCTAGACCCAATCAGATTGGGCATATTGTACACTGACAATTGAAATCATGTTTATTATTTGAATAAGGAGTTGTTCAAATTCACAAGAAGTCATTCTATTAGTTTCTTGTTATTATTGTAATAACCAAATGAAACTAGATAGAAGTCTATATGATGTATACTGTGAATAATCTATGAAGATGTGAGATGATGCATCACAGTTTCTAGACATCATTAAACGTCCCAAGTCATAGCAATATCAAGAATGAACATTGACAATTTGCGATAAGACTTGTATGTGCTATGTTTTTGCTATATGATAGCAATGGGGTCTCACACCCATAGGCATGGGGATGCCTAGACAAGTACATAGGTGACTAATGTTGGAGAATGTGTCACTGGACATGACTCGCCATGAGAATCCATTTTGGTTATATGTTGATGGTATTCTCAAACGAGATGGGTGTAACTAATCCTTGGACCTGAGGTTGTCACGGCCATCTCATAAGAAGATCGATATGCTTTGACATCGTTTCGATGGGCCTAGATAAAGGCTGCACGTGAGCGATCGTTGGGCATATCGTGAGGCTTATGAAGATGGGTGCATAACCAAGATGGGACTCGTCTATCCCTTGATAGAGGATGATGTATCTAAGGCGCCTTCGGTGGATATTCACTTTAAATCCATGGCCATGGTAAAAGAGATCAATAAGGAGTTATTGATTTACTTTCTATTAAGTGAAGATATCCAGAAAACCGAAGAAAACTCATGTGATCGTTATCAAGCAACACATTGCCATACTTGAGATCACATAAGATACATTGACGAGAAGATCGAATTACACGATAACCATACTCGTGAAAGGTTATTCGCGGATTATGAATCCTTCTGAATAATTGGGTAGGCATGATGCCTTGCTAGAGGCCAATCTTGTCTTATGTGTTTGTACCGACACATTGCCAACATATTCTGAAGCCTAATGAGTCATACGCAATAGGCAGGGTCCCTGGCTTAAACTAGGAGAGTGGACGTATGGTTAAGTGGGACACTTCGACAAAAAATTTTGCCATCGTAGGTTCTCACGGAAAAAGAACAAATAGACGTAATGACGTCGATATGACAAGGAGTCGTCATAATGGAAAGAGTTTCCTAAAAATGGCAATTAATTAAATTAGGAATGAGTTTCTAATTTAATAATTTTCTATTTGTTGGAGTGGCAAATAGGAAATAAAATATATTTGGGCTTAAGTTAATATTTGGACTAAATTAGATTTGGGCCAAATATTAAATTAAATATTATATTTGGACTAAATTAGATTTGGGCCAAATATTAAAATAAATATTATATTTGGACTAAATTAGATTTGGGCCAAATATTAAATATTATATTTGGACCAAATTAGATTTGAGCCAAATATTAAATAAAATATATTTGGGCTTGAATTAGATTTGGGCCATAATATTTTATTTAACCTATAAAAGGATTGGGCCATTTAATTATATTTCTAGTTAGACTAGAATAAGCCCACTTAAGATTCTAATTAAATTACAATTAATGGGCTAGCCCAAATCATTAGGGTTTTAGAAACCCTAGGATATTTCCTTATAAATATCCCTTTATGGGTTGCCCGAAATTAAGGTGGTTTTTGGTGTCGTTTTTCAAGAGTTGAAAAACGTATTGCCGTTCACTCTTCCCCGTTTCTTTTGGCATCGATTTGAAACGTGGGTGTTCTTTTACCGTCCATACACAAGCCGCGCAAAGGAGAAGAAGCTAGCACTCCTATTCCGCTCTCCTTACCAATGGACGCGTGCTGCGTATCACGAGTTAGAGGCTGGACACTTGGACGGCTCGAATCCGCGAACGACTCGATAATCTAAAGGTTAGATTTATTTATTTGTTTGTGAATGATTTAATTTCGACGTTGATCCAATCGCTGGGATCGGGGTAAGTTCAAAATTTTGAACTACGCTGTTTACCCTGTAACGATCTTGCTTTACTTTCAACTCCTTCTTAATAAGTTTTAAAATTAAATTTAAAATAATTATTAATAAATTTTAATAAGATTTAATGAACACTTATACTTCGTAAATAATTCTTAAGCAAGTTTTATACATCTAGCTTATCCTTAATGCCATAAGACTTGAGATGTATTATTTATCATTGAGTTGCAATTAAGATAAACATTATTGGATCCATTACACCATATTAATTCTTAAGAGATCTAATATTGGTTGCCCCAAAATAATTTATCAAATATTCAAAGTTTTAATGTTCTAAAATCCTTAAGACTTGTAATTGGAGTTTAATATTGCTTTTCAAGTTAAATGAATGCTAAGCTAATTGCCTTGGTTGAAGAGTAGTAATTAAATTGAGATAAGAGTCAGAGATTCCATATTCTTATAATCGCTCCAAGATATCTAGTCTCCAATACATTGCACTACAAGAGTTTTAACTTTTTTCGGCGGTGAAAAAACCGCCGGAAAAAGTTAAAAAATCGCCGGTAAAATTTTTACCGGCGGTAATTATAACCGCCGGAAATACCGCCGTCGGGAAAGGTTTCCGGCGGTTTTCAACCGCCGGGAAAAACTATTTACCGGCGGTTTTAAATAACCACCGGCAAAATTCTTCCTTTGTCGGCAGTTTTAAAACCGCCGGCAAAATTCTCCCTTTGCCGGCGGTTTTAAAATCGCCGACAAAGGTTATAGCCGGAAAAACCCAAAAATCACCGGCAATTTTTAAAAGAAAAATTAAAAAACTATATATACAATCTGTATATCAATAACTTGTATACTATTACCTGTATTGATATAACCACGGCAACAAAAAACCACCAACAATTTTAAAAGATTCACCCGCACACAATAAGTATAACAAATGTATACGATAGATCTATTTAAGTACAACATCATTTAAAAAGATCAATATCTTGTCTCGTTTCATTACACAATACCATACTCACATACAAAGCAACTCTAAACTAAAACATGTCCTAGTGGCCTCAAATTACCCTTGATTACTCCACCATGCCATTCTCCAACCAAAATTGCATATCATATTTTGTCGATCTGCATTGAAAAAAAAAATAGATCTATTTAAGTATATAGTTAACTATAAAATTGCATAAAACATGTCCAAAATTACATAACAATGGTATACAAAAATAACATATCAAAACATAGAAAGCTAAAAACAAACATATATACATACCTCATCCTTAAATAACATATCAAAACATATGTGATTTGGATTTCTTCCAGTAGCCTTTTCTTACCTATGTCTTCAGAAATTTGGTGCATTTATATTTCAATGCAATTTTATATTACTTGACAGACTTTTTTTCTTTTTTGTGCTTTAATTACCTTACCATCTGTGCTCTAATAATTTTTTTTTCATTCTTGTTCAGACTTACCAGCTTTTGAACTCAGATGATCATGCCAATTTTTTGAAAAGAAATAACAGAAACCCTACTGATTACTGCCCAAATATTGCTCATCAGGTTAGTGAACTTTAGAATTGCTGACTATCTATCCCCTTTCTTGAAAAGTTGCTTGCTTGAACTTCTTTCAAGTTTTTTATATGCTCTATATTAGTATGTATAATCATCTGTCAGGACCAATTGTCATCCCAATAATTTAGTGTTCCTAAAAATGGAGATTTCTATTTGAGAAAACCTACATTCTAGATGTGTTACCACTTTTCCTAAACCAAAATTCTTGTACAGTAGGATGAAAGATGAAACATTTTAAAAAAAATGCTCCCTAAATTTAATGAAACAAATTAAATAAAAAATAGACCACTGTAAATTTCCGGGCTTTCTACAAAGACCTGCACCATTGGGACATAGCAATATTACAAAAATAAAAGTTTTGCATCATTTTTCATTTTTGTATTTCTTCCTAATTTGATGACACGGAGCATAAGGCTTTAAAAGAGAATGCATGACTATATTCAGTGCCGGCCCTAGAATTTTGGGGGCCCTAGGTAAGCCTATAAACCAAAATTTTATTGGGGTCATAGGCTTTCAAAACTTTAGATCCAATCTAATATTAACAATTTACACGATTAACTTTCAAGTTTAAAAAAATTAACTAAAAACTTGCAATGGTCCAATGACTGAAGTATTAATATCATGTGTCCGGGCTTTCTACAAAGACCTGCACCATTGGGACATAGCAGTATTACAGAATTCTTAACTAATTACAGGAGACTTCCTGTTTCTTGCTCTATATATTGACAAGTTTGATGAAGTATGCATAATTTTGATGGCTTGCCATGTGTTAAACTCATGCTTGTGTCACATTGTAAAAGTCATAGGTAGAGGACTTCAGCAACTTCCTTATGCCACTAAAACAAGACAAATATTTAGAGTTTTGATAGCAGCAACAGGTTTATGAAGTATCAAACACCATGATGCATTTTAGCAAGTTATATTTACAAGTCTCTGTATTTCTCACCACAAATGCTTAAATCTCATTCCAAGTTACTACATCTCACTGCGAAATCCAGTGATTCTTCAGGACATTTACAATGGTCTAATGAAGCATTATATAATATGAATTTTAGGATTTGAACTAATTCTAGTGATTCAACTTACCTGATGATTCAAAGAGAGGCAGCGACTGAGCGAGAGAGACAACATGACTCACAAGGCCGAGTGTGACTGAGCGTGAGCGATGGCGAGAGCGACTGAGAGTGAGCGAGCGAGGCCGAGAGTGACTGAGCGTGAGCGATGGTGAGAGCGACTGAGAGTGAGCGATGGCGAGGGAGGCAGCGATGAAAGCGAGTGAGAGAGGGCTAGGGTTTGCAGGGGGGATTTTGGAAGAGAAGGGGGTGAGGGGAAGATTAATTTGGGCTGGGGTGAGGGTTGGGGCGGGGGCGCGCTGTGTATATAAATCATATATCCCCGGCGGTTTTAAAAACCGCCGGGGATGGGATAACATTACCGGCGGTTTTATAAACCACCGGTAATGGGTAAACATCCCCGGCGGTTTTCAGAAACTGCCGGGGATGGTTCAACATCCCCGGCGATTTTGAAAATCGTCGGGGATTACGGTGTTTTCCCGACAATTGTTCAAACCGCCGGGAAAAGTTCGCCGGCAATACCTCTTTTCCTTGTAGTGTTGAGAATTAAGATACATGCATTACATGAGATTGTGATGAGATTTGTTATGAAATATGAGCATTCATGTTGTGTGAGCATTGAGCATTTTATTTATTGTGGAGCACTACATAATGTGTACTAGCATATTATTTGTGCATTGTTGCATTGAGGCGACTTAGTCCATGATGGGATCCCTTGAGCTCATTTTGAGATCTTTGATTACCGGTAATTAGGGGCACCGTACGGCCCTAGCGAGATAATTATTTACTCTTCTTATTATGGAGTAGGGGTTTTAAAACCCTAGTGAGTATATGTGCTTATTTCTTTTGGTTGCAGGTTCAACCACAGGCAAGTATGAGTTTATATTTAGGCCTTTGTGCCTTGAGTTGCATTTAAGGTGCATTGAGATTTATGTGAGCTGTGAGGCCAGTATGTGCATACCTGCATGAGATATATTCATTCTGAGCATCATCATATGAGAACCTGTGCAACCATAACAGTTTATTCAAATATATCAACTTTCATTAATGAGTTCGATTATAAGAAGAGTTAAGACATCCCTCAGTTACGAGATTAGTTTTCCCTCAGTTTACATCGAGTTACCTTGTGGTATTGAGATGAGTTTTTTTTTTTTTTTTTATGAGTTTGAGGTTTTATTTTGACTCAGCCTATTATTTCTTTCATACCTATTGCTTGCTGAGTCTTGTGACTCACATTTTATTCTTCACCATTCCAAGTAGCAGCAAGAGAGTTCCCGAGGTGGGTTCTAGCAGTGGGATGCGTTAGATTGTGTATGTGGAGGCCACTCAAAACCTGAAAGATGTTTGGGTCATTTGGTCTTTTGGTCATTTGACATTTAGTTATTTAGTTCCACAGTTGTCATTTATTTTATGAGGGATATTTATGTTCGATGTTGTCTAGTTTGGGACTAGTACGTTGAGATTTATATTTTCAGTATTTATGAGAGTTATTATTTTTTGTTATTCGTTTATTCCTTATTTCATGTAGCACCTCTCTTGGTCCGAAAGGGGGTGTCTACATTATACCTAAGTTACTCTACTTGTGTAATTGAGAAAGAGGGAGAAAAATACAATGTCAGTGGTGAAAAACAGTGCCACAAAAAAGTTAGTATGAAGGACACTAACTTTTATATTGCTATTTGTAGTGGCAGCGGTGGGAGCGATGGCGGCGGGGCTGGAACGGTGGCCGCTGTGCTAGTGGTTGCGGCTTGGGGACACAGAGAAGGATGATAGGAATTTAGGGATTTTTGTGGCCCGGGGGGGAGATTTGGTCATGGGAAAGAGGCGGGTTACTTAGTTGTTTTTAATATTTAACTAGTGTTAAACCTGTACGATATACAGGAAAATTTAATTTAAAAATAAAAAATTAAACTCGTTATTTTAAATAATTCTAATAGAATTAATAATTATAATTTTTTTTAATATTCAATTTTTTATCAAAATTTAAGTTTAATTAATTATTCGCTATTCAGTATGCTAATAGAGAATATTTTTAATTCAATCTACGGCCATTTAATATGTTAAAGAATAATTAACACATTAAGTATGTCACTTGGTAAAATACTTATAAATTTATTTATTTATTATATTATATTTATTTATAAATAAATATTATAAAATTTATAATATATATACTCAAAGATGTTCATTGTTTTCTATTTATTATTTATAAATATAAATTAAAACTCTCAAATATGAGTAAGAATAAGTTTTTAAATAATAACAAAACTTTAAAAATATGAATTTTGATTTCTTCCATAGTTTTAAAAATGTGAGACCTTAAATATTAATTAATATTAAAAAACCCAAGTATTTGATAATCTTAAATAATCTTTTATGAATTTATTAAGATATCACATTTTCAAGAGTATAATATAATTATTAAAGTAAAATTAATAATTAATTAATCACTACATTTGATTTAATGCAAAATTTTGAGAGAAAAAAAATTCACCATTGATTGACACTTGGCAAAAATACTTAGCGTGACTATCTGTTTTAATATTATATATATATATAGAATAAAGATATAAAGATAAGATTTTAAATAAATGGATAATTTTATATGACTTAATTAATAGTTCAAGTTGTCTATTAATATTTCTTAGAAAATTCATACAAATTTAATATAAATTTTAGAGGCTAAAAATAGCTTGACAGATTTTTTGAAGGAAAAAAATTTGCAAACTATTTTACTTTAATATAATATATTATATATAATATATTATATATTATTATATTATATAAAGATAATATTTTATTTAATAAATAATTTTCTATGACTTAATTAATACTTTAAGTGTCTATTCATATTCCTCATGAAGAGTATTTATTTTTGATTGATTGATAGATTAATTAAACATTTAATATTCACATAATATTGTATTCAAAAATCCATGATTAGTATTGAAAAACTCATGTATTTAAAATTCATTATTAATTTTATAATAATTAGTACTTATTATTTCAAAGCAATTGGAAATTTTAAATTAGTAATGCAAATTACTAAATGTAAATTATTAATGTAATAAGTATTAAATGCAAATTATTAATGTAAGTTTTGGGAGAAATTTTTTTTTCCAGAATTTTCTACTTTTATATATATAAAGATTCTACTTTAATATAATATATTATATTATATAAAGATAAAATTTTAATTAATGGATAATTTTTTGTGATTTAATTAATATTTTAAGTGTCTATTCAAATTCCTCATAAAAAATATTTATTTTTGATTGATTAACAAATTAATTAAATATTTAATATTCATATAATAATATATTAGAAAATCCTTTATTAGCGTTGAAAAACTCATGCAATTAAAATTAATTATTAATTTTACAGTAATTAGTACTTATTATTTCAAAATAATTGAAAATTTTAAATTATTAATGTAAATTACTAAATACAAATTATTAATACAATAAGTACTAAAGCAATTTATTAATGCAAGTTTGGGGGAATTTTTTTTTTCAGACTATCATATTTTTATATATATAAAGATTTTACTCTTATATTATTATATTATATAGAAATATGATTTTATTTAATAGATAATTTTCTGTGACTTAATTAATACTTTAAATGTCTATTCAGATACCTCATAAATAGTATTTATTTTTAATTGATTGATGGATTAATTAAATATTTAATATTCACATAATAATGTATTGAAAAATCATTATTAGCATTGAAAAACTCATGTATTTAAAATTTATTTTTAATTTTATAGTAATTAGTACTTATTATTTCAAAAACAATTAGAAAATTTAAATTATTAATGCAAATGACTAAATGTAAATTATTAATGCAATAAGTACTAATGCAAATTATTAATGCAAGTTTTGGGGAATTTTTTTTTTTCAGACTATCACACTTTTATATATATAAAGATAATTAAATAAAAAATAATATAATTTATAAGAAAATATTAATAATTATTTAATTGATAAAAATAATATAATTTAAAATTATGATCACTGGCAAAATAATTTAAAATATTGCATTTCAAATTAATATTGATTAAAAATTAATTATATTATAAATCTAACAAATACAAAAAATTAGTTTGATATATAATTTTTTAATTATAATTTTTTAATATATCTTATTATCAATAAATAACTAATGCTCAATTATAATAGTTTAATAATTATATTTGTGCATTTATAGAAAAATATAATTATATTAGGAGTTGCTTATATAATGTTAGGTAGTTAAATCTTAATTTTTCTTTTTATTATTTCATGGTTAGAAATAAAAATTCTAATCAATAATGACAGGAAAGTTCTGATAGATTTGAAATGATATAGCACACACTAAGAGGGAGGTGAATTGGTATATTAAAAATAATTTTTTAAAAAGAGAGATGTTGTCTGTTAAGACCACGGATTCGTTAAAACTCAAGACCTTGAAATGACACGATTAAGTATCAACCGTGTAAAGACAATCTCGTTTTTTGAAAAATAAATATGAAATCTTATTAATGAATAAACGAATTAAATAAGACTAAAAATGCTAACAAGGACAAATAAAAACAGAGAGCACATGAGACAAAGATTTATAGTGGTTCGACTTTCCAAATCTAATCCACTACTTTAGCTACCTATTAAGGATTTTGAAGCAACTTCACTATCAACCTCCTACTCAACACTAATAGGTTCTCTAGTCCGTGACTAGGAAATGTACAATCCTCCCAATCTAATGGGCCTTCTAACTTACGCCAGGAAAATTACAGAAATCGTGAGAATAAGAATCTAAGAGTACAACTCTTAATTACAAGTTCTCTTTAATTGAAGAATCGAGGCTTACAATGAATGTAACAGTGAGATACAAAAAGCCTCAGAAATGAAAATACAAAGAGAGAAAAATTTAACGCTCGATTTAACAGAGAAAGCTCGGTAGTTGAAGATATTCAATGTGTTCAGCAGCCACAATCAATTCTCTCAACCCATATTTATAGTTGATGGTGAATAAGTTTAAAATTTAGACAGTTGCAAGTGGTTGGACGAGCATTAATTGCATAAAAAACTAGCCGTTACAAGTTTCTGAAAAACAAACTGTCGACAGACAAAATAGGTTAGTTGACTATATTTTCAAATAAAACAAGGCATATTCGACAGACAAGAAAGCATAGTCGACTATTGTTTAACAAAATCTACTGATAGTCGACAAACACATTCACATAGTCGACACATCCAAAAATATGAAGAAAATTTTGAATATCATACACATACATAGTCGACAGAACAAAATTCGTAGTCGACAAACACTTCATAATAGTCAACAAAACATAATATAGTCGACAGAAGCCATACATAGTCAATAGAACATGCAAGTATAGTCGACTATTTTCAAGCATAGTTGACTATCCTCAGGCACATAGTCGACTATTCACAAGCATAGTCGACAGCACTTAGGCATATAGTCGACTGTCCATATTAAAAATTTGGACACTTGACATATCCTAACTTTGTTTCTTTTGAAAGTAAGTTGAGATTATCAAAAGAATATTTATTTTGAGTTTGAACACACTCAACCTTACTCCTCATAGAATTCAAGATTAATTTTCATAATCTTTGTTTTCAAACTAATTCATATTTAAAGTATAGTATAGATTTAAAGATTGATTTTCATATAGTCATTATCAAAATTATTTTATTTTCCAAAAGCAAAATATCAAGTTCTTTTTTAACGACGACTAATTTAGGTTGTCGTTAAAATTTATATTTTAACAATGAAATTTATATTTAGTCGCTATTAATACTATATTAATGACTAAAATTAAAGTCGTCATTAGTCTTTGATCGTTAATGCCTTTTTTTTTTCTTTTTTCTTTTTTTGTAGTGGTAGATCGAGATTGCTTTTACGGTGAAAATGTGATCAGATCTAAGAACGAATGACCAGATTTTACACAATCGATGATACCTAGAAATATGCTTGGAAGAGAGAGAGAGAGAGAGGGAGAGGGGAAGAACCAGAAGAGGCGGGAGGTGTTTAGGGGGGCGGGTGTTTGTTATAGTATCTTGTTTTTTGTTTTTATTTTTTTCAAACAATTAATTGTTAAATAAAAGATATAATAATTTATAAAAATAATAATATTAGATATAACGTGTTAATTAAATCTTAAAAATTTTAATTAATAACAACAAGAAAGTGGTATATTAACTATGACTTATTTAGTTTATTGTAAAAATTTATCTTATAACGAAGAGAATTATATATATTTAATCATTAATAATATTACATTAACCATTAAATTTATTGTCGTTAGTCTTTTATCATTAACATTTTTTTATTTTTTTTGTATTGCAAGTCATAATTTAAAAATAAAAAAAAATTATGATGGATTAATATATAATAGAAAAGAATGCAAACTGAGTGAGATTAAGTTAAACTCATTATATTTAGTGCGTTTTATTTTATATAGTCAGAAGAAAGTTTTTTGGATTCAGTTTATATTTATATATATTTAATTTTATATTTTATATAATTTTATATTTTACTTTTTTTCGTATTAATTAAGTACTGAATAGATATATTACACAATAAAGATATATTATTGAATGAATAAATGTATTATTAATTAAGGTCGTGTTTGATGTATACTGTACAGAGAAATATACATTCTAATTATGTTTGATGTATTGTTATTCTTAACTCAACAAGTTATTACAAAATTGATATTTCTATTCTAAGTGTTAACTCAGGGTATATTATTATTATAGAAGAAAATAATGAGT
Organism: Diospyros lotus; assembly: GCF_014633365.1. NCBI lineage: Eukaryota > Viridiplantae > Streptophyta > Magnoliopsida > Ericales > Ebenaceae > Diospyros > Diospyros lotus. The sequence goes on along the minus strand of NC_068349.1, from coordinate 16,324,709 downwards.
ACAGTATCAATAGTACAAAGAAGCATTAGTCTCGCTTAAAATTTAATGTTTTATTATATAAGCAGAAAGAGAAATTTTGTTCTAATATTCACTAATAATTAATTACTGAATATATAAGTTGATAATATTTGATCAAAATACAATGCATTTAGTCAAACTTACTATTACACTAAAAATAATAATTAACATTGTCCAAAAATTAATTAAATACCGAATAGTATACTAAATATATTATATTTTAAATAAATTAGAGACGAATTTTGAGATTGATTTTAAAACACATTCTATCGCTAGTAATAGCAACGAAATATTTTAGTGATGAAAAAAAATTTTGGTCACCAATTACATAATCTTTTATTTTATTTATTTTTAAAAATTACTGAGGGAAGTATTAGTTTGTCGCTAAAATTAGCGACGTACTAGTATTTCTATCACTAATGTTAAATAAAAAAAATTCTATGATTAGCGACGAAAAACATTTTTTGTTGCTAATTAAATAAAATTTTTTATTTTTTTTATTTTTATAATTTAGCAACAGAACATATTTTTTATTTTTAAAATTTTGCAACGGACATTTTTTTGTCATTAAAATTAGCAATGGACTGATATTTCTGTCACTACTTTAAAAAAAAGTTATTTTTAATTTTTTTATTATTTTAGCGAAGGAATAATATTATAGTGTAAAAATTATTTTTAATTTTTAATTTTATAAAATTCTTTTCTCGTAATCTGTCGCTAAATTCTGAATGTCTTATAGTGTAAAAAGCTTTCAAAAAGAGTCTTATTGCTTACATCCATCAAAAGAGAAGAGAGATTAAACTTAAATCTTCCAATCATTCTATCTCTTTGTAAACCCAAAAGAAGTGTTTGTAATTTTGTGTAGCCTATACCTTTTTTTGTATTTCTTATTCACATTTTTATTGTGATTTTGTAAAGGTTAAGTTTGATTCTTTGCAAAAGGCATTGGTTGTGGCCGATCCTATTTAAAAAGCCATTGGTTGTAAATGTTTGTAATTGAGCTTGTTTTAAAAAGCTACCCAAATAAGTTGGTTGGATAAAATTCTTAATAAGGCAAGGTAGCGGAATAGACATAGCCGAACTACTATATATTCTGTGTGATGCATTGTTTTACTTTGTTTTAAGCTTCAAGGTTTTTAAGAGTAAAAAGCTTAATTCACCATCTCTTAAGCTAATAAAGTTTTCCAAGGCGAAAGCGAAGGAGGAGAAACAAATAAATGCTGGCATATATAGAGATTTAGAGACAAAAATTATGTCTCTAATTTTCGTCTTTGTTCAAATTAAAGACATAATTTTTCATCTCTATTCAAATTAGAGATGCAAATTTTCAATCTTTAATTCTGTCTTTGATGAAAAAATTTAGAGATGAAAATTTTTTCATCTTTGAGAGCACACGAAATTCAATGACAAAGTTTTTCAAAATGACCTTTAGAGATGGAAATTGATGAAAAAAATTCAGAGACAAAAAATTTTTCCTTCTCTGAGAGCATGAAAAATTCTTTCCGTTTCTGATTCCAAAAAACCTTCTCATAGATGAAAATTTTTCGTCTTTAAATTCAAAGATGAAAATATTCCATCTCTGACGAAAAAACTTTTAGAGACTAAATTTTTTTCATCACTAATTTGGAAAACATTTAGAAATGGAATGTTTTTTTGTCACTATTTGTGGGGTGTTCTAAATTTTTCCTAAGTTTAAAAAGCAATTTTCGAGTCCATTATCCCCCGGACAGTCTTCGAGATGAGAGCCTCTCGAAACCCTCAATGGGTCCTTCGGGATCGACCCAATCATGTATCATTTTTACCTAAGTCCAAGGACACTCTTCAAGGTCTCTTAAACCAAAGCCATCCTATTGCTCGAAGCCACTTTGGTACCACTTGGAGATTGCCATAAGGAACCTTACCCCAAAGACTTTTCCAAGCCATCCAGCCTCATTCGATATGAGAATGAGAATTGAAGAGCAAAGTGTAGTTTTTGTACTGTAACTTTGGGGCGCTATCATTTCTTCTCACCATATCTTCTCTTTTGTTGTCACAGTCTTTAGAGTCTCGTCCATCTCATTTTTAGTCCTTTTCTTCATTTGTCCCCATAGTCCTTATAACCTCTGTTTGTAGAATATATTTGTTTTCTTTTACAAACAAATCTGCCAAAGAGACTGGACGCTCTTTAGTTAAGGATTTTTACAACAATGTAAACCGTGTTCCATGTAATAAAACTGACACAACTACTCCCACTTGTAAATCTTGCACCTCTAGTATAGCATTTCAAAATCTATCAATGTATTGGCACAATGTTTCTTTACTGCTTTGTTTGATACTAAGGAGGTACGTGGCGTCTTTCTTTCGTTGGTTATTTGTGACGCCCTGGCCCCACTACCTGGTGCCACCGTAACCTATGGTTACAACCTCGGCCTGTCTCGAATGACGACTATGTCCTGCCAACATAAATATTAAAATAATATTAGGCGCCCTGGGTGGGGTCCAGGCTTCGCCGCCTTCGACTATCGAAAAATTCAAGTTTAAAATGTATAAGTAGCGGATACCCACTCGACTCTTGAATTCAATTAGGCCCTTAAAATATAAATCCAATTTCAAATAAAACAAATAAATACCAACATGCCTAATACAATACTTCAATGGTCAAGCATAACTAGTTCACACTCACTAAGTTACTCATAGTGGGAACCTTAACTTGGTCTAAACCAAATACTATTTTTAATTCATTGTTGTCTCCCATAGTCAAATACAGAACATTTAAGTTACATAAACGACACAAGACACGACCTACATTTTTTACTGCCCGCAATTACTGTTGATCGGCGACCCTTACACTAGTATCGCTTTCCTTTGTTTAGATCTCGAGCCATCTGTTGGGTTAGTGGACTGGAGAGGGTGAGTTCAAAGACTCAGTAAAGGCAATATGCAATGCAGTAAATTAATAAGCATAACATCATAGATAAAAATGAACTGTAGCGTGCATGCAAGCTCGTCCACCGCACTTATCTCAGGCTCTAAGTGGCCCCTAGTGGTTCCATCCATGATCCGGTCCTAGAACTCTCATGATTAACAATCCACTGCCCCATGCCTAGGCAGTTCCTCAATATCTTATGCAAGTCATGACAAAAGTAATTTACACACAGAGCATATTAAACCCTTACCTTAATTCGTTTATGATTAACTCTGTATGTTGCAAAAGCTGGTAATGTACCGGCCCGCAACACCCTCATCACAATTATACATAAGACTAAATAATTTATTGACTAATCGCAAATTAAATTTACTAATTTAACTAATTCTAATTATTATCTAATAATTTAATTTAACTAACTAATTAATTAACTAATCAAAATAAACTTTATTAATCTAATAAATCAGAACTCTTAAATATACATACCTTTCTATTGAACTCTTCCTCTTCACAGATTGCTCATTCACTTATGCTTTCTTCCTATGGCTGAGTTGCCTATTTATAAGCTTGGTCACCCTATGATTTCTCCCTCAAAACCATGGTTTAATCCACAGATTTATAGCTAATTAATGTCTCGGCCATTGCCCCTTTACGTGGTTGCAAATTAGCAAAATTGCAAGCCAAATTAAAGGCAAAACGGATGGGTGGCGAGGAAGCACCAACGTGTGCCACGTGGTGCGGCTGGGCCACGCAAGGCCAACAACTAGCCTCCCCAAAACGACGTCGTTTTGGGGCGCATTATTGGCTGATTAAAATCAGCCTTTTTTCCTCCCAGCGCACATGCCTCCCCCACGAATCGAACCCGCGTCCCTTGCCTGGCCACCCTCTCACGCAACCACCCACGCTGCCACTTGCCTTCAACCTATATATGGCTTTCATTTTATTTAACTAATTTTTCAGACTTCTTTTCGAAATTACACTAGCGCCCCAGAACTTTAGAAATTCACGCACACACCCCCACGCCTCATTTCCCCTTATTTCACTTACACCCTAAAATTTTAAAAAATCCACTGATTTAATTTATTCTATTCTTTTATTATTTCCATAAATATTCCCAAATAAAATAATTAATTGCCCATTTCCTCAAAATGATATAATTTATTATTTTCCAAATTTCGGGATGTTACACTATTGATGATAAAAGCTTTCATGAACTTGTATTTCAATTGCTCAAAAGTAGATATGGAATGCTCTGGTAGACAGTTGTATCAAGTTCGAGCATGTTCTGTTAGAGTTAAGGGAAAAACCTGGCACATGATTTCATCTCCCCATTCATGTAATATCATCAAGGATTCATAATTTTGAACATGGTCATGTAAACTGCCTTTGCCTAAGTACATACTTATCTGAGGCATTTTAAATTTCCATGGTAAAGGCTTATTCATACTAGCCGACATGAAGGAGACTCTTTTTCTATATTGATCATCAGATGTAGGCAAAAACTTTTTTTGTTCAAGGACCTTCTCGATTATCTTTTGCATGTTTAGTGTTTCACGATCACCAACTATCGATGGTTCCTAAATTTAATTAATCTTTTGTACCAAGCCTCTAAAATGAGGTTGTTCTTCATCTGTAGAAGTACTTTCGACATTTTCCAGATATTTTCTCTTTCGAGGGTTCTTTTGAGCACCACTATGCCTCTTTGATGTTCTTTCCTATTCTTTCACGTGAACTTGGGAAAGAAAAGGATCTCAAGTACAAGTTCTTCAGGAGATGGTTTGATTGGCACTACAAGAAAACAGTCAATTTGAGACGGATTTAGAGGCAGATTTTGCGTTTGAGACGGATTTTGAGACGGATTTTGGGCCGTCGCTAAAATCTCCGTCGGTAAATTTGAGACGGATTTTGAGACAGATTAGAGACGGATTTAGAGACGGATTATTTCCGTCTCTGTTTGAGACGGATTTAGAGACGATTTTTTTTCGTCTCTGTTTGAGACGGATTTAGAGACGGTTTTTTTCGTCTCTGTTTGAGACGGATTTAGAGACGGATTATTTCCGTCGCTATTTGAGACGGATTTAGAGACAAATTTTTTCGTCTCTGTTTGAGACGGATTTAGAGACGATTTTTTTCCGTCTATATTTGAGACGGATTTAGAGACGGATTTTTCCGTCTCTATTTGAGACTGATTTAGAGACGAATTTTTTCGTCTCAAATTGAGACGAATTTATAGACAAAGTTTGAAAAGAATTTGAGACGGATTTAGAGACGGATTTTTACCGTCTCTAAATCCGTCTCTATTTTAAATTTAATTAAAAAATAATTTTCTTACAAAATTTTATATATAAACCTGTTATGCACAATATAAATAATGTATAAATATATAAACCTGATATACACAATATTAAATCCATATAATATTAAATTCATACAAGAAATCCATACAATATTAATAAAATACATCGTCCATGAATAATAAAAATAATACAATGTAATATCTATCCATGGCAATGACGAATCCTCTTAATGATCCGATCCCATATACACGACCCTTCTTTTTCTTGCCTGCAACCTCCAACCATAATGATGTCTCATCAAAAGCTGGTTGTGAAGGCTGTGCAGCAGCGTCACTATCTTCTGTCGGGCCAACTGCTGATGATTGTGATGATGCATCATGTTAGAGCATCTGGAAGTTAGCCTGCAAGTATATACATGGAATAAGTTGTATTATCAAAAATGTCAGTTAAGCATAATAGAATATAAGACACAAGTATTGTTGTATACTTACATAAGTTTCCTCAGACCTATTGTCAACGAATCCTGATTTATCTTTTTTTTGGTACGTCGCAATAAATAACTCAACCTGTGTAGGTGGGCGACCAAGTAGCTTAGACTGCAAGGGAAAAAATAAAGTGTTCATGCAACCATACTTAAGTAATTAAGTATAATGAAAATAACAAAAAATATCAAATATTACCAGTCTCTTCTTATGCTCTGATATATGGATGGAACCACAAGTATGCTTGCTACCTCCGACATCTGAAGACCGATTTTTCTTGGCCTTTTCTGATTTGTTTTTAAATTCTGGAGTATTCCAATACTCCTTGAGTGCTTCAAATACAACTTCACACATCCAAGAAGGTTTTTTTGACAAATCCCTCCTCACACAGAACAAAAGGTCAGTCAAACAATCAGAGGCTGTCTTTTCCTCCCTCACATTCTAAGTAAGCCAACACTGACAAAATAGGTATATAAACTACCCTAAGCCCAGTGCATATATATTTAGTCACTAATATCCAATGTTATTTTTAAAACTATTGTTTTTCACAAGACACTCAAAAATATAAATGATAAAATAATGAATCTCAAGTGAGAAAAAACAAATCTAAATAGTAACACCACAAAGAACATCAATCATATTCGGATTCCTTCATATCCCAAACATCTTTGATCAATTCATCAATGATTTATCTCCATAAGTCATCAAATACCTCTACCAATAATCATCTCTAAGGGATATATGCATGAAAATGCTATTTGCTTGTATACTACAATAAACACATCCAAGGAACTATTAGTGTGTGTGTGTGAGAGAGTGTGTTTAAAAGAAAGAGAGAAAGTAGAAAGAGAAGGTAGCCATAGCAGTAGAGGCAACTTTTCACGACTAAGGCCTCGTTTGGCTTGGCAGTGTTGTGTTGTCCATAAGACCGCAAAATAAATAAAGATTTCCATCATTGGGCAAATGTATCGAGATATATACCACATTCAACCTTAACTTGTATATGAACATAACTTCAAAGGAGTGCAATATAGATCATACAGAGCAACTGCTTGCTAGTGATCAGACCAAAAAATCAGCAATTTAATGGCGGAAGAGGCAAGGAAAATTTGGGGCTAGAGAAGGCAGTGATTTTAAATAGTCATTCCATGCTTTGATAAAAATAGTGTTGGTAACGATTAAGCGCCTGCTTGGTATAACAATATTAAACTAAACAATAATTGATAGGTAGTACACAAAAGCTTAAGCAAGGAAAACACTATTCTAATCCTCAAACAAACTAGCAATACAACAACATAGTATAGCTATACAAAATAATTGCAATAAGAAAACCACTATAACTTCTAAAGCTTTATACTTGAAACACCTACAAGTAAAAATAACATTTAAGTAATCATGAATTAAAGAATCAAGACATAATCAACAAGTTAAAATCAATTGACTAGAGCGAGCATATCAAAGTTTCATGGAAGTGTTGGAAAGCAAAAGGAATAATGACTGATTTTTCACAAAAAGAATAAAAAAGTCAAGCAATACAACAAATTGGTACAAACTTTAATGATATTGAATTATAGATAAGGCCACAAATCCTAGTGAATCTATTTCCTATCTTTCAAAACTGCTTGTTCTTTTGTGTTGTTAAGGAGTTGGATGAAAACTATGGCAATTTTCAGCACTTTGAGAAAAAGAAAAAGGACATAAAGCGCATTTATTCACATTTACAAAGACCAAAGTCTCTATATATACATTTTGAAGTTAATTTATTCTTTCTAAATGAATGAACAAATGAATAAGTACTCCAATTTCTTTCACAACAAGAAGAGGAAGTATAGATTGTCCAAACATCTTAAAAGCTAACATTTGAAGCAAAGGTACACTTGAACCATAGCATGTTCAACACTTCCTAAGTTCCATGTCATACCTCTCATAATAGAATTTGAATTTCCAAATAGCCCACTTTTGAGAAAAAAAAATTTATGTATTGCCCCACCCCCACTCACTTCATATATTTATATATATTTTATTTATATTGCCCCTCTAGCCTACAATACCTTCATATATCTTGTTGTTTGGTTAATTGGCTTAGATTGGTAGACATTTTTTTGCTTGAAAAAACTGCAGGCTAGTAAAGCAAGTAATATGATCATTATCTCATAAATCATGCTACTTTATCAGAACATCAAATTAGAGTTTGGTTGTGTATTTTAATTAGTGATAATGATAACAATAAGGGAAGGTTATCATTGATCCCACCCACTTCAGTTGCAAGCATGTAATCCCCTGGCATCACTGTGCTCCCAAATTATTGGATTTTCAATGCATATATATATATATAATATGCATACGTAGAGGAAATGGGCACTTCAATTATTCATTCATTTCATATCTTCCAAATCACATGATTTTCACGAGTATAATAGAGATTAATATGTGTTCAAGTTACCTATGGTTTTGTTACAAAAAAAAGTCACCTCAAATAATATATATTTAGAAAATAAATAAAAACAGAATTTGAGAGTTTAAAAGTTCACGTCTCTCTGAAAACTATATCTATCTATATACATTTTAAAAGAGTTTAGTCACTTAACGAACAGTCTTATTTGCTATTCAGTTGAATCAAACGAGAAAATATCTTATATTAAATTATCATCAACGACTTATTTCCTTTCTTGCTCTCTATATTTTATTCTATTTTGTTATTATCATTTTTGCTTTTCGATTGTTCCTTTAGAACCTACAAGCACCTATATGGCACAGCCAAGCATGCACCGATCCATCCTCAAGAAGGTTGAGATTTCTAATTGAACTGACACAAACACAATTCTTATCCTAGAGCTGAGCTCTGTATGAAACGATTAAAATCAAACAGCATATAATTAACTACCAAACTGACTAGAACAAATGGAATCATCAAACTCTTAACCAACCTAGTCGAGGAGGACTTGGAGAAGAGCTGGTTGAAGAGTGAGAGAGAAAGGGGGGAGTTTAGCCTTACGGTTTCTTTTCGCAAAGAGGGAAATCGAAATGGGCGGTGGAAGAACCAGACCTTGAGGCAGCTACGATGATGATTGGAGGCGGATCAGGAGGCGGTGACGGCGACCGAAGGCGGGAGACGAAGCGGCAGCGACTACCCGAGGCGGGAGACGAAGGCGGCGGCGACGACCGGAGGCGGGAGACGAAGGCAGAGGCGGAGACGTCGGGCGTGAGTTCAAAGAGAGAGAGGGGGGAGCTAGGGATTTGAGGGAAAGAAGGAATGAGAGAGGGAAAGAAGGATTTAGGAATTTGGGGATCGTGAGTTAGGGATTTGAGGGAAAGAGGGAATGAGTGGAGGAAAGAAGGATTTGGGGATTTGAATTTTTTTTAAGAAATAATTAATTATTAATTAAATCTTAATAATTTTTTTAAGTACTGTGTCACACAACTTGGTTTATAAAATATTAAAAAAATTATAATTTTTATAAAAAACAACAAAATTTATTATTAGATATACTTTTTAATAATAAATGATACAAAAGTGGTTTTTTACTTTCTCATTTGTATATGTACTTTTCTATTATTAGATATATTTTTTCAATGATAATCTTTATTATCCTTTCTTGAATATCAAATATTACTTTAATATTTTCATATTTATATATATATTTATCATTTATATTTTTTAGCTGAAAAAATCTCAATGATCTAAATATAAAGGATAATGATAACATCAAAATTAGTTGTCCAAATTGATTGTCGAGTTAATAAAAAAATAAAAAATAAAATATCAAATAAATTATTATGTAAATAAATAAAAAATAAACTATCAAATATTTTATTATATTTTAAGTTTGGGAGTGTCATAATACTTGAAAAGTAATCAAATAAATATTTAATTTTGAATCAAAGTAGTCAATAAACTTTATAATAGTAAAATAATAAATTATTTTACTTTTAGAATTAGGAATCTAATTTTGAGTTAGTATCTAAATTACGACTTAAATTTGATAATGTGTTGCAAGTGCCATTATTTTTATGAAACGCTCATGTTTTTGAGTTTTAATACCATTCATTCTCCTACCAACATACTCAATTAATCAAAAAAAATAATAATTAAATAAATCATACATAAGCCCTCAAACTTCTAAAGAAAGGGCTGCACGATTAATGAAGATTCATAAAACAAAGTGAAACACTGTCAATTGTCACTGGCTATTTTCGACGATCAGAGACAAGCACCCAATACCCTTACCCATATTGACCAATATACTCAAAAATCAACAAAATCTAACGGTTGGATCTCTATAGATCTATGTTTAAACTTCTGGCCAAATACCCAATTTTCACATATAAGTATATATATCATGGATATATATTGAAAAAATTGTATTGATGAAACTAAAAGACTTACCTACTTGTACATCGAGTTCACTTTCATAATTAAAACGTGTCGGATCGACGATCGAACGGCTAGATACATGACATAAAGCGATGATTTAGAAAAGTGTTATTGAGATAAAATTGAGAGAAAAAATAGAGCAAAATTAGTGGGGAAACTTTCGCCTCCCACTATCGACCCCATCCTATTTATCTTTGGGCTGATCGGCAAGAGACCTTCCCTTTTAGTAGGCGGATCTGACCCGATCCGCTTGACTTCTCTTCTTTTTTTTTAATATAGATATATGTGTATATATATATCTATTTTTTAAATATAGATATTATTATTATTATTATTATTATTATTATTTAGAGATCGACTTTCTCCCATATCTTCCGTCTCTAAATTTGTCTCAAAAAATTTCGTCTCAAAAATCCGTCTCTAAACTGTTGCTTTATTATAGTGTCATTTCGTTACAATAAGTATGTTGTCAGAATTTTCATACCTATTGTGACAAATTAGTTTGTCAGAATAAGTCTAAATTCTTGTAGTAAATGTATTCACTATTTTAATGTGACTGGCATTGTTGAAATCTATAGGGTCCAATTGAACATATCTTTAACCTATCATCCTTAAATAAATAGACAGTTCTTAGATTTCTCAGAAGAAAAATATCATAAATTAATTATAAACTGACACATGGACTACTACTTTTAATTAGTATGAAATATTTACATTAAAGAATAATAAGTCACATGTCAATATTCATGAGATGAATATAATAGATATATGGATAAATGTTAGTAGAACATCTACTGAATGTGACACGAGTCACATAGGTAGTACCATTTTTTTTGTTGATTCATATTAGAAAATTATTTATATATTTATTATTGAATGTCTATAATTTTTTTTATTTAACATTTTTTAATTGATTTAAAGGTGTTTTTAATTAATTAATCATCTTAAATTTTAGATTAATTAAATTTTAATTTAATTATTTTTTAATATTTGATTCTCCCATTTTACGTCCTCAAAATTTAAAATGTAATGTATGTTTAGTATATATTTTATTTATAGAGTTTTATAATATTAAAATGTAGTGTATTACTAATTAAAATGTAATGTATATATTATTAATATTAATTACTAATTAAAATGGAGTGTGTGTTTTATAAAATTTTATATTTAGTTTACATTTTTAATATATTTTTTTATTATTTATATATTTAAATAAACTTTCAATAGATTTTAAATTAAATAATTATATTTAATTGCTAATTAGAGACGGATTTAGAGACAGAAAAATATTCGTCTCTAAAGTTTGAAACGGATTTTCAGATGGATTTTTTTCCGTCTCAAATTAAAGACGGATTTAGAGATGCAAAAAAATTCATCTCTAATTAGAGACGGAAAAAAATCCGTCTCAAAATCTATCTCACATTTCAGAGACGGATTTTTTCCGTCTCTAAATCCGTCTTTAATTTGAGACTGATTTATTTTTGTCTCTAAATCCGTCTCAAAATAGAGATAGAATTTTTTCCGTCTCTAAATCCGTCTCAAAAATTTTTTGTCTCAAAATCCGTCTCTATTTGAGACGGAAAAATCCGTCTCAAAAATCCGTCTCTAATTTACTGTTTTCTTGTAGTGTGGATTGAGCCCTATGTAGTTCGAGTGTAGTCTATGAACTTTCTTCTCGTTCTTCTATGGGGTGGCTTGGACCAACTGTAAACCTTTTGAGAGTCGATGCTAGAATTGTTTGTGGGGGCAATATTTTTCTGTAGATTAGTGAATTCTCACAGCACTCGTAACCCTTCCTTGTGTTGGCATTGTAAAGCTTCATATTCCGCTTGTGGCACCATGGAAAAGGTATGTCACCAGGGATTGATGAATTATGCAGAATGAGGATGTCGCTGGTTATGGAAGTAGAGTTTTGGTTAACCGTAGGAGTGAAATCCTACGTGATTTTAAGGCGACATCCCATACTGGCCTTGAGGATAAACCTCAAGTGGTACTAGAGGGTAAAAACCATGCCGGCTGCTCGTTTATAGAACTTATCGCAGAGCCTGAGGATGAATACTTGGCTGGTTTTGAAGAGGGGTCCTAAGCTGTTCCTAGAAAGGAATCGTCTAATGCCCTGGGAGAGGAGTTGTCTGATACCCTAGGAAAGGAGTCGTCTGATGCTCCTAGGGAGTATCCATCTAATGTTCCTGGGAAGGAGCCATTTGGTGCCCCGAGAAATCAGTTATCTTGTTCTCCTGGAGAGAAGTTGTTTGACGCCCTTTGGGAGGAGCCGTCCAGTGCCCTAGGAAAGAAGCCATCTAATGCTCTTAGGGAAAGATCTATCTAATGCCTCGGGAAATGAGTCATCTGATGCCCCTGGGGAAGAGCCGTCTGGTGCCCCAAGGAAGAAACTGTCTGGTGACCTAAGGAAGGAGTCGTCCAATGCCCTGAGGGAGGAGTCATCTGGTGCCACGGGGAAGTAGTCATTTGGTGCTACGATAAAGGAGTCATCTGGTGTCCCGGGAAAAGAGCCATCTAATGCCCTTGTGGCTCATGTGATTACACTTTTATTCTGTCTTGCCTTTGCTGTTGATTAGTGGTATTTCTGGTTCAGACCATTGCAAACAAACTGATTAGCTTTCGTACGAGTTCTCATAGATGACACCAATTGTTGTTGCCAAGATGCAACAATAAATTTAGTCGACTGGAAAATGTCGTCATTAAACTGCCTAAATCTGCAAGGAATAAAATAGTCAGAGGGCGCAGAAGGGTCCCTGCACGAACATTCTAATGCTTAAGTCAAACATTGAAAGTACTAAAAGCCTTAGAGTAGTATTTACACCAGTATTAAAGACACATCTCTTTTGGAATGAATGTCTGCTTATTTATAAAGGAATATGGAGTAATCTAAAGTGGGCAAAGATTTGAATTTTTGTATATAATGTTTATCTTAACTATTTATAGTGCAGCTAGAACTAGGATTGTTGTGAATAACATTTATCTTTTATACATGATATTTATCTTGCCCTTTTTGAGATTAAATTTTTTGTGGATGATTTTCTATCCTTTTCTTGGAAGGATTTTCAATCGTCGGAGTTATGTAGTTTACGTGTTGTGTGGGACCCCCAATACTCAAAAAAAAAAAAAAACTTCAACAATGCTATAATACCCTAAGAGCCCAAGATCAGATCCAAGAAGGGACCCTAGAGAAGCTAGTATATATATATTAAGGATAGTAAGGGAGAAAATAACACTAGTTAAGGATATTTTTTGAGTTGAATGTAGATAAAGAACTCTTAGGTTAAGCATATTTGAGTTAGGATAGCTCAAGAATGGGTGACCTCTAGGAAGTTCGCGTAAGTCCATTAGGATAAGTTGATCCGATCCTTTCTATCGCTCAATGCGGGATGTTACAAATGCACTGAATCTTCCTACATATCTCGATGGATGGAGAGGACACAAGCGCCTGGCACTGTAGGTCTTTTACGACTGTGCTGACGATCACGAGTTGTTCTGACGATTATGATCCTTTGGGGGCTGCGTGTTGAGGCTACGTCTGCAAGTCTTTTGGTGCTATTTGGGTCACAAGGATTTCACGCGTCTTTTTCTCCTTCCGTTCATTTGGATTGATTTAATGTTTTTCTTTTTATTTTGTTTTTTTCTAATACAGCATATCAATATATATATATATATATTCTTGCTTGAAGACGTTAATTATGATTAGAAAAATATAAACAAAACGAAAGACTACAAACTCTTGTCCCGTTAGGTTTATTTCAACGCTGGGTTGCGGAGAACATGAGCACAGCACAGCCAGCCGTACAGCTATACCTTATTCTTCCATATATATATATATAGCTTTGAATCCCATCTCATCAAAGGATATGGATCCAAACCCTCTTATGCAATATACATACGTTCAATATTCATATATAGAGAACATTTTTAAGGGCAAAAGACAACCTTATAGTTGGCTCCTGTACGGCAAGTAAAGGTGCTGGTTTGGTCATCTTTAGGGTAACTGTAAGCATCGGGGCACCTGGCCTTGAAGAACTTGGAAAAATAGGTGGGCCCGCAGTTGCCGGAGTTGCAGCAGTACTGGTCCGTCTTGAAAACGGTGCAGGGGTTGTTGCAGCCGCCCGGGGCCCTCAGCTCGTTCAAGCACTGCCCCACGATGTCCGCCGCGCACTTGATGCCGCGGGTGCACCCGTTCGACGTCGGGCTGAACTCCATGGGCACGTTGAACCCGTCCACCAGCGATATGTCGAAGAAGTCCAGGTTGCTGTACTGGTTTAGGGCGTACTCCGCCAGCGTGTTGGGCGGCGCTCCGTAGCCGCGGCACTCCAGCAACCCGTTGCAGTCCCCCGTCTGGCACTTGCCCCTGTTGTAAGTTGTTGTTTGTAGGGGTGTTTGTTAATTCAGATAAAAAGAAAAAATATATATTGTATGAAAAATATTTCGGATATTTGAATTTTTTAATATATTTATTAAATTTATTTGATCATCTTTAAAAAAATTCTTACTTGACCTCTTATCTTTTCTTTTCTTTTCAAGATAAATTTATCTGTCCTCCCCCTCAGATAAATTTATTTGATATTTTATAGATAAATCTTAATTATTTATATGTCCCTTGTAGTATTGTTAATCCTATTTAATATATTTTAAAAATTAAATTTATTAAAAGAATTTATTCATTTAAATTTCATAATTAATATTATTTAATATATTTTTAAATTATCATATATTTTGACAATTTTTAAAATTTAAATGACATTATTTTTTTTATCAATTTTTAAAATTTAAATTTCTCTCTCCCTATATATATTTTATTAACTAATACAATTCCTTTCACAAATTTTTAAATTATTTTATTCAATTTTATATTTTATTATCTATTATAAAAATATATTTTGGCCATTTTTCATTATCTAGGTGGAATTATTGTAATTCCTACAATAATTATTTTTACTTTTTAACTCTTTTTAAATTTATTTTTAACATGAATTTAGAAAATAAAACATTATTTTTATTTTTTTGACAATTCATATTAATTATAAAATACTATTTTAATCATAAATTTATTGTTGATGTTAACAAATAATTTTGAATAAATTTGGTAATAGGGATATATTGGTAAAAAAAAAAAATCTTATATTGGTGTTTATCATATACATTAACAAATAGATAAAAAAATACAATTATTAGTAAATTTCAAAAAATTAAACAAACAGTTTTATAGAAATTTTAGAATACTTTTCAAGTTTATTTTAATTATTCCATATCTTGGTTTGAAATACATTTTAAATTTATTTTAATATCTCTTATCTTACTATTTTAACAAACGCCACCTTTGTAGAATCGATTAAAGCAAGAATATTTAAATTACTAAAGTGCCCTGCTGGGTTGTTAAACTCTAATCAAGGGTGTTTTTGTAAATTTCTCCTCTCAACAATTAAATAACTAGTATTAATATCGAAGTGAAAGCGAAAGTGAAGTGTTCGTGAAGTGAAAACGTATGTGTGGGTGTATGATTGAAATTATAATTACCTGCCGGAGCCATCAAAGTTGCAGCCTGTTCGGGCCCAAACGCGAGCGCGGGTTGTGCCGGAGGGGGCATTGATTTGCCAGCTCTGGCCCCTGTTGAGGCGGCGGCCACCGCCGGGTACTGCCGCCGCCCAGACGGTGTACGGGCAGTTGTTCAGGACGTTGATGATGGCGGCATGGGAGACGGCAGCGAAGAGCAGGATGGAAAGGGAAATGGGAAGGGAGAGAGATGGATTCATTGTTTATGTGTAGTGGGTTTTGGTTATATATGTTTATTTGATTATGGGTGTGGGAGAAATGGTTTGGTATTTATAGCAGAGACAATGGTGATTCTTGGATGCACTAAAAACTATAAATTCAAAATGAATTATGGCACCTCAATATACAGGTGCATTGCCTTATGCCAGGGCGGATCTGGGAGGGAGAGGATGGTTCAGTTCGTACCAGCTGCATAAATATATATATATGTAAATTAATTATTTAGAACAGACTATGTAATATTTTAGAATTTTAAAAATAAATAATAATTATTAATTCTGGTATTTAAGGTGATTATTAAATATTTACAAATTTAAAGAAAAATATTAATTTATATTAAGTTAAGAAAATAGGTAAAATATTTGATAAATTCAGAATATAAATGTATTTATTAAATAGGGTATATGTGCTAGATTCTAAAAATTCTTAGATCTAAATATTAATTTCAGAAAGTGAACTGGGGGTTCTTTAAAATTAATTGGGGCCGATAGAGACTAGCCCCTGCATATGGAGAAGAGGAGGCCATAGACCAACCCATGCCTTTCCATCTCTCTCTTTTCCATTACATTCACAGACCAGCCATTGCGTTCTAAATTATTGGATTCGTCCCTCTTTACCTTATCCAATACGTTCAACCATGAAAATAAGGAAGACAACCATGAATTGTTCAATGCCCAGGCGAGACCTTCACATGCTATCATGAGTTTATAATATTATGAAAGCTTAGAATTGATTATTAAAAAAAGACCTCACTTTTTATCATATTTTCACTTATATATCGACTTTTATTTTATAATGTTAGGACTTAGGCTTTAAATTTTTTGTTTTTAAAATTTGTACCCTCATGTCTTCTCTTTAAATAGTTCTTTAAAAGAGTAATAATTTTGAGTGTTATGTATATATATGTATTTTACAAGAGATATCAATTTTTTTTATTAATATCACCTAAATATCTAATTTAATCTACCAAGGCTTAGTAGGGCAGAAGATTTCGAGAAAAGTGATGGAGCATAGATACCCCTTTCAATGATAGACGGATAATAAGACATTTAATATAAATTAAAAGTCTTAAAACCTAATATTTAAAATTAAAAATATAATAGTAAGTATTTTTTTTCTTGATAATTAATTCTAAAAATTAAGGATAAAAAAGAGTTCATATTTATCCATTATTATATATACATATATAATATATTTTATTTTTTTTTATTATATATAACTGATGATACTGGACTGATCACCGAGGTCTGCCTCGAAGCAAGTACCTGCAAGGGCGGGGCCTTTAATCCCCCAGGAGAACTCCGACGCTCAAGTCAGTAGAAGAATAATATCCGAAAAGAAAAATCACACCGTAGTCAGATCATCAATACCTGTAGAAGTTGACTGCTATTTAAAGATAGCGTAGAGTATACCCTGAAGAGATAAGATAACCTCTGAATAATGGAGATAATCTCGGTTGACCGAGTCAGTCTCGTTCAAAATCAAATATGGACTGAAGATCTAGATGACAAGTGGCGCTTCCTGAGAGTGCCACGTGGCGACACCGGGTTGGTATACTTCGAGGGTTGTATAGTAATTTTGCCCTTAGTGAAATATCCCCTCATCACTTACCCCCCAACTCCTTGAGCTGTGAGGGTGGGGAGCTCGGTCAGCTGAAAAAGTAGTCCTCTAAGCTTTTCTATTTTCCTGTAAAAAGGAGTTCTGGAAAATAAAAATGAATAAGAATAATGAACATTATTGGCTCACTTCTCAACTCAAAATCCCATCACCCTTCACATGGCCCTCCAAGGACTCTATAAAAAGGGATGTGGGCATGGTCCCCTCCTCCTAAGAATTATTGGAGTGAAAGCATGCTTGGGGTGGAATAAAAAGGTAAGAGGTTTTCCTTCTCTTCTTCCTTTTTTTTTTTTTTTATACATTCTTTTTTGATGATACTGGACCGATCACCGAGGTCTGCCTCGAAGCAAGTACCTGCAAAGGCGGGGCCTTTAATCTCCCGGGAGAACTCCGACGCTCAAGTCAGTAGAAGAAGAATATCCGCAAAGGAAAATCACACCGTAGTCAGATCATCAATACCTGCAGAAGTTGACCGCTATTTAAAGATGGCGTAGAGCATATCCTGAAGAGATAAGATAACCTTTGAATAATGGAGATAATCTCGGTTGATCGAGTCAGTCTCGTTCAAAATCAAATATGGACTGAAGATCTAGATGACACGTGACGCTTCCTGAGAGTGCCACGTGGTGGCACCGAATTGGTATACTCTGAGATTAATGTAGTAATTTTGCCCTTAGTAAAATATCCCCTCATCAATAACATATAATATAGTATATAGTATATAACAAAAATGGATGGTATGATGACTTTCCATGGAAAAACAAAAGCATGGAGCAATTGGGGTTAAAATAATGGAGCAGCCGGAGGGGAAGACTAATTGATGATCGGAATGATCTCAGCCATCCAAAGGCAATGCGTCGCCTCCTTTGACAAAGTGACAACTACTAGCACTAAACAAGCACTAGCAGATATTTAATTCGCGACTAGTAACAGTAACCAAGCACTGGCAGATATTTACTTCGTTGCCATTTAATTGAAGAATAAAATTATATCAAAAGTTCTATAAGATTAGAAAATGCAACTGTTATGTGTCAGCATTTTAGTTTGTTTAATTTTCTTTAGTAATTTAAATATTTTCGTTTGTTTAGTGGGTTAGTAGGAGTTAGTGGGCATGAACTATTTAGTTGAGATTTTCTAACTATTGTTGCTAGTTTTTCTCTAAGATGTTAGTATAGCTATTATAAATTTCACCGTTGACACGCAATTGATATCAGAGAGAAAAATTTAAAACTTGTCTCTTGACTATTGCCATCCAAATTCTTTTGTTTCTGCCTAATTCATTACATCACAACATCGTAGCCCGAGAAGGGGCGGAGGATGGAGACTGACATGGCTGTGGCCGCGCCATTAGTAGAATACATAATAATTTGGTATTAGAGTCAGTGATGGTCGAAGATCAATGTCTCCAACAAGTTGAAACTCAAATAAAGAACCTGAGCTTAGGTCAAGAAAGGCTCCTTCTGCAAATGGAAGAAAAACTCCCAGCTAGAATTGTCAAAAAAAAGGGTTCGTCAATAGGAATCAAGGACCACACGGACAAGGCGATGTTGGGTACGTCGATGGATTGCTGATTCCCAAGCTTGAAAAGCTTGTTTTTCCTTGCTACGATGGTTCAGAAGATCCAACCCTATGGATTTGTCAAGCAGAATAATTCTTCAAATTCCAGGGGACAGCATTCGAAGGTCAAGTCAAGTTAACATCCTACCACTTAGAAAAAGATGCTCAATTGTGGTATCAACGATGCAAAAATCAAGGTCACTTGGTTACCAAAGAAGGAATGAAGCGGGATTACTAGAGAGGTTTACTATTACTCAATATGTAGATTTCTTTGGAGACTTATGCAATCTTAAATAGATAGGTAATGTTTCTAACTATCAAACCCAATTTGAGAGGCTTCTAGCACAAGTTGGCACTTTGACAGACAAACTAAAATGCTGACACGTAAGAATAACTTTCTCCATTTGTTACATATAGACATTTATCATTTACTAATATTAAATCATTTAGATGAATTATGTAAATATTTTCTTTCTATATATCCAATAAATAAAGTAGATGTACTATCTTTGACTATGTATTTAGATGATTCAAATAAAATATTATAACTCTTATTATATAATTAAGTAATATTAAATAGATTGTGTTTTAATCCATCAACAAAAAACATTTTTTGTTGGGAAATATAAGAGTGTGCACCCAAGAGAGGGTGAATTAAGTGTTCAAAACTTTCTCGATTTGATAAAAAATTTTACAAAAATTATTTTGAGCCTTTTTACAACTTTGAAATCATTGTTGTAAACATGAATTGGAAATGCTAAAAATATGAAAAATAAAAGTAAGAGAAATAAAAGAGACAAGCATACAAAATTTAGAGTGCTTCAAATCAACCTGGTCTATTCCCCTACCTTAACTACTTACTAAGAATTTTCAAAAATTTACTACTTAGTGTCTATTTAAAGAAGTGAGTATTATCCTTTATTATAGTTGTTTTTGCAAGGCTCAAATATAACATTTTCAAGCCTTTTATTGAGATAAGACGCTAACTCTTACAGCAATTTGAGAGAGAAAAATATGAAGCAAAAGCTCACAAAACAAAGAACCTTAAAAAAAAATATGAAAAAGATCAAGATGGATTCAGGAATAGAAATAGAGTATGAATGATAAATAATAAAAGCTCTCAACACTCCCTAGGTAAGAAAAAATTGAAAATAAAGGAATAATAGAGATTTAGGCTTTTATCTCATCTTTTTCTTTTTTCTTTCTTTTCTATTTCATTCTCCTTAAGAGGATTTTTCCATTAAACCAACAACCTTACTATTTTTGTGCATCCCTTGGGTATTTATAGGTGCTTCAATTTGAATTTGAATTTGAAGACATCGGCAACCTTCAAGCTCTTTAGAAAAAGCTTTCTGGCAAATCAGCTTTTTGTATATATTATTTATATATGAACATTCTTTTTACATAATATATATATGGTTAGTATGTGTAGTCTCAATTCATAATCATATATTCAAGGGAAAGTTATCTTACATTTGTTCAGACAACATTAAAAGTAGTTACAACAACATTAATTTCAATTTCAACGACTATATTTTTCAAATTTTAGAAATTATTAGTTGAGTAAGGTTAAGTGTTACTTGAGTGAGAGAAGACGTTACTTAAGTAGTTTTAGCAGTTTGTTGATTAAGTGATTCATTACTCAACTACTGAATAATCTTATTCGATTAAGATTATGAGACATATATTTCATTACTCAACTATTCAACTTACTTATTTGATTGAAAGAGATAATACTTGATTAACAAACATCTCTTAGTCGATTAACTTTTTAAGTACTTTACTACTTAAGAACGTTACTTGATTATATGAATATGTTACTCTACTAAAAAAAATATTACTCGATTAGCAGATAACTCTTAGTCAATTAACTTTTTGTGTACTTTACTACTTAAAAACATTATTTTATTATTCAAATATGTTACTCAATTAAAAAAGATACTATTCGATTAACAAATAACTCTTAGTTGATTAACTTTTTAAGTACATAAACAATCATGAAGTAATACTCAATTAAAATAAATCTTAGTTAATTAAATCTTTTAATATTGTGTTTTCAATATACTTTTTTAGACTAATTAATGTTTATTACTTGAATAATATTTGAATGTTAGTTTTAACTAAATTTTCCTAAGATAAGTACTCAACTAATACAAAGTTACACTAGAGTAATATTTGAATGTTAGTTTAAATTGAATTTTCCTAAAATAATCACTCAATTGATACAAAGTTATACTCAAATAATGTTTGAATGTTAGTTCAAACCAAAATTTTCTAAGATAATTACTTGACTAATACAAAGTTGTACTCAAGTAATGTTTCAAAGTTCTCTATAGTTTTACAAGTTACTTGAGTAACACAAAGCATTACTTTTCCCTGATGTTCTATAATTTTAATTACTTGGTTATTGATTTTGTTGTGTCTAAGAAAGTTGGCCCATGCTTACCATTCTATGTAGTTTTATAGGTTACTTGACTAACTTTTCCTTGATGTTCTATAACTTTAGTTACTTGATTATTGATTTTGTTACGTTAAAGAAAGTGGGTCTATGCCTAATGGTATGCCAAAGTAAAAAGAAAGAAGCCCATAGCCCATCGAGAGACTTGGGTGAGAGATCCGAGCAAGAGACCTCACCCGAGTGACCTCAGTCGAAAGATCTCATCCGAGTGATAGAATAGATGAAACAAACTGACCTCACCCATCGAGACCCTAGCCCAAGTGACCCTCAACCCAAGTGATTGAGACCAAGATTGAGTGACCTCACCTGGAAGCCTTTTTCGATGTCTTTAAGAAACCCTCATAGGAATTCATGAGTCACTAGACAACTACTAAACTGTGATGACCCACTCTCGGAAATCTTGCTAGCATAGGAATCTAGGAGGAGGTCACCAAAAACATCGGCACAAATGAAATCTCTATTAAATGCATTCATATCCATCTCTTTAGATAAGATTCAAAATGATTTCATTCCCAACTTGCTCACTTAACAACAAGAGCCAAAATAACTATTTACATCCACAATTCGTTTAACAACTATTTGGGATTTAACCACTCATACATATCAAAATAAAAGGGCAACAACATTTAAAAATACAAAGTAAACTCTTTTCCATCTGTCCTCAAAACACATCCCATGGATCTTTTGGCTGGAACAACTCTGTACATATACTATCTGCAGGAGACTCAAACTCCGCTGGACTTGCCACCTTTCTTGGCCACAAGGCTCAGCAAGTATAATTTAAATAAATTAGGCATTATGAACCATAGACATGAATAAGAGAAAACCAAGTAAAGTGAGAATGCTTACTACAATCATACACCCACATCATGCTTTACCATAACGTATATCAATAAATTCACATTACCAACATAGGGACTAATGTCCTTCCACGCACTAGATTTTTGCCAAGTGAACATCAAGAACCAAAGCTCACACGCACTGACTTTCATCAGGAAAACATCATTAACCAGGGCTTACACACACTGACCTTCCTTAGGCAAGCATCATGGGTATACCTTGCGGACATGGTCTGGGGCATGCTTCATCAACATGCAACACTTAAAATATATTAAACATAATTATACCTATCCTCATACATGATCACACATTCGTAAATCCCTCTAAACCAATGCTCAACATGGTTCTGTATAATTTCATGTTTGCCATAGGCAAATTCAACGTAAGTATATATACATATAATCATGCGCATCTCAAGTATTGCCTATTTTATACTGGATTAATTTCCCCTCCCAAGAGAACAATCAAAGCTATAATCAATAAAGGGACGTAAATAATAGATAATATGAAGTTTGAAAGTAGAATAAAAGCAATACAGAAAGGTCGACAACGGGGGTGAATTGGTCGATAGGTACAGCCCAATAGTCAACCGCCAGAGCCTATTCTATCACCATCGGTTGACCACCAAAATGAATTTTTCCTAGGCATCTCAAAGAAGACCAAACGGTCATCAAGCCCAACCAAAATGGTCAACCGACAACAACCCGAAATGCCAAGAACGAGAACAAACCGAAAGGAATGCATATAAGAAACACCAACTCTTGTATTGCTCTAACCCTAATCCGTCATTCCTTTGAAAAATAAAGGGTGAAACAAAACCTTATTGAGATTTTGGAAGAGGTTCATCAAGAATCCAATAAAACCCACGAGATTTACAAATGAAGAAATGAAACCACTTAAATCGAAAATAGGGGTTCAAGCACCAAAACGCCAAAGAAATGAAAGAAACAATGATCCATGAACTGAAAAGGGATTAGGAACTAACATTTGGAAAAGAGAAAGAATGAGAACATGCATCAACAAGAAACAAAAGAAAAGGAACTTGCCTTGTAATACCCCATGTTCGTATGAGGCTGCCATGTAATTTTAATAAGTTTAGAATATCGAAAAATGGATTTTATAGCAATTTCAGGTACCGAATCAACTATAGGGAATGCCTCGGAGTGAAATTGTCTAAAGAAAATTATATGGTCTCGACAAGCGTTCCGAGATAAGATTTATGGCATCGAAAGAAATCGAATCGGGAACAGTTTTCGGTACAGCTAAAATATAGCTGCCATTTAGGCTGTAAAACCGAATCGTTGTAGTAGACTCCTGAAAAATCAACAGAACCCTAGGGGGGCTCCAGTTTTGCATAACGAACAACCCTTCAGTGGTTTGGGGATGAAACGATAGCCCGGTAAGATCACTGGGGTAAAATCGTCATTTTTAACTAAGAATTAGATTATTAATCTTGCGTTTTAATGCAAATAAATTCGATAATTAAGGGCATAGTTACAATTAGATAATTATTTAAGTGAAATGGAAATGAATTTTTAGAATTTTAAAATATAATTTTTATTATATAATATAAGATTATATATATGTATATAAACGTGCTGTGTGTGCTCTGCAACTGTAATGGCTTCGCGAAGCTTCTAAGCTTTAATGGCCAAGATTGTGGCCGCGAAATGGGGAGATCGTGGCAGCGAGATCTAGGGAAGAAGATATGGTAGCAAGATTTAAGGGGTTAGCAATTAATGTGATTCACATATATATATAGATACATTTCGTACAGCAACCCACCTATAAATAGGATGCATTCGGCCAAGAGAAAGGTAGGGGAAGCTCGAGCTCGAGCTCGAGAGAGATGAGAGAGATGGAAGAGGGTTCAGAGAGGTAGAGATAGAGAGAGAGATCAGAGTGAGAGAGTGGGAGGTGGCCGAATACGGCCATGGCCGAGAGCTCCATGAGCTGGCCAAGAGGAAATGAGGCCGAGAGAGAGCTAATGCAAGGGAGAAAGCTCGGCCGAGAGCTTCACCGAGAGAGTGGAAGCGATCGAGTGAGAGAAAGAGAGAGGTCGAGAGAGCTTGGAAGCCGCGGCCAGCAACGTTTCAGCGGCCATGGCAGCAACTCAAGCGGCCATAGCCGCAACGCAGGGGCCGCTGGCAGCAAGCACCCGGGCAGGGGCGATTGAGGCAGCGAATGCGCGAAGGGGGCCGAAGGCCGCGGTGATGGTGCGAGCAGGCCGCGAAGGCAATGGAGACACGGCCGAAAATGGATGGACACGCAGCAAGCATGGTAGCGCGCAGGTGTGCGCTCAAGGAAGCTGGTGGCAACGCGGGTCGATGGCAGCAGGCCGCGATGGCGCGGCCGTTCGGGCGGCTGCGTGCAAACAGCGGCCGGTGTCGAGCGGGGCAGCCGCGAAGGCGGCTCGGGCATGGAGTTGCAGGTGCGCGACATTGTGCGAAGAAGCGGGAGAAAGAAGAAAAGGAGAAGAAGAAGAAGAAGAGGAAAGAAGAAGAAAAAGAAGAAGAAGAAGAAGAAGAAGAAGAAGAAAAAGAAGAAGAAGAAGAAGAAGAAGAAGAAGAAGAAGAGAAGAAGAAGAAGAAGCAGAAGAAAAAGAAAAGAAGAGAAGAAAGAAAGAAGAAAAGGAAAAGAAGAAGGAAATGTGGTTGTGCGCAAAACAGAGGAAGGAGATGATGAATAGTAGAAGATGAAAAAAAAAAGAAAAAGAAGAAAAAAATAGGAAAATAATGGAAAAAATTCTAGAAAATAAGAAATTATGTTTCAGTAATATCCCGGAGATTTTAGAGAAGAAAATGGCTCGGACACGCTTTTCGAGAATATGACACGCATATCGAGAAAACCGGAGATGCTAAGTCAAGGTGAGTAAAATTCTCTAGAAAATTTCAAAAATTCCAAAATATTATTTTATGAATTGTCTTAGAAGAATATTTGAGAAAATATTTTAGAAATATTTAGTTTGGATTTGTTGAGGAAAAATAGGAAGAAATAGAGAGAAAATTATAGAAAATATCAAAAATTATGGAAAATAGATTTTAATATTTATTTAAATAATTATGGTGATTAGAATGCTTTGAGGCTGAAGTTGAAGAGATTCGTGCAAATTTTGAGGTTGGCACGCAAATCGAGATGAGGCACGGATATCGAGGTAGCCTGATAAGCTCTAGAAGGTAAGTGGTACTCCCCAATTAAAGTTAGTTTTATGGAAAATGCTTGGTTTATGTTCTTCGAAAATATTTACATCATATTGACATGCCTTGATATGTAACCAACACGTAGACTACATCCATGACATGACTATGAAATGCATAAATACACGTTGATATCATTGATCACTCGCATTTGAGGCCGTAGGGAGTACGAACTAGCACCGCTACTTTACCAAGGGTATACCCATACACCTCGGCTTCGAAAGAAGGGGGCCGCTAAAATGGTAGGTAGCATAAGAGGTGCATTTGACACCTACAAGGTAAGGCATTGCATACACACATGACATAGCATTATGTACCCTTACTTAGATGTTTCATCATCTAACTTGGGTTTTGCCCCTGGAATATTCAAACGTTCCAGGTGGAGATTGTAGCAGATTCAAGGATAAATGAGGCATGAAACGGCACTTAACAGAGTGCATAAAGAATGAAATGTATGTAGCTCATGTATTCTGAATGTTTTGAGAAATGTTGAAGATGTAAGATTTGATTTATGATCAACGTTAAGATATCAGGTTTCGATCTTTGCTTCCGCATTTGATGTATATAGTGATTCTCTTTCGAGATTAATAGTTGGGAATTCCGGGACGGATTCGAGGAATGATGTGGTTTTAGCCTTAGTGTTTGAAAGAAAAAATTTATTGTTCCGGAATTGTCCCAATTTATAATGTGCCGGAGAAGCGGGGCGTTACATGCCTTTTAAAAGTAAAAGAGGAAGAAGAACTTGCCTTAGAGATTTGGATGGTTGAATTGAAAATGCAACCCGTTGGAACTGCAATCCTTCTCTTTCCAAGAGCTTCGAAGGGAAAAAAGAGAGGAAGAGAAATGGGAGAAGAGAATGAAGGAGAGGAAGAAGAAAGAATATGAAGAAATTAAGAGAGGAAGATTGCATGCCAAGCTCAATCGGCCACCTGCTCCCTCCTTTCCTCTTCCTTATTTTACCCCCATTTTATACATTCACCCATATATATCATCTCCATGTATAATTACAATTAATATAATATAAATACATATATATACACATGCACACCCGAAAACCCACTTCCAATTTCCCCTACATATCTATTTTAACAATTCAACCCATTTATAATTTGGTTTTTCCATATTTGACTTTCTCATTAACTTTGACTCTTCCACATAATTCCATCTCCATTAATTTTTGACTCTTTAACATCACATAAAATATTTTCAATACATTAACCAAAAAATGGAAAAATATAACACACTTAATAACGACAAATGTTACCTGCTAACAATCATTAAAACTTCCCCCCCTTTAACAAATTATGGCCCCCTGAATTCATACCTAGTCAATCAAACAACTGAGGATAGAGACGCCTCATCTCTTCTTCTAGCTCTCAAGTGGCCTCATCCGAAGAGTGACGTTGCCACTAGGAGTGTCCAAAAAAATAGCTAGACAGTGGTTTCCAGCTGAACGGAATCGGACCGGACCAACATGTCGATTTTTTGAACTGGCAGTCCAGTTTGGTTTTAAAAGCTACCAAACCGTGCGGTTTATGGTTTGGCAAACTGGCAGTTCGATTCAATATTGAACCGTCCGCAGATGATATATAATTTTAAAATATATATAATTTATATATTATATATAAAAATATATATAATATATATAATATTTTGAAACCGCGAAAACAAAACCGCACCGAACCACAAAATGGAGTGCGGTTCGATTCAGTTTTTCGCACCAAATCAAACCTCAGTTTGATTTGGTAGAAAATCGAGCTTGTGGTTCGGCATATTAAGCCAACTCAAAACCAGCCAGACCAAACCGCGAACACCCCTAGTTGCCACTGTACCTTAACAAAAGGAATTGATCAATTCCTCAACGCCTTCTATTTTTGCCCCAGAATGCTAATGGGGAACTATTTATACGATGCATCCTCTCCTACTTCAATAATCTAATAATCAATGATGTGTGAAGGATCTAACACATATTTCTTCAACATGGATACGTGAAAAACATTATGAATGCCAGCCAATTGAGGAAGCAAAGCAAATCGATAAGCCAAAGATCCTACCTGCTCCAATTGTTGTACCCCAATAATCGAAAGCCTCAGAAGAAAGGTCAAGCCTTTGGAAGGAAGCCCAACGAAGCCTTCCGCCTACAATTGGTAGTAGCCCACAAGTCCTACAAATTGAAATTCAACCTTCCTGCTAGGCCATAATCAACTCACTTTGACTAGGAGGTTTAAAGCTTTGGGCTACTACAAATTTAGCTTTGGGCGTGTAGGCTGAGATTCAAAGCTTTTTAGGACTTGTCACAAATTGCTAGGCATATTTTTTCAATATGGTTGTCAAAAATTCCTTGTGGGCTACTACCAATGCCATGCAATATGCCTTTCTCATGATTTTTTCAATGTACATCTTGGCTAGGAGATTTAAAGGAAAGGTCTTCTTGATTAGCAAAAAGTGGGTTGATTTCGTCAGCTTGTTCACTATGACCCATATTGCATCATGACCTTTCGGTGTCCTAGGCAAGCTCGTCACAAAATCCATAGAAATATTATCCCATTTCCATTCCAGGATTGGTAATAATTGCAATAAACTGGCTGGTTTCTGATGTTCCTCCTTTACTTGCTGACACACCAAACAACACAAAACAATTTTTTCCACATTTTTCTTCATATTATCCCACCAAAACTAATGTCGAAGGTCTTGATACATCTTCATCATACTAGGATGAATAGTGTAATGTGCCTTATAAGCTTCATATAAAATTTCTTGCCTTATTCCTTCATCCTCTGGCACACAAATCCTCCCCTGAAATAACAATAGGCCATCGCCCCTCTGACTGTAACCCAAGGGAATGAATTTCTCAACATTTGTTAAAACCTGTACAAGCTTTACATCACTATATTGATGGACTTGGATTTGGTCAACCAATTCTGACTGCACCCTCACAAAAGCACAATATACAATGGGCCTTTCCTCGGGTGTAGAAATAAATAACTCACTGATCTATTCCAATAATCTCCATTCCTGGACCATCACCGCTACCATTGAAGCTCCACGTCAGCTCAAAGCATCAACCACCACATTGGCCTTCCTTGGGTGGTACAGGATCTCGAAATCATAATCTTTAAATAACTCCAACCATCGCCACTATCTCATATTTAATTCCTTCTATGAGAAGAGAAATTTCAAATTCTTATGATCCATGTAAATCACCACTTTCTCACCGTACAAATAGTGCCTCCAAATCTTGAGAGCAAATACCACCACTACCAACTCCAAGTCATGTGTCAGGTAATTCATTTCATGTTCTTTTAATTGTCTTGAGGCATAGGCATTTACATGCCCATCCTATATCAACACACAACCCAATCCTGTATAAGAGGCATCGTTATAAATTGTGAGCTTTTCCCTATTTCTCGAAATAGCCAACATCGGAGTTGAAGTTAGCCTTTGCTTCAATTCTTGGAAGCAATTTTCACACGCCTAGTTCCACTCAAACTTAACTGCCTTCCGTGTTAATTTGGTCATGGGTGAAGATAAACGGGCGAAGCCCTTTATAAATCTCTGGTAGTAACCCACAAGTCCTAAAAAGCTTTGAATCTTAGTCACTGTAATAGGTCCCGGCCAATCAACCACGGCCTTTATCTTCTCAGAGTCAACTGAAATGCCTTCACCACCTTTATCTTCTCAGGGTCAACTGAAATGCCTTCACCAGAAACTATATGCCTAAGAAAGCCCACTTGCCTTTGCCAAAAGTAGCACTTGCTAAACTCTGCATATATGAACCTCATGCTCCTCTAGACTTGGTGAATAAATTAAAATATTATCCATAAACACGATGACAAAGCAATCCAAATACTCCATGAAAGTCCATAAAAAAATGTTAGAGCATTGGTAAACCCAAATGGCATGACTACAAACTCAAAGTGCCCATATAGGGTATGGAAGGTTGTTTTCTGAATATCCTCTTCCCTAACCCTCACTTGGTGGTAGCTAGATTTCAAAACAATCTTAAAAAAGACTAAGGCTCCACAGAGTTGATCAAGTAAGTCATCCACACGCGGGAATGGATACTTATTCCTCAATATCACTTGGTTTAACAGGCGATAGTCGATGCACAGCCTCATCGATCCATCCTTTTTTCGCACAAATAATACTGGAGCACCCTAAGACAAGGCACTAGGGCAGATAAATCCCTTATCAATCAGTAAGGAGCCTTAGAAATAGGTTGAGTACTCGACATCAACTTAATCGAGAATTCAATCTCTCTTGGAGGCAGCAATCATGGTAATTCTTTTCGAAACACATCTAGAAAATCTCAGACCGTTGGAATTTTCAACAACTTTAATTTGTTCTTTGTGCATCCGATCACAAAAGCAAAGTATGCCTCACAACCATGACATATCAATTTCTCCACCTTCATCTCTGATATCATAGGAATTAAGCTCACGATTTAATATCGTGGTACACAATAGTTGGTTGCTGGGGTAACTGAGGTCACATGCGGACTCTAAGGTTACTCGTAGGCAATCTTGACCGAGGCACTCTCCTATATTAAGAAATTTATTGTTATATTTTAGCAACAATATATTTCAAAACTCAATTTCTTAACATTAGATACTCGAGTGTTAATCATTCAATACTCGACTATCATGTTTTAAATCCTTCAAACACTTGAATGATTTGATTATCAAGTAACAAGTACTTAACCTTTGAGTCCTTCAAGTGTTTTTTTGAACATTATTAAATTTCAAAACATTTGAATCAAGTTATCAAAACATTAAGAACCTTAAGTACTTGATGTTTTTCCTTCTAAACATTAAATAGTCAATTTGAACTCCTTAAAGAACTTTCAAATGATTTTTCCAAAATTCAAAGTATCATTATATTGAATAAATGTCTTCTTGTGATTAAGTTACAATCTTGTGATTAAAAAGAAAAATTAAGGGGTTGTAATTAAAATTCTATCATTACCCTAGTATTAGCATTAGAACATGAGAAAATAACCACTTTCTATAGAACCGAAACAAAAATCACTACTCAATAACATCAAACCAACAAGTTATTTTATTTTATTTTTTTATTTGGGCTTATGATCAAGTAGTCGACTCCATGTAGTGGGGTAGATGCATCATGTGTTGTGTTTTTGCTACCATTGGACGTATGAGAAGAAGACCAAGGGAAGATCAGTCCTATGAGGAGAGTAAATAAAATGGAGGAATTTTATTTATAAAAAAAAAAAAAAAGATAGAGAAACAATAAAGAAAATTTGGTGGAGAACTCTACAACATGACAGAAGATATTATGACCATATAACAACATAACAAAAAGGAAAAAAGGACCAAGCAAAAGATCACATAACAATCAATAGGTCTCATTTCTCTAAGACAACATTTCAAGTGAAAAATATCTCAGGCAAATTTACACTTATATATACACATTCACAACTTCAATGTCAAATATATGAAAGCAGCAACAACTACCCCATAATCATAGTCATAAAGGGTTTTAAACAGATAAATTGAACCCAAAATTGGAGGCACAGAATAAACTGCATTTCCTTTCATGAAGAAGACCACTAATTGTAATGACCCGAATTTAGTGATGCAATATTTTATCATGCTGATTAGTGGTTAATTTTGTAAAATTTTGTTATAATTAAAACCCCCGTTTTGAATTTAAATTGGTTTAATTGAATAGTTATGTGTAATATATATATATATATAATATAATATATTATAATAAACATGTAAATATAATATATATATATTATAACATAATACATATACTCAATGGAGTGCATGCATGGAACATCTATACAATGTATAAGTATATAATATACTATATAATATATCATATAAATATATACATAATATATGTAATAACCAGGAATCTCTTGAGGCTATAAATGATATTTTATGAAGGGTATAAAAGGAATTATCAAAAGAATGAGGCTATAGGACACACTATCGCAGTCTTAAAGTGACCGAAATGACTGGAGGGAGTACCCTAGATTTTTAAGGAAAATAATATGGTAATGACGAGTAATACGAGTTATGATTTTAGGCGTCAAAATAAGTTAGATCGGGAACAGTTTCCGGTACAACTATCTACCAGGTTGAGAAAACTGAATGATCATAAGGAATGTAATACTTGAGATTTTTAGATTCAGATATTTAAGGAAAAGGGATATTTTAAGAGATTGTGGATGTTAGGAGACAAAAGTTCAATTTTTTAGCTAGGGGCAAAATCGTAATTTTTTAGGCTCGGGTAAAAGTGTAATTTACTTAAAAAGTAGGGGTATTAGCGTAATTAACCCATTCTCCAGGGACTAAAATATAATTAAAAATTAGTCCGGGGACCATGTTGAAAAGAGTCTAAGTGCAATTACCCAAAAGTTCAGGTCAAAGTGTAATTCTTGAAACCTTTTTACTATGGGCATTTGGGAGATTCAAGAAAAGTCTCGTAATGACTTTAGAGATAAGGCTAAAGTCTCATGATGACGTTAGAGATATGATGAAGGCTCATGATGACTTTAAGAATAAGATTTGGATAAGATTTGATTGGATAAGATAAGATTTTGTTGGATATGATTTGATTTAGACAAAGATTTGATTTGAATAAGATTTGATTCGGATAACAATGATTATATAAAATCTTAGAAGATTTGGTAATGATTATATAATATCTTGAAAGATTTACAATTATTGCAGAAAATCTTAGAAGATTTGAAAATGATTAGAAAATTTAGAATGATTGCAGAATATCTTAGAAGATTTGGTAATGATTATAAATATCTTGGAAGATTTACAATGATTGCAGAAGATCTTAGAAGATTTGGAATGATTGGAAAAAATTTTGGAAGATTTGAAATGATTGCAGAATATGTGTTTCTTGGTGGCTAAGTTTCCAAAACCTATAAATAAGGGTTCATGGCCAAAAGTTTCTCATTCGAAATTGTGAGAAGTTCGTGCTAGACAAGAATGCTTCGGGTTTAGCGGATAGAGGGCTTTTTAAGCATACGCGAAGCATCACACATGCAGAGCACTTGGGCAGCGCGTGAGGGCGTGTAAGGAGGTGGTTTGGTCAAAATACTTGAGGAGTTGCATGAAAATCGAGGTTGGACACAAGATTCGATGTGTTTTGAGTTTCTTTTAAGGTGAGTGGTTTGACTCTAGTTTTACCTTTGTTTTGGATATGTCTTGGTGTGAGTGTAGTGAGTTCAGGTGAACGAGTGACACGGTAGGCACTCGAGACCAGAACTCGGGATGCTATGCTTATGCGTTTTATTCATGTATATATGGCATTATTTGCATATTGATCATGTGGTATATTGCATCAACTATTTTTTTTTACTTGCAAAAGAGTCGGTGCATAGCGTGTGATTTTCATATATCGGGGTATTGATTTTTGTGTCGTTATTGGGTCCGTATGGGACGGGATGGGGTCTTCTTGAGAATGGGACAAGGTTAGTCCTGATGGACGAGTGACACGGTAGGGCACTCGAGAGATTAAGTATGTCACGGCAAGGTTAACCCCAACGGTGTGTGGAAGGTGTTTTCCACGGGAGGTTGAGTATGTCAGGGAGATTTCTCAAGATAGACGTGTTTGAATGTGTCATTTTGTCTGTGTATGCCATGCTCGTATGTCTTTCATGTATTTTGTAAACTGTTTCATGCCGTCACTTAGATGTTTTGTCATCTACCTGGGTTATGCCCCTGGAACGATTAATGTTCCAGCTAGGGACTGTTGCGAGGGCAAGGACATAGCTAGTTGAAGGTCAATGGTGCTTAGATTGATAGTCATTGTAACCTTTTGGGATTTTAGTATGTATTCCAGCTTGTGTATGAATAGTTGTACGATAACGTTGTTATCATTTGGGTTATCTGTATTACGTATTTTGTTATGAAAATACTATGTAAGAATCACGGTGTTTAATGTTAATGTATCCGCTGCGTTATGATATGTCTCGTTTAGTTGTTAAGATTATTGATCTTGTTAAGTTAAATGGGCAAGACTGGGGTTTTCGGGATCCTGTGTGTGCATGTGAAGGTTGTTCATGAAGCACCGCGCGTGGTGATGAACTTGGGAAAAAAAAAAAAAAAAGATTCCTGGAAATACCCTTATAGTGACACGCCCGGCGATGCAGGGTGTTACAATATATAATTTAATAACACTCAATTGCTTGTTTGTAGGCATGAAGAATATGGGTTTGGAGACTCAAATTGGATTGAAAAATGAAGAATTAAAGCTCATGAAGAATTAAATTCTATGAAGAATTAAAACCAATGAAGAATTAAGGCCCAACTTGAGCAACCCATGGAAGATATCATTTGGAGAAGGCCCAAGCATTATTTTTAATCCTAATAAGGATCAAAAATCCAATTGTAGAAATTTATTTATTTTATTTTTAAATATTTATTTTGTGAGTGCTTTATTAGGTGTGTTTTTTAGCTAAAATCCATTTAACTATTGGGACTGTATTATAGATAAAATCCATTTAACTTTATGAGTGTTTTATTAGGTGTGTATTTTAGCTAAAATCTATTTAATATTAGGAGTATACTACAACTAAAATCCATTTAACTTTAAGTGTGTGAGTGCCCATTAGATATAATTATATCTAGTTGAATAATTGAAATTGTGTGGTTTGTATTGCATCTTGTCGACTATAAATAGCTCACTTGGTTGCATTTGTAAAGGTAATTATTATTCTTGAATCAAAGTTTAGTTGTTTCCTTAGAATTCTCTCTTTGAGAATTGTTTTTGTTCTCTATTATTTTCTCTATTATTTTTGTTCTCTCTTATTTTCTTTATTGTTTTATCTTGTGATCTTACTTCCTTTCTTTCTTCTTTTAAATTTTTATGTCATTTATTGTTACTTTATTATTTACCGCCTAAATGGCCAGTTAGTTTATACTTTTAAATTTCTGCAATTTTAATTCTTGTCTTTTAATTCTTTTGATTGCTAAGGGACTAGCAATGTTTAAGTTGGGGGTATGATTAGTGGTTAATTTTGTAAAATTTTGTTATAATTATAACCCCCATTTTGATTTTAAATTGGTTTAATTGAATAGTTCTGTAATATATATATATATATATTATAACATAATACATATACTCAATGGAGTGCATGCATGGAGCATCTATATAATGTATAAGTATATAATATATTATATAATATATCATATAAATATATACATAATATATAATTTAATAACACTCAATTGCTTATTTGTAAGCATGAAGAATGTGGGCTTGGAGACTCAAATTGAATTGAAGAATGAAAAATTAAAGCTCATGAAGAATTAAAGCCCATGAAGAATTAAAGCCCATGAAGAATTAAGACCCAACTTGAGCAACCCATGGAAGATATCATTTGGAGAAGACCCAAGCATTATTTTTAATCCTAATGAAGATCAAAAACCCAATTGTAGAAATTTATTTATTTTTATTTTTATTTTTAAATATTTATTTTGTGAGTGCTTTATTAAGTGTGTTTTTTTAGCTAAAATCCATTTAACTTTATGAGTGCTTTATTAAGTGTGTATTTTAGCTAAAATCCAATTAATATTAGTAGTATATTATAACTAAAATCCATTTAACTTTAAGTGTGTGAGTGCCCATTAGATATAATTATATTTAGTTGAATAATTGAAATTGTGTGGTTTGTATTGCATCTTGTGGGCTATAAATAGTTCACTTGGTTGTATTTGTGAGGGTGATTATTATTCTTGAATCAAAGTTTAGTTGTTTCCTTAGAATTCACTCTTTGAGAATTGTTTTTGTTCTCTCTTATTTTTTCTATTGATTTCTCTTGTGATCTTACTTCCTTTCTTTTTTCTTTTAAATTCTTATGTCATTTATTGTTATTTTATTATTTATCGCCTAAATGGCCGGTTATTTTCTGCTATTTTAATTCCTGTCATTTAAATTATGTTATTTAAACTATGTCATTTAAATTCCTGTCAATTAACTTTTAAATGGAAATGAGTAGCTAAATCTAATATTGGGTTAAGGCAAGGACAGTGTCTAACGCCAATGATTCCCAAAAAAAACTGTACTTAAAATGAGTGACATTAATTTAAATTTCAGTATGGGTGTGTAGTAATTATTGAGAAATCACTATGTTTGGATTAGAGCGTAAGCCTAACTTAGAGCTTTCATGCCATGTATGGAAGTTACTAGAACTGGAAACGCTATCATACCCAAACTTGGATGATTGATTTAGTTATTTTGTGTATTAATTGTAATTAAATTTATGGTAGTTGCTTAAATTAGAATTCCGCATATCATGTATGGGGATTGCTTAAACTAGAACTATCATTATCTCTAATTGCATTTAATAACAAACCCTCATATTTGAAATTAAATTAATATTACTAACCTAGTCTGCTAAAATTTAGGAATCAACGGGTTGGCGCTGAAATTGTCTTAACCTAAGTACTATCCAATGTCATATTCTCACGTTCAGTATTTATTTCAATTTCTGCCTTGCTTTATTTCCTAGTATATGTTGTCTTAAAAACCATAAAAAAAATCTTGTTGCCAATTTGTCCAAATGCATGTGCGTGTGTGTGACATTCTTTTTCTTTTGCCATAAATAAATCTCTTAGTGGACGACCTGGACTCATTTAGAAAATATAAATTTAAATTTGGACTACAACTGCACTCGTACACTAATGAGTATAAACTTCTCACCAAAATAAAGGAAAAAAATATAAAATTTTTATTGTGTTTTGTTTTGTGTTTTAATTGCAGGGTGAGAGTGCAACCAAATTTTGGCATCATTGTCAGGGAGATTAAGGCAAAAACAAAAAGAAAAAAAATAAGAATAAGCATCTCCGGATAAATTCGGTAACTCTGTTTCTTTTTACTTTATTTTTGTTTGTGCATAGTGTATGATACTTAGATTCGATAGAACTATAGAATATCAATCACTCATGTCTCAAAACAACAAGAACATGCCACTTGCACACAACATGTCTGCACATGGTAGTGACCACAATGATCCTGATCCCATTGATTAGGAAATGATCAGACCCCTTAAAGAGTATCTTCATCCTCCTAAGTGGACAACTCCCTCATGCATTATTCTTCCCATCAACCATCACAGGTTTAATTTCAAGCCTGGCACCATCCAACTATTGCCAACTTTCCATGGCATGGATTCTAAAAACCCATACACCCATACGAAAGAGTTTGAGGAAGTGTGTAGCACCTGTATGGATCATACAGTGAATGAAGATGTCATAAGATTGAAACTCTTCCCATTTTCACTCAAGGATAAGGCTAAGATGTGGTTGAGCACTTTTCCACCTAGGTCCATAGGAACCTGGAGGGAAATGCAAATGACATTTTTGAAAAAATATTTCCCAGCCAATAGGACTGCCATCCTTCAGAGGCAAATTATGAATTTTGTGTGCAAACCCAACGAGAACTTTGCTCAAACTCGGGAGAGGTTTAAGGACCTTCTTCATGCTTTCCCACATCATGCTTTTGAACAATGGAGAGTGGTCAATTTCTTTCATGACGCTCTCAGTCCTCAATTGAAAATGCTAGTGTCCACCATGTGTAATGGTGAGTTTTATGATAAGACTCCAGATGAAGCATTCCAGTTCTTTAATACCTTAGTAGAAAACACTAGGAATTGGGAGGTTAGACCAATATCTTCTAATGACTCAAGAGAAAATCCACAATTTAGAGGTAGGTACCAACTGAGTGAGAATGATGATCTGAATGCTAGGATAGCTGCCTTGACAAGAAAGATTGAAAATCTGGAAACTAAGAGAACACAGTCTGTTAATCAAGTGGAAGTAAAATATGCAGTTTGTGACACAACAGAGCATAAGACTGAGGAATGTCCTACATTACCTGCTTTCAAAGAGGTATTGTATGGACAAACAAATAATGCATATCCACACAATTTTGAGGGTAGGCACAACCAAAATCAAGGGGGAAACTATTACGGGCAAAACCAAAATTACAACTCATATCATCCCAATAATAGAAACCACCCAAATTTTTCTTGGAGAAATGATTCTGCAAATCATACTCAGCCACCCTTCCCTGTTCAACAATCTTTCCAACTAAATCAAGGTTTCTCATCCAACACCTACCAGCCACCTCATAGGAGACCTTTAGAGGACACTCTGCATCAATTCATCCAAAGCCAAATAGGAATCAATAATCAAGTTGCCAAAACTCAGGAGCAAACAAACAGAGTCATAGAAGACATTAGGAGCCAGTTGACCAAGTTAACACAAACACTAAGTGTGAGAGAACCCGGAAGGTTTCCATCCCAAACTAATCCTAACCCAATTAGGCAAACCAACTAGGTAGAAGGTTCAAATAGTGAAACCAACACTCATGAACAAGTGCAAGCAGTGACTACCCTAAGAAGTGGAAGAATAATTGAAAAACCAACTGATCATAGGATAAACCAACCTACTATTGAAGAGAAAGAACCAAAAGATCATGAATCCACCGTGGAGAAAAATGAAAAAAATAAAAAAAAATGGAAAAAATGAAAAAAATGAGAAAAATGAAAAACATAAAAAAAATGAGAATAATGAAAAACAAAAAGAAGATGGGAAAGAAATTCAATACAGGCCCAAACCACCTTTTCCACAAAGGTTGAATCATTTGAAAATAGAGCAACAAAATGCAGATATATATGAAGTGTTTAAGCAAGTGAGAATCAATATCCCGCTGTTGGATGCAATCAAACAAACACCTTCATATGCAAAATTTTTGAAAGATCTATGCACTGTCAAAAGAAAAATAAATGTGCATGAAAAGGCATTCCTGACCGAACAAGTCAACGCCATTCTCCAATTGAAAACTCCTCCCAAATACAAAGACCTAGGCTGTCCAACCATTTCATGCATCATAAGAAGTCAAAAGGTTGATTAGACACTCTTGGATTTAGGAGCTAGTGTCAATTTGTTGCCATACAGTGTGTATCAACAGTTGGGATTAGGAGAGCTCAGACCCACTAGAGTGACCCTTCAGCTGGCTGATCGATCAGTCAAAGTTCCATGAGGAATTGTGGAGGATGTTCTAGTACAAATCGATAAGTTTTACTTTCTAGTGGATTTCATCGTTTTGGACACCCAGCTGCATCAGGGGCCTCAGCCTCCTATGCCAGTCATCTTGGGTCGACCATTCCTTGCCACATCAAATGCCATCATCAACTATAGGAATGGAATCTTCAAATTGTCATTTGGAAATATGACTTTGGAAACAAACATTTTTAGGGTTTCCAAACAACTTGATGTGGAGAATGAGACTGAAGAAGCTGATCTGATATAAACATTCAGTGAGGGGTACATTAACTGTGAATTTGCTCAGGAAAATTTTGAGTTGGAGGAATTTATGAAGTAGCAAGATTGCTCTCAAGAGAAAACTGAATATGTCTTAAGCTGCTCACCCGCACCTGAAAGGAAACCATTGTCAAACAACCTGAAGTATGCATTCCTAGGTGAAGGAGAATCTTTGCCGGTGGTGATCTCATCAAGTCTGAATTCTCAATAGGAGGAACAATTGCTGAATCAGTTACAGGTACACAAGAAAGTTCTAGGTTGGACTATAGAAGACCTGCATGGCATTAGTCCCTTAATCTACACCCACAAAATTTTCTTGGAAGAAGATGCAAAGCCGGTGAGATAGATGCAAAGAAGGTTAAACCCAAACATGAAGGAAGTGGTTAAGGGGGAGGTGTTAAAGCTCTTAGATGCTGACATCATCTACCCTATATCTGATTCCAAATAGGTTAGTCCAACTCAGGTCGCACCTAAGAAGTCAGGAGTCACTGTGATAGAAAATTAGAACAATGAGCTCATTCCTACACGCATCCAGACTGGATGACAGATGTGTATAGATTATAGGAAGCTCAACTCCATGACTAGGAAGGATCATTTTTCGCTCTCATTTTTGGATCAGGTGTTAGAGAGAATAGCGGGACATGCCTTCTACTGCTTCCTAGATGGGTATTCTGGGTACAATCAGATTGAAATTGCCTTAGAGGATCAGGAGAAAACCACATTCACATGTCCATTCAGAACATTTGCTTATAGTCGAATGCCATTTGGCTTGTGCAATGCCCCTGCAACCTTTCAAAGATGCATGATGAGTATTTTCAGTGAATTGGTTGAGAATGTGGTAGAAGTCTTTATGGATGATTTCTCTGTGTACGGAGACAATTTTGAGAGTTACTAGAAAATTTGGAGAAAATTTTGGTCCGGTGCAAAGAAACAAATTTAGTGCTAAATTGGGAGAAGTGTCATTTCATGGTTACTCAAGGAAGTGTTTTGGGACATATTGTTTCTTCCAGGGGTATTGAGGTCGATCAGTCCAAGGTTAAGTCAATTCAAAAATTACCCGCCCCAACGAACGTGAGAGAGGTTAGGTCTTTTCTTGGCCATGCTGGTTTTTATAGGCGATTTATCACTTCATTCAGTGTCATAGCCAGACCTTTATACCGCCTCCTAGCTTTTGACATACCTTTTGAGTGAAATGGTGAGTGTCAAGTTGCTTTTGAGAAGTTGAAGAAATCACTCATTTCAACACCTATCATTCAGTCCCCAAATTGGTCCCTCCCATTTGAACTTATGTGCGATGCTATTGATTACGCAGTAGGAGCTGTGTTAGGGCAGAGGAAGGATAAGAAACCTCATGTGATATACTATGCTAGCAAAATCTTAATGAGACGCAAAAGAATTATACCACTACAGAGAAAGAGTTACTAGCAGTTATCTTTGCCCTGGACAAGTTCCGATCTTACCTCGTAGGGTCACTAGTGATCATTTTTACTAATCATGCTGCTCTAAAGTATTTGTTCACAAAGAAAGATGCAAAACCCAATCTCCTCTGATGGATCTTACTCCTGCAAAAGTTCAACATTGAAATCAGAGACAAGAATGGAGTAAAAAATGTGGTGGCTGATCATTTGTCAAGGATTGCAGGTCAAGATCTCACACAATTTGATGAACCAATCCATTACAATTTCCCTGATGAGCAACTGTTTGAAGTGAATGTTATTCCTGCATCATCTATTGTCCTTTGGTATGCTGACATTGCAAACTACCTAGCAACTGGTCTGATCCCAGACCATTGGAGTAAGCTAGATAGGCATAAATTCTTCAGAAAAGATAGAACCTTCTTTTGGGATGAGCCCTACCTCTTCAAGTATTGTCCTGACCAAATCATCCGTAGATGCATACCCGATCATGAGAAACAGAGTGTCATTAATTTCTGTCATACTCTTGTATGTGGAGGCCATTTTTCTGTCAATAAAACAGTTGCAAAAATTTTTCAGAGTGGATTTTATTGGCCGACACTGTTCAAGGATGTGTAGAAGTTCTGTTCAAATTGCGATCGATGTCAAAGGTTAGGAA
Source organism: Diospyros lotus (assembly GCF_014633365.1). Taxonomy (NCBI): domain Eukaryota; kingdom Viridiplantae; phylum Streptophyta; class Magnoliopsida; order Ericales; family Ebenaceae; genus Diospyros; species Diospyros lotus. The sequence continues at coordinate 16,283,790 of NC_068349.1, read as the reverse complement.
GTTTGTCGAGGAGAAACATGATGCCGTTACATCCGATCCAAGTGTTAGAAGTTTTTTACTGTTAGGGTATGGAGTGCATGCATGGAGCATCTATATAATGTATAAGTATATAATATATTATATAATATATCATATAAATATATACATAATATATAATTTAATAATACTCAATTGCTTGTTTGTAGGCATGAAGAATGTGGGCTTGGAGACTCAAATTGGATTGAAGAATGAAAAATTAAAGCTCATGAAGAATTAAAGCCCATGAAGAATTAAAGTCCATGACGAATTAAAACCCATGAAGAATTAAGGCCCAACTTGAGCAACTCATGAAAGATATCATTTGGAGAAGGCCAAAGCATTATTTTTAATCCCAATGAAGATCAAAAACCCAATTGTAGAAATTTATTTATTTTTATTTTTATTTTTAAATATTTATTTTGTGAGTGCTTTATTAGGTGTGTTTTTTTAGCTAAAATCCATTTAACTATTAGGTGTGTATTATACCTAAAATTCATTTAACTTTATGAGTGCTTTATTAAGTGTGTATTTTAGCTAAAATGCATTTAATATTATGAGTATATTATAACTAAAATCCATTTAACTTTAAGTGTGTGAGTGCCCATTAGATATAATTATGTCTAGTTGAATAATTGAAATTATATGGTTTGTATTGCATCTTGTGGGATATAAATAGCTCACTTGGTTGTATTTGTGAGGGTGATTATTATTCTTGAATCAAAGTTTAGTTGTTTCCTTAGAATTCTCTCTTTGAGAATTGTTTTTGTTCTCTCTTTTTTTCTCTATTATTTTCTCTTGTGATCTTACTTCATTTCTTTCTTCTTTTAAATTCTTATGTCATTTATTGTTACTTTATTATTTACCGTCTAAATGGCCGGTTAATTTCTGCTATTTTAATTCCTGTCATTTAAATTATGTTATTTAAACTATGTCATTTAAATTCCTGTCAATTAACTTTCAAATGAAAATGAGTAGCTAAATCTAATCTTGGGTTAAGACAAGGACAGTGTCTAACGCCAATCATTCCCAAAAAAAGCTGTGCTTAAAATGAGTTACATTAATTTAAATTTCAATATGGGTGTGTAGTAATTATTGAGAAATCACTAGGTTTGGATTGGAGTGTAAGCCTAACTTAGAGCTTTCATGCCATATATGGAAGTTACTAGAACTAGAAACGCTATCATACCCAAACCAGGATGATTGATTTTGTTGTTTTGTGTATTAATTGTAATTTGATTTATAGTAGTTGCTTATATTAGAATTCTGCATATCATGTATGGGGATTGCTTAAAATAGAACTATCATTATCTCTAATTGCATTGAATAACAAACCCTCATATCTGAAATTAAATTAATGTTACTTACCTTGTCTGCTAAAATTTGGGAATCAACGGGTTGGCGCTGAAATTGTCTTAATCCAAGTACTATCCAATTTCATATTCTCACGTTCAGTATTTATTTCAATTTCTACCTTGCTTTATTTCCTAGTATATGTTGTCTAAAAAACCATAAAAAAACCTTGTTGCCAATTTATCCAAATGCGTGTGCATGTGTGTGACATTCTTTTTCTTGTGCCATAAATAAATCTCTTAGTGGACGACCTGGACTCATCTAGAAAATATAAATTTAAATTTGGACTATAACTGCACTCGTACACTGATGAGTATAAACCTCTCACCAAAATAAAGGAAAAAAATATATAAAATTTTTATTGTGTTTTGTTTTGTGGTTTTTTTATTGTAGGGTGAGAGTGCAGCCACATGCCTTGACATTGTGTGGGTTAATCATGACGTGCAATACATTTTTTTTTTTTTGGTGATTATTAATTAGGTATGGGGTCTAAGCTAGAGTATCTAATGATATATAATGTTATATTCGAGTTTGGGCCTTAGATATCCGAATGGAAGGTGATGTATTCGAATAGGAGCAAGAATATCCGGATGGGAGAGTAAGGTCTTCGGATATGGGGAGGAGATATCCGAATATGGCATGTAGTATTCAGATATGGTGTTGTTTTGGCCTTGAAATATTTGAATGAAGCTTGAGATATCCAAATATGGTGTTGATTTTGGGCCATGGTATCCAAACAGGCAAGGTGTATTCAAATATGCTAGATTTGGAGGGATATATGGATAGCTTGACGCATATTCTGATGTCCTCCTTGAGTTCTTGAGTGTGGTATTCAAATAAAAGGGCTAGGTATTTTGATACCCCCCTTGGAAATGGCATGATATCTGAATACAAAAAAAAAGTTATAAACCACCGCTAAATGCAAAAAAAACCGCCGCTAAATGCCAGTTTTTTTGTAGTGTCTGGTTATCCCTTTTCAACCCGATTTCAACCTTGATGTAGCCAGAATATCTCAAAACATAAAAGTTATAGATCTTTTTCTTATCATTCCATCGCATCTCGAAACATCTCAATCAAAGCTTAGATGAGAGAGTTAATCTCATATTACGAAGCAATGTCGAAACTGTCCAAAATCGCCTCTATAACGACCTAGATTTACACCTCAATCTTTATTTACATCAGCTGAAGCAAATTGATTAACATTTCACATCTCAGGGGCTCTTACATACATACCATAGCATCAGCTAAACAAATCTAATGAAACACCCCCATCTGAGCCCCTGTTCACACTCACCTCTAAGGATCTTTTCGGTCGGGTGAGCCCCGTACACATGGCTATCGGCAAGGATCCGACACCACTGAATCTTCCCTCGGACTTTCCTTCCTTAACCTGGAATGATGTTAAAACAAAGTGAGCCACAAGGCTCAGCAAGTATAATTAAAACGAGAGGAATCAATCACCACAACTAGCATTAACAAAGCTTCCCATATTCGTTCCCCACGTCATGTCATAAGTTATTGCATATATTCAATATACCCATATCAAGTTCCACAAGTTTGTGTGGCACGTATTCATAATTATGCATATGGCCAATCAGGTCGAGTTCATATTGTATACCGTGCACTGTCATGCACATTCACACTCACATTACTTTTCTTTACAACATGTATTCTTGTGGAAGGTTCCATATCATAATGCAACACATGCATATGCTCAACAAAATACAAACAGCCCTTAGGCTCACACATGTCAATATGCTCAATGATACCATATGCAATATCATAACCCATAATACTCATCAACCATACGTCACCCTCTTTGGCATGGCAACACACGCCTAACTTGCCCAAACGTCACCGGCATAGCGATAGCAATACCCTCACTCAGAGGCCGAGCAGACAATCACCCATCATAATCCTCACTGAATAATCACATATATACAATGTCATGCATGATCATATGCAACTAACACCATCATGTACATGCAAGGTCTTTACATAGTTGTTATGGGAATATTTTTTCTGATTATTCCAAGCAAAAGCCCATATGTTCCACGTTATGAAATCCACGTCATTGAACTCATATTTGTACGTTTCCAACACATTTATGGCATAAGATATTAGCCCAATATTCACAAATCAACATGTTGTTCCATATGATTTCGGGTTCAGGATATGAACCCCTATACAACACAAGTATTTGTACCACTTTACTTTCAAGATTAAGGACACCGCCCGTTGTTACTCACATAATTGGCGAGTCCAGCATATTTGACATTATTGAAGATTAGACGTAGGCTAGTCAGCTGACCGCCACAATCACATCGAATCACCCTAACTCTCTAAGAACCTAACCCACATCGGTTCGACATCATTCCCAAAGGAATAGGGGCGATACAAAGCCCCGTGGCAGTTAGAAATAATATCACTAGGGGTCACCTATTTAGTTCAAACTCTCTGTTCATAGATTCGACAACAACTCACGTATTATAAAGTGGTTACCAAGCGTATTTGCATTATTAATGCGTAGTACCGAATCATGGTAAGAGAGAGATTAAAATACGAGAAACCACGGAGACTCTCACAGGAAATTAAGAACATGAGAGGATGGTTAGAAACTTGCCTTTACTTAGCTAATCCTTGCCTCTTTTGTGCTCCCAATGCGAAGTAAAATGTTCTATATGAGATAACAAGATAACGACTCAAATTAATTAAATCTAACCGCATAATCCACATAATTTAACCATGTAAAATTCGTAATTTAAATATATAACACCTCTAGTAATTTAACCCACTTATCGGGATATTTTAAACACCAAATAGCCTTGAAAACTCCTTAATTTTCTCACTTTCCTTCTCTTTTCCTCCTTATTTTCCCATTTTCCCTCCCATTTTTCCAACTGTTGCACCCCAATTCTTCTTCTCCTTCTTCCTTCCATTTCCTCTTCTATTTTCTGCCTCGAGACTATCCGATTTGGGCTTTAAAAAGCCAAAAACAAATGGCTAGGACACAGTCACGTGGCAGCTGCTGGGCTGCACTGGTAGGCCACTGCCTCAGGGCCGAAATGATGTCATTTCAGCCCTCTCCTTGGCTGAATAAAATCAGCCTTTTCTCCCAGCTCGCGAGCCTCCACGCAGAATTGAACCCGCGACCACCTCCCTCGCACACACACCCACGACCGCCCGCGCCAACTGCTCCCTCATACATATAACACATTTCATTAAATTTAAAGGGACTTCAAGGCCCTTCCCCAAAATTACTTCACTGCCTCCAAGTTTCCAAAATTGGCACTCACGCCCCACACTTCTTTTATCTTTTATTTTACTTGCGACCCAAACTTTTCAGGAATCTCCAATTCAATTTATTTTATTCTCATAAATACTCCCAAAATAAGATAATTAATTGCCTTTATTACATATTCCCTCAAAACAATATAAATAAAAATTTTCTCTTAAATCCTCAAATATTCCATAATAACTTCAAATACCAAAATTAATAATCATTATTTATCTCCCAAATTTTGGGATGTTATAGCCTAATTATCTCTGTTTTTCATTTAATGCCTCATTTTGCTTCCTAAATCAAAATATAAGAATAATGAGTACATTTAGACACCAAATAAATATAAAAGACCAAAAATTAAGGGAGTATTCGGATATAATGCTTGAGTTGGCCAAGGTTTCTGAATATGGGTGATATATATTTAGATGCGGGGTTGCTAGTTGTGGATGGTATCTAAATAAGTGGTTTAGCATTCGGATACCCTAGGCTCTCAATGTGTCTTCCATTCGGATAGGGGGATAGGCATTCAGATACCCCTTTGCTATTTTGTGCCATGTATTCGGATACGCCTCTATGCATTCGGATATGTATTTTTGTGGCTTGTATTCGAATACCCTAGGCTATGGTTGTGTCTTATATTCAGATAGGAAGCATGGTATTCAAATATTCCTCTTGGTTTTTACTTTCTTGTATTCGAATGATTTCTCATACATCCGAATATGCTCTTTCATATTCGGATAGCCCCTAGTGTATTCGGATAAGCCTTTTCTAGAAGCGACTTTCTAGGCTACTTTCTTGACTTAGATCCCAATTTTTAGGGCAATAGTGGAGACTTTTCGTCCAGTATTGCCATGCGTCCAAACCCTCTGTAACACCCCGCCTTGCCGGGCGTGTCACTATAAGGTGGTTTTCAGGATTTTTTTTTTCCCAAGTCTGTCACACGCGGCGCCATGAGAACAATCTTCACATGCAAATAAAACACCCGTTGCATAAAATGGCCAGTGCCCATGGTGATTTCAAGAGCAACCTTCACATGCAGGTAATAATCCCGAGAACCCTAGTCTTGCCCGTTTAGCTAACAAGATCCATAGTCTCAACTAAACGAGTCATAACATACGCAGCGGAACATATTATCGTAACATAAATACCATGGCCTACCACAAGGTTCATACATTGCGAGATACGTATTACAACATAATAAAATGAAAATAACGCTATCATGCGCTTGTTCGTACATATATCAAAATAAATTCCAACAATCGAAACGATACATCAACTAACACCCCCAACACTAATGGCCCTCAATCGGCCCTTCTTTGTCCTTGCAGCAGTTCTTGGCTGGAACATTGAACTTTCCAGGGGCATAACCCAAATTAGATTATAAAATCATCTAAGTGATGGCATGATAAACTGAATGCATGAATAACACATGTATATGACATATAAGACAAAAATCACATGCAACATGTCTTGTAACGACCCATTAAAGGGTTTAGATTTTATTTTGAAATTACTGAATTTCTTAATTAGTATTGTTTGGAGGATTTTTGCCAATTAATTGTTAATATGGCAATCTAGAGATTTTAATTGAGAAAATAGCATTTAATTATTTATTTATTTTTGAAATTAAATGCAAGGACTTGAAGGTCATTTAAGAAGTTGTTATTTATTTAATTTAGTTAATAAGAGTTATTAAGAGATTAGTGATTCCATCCGTGAGAAGATTGGCATTAGAGTCTCCTGGATATAGTAGGAGAAGGAGAAGGGCATTAGGTTTCCTATAGACATATGTATATATGTATAGCCTCATTAGCCTTAGTTTCTTCACGCCGCTGAAAGAGAGAAAAATCGTGAAGAACAGAGGAGCCAAGAAGCAGTAGCAGATTCAAAGTCTTGCATAGGAGTCTCTTTTGGCGATCGTTAGGGTTCGATCAGAGAGTCTAAGGCAAGTATCCTTCCCCTGTAATCCTTTCTTACAGGTCTTGATTGAGTTTGATATCAGATTTCCAGAATTGAATCAGTTCCAGTGTATGTATATATATATGTGCGTTACAATGAGTTATATCAGTTCAGTGCATGTTATATATATATATATATTTACATGCGTATAGTGAGTTCATAGCAGGCATGCATAATTTCTTTCAGCAATTCTCATCAATATTGTTGTTGAATCATTCTCAAGTTTGTTTGGAATCAGTTGGGATTTGTTTTCTCAAGTTTTCTTTCGGAATGGTGTAGTAATGTTAAGTTTGTAAATCAAGATATCATCTCTGTTCGTGAGTTATGTCTGATAAGATTCCAGTCATTCGAATGAGTCTTGTGTCATTCGAATGAGTTCCAAAGCATCCGAATAAGTTTCAGTGTTATCGTAAGCTTTTCCCTTATAATATTCTAGTCATTCGAATGAGTTTTTTTTGCCATTCGAATGAGTCATGTGTTATCATATCATTCGTATGTGTTTTTGGTTTGTCATTCGAATGAGCTTCCTTGTCATTCGAATGAGTCCTTGAAGATGTGAGTAAGCTGTTGCTTTGTATAGTCTAGCATTCGAATGAGCCTTCTTGTCATTTGAATTATCCATAAATTGATTCGAATAAAGTTACTGTTGCATTCGAATGAGTCGCTTTTTGCCAGTTCAAAAGTTGGAAATTTTCAAAATTCATTCGAATGAATTTGTGAGTCATTCGAATGAGTCCATGATCAGATCCGAATAGCCTTGTTATATATCATCTATCATTCGAATGAGCCTTCTGTCATTCGAATGAGTCTCTATCATTCGAATGAGTTTTCTGCCATTCGAATGAGCTTGCTGAAATCCATTTTTTTTCATTCAAATTGCTTCCTTTTGCTTCCTCAATCATCCAAATAGTATCAAATGGCATCCGAATGGCTTCCAATAAATTCTTGATTCAAGTCTTAAATTTAATATAAATATTCAATTATTCAAATATTGAATTTTTATGCCAAGATATGATAAAATCCAATATGCCATGCCTATACTCAGAAATTTCAAAATATTTGAATCTCAATATAGTTGATAAAAATCATATACCATGTTTAGCAGTTAATTATGACATAATCAGCATTATTTTGTGAGATTATGTGCATACATATTTGTATGAGCATTGAGCATGACTTTATGTGGAGCACTACATATCGTGTGCTAGCATTTATATGAGCATTGCATTATGCACGCCAGGCGGCTTGTCCGCGGGGATCCCACTAGTACCAGTTCAATTATATCTCAGTTATGAGTTGCTCGCCTGATGTCGACCAGGGAGCTAGGGGCATATTGCCCAAAGTATGTGCTTACAGTTTTTATGTTTACAGGACTCAGATCAGTCAGGTATGTATTACAGTTATGTGGGCCTACGTGCTAAAGTTGCATACCTGCATTTAGTTACAGTTATGTGCATTACATCTTATAAATGCCATCCAATGATTATTATATCTCTCAGTACAAGTTCAGTAAGTATTTTTTATCAGTATCGATATTCTTCGATTCAGCTTCAGTTATTCTTTCCAGTTTATTACTTGCTGAGCTTTGTAGCTCACTTTGTACTCTTCACCATTCCAGGTCCTAATGGGGGAGTACCAGATGTGGGGCCTAGCAGCAGTGTCCAGTAGTGTGTGTACGTGGAGCCGCTCAAGACCAAAGATGTCTGGGAGTTGTTAGTTTATTAGTTAGTGCTTGATCAGTTTAGATTTATTTTATATTCTAGTTAAGGGATTTTCCCTTAGACGTAATTTATGGTTTTCAGTTATTGACTCAGAGTTTTATTTCAGTTGATTGAGATGTTCATTTTGGTATCAGATTTCAGTTTATCAGTCAGTTTATTTTATTATCTCCAGTAGCACCTCTTCTTGGGCAGTTCTAGGAGAGGGGGTGTTACATGTCTAACATAAGAAATCTCCCTGACATACTCAACCTCCCATGGAAAATTTCATTCCACACACCATTGGGGTTGACCTTGCCGCGACATACTTAATCCCTGAGTGCCTTACCGTGTCACCCGATCACCTGGATTAACCTTGCGCCATTCTCAAGAAGACCCCACCCCGATAACAATAACACAAAATTAAAACCTCGGTGATATGAAAAGAAAAACATACCATGTACCAAATCTTCAAGAAATTAAACAATCGATGCAATATTCCAATCGTACGGTATATAAGTACATAAGTAAACACCTATACAAAGTATCTTAAATTTCAGAGGCGTAACTACTTACCTGAAGTCACAACCAACACCTCAAGACACTTTCAAACAATAGTAAGACTAGATTCGAACCTCTCACCTTAATTCGGAAAAAGCTAATTTTTGCCTCGAAAATTGTGTAATTCCTTTCTTCTAATAGTCAAGTCATCCCCGTGCTCCACGCGCCCTTACGCGCCAAGCGAGTGGGTTGCGACTGAAGTCCGCTCGTGCTGGTCACGCGCCTTGTCTTCTCCGACTTCCTTCTCCAGCGACAGCGGTCTGCAACAACTTCAAACAACCAAACAACTTATACGGCCTTGAAGCTCTTGAAGAGGTGATCCTAGGGGTACCCTCTATCGTCCGAAAAAGCCACCGGAAAGGCCTCAAATGGTCGTTTATAGGGTCAGCTCCGGCGAAGCCCTATTTTCCGGCCAAGCTTCTGAAACCCTTAAAACCTACACCAAAACCTCCCAAATTTTCCAAAAAAACTCCCTAGCACTCAAGGAACAAAAGCCCCTTATTCCAAAGGCTCAATTCTTGCTGAAACACGGCCAACCAACTTTGATTTTGTTTTGAAACCCTTGGCCATTCGAACCCTATTTATACCCGATTTCGACCAGTTCGTCGACCAATAGAAAGCTTTCCTACCTCCTAAGCTTCGAATATGATCATTAGAAGCCCCAAAATCAAACCAAATCATGATGAAATTGCTTCAAAATTTTCGGCCAGATTCGATTTTTCTTTAAAAATTAATTCCCATCGATTTGCCATAGATCTCAGCCAATAGCTAGGTTCAATCGAACCATCATGGCCTGGAGATCATTTTGATGCCCTTTGCAAGTTCCGACGATGGCCGCCGCAAAGTTGGCCGGTGATTTGCAGGTTTCACACCCAACTTTCGATAATTGCACTTCCACCCCCTAAACTTTGATATTTCACGATTATGCCCCTTTCACTCAGACCCTAGACTTCTCACCTATTCCATTAGACCCCTCAAGTTTAAAATGTGTCAATAAACCCTTAAAAGTCTAGAAAAATCCTCGTTTTGACCACCCTCCACTAATTTCTAGATTCTGAACTTTGGCCCGAATGCCCCTAATTGCAAAATTTTAACCCAAAACCTTTGTAAATCTCTCGATTTTGACATCCCATAATTCTTTGAATATTTTTACCCTCCAAGTTTTGTCTTGGTTTGGTCTCTTGCCTTTTCGTTCAAGTTTTGAATATTACACATTGGCCCAAAACTTTGATAAATTTTATTTTGACCCAACAACTTCCAAAAATACCCTTAATATTAATTACTGGATATTACACCCTCTCATCTTTGTCTCTTGACTATATAATGAGAGGGAATATTAAGAGAAGAGAAAGATTTACAGAGGCTCAATAGAGAGTAGGAAAAAAAAGAGAAAGCCGGAGAAGAAGAGAAAGAAGAAGTAGTCGTCGACCAATGTAAAGATCTGGAAAAAAATAAAATAAATAATCAAAAAATATAAATAAAATATAAAATATAAAAAGAAAAGGGGGAGGCGCGCGGGCCCTTCCTAGAAATTCTCTCTCTCTCTCTCGAATTTTTTACCGATTTCTCACAATTCGGTCGATTGATCTTTCATTCGGCTTTATTTTCACCATTAAAGAGCTCCCAATCTACAAGGGGCTAAGTGCTTTGGTATGGTTTTCGTTGGTTTTTGCTACTGTTTCGTGACATGTTTAAACTCATATCTACGAAGATCTAATCATTGGATGTGGTTGGTTTTGGGGTATGTTGGTCAGAATAGTCAAGGGTGTCGGATGGTGGTCTCGGATCACCGAAAATCGCCAGCCACGATGGTTGGTTGTGACTGGCAGTGAGTATCTATTTTTCGCCAAAAATTAAACCTTAGATCTATGAAAATCTAGCCATCCAATCTTAGTCATTTTTGGGTATGTTGGTCCCCTTGGTGTAGCGCACCTCATGGTAGCCTCCGTTTGTCGAAAAAGTTACCGACGACTGGCGAACGGCAATGGCCAAAATGCATCCCTATGTTGGACGAAAATTAATTTTTAGATCTACTAAAATCTAATCGTATGATGGCTCTCATTTTGAGATATGTCGATGTTCATGGCGAGGGTTTTGAATCAGTATGTTCGTCGGCCATATTTTGCCGGCCAATGACAACAGAATATGTGAAAAAAGAAGGAAAAAAATAAAGAAAAGAAAAAGGGGGTTGGGTTGAGTAAGGTTTTGGCCTAAGATGGCGAGGCCTGATTAGGTTAGAGGATGGCTCGATGTGTTGGGCATGGTTTGACCCAGTTGTGGCAACCCTTGGGCTAGCCCACTCGACTTGTTTTCCTTTCTTGTCGCTTGTCCGTGAACCTAGGATAACTTGGTTAGGTTAGTCCTACTTAAGATATCAACGTCAATCTAATTTGGGTTCTCTTTAAGTCTCTTGGAATTGGCAATGTGACTAGCGAGTCACTTTATTGATCAGAGTTCTAAGGACGACGCCCTATTAGATTATTTCAAGACCGAGCAAGACTGACCCTGAGTGTGTTCTAGGCTAGCCTATGATGATAACTTGGGTTTACCCCAAATCTTGATTTATGATGGATTCATTTTATTCTGAGGCTAGCACATTGCAAATCTTTTTTTTAAGCCATTTATTAAATTACTAATTAAATTAATTATTACGCTTTTAAAAATTTATCAATTAAGTTATAAATATAAATATAAATATATATGTATTTTGAAAAAGAAAAATTTTAAAATATTATCTATATTAAAAGAAATCTAGTTTGTGGGTGAGTATAGAAATATATATATATTATTTTTATTGCAGCCTATAAGTGGGTGTGTAGTTTCACTATACACTTATGCATAGCATGTACATGATGATAGAGTCGATGGCTAAGCTCGACAAATTCCATGGTGTCAAATTCAAATATTGTGCGGGCTAAGGTATAAAATAATGAATTTAGGGTGTTAGGCAATGGTTAGGATTTTCGGTAATTTTCATTACGTCGCTATTTGTATTACCCAAAAGTGACCACCCTGTTTTATTCATTATAGGTTTAGATTCTTAGGATTTCGCTCGATCTTCTCCTTAGGCTCGGACTTGAGTAATTCCTTCCCAGGCGAGTAAACAAGATATGTTATGATTACCTTATATTGTGCATGTATATACTGTTCCATGCATAATTTGTATATGATTTTTATATACAGATCATAGAAAAACACTTTTAAATGTTTCTAAAATGCATGAAATATTTTCATCCTACTCGGAGAGACATAAGGATAAAGATTATAAGTGATACCCTAACTAATTTCTTGACTTGAGAATGTGAAATATTGAATGATATGGTGTATTTTAGGCACCGCATGAAATGATAAATGGTTATGATTTGTGCATTAAGTAGGGTATCATGTGCATTATTAGAAGACTAACTGGTAGATTCCCTAGTGACTCACAACAGGAAAAGATCATGGTACTATGAGGCTTGGTATGCCAAGGCCATGAGAGACACGGATAGTATGTTTCAGCACTGTTATCACGTGGGTTATTATGGTATCATAGTCTGATGATGATGTATGTGCCAGTATATGTACTTGTGTGCATGTGTGTATAGGTGCTAGGCCAGTTTCTACTAGTGGGTCCTCAAATTCGGTGTATGTATCGCATATAAAAGTATATGAGACTTAAGTGGTTAGGTGAGCAACTTATGGGGGTTGTCTCTAGGCACCTACTTTTCCTGCACTATGTTTTTCTTTGAACCTCAAATTATGTAAGCTTATGGTACATATACTCGTTCATCTTATTATTATGTTATTGTATTTATGATGTTCATCTTAGCATTTTTATTGCATACTCTCCTAGTGGGCATAACATACTTTATACTTGCGAGTCCACAAAACTCACCCATTTTTTTTTAAAAAAAAATTAATTTTAGGAGATTCTTCTTTTGAATATTGGTTCAACAAATCTTCTGGTATGATGTCAGACCTCTTTTGATTCCTGATTTGATATAGGATGCTCTGTGGAGACGCGTACTTATTGTTGAGTCTTTTCTTTTGTGGTACACAATTGTGTCAAAAGCCCGCGATATGGGACTATATATGTAATTATGATAGTAGGATGATGGATATTCATTTTTGTAGCTGTTGTATATGAGATATCAAGATTTTTGTGGGAAGTTGATATAGTATTTTAATTCCTGTCTCTATATTTTGTCGATGTTATTAATGCTTATAGAAAATCAAACTAGAGAAGAGGCTTACTAATCCACGGTGGGGCCACTGGGCCTAGGGATTAGTGTTAGTCAGGATCTATTAGAAATCGAGTCGTGACATCCAAGCTTATGGATACGGTCTCTTCTTCACATATTAGGCACGCATCTACCCATCCTTGCTTCTATAGCCTCCATATTTAGCTCGTGAGAGGCTCTGCCACTTTCTCGTTTTGTTTATTTCTTTACTGTGATGTTGAATTACTGGAGGTCGTAGATGAGGTTTTATTTGAGGATTATAGGCTTGTTATTTGAGATTATAGGCTTATTATCCGCCAGTTTTCTCCATGTTGGTTGGATCCTTGCTCAAATGGTGAGTCTCTTCTTGTGAGCTTTGAAGGGCTCAGTTTCCCTTCTGTTTTGTTGTTGGAATGAAGCTAGGTTGTTTTTGGTGGGTAGATTCTCGTTGGAGTGTGGTTGTGGCCAAGAGTATAGTGCATGTGGTCTCTATAATTTTATTTCCAGTATATTGTCATTTCAAATGCATGCAAGGGCTTGGGATTATGCATTGGGGGTTCCATGTGACTGGTGTGCTTGGCCAAGGGCATGATAAATGGTTTTAAATATCTAGGTTAGCTAGTCAAGAGCACTACATCATATGTGACTTTTTATGTGGGTGAGCAGAGCTTGATGCATGGTTTTATGAGGGCTATATATCACGTTTATGCTCATTATGCCACTGCATTATTTTTGTACATTGCATGGTTTTTGGCATTGTGTAGGTGTGTTGTGTGTTGGGTTTACGAATGTGGTTGGTGTGTCGGGTTTTATGAACAATTATTCCATGCCAGTTTTACGGACGCGGTTGGCGTACCATATTTTACAGATGGTTATTTGGGTTTACGGATGCGGTTGGCATGCTGGATTTTATGAATGGTTATTTTGTGCAGGGCTTTTGGATGTGGTTACAAACGTGTTTAGTGTGCCATGCATTTTGGGTTTCGATCACGTCGACCCGAGGGAGCTTTGGCTCGGTGAGTTGTTTATACTGTCTTTCAGGGCAATGACAGATTTGTGATAGGGACTTGGATGCTCTGTGTCCTATGTGGGCCCCAAGGACCAATATGTGCATATTTTATTACACGATATTTCTCTATATCTATCATATGATGTATGGTTATTACACGTGGGGTACGAGTTATTCTTTAGCTTCAATACTCTTGTTAGCCTTTCCTTTCTTATATGCTTACTGAGTCTTGTGACTCACTCTTGCTTTTCTTCATTCCAGGTAAGGGCAAAGCTAAATATGGGGGTGAGGCTAGCAGTTCTTGAGTTATCCTGATAGGTGGTGTACAGGGCAGTCTAGCAAATCCTATTTTGGTGTGTGTCTTTTGATGTTATGCCATGGTTGTGTAGCTTTTGAGTGCTTGGCACGATTTTGTATATGTACATGTATACACCATGTAACCTTGAGGCCAGTTACCTTTTGTATGCACGAGTAGGATGTGAGTTATGCTTCCATTGTCGTTTCTTCTGTATGAGTACAGGTGATCCTAGTTGACATGCATGACAGTTCAGGGTGGTTCCTCCTTTGTTTCTTTGACCCTCATGGAGCTCTTGCTCCGATTCTTTGGCTTAGCTAGGGTATCTGGGTAGTGGTTTCACACGAATCATAGTCATAAAGGGTTTAAAAATTAAGGGGTTGTAATTAAAATTCAATATATAGAAGACAAAGTCATAGAAGAGGTAATATATAGGAAAGAACAAAGTGTGATATAATTTAAAATATGACATAATTATAAACAAAGCATCGAGCCACTCAATCCAACCCACATAAAAGGCTAAAGCTCTAAAAATAAAACAAAAAAAGCACCAACCTGGATGACAACACCACCACCACCACCACGAATTAGAATTTAATGAAAAAAATAAAACCTAAATAATAGTAGCATCAATTAAGAAGAATGACAACAATAAGAAATGAGAAGGAGAACAAAAGACCCCCCTCGAGACAACAACAAACTCGTAATTAAAATTCCAAAATTTTGAAAAATCCTAAACTCTAACACAACGAAAATTTGAAACTGACCTTTGTCAATCATCGGTGTGGGTCGATCGTCGAAGTACACGAGGAAAGGAAGTTTGTCCTTTGTCGGTCCGATTGTCGATGGGTTGTGGGTCGATATTGTCAAAAGAATCGACACTAACTGAGGGTAACCGATTAAGATTTAGGATGAAGGTTTCAGTTAGGAGTAGGATGGAAGGAGCTTACCGACGATAGGGTTTCTTTTGATTAGGATTAGGGTTTCTCTCTATCTCGATCGATTTCTCTCTCGGTCTAATAGCCTGAAGCTTCGCATGCTCACTCGATCTCTCGAATACATTAGGGGTTTTTTCATAAAATGATGTCGTTTTATGAAGAACAAAACGACATCATTTTGCATGTCAATTCCTTTGGTTATTCTACAATAAAAACTAAACTGATAACCAATTTTCCTAAAACTACTAACTGAACCGAATTGACCAATTCGATTCAATTAGTTCAGTCTAACCGAACCTGTGCTCACTCCTACATAAGAGATAACTGACTCCTTTCTTTGTTCATCAATTTTCTTTCGTGGTTATCTTTTATTGAACTTCTTCTTCATTATCATGAATATATTTACATTCTTCTGATTAAGGTTAACTCGTTATCATTATCACCCTCCATGATCAATTTATTTCAATGTTATCAATGGGTAGGAATGGAATGATCAATTTATTCTCAATTTATATTTGGTACATAGATATTTTGATGAAATAGAATGAAATAAAGAGTAGATTGCAAAAATGTTCTTACATTATGATTAATGTGATTTAATTCCAATTATTCACTTAGTCCATGAAATAAGTATACAAAAAATTATAAAATTCAAAAAATATAAATATTAACAAGCGAATGAAAGATTAGTTCAAATTAATTTTAAAAAATAAAAATACATGATTTCTTGGAAAGCAACATTATCTTTTCTAAATTTAATATTAACACTATTCATTCAGCTTAATTTAAATTGTATGTCTAATTTAATTTAATTTTTTAAATTTAATGTTTTATTAATTTAAACTAATGCCATATCGTGGGGTTGGTGGCAATGGTGAATTTGTTGGTGGTGGGGAGGGGGGCGGCAACGATGGTGAATCTGGTTGTAGGAGGTAGTTCTAGTGGTGGTGGTGGATATGGTCGTAAGAATGGTGGCGATGGCAGAAGTGGCTGTGGGGGGTGGTTCCTGTGGCGGAGGTGGAGGCAAGGGTGGTACCAAAAGGCCAAAAAATAAAAAAATAAAAAGACAAGTTACCGGACGATAGACAGACCGCAAACAATGAGATGTTTGCAATAAAATGATAAATTTATTTGATTTGATAATTATTTATATTGAATTTTTAATTTTATTAATAAAATAAAGATAAAACTAATAAAAGACCAAATGCAGCATAGGGGTAGGATATGCCATCTAGACTGCCCTCCTGGCCAGCCAGCCAGCATGCCCCAACCCTCACTCCCTCCCCCTTCATCCTCAACTACTGCATATATACTCAACATATTAAAAAAAATTAACAAAAATAGACCCATCCGGCCGGCCCGCCTAGCCCTAGCCCTTGGCCCCTTAGTGATTGGCATGGCATGGCACGGCAAGAATACTACCCCTACCAACTTGGCCATTTTGACATCCATAGTTAAGTCCAATCATTCAATGTAAAGGATCACATTTTACTGTGCCACTTACTAAATGCTACATCAAATGTCATATTTCTAACACTTACAGTTATGCATTGTTGCTGCAAGTCCTATACAAAGTTTTGGGTTAAGAAAACTTTCCAGGAAAATGTGAGCTAAATTGAAAAACTAGCAATCTCTTCATCTTCACCCTCGTCTGTAACGTCTTCCTCTTCCTCAAAGTTCTCAAAACCGACATCATCATCATCTTCATCCTCCTCTTCCTCTTCTTCTTCCATCATGTCCCCATTCCTGGCTTTTCTATTCTTCAAACCAGTGCTCAAGACCACAGTTTCTCCTCTGGACTTTTCCATGTCATTCCTCAGCTTTTCCATGCTCTCCCGTCTCCGTTCTTCCTCCAAACGCTGTTTCTCTGCCCGCCTATTGTCAAGATCAGCCCTAAAATAGCAAACCAAATTCAGCAAGAATAGAAGTTTATGCAAGGACACCACCTTAACAAAGAATAAGCCACGACATGGTCATTAGACAAAATGACAAATAAAGGAATCTGGTAAGAGACATACTTGTACGTTTCCATGTACTCTTCAGCACAAGCTTCAATGGCCTTGAAGAAAGCCTCCATTCCAGCTCCAGAAACAGCAGACACTCCAACAGACCTTAGATTCTTGTAGAACTCCTCCAGAGCAAGAGAGAGGCTTCTCGTAAGGGTTGATGAGTACGAATGATCTACATCAAGTGCAGCATGAAATATCTCGAAGTCTTCCATCCACTGCCCCCCAAAGAAGTAGCAGTTCATTACTTGAATCAAGTTAAAAGAAAACAGAGACCAGATAAATTGAGAATAGAGGTAAGATGGCAACCCTGACAACAGGGGGAGAACAGCCATGGGCGAGGATGCAGAGATATATCTTCAAACAGCCCCTCTTATGTTGATAAAAGAATTAACATTATAAAAACAAGATACAGTAAAGTAAAAGCTTTGACGTTCATGTACTGGCCTGGGAGAAAACAAGAATTCTGAGCGAGACAAAAGCACAAAATCATTCTTTGTTTTTTTCCTCCAATAATAGAAGACAATTTTTTTAATTATCAGCGAAACAGAAAAAACCTTGGCCTCACTTGTCAATTCTGAACTTTTGACTATTGCACTCTGAACTCCTAATTCCTAATTAAAGGAAAGGGAAAAAAAAGATAAATATCTCAAATTATATACTCCACCTTTTTTTCTTGCTCTTTTCTTTCTTTCTTTCTTTGCAGTTGCCATGAGGACATTCAGATCCTAACCAACACATGCATTGGACAGGATACTATCTCCTGTTACAGAATCTTTCTTGTTTGCAGCATTACAATCAATTGAAATACCAAATTATAGTTCTGGATAATCAATTCTATTAGATAACTACACAAAATTTTGTAAGTTCCAAAAGATTTGAATTGATATTTGATAATGCTTCATCTTTAATAGTGCGGACCTTAGTAGCAAAGAAAAGGTTGCTCATTTGTAACGTACTAAGGTCAAAGGTTCAAGTTACAGAAATAGCCTCTTCTCAAGGAAAGGGTAAAGCTGCACACAAAAATGGCCCTCCCCCCAACTTCCGGAAAAGTGGGGAGCCTCATGTGTTGCAGTGCCCTTTTTTTCAAATGCATAATCTTAATAGCATGTGTCAAATGAGATGTTTTATCCTAGGCCACTCTACTCCATGTAAGGTCAAATAATCATATACCACACTATACTATATAATCTCTTTGCATAAAGGCAATCTCCTTCTTGGCCTCACACTGATACTTCTAGGGAAGTTATTATTACAACTACCGATCTTCAATTCACAATGCCAATCATTTCACACAAAACTTGAAACATCCTCAGAAAATGCTTACTCTAATATCTACTGATCTTCAATAATAGGCGATCTCCATTGCTGATTTCCTATGCTAGCTTCGTGAGTAACAGCTGGTACTGTTCTTCCAAACACGTTCATCTCATGAACATCAACTGGCGGGATAGAGCGAAAGGGATAGGAGGTTCAAACCCACCAGCAACACTTGCCAAAGCACACTGACAGAAACTGGCCAGAAACAACTGCCACCAACTCTTGCCGACCCCGAAGAAGCCACTGGTGAAACTTTACATTGGACCTGCCGGTAACTCTTATCAGATACCACAACAAACTGTTTCACCGGGCTGCTCACCACCACTTGCTAAACTGCTTGCCACTGCAACACCAACCACCTGCAACTTCAGTCGTCTGCTTGTTATTCACCACCACAACTTTTGCGCTCACCGGCGACCTTGCTGCAACTGAAGAAGAAGAAGAAACTCGCCGGAAACTGCAAACGCTGCACCGCCGGCTACTCTTGCCATTGGCCACTGTGCTGGAACTGCAGCTGAGAACACCGGTTGCCGTTAGCTGCAGTGCAGTCCACCACAAATTTATTCAACCTGTCGCGCTCTGCTCCGGCCACACAGTCATTGCACCTGTTCGCTGTCCACATCTATACTGCCAGTTACAGGCTCTCATCTGATTGCTGCTCATGCATGCACACTCCCCACCCATTTGTTGTTTGCAGACGCCCCGTTCACTGCAAGCTGCTCGCTCTAGTCTGCTCAGACTGCTGCTTGCATGCCCGCTATTCATGCGCATACTCCTGCTACAGATTGCCCAAACTAGTGCTCGTGCCACTGGCGGAAGGCATATTATTAATCAATGTTCTAAACGCACTAGGCGCTAGTCGGGCATCAGACTGAGGCCTAGCACATAGGACACCTAGGCAGACTTTTTTTTTTTTTTTTATTTTGGATATATATAAACATATCATATATATATAATATAAGTTTATATATATAACTTAAAAAAAAGTTTATATATATAAACTGATATATATATATATAAATTATAAACTGATATGATATATATAAACTGATAATATATATATATAAACGGGTGATGGCTATTACCGGAGAGTGGAGGAAGAACAGCCGCAAGAGAGACGTTTGCCAGCGGCGACCAAGGGGCCAAGAAAGACGACCAGCGGCATCGGCAATGTTGGCGGCGTTGGAGAGAGCTTTCAAAGAGGCGATTGGCGGCGGCGGCGTGCGACAAGAGAGATCGAGACAAAAAGGGCAAGCGGCAACGGCGACTCCGCAAGAGACAGTCAGCAGCGGTGTGCGAGAAAGAAGGGGAAAGTGACGAGAGAGAGAGAGAAGGGGTAAGGGGAAACAAAAAAACCTAACATACAAAATGGATTAGGTGGCCGATTAGGCCATAATCGACCCAAGCATTTCATACAGCTAGGCAGCCTTGGCCAACTAGGCATCGCCAAGTACCGATTAGCCGGGCCAGCGCCTAAGGAGGCCAATTAGGCCATAATCGCGGCCTAGGCCAATTTTTAGATCACTGTTATTAATTTTTTACGAACGGAGAAAACAAAGAAGCTCACAGCACTTCCACTGCACTTTCTTCAATTTTCTCCATCTTCCTCCTTTCCCATAAGCTTCTACGCATTGCTTCTTCGTTTAATTAATTTATCTCTTTTTCGATTGCAACTTCTTGCAATCTACTTTTGAACAAAATAGGGTTTACAATAAATTCACCTCACTGATTTTATTTCTCTCTGCTATATATATAGAAAAACATTGCCTAATCTAGGATGCTGAAGAATATACATAATAGGTTTCCTATTCTAGGAGAATGTAATATTTGTAGGGTTTCTTTCCTAATCTAGAAGGTTGACTGAGACAATTAAATAGATTTCCTAAGCTGTAAATTTATTACAATAAGAAATGAATAAATATTAAGAGCCATCACTCATTCTCCAACACACTCTCTCAAACTGAAAAATAGATTTCTCTCATTCCTAGCTTGCTAATAGGTGATTCAAAACCATGGCCTTAGTAAATGCATCTGCCTCTTGACTAGCTATAGAAAGATAAGTGAGTTTTGTCCCACCCTATTCAATTTCCCTTTGTATAAAACTTCTATCAATCCTTACATGCTTCATCTTGTCATACTGGATGGGGTCATTAACAATGCTGATAACTGACTATACAACCTTTGTTGATAACGTCAGGGGCATCCATAGGTCTTTTGTCAGCCTTGCCAACTAAATTAACTCGGAGATTCCTTGATCAATAGCCCTTAATTCTATTTTTGCACTACTACATGCCACAACGGATTGCTTCTTACTCCTTCAAGTGACTAGGTTTCCCCATAATTTAGTGCAAACCCAAATGTTGATCAACTGTCCATCACAGAACCTACCCAGTCAGCATCGGCAAATCCTTTAGCTCCTTTAGCATCACTTTTTTGGAACAATAGCCCGTTCCCTGGTGTCCCCTTTAAATACCTAGAATGTGATAAACTGTAGCTACACATTGAGTACGTGAGTGCATTAACTATCTCACAATACTCACATCATAAGAAATGTCCGAATGAGTGAGAGACAGGTAAATAAGTCTTCCAACTAACCTTTAGTATCTTCCTTTATCAATAGGGGGATCATTCTCGATTATCGTCCATTTCTAGTTTCTTTCAAGAGGCGTACCTATTGGTCTACTTCCCAACATTCTAAGGTCATTTAAGAGATCAAGTGCATATTTTCTTTGAGAGATTAAAATGTCTTGTTTGCTCTTAACCACTTCCATTCCTAGAAAATATCTCGTGGTGCCCAAGTCTTTGACCTCAAATTCATCTCTCAATCGTTGTTTAAATGCAACAATTTCTTAAATGTTATCGCCAGTGATTATAATATCATCCACATACATAATCAAAATGGACCGTTTTCCACTAGCTGCATGTTTAGTAGACAAAGTATGATCTGCTTCCCCTTGCTTGTACCCAAACCTTGTGAGTGTAGAACTAAATCTCTTAAACCAGGCCCTTGGTGATTATTCTACTCCATAGAGTGAATGATACAACTTACATACTTTGCCAATCTTTTCTCCTTTCTCAAAACCTGATGGAATCTTCATATAAATTTTTTCTTCCAATTCACCATTGAGAAAAGCCTTCTTGATGTCTAGCTGAAAGAGTTCCCAATCCAAATTAACAGCAAGGGACCAACAACACACTTTTGGAATTTAGCTTAGCTACAAGAGCAAATGTCTCATCATAATTGATTCCATAGGTTTGTGTGAACTCTTGAACTACCAATTTTGCCCTGTATCTGTCTATACTCCTATTTGACTCGTATTTGACGGTAAATACCCACTTGCATCCCACTACTTTCTTGTCTTTGGGGGATTCTACAACATCCCATGTATGGTTTCCAATCAATGCCTTCATTTCTTCCATAACAACGTCCTTCCACTTTGGATCTTTCAAAGCATCTTGAATATTTTGTGGAATAGCCACTCTATCAACTATTGTGGTAAAGACTTTGAATTGTGGAAACAATCTAGAGTATGTTACATAATTAGAAATTGGATATTTAACACAGGACCTTACCCTCTTTCGAAGAGAAATGGGGATATCCAAATCATTGTCAACCTCAATGTGCTCCTCTCTTGATGGACCAGCCTCTAGTTCCAATGATTAGTCGAGTTGAGGAGCAAGAATTTTGGCTTGGCTGGAATAAACCACAGTAGGTTTTTCTAAATCTAATCCTCCTCCTTGACTAGTCACCACTCGCTCAACTAGTTGGGTGAGTTGGTGGATTGGAGCAAAGACAAAAGGCTTGGTTAAGTCAAGAGTAGCTGGTTTGGGCTGTTCAAGGGTAGTTGGTTGGTTGAGATCAAGAGCAGCAAGTTGGGTTAGGTCAGAATTTGAAGAAGGTGAAAGAAAAATAGGTGGAAGTGAAATATGCATATTCCTTTAATATCTCCCCTTGAATAGAAGCACTTGGGTAAAAGAATTTGTCTTTAACAAAGGTCACATCACAAGAGACAAAGAACTTTTATGAGAGTGGATAGTAGCATTTGTATCCTTTTTTGAGTAGGAGAATAACCAACAAAAATGCATTTGAGAGCTTTTGGCTCAAGTTTGCGACGAGTAGGATTGGCTTGGTGAACATACACAATGCAGCCAAACACTTTAGGAGTGAGAGAGCGAGCTTAACAATCGAACATGAGGGAATGTGACTAGAAAGGTGTGCGAAGGAGTTTGGTAGTTTAGGACTTTTGTGGTAAGAAGCTATTAGGATAGCTTCTCCCCAATACTTGTTAGGAACAAAACTGGTGAACGTTAAGGAGTGAACAACCTCAAATAAATGACGATTTTTTCTCTCAACCACCCCCATTTTGTTGAAGTGTGTAGGCACAAGTGTCACGGAGGCAATTTATTGAGAGTTTCTTTTAATTTTTGTTCGTTGTAATCTTCATTTATATGTTATTATTTCTACTATAACCATTAGGCGCTAGAGGACTAGTAGAAAATGCTAGGATCAAAGTTTGTTATGCAGTTATGGGTGCGAGCCCACCTGTTAGGAGAATTTACTCCTCTAACGACCTTACAAATATGCCTCGCATACGAATATACTCCTCTAACGGCCTTACAAATATGACTCACATACGCTTGGGAGAGGCATGCATGAAAATCAAGAAGATTCTATTCTCTATCTAACCATTCTCTCTCTCTGTTCGTCTCTCCCTCCTCTAATTCCTTGTACTTCTTACTGTTGACTCCCTTCTCGAGTGGAGGCCTAAATTTCCTTACCAATCCCATCGAATTAGTAGGAGGGGTGCAGCAATCACAATAGGGTTGTGACATATTAGTATCAGAGCTCGATTCTAGCCAATGGGTGGAGTGGATAACTCATGGCGAAGGGGACACGTATGAAGAATTTCGAAGCCCAGCTGCAGCAAACTAGGGTGGTGGTAACGGAATGCCAAAACCAGATGGAGCAGTTGGAGTTGGGTACGACTCGGAATCAAAAAGCAATCCTTGCACTGGATCGCCGAGTAGAGAACGCCATGGAAGGAATGGAAAGGAGGCTAGAAGGATCCATCACTCGAGTATGGGATGAACTGGGTGCACAAATGCAACAGTTAATGGCCATGTTAGGCCGTCAACACCCGATAAGACTAGCACCTAAGTTTCCCCCGAGGGAAGGAATAGATCCTATCCTTACGAGGAATAGAGCTTATCGTGAGCTAGAGATACAGGAGAAGGAGATTAATCATGGGGGCAGGGGAGGAATATTGGGTAGGGGACCCGGGGGTCCGATGAACCATCAACCCCAGGGATTTCCCATGCCTAGGATGGAGATTCCAATGTTTGAAGGTACTAACCCTCGATGGTGGTGAGGAAATGTGAAAGGTTGTTCGAATGGTATAATGTCCTTGAATAGCAGAAGGTACCCCTGGTAGCTGCCTACTTCAATGAGGAGGTCGACGCCTGGCATTAAGGGGTGATATGACTAAGGAGGAACCAGACATGGGGGGAGTTCACAGAAGCTCTTTGTGGGAGGTTTAGAGAAAGAAGCATGGCTAACATTGTGGAAGAGTTTAATAAGCTCAAACAATCGGGTAACGTGGAGATGTATCAGAAACGTTTTGAGGAGCTGAGGTCTTTGTTATGTTACATGCCTCAATAACTGCTTTCTTAGTGGTTGATAGTGTGCAACGTGCTATAGCCAACTTGACCAAGTTTTTAGGAGTTTGCTATTAGTTATTTTTAGTCTAACAGTTATGAGAACATGGGCAACGTTGCAGTTTGTTTGTTGAGTTTTCTATGTATTTAAAGTGTTTCTCAATTAAATTAAATGTATGCGTCTTTGCAGCAACTTTGATTTTCTTTGTGGGTTAGGTACTTTTCTGCCAACAAAGTGGTATCAGAACACTTCTTCTTAAGGGATTGTGAGAGTTTGAAGGTACACCACACACTCAAAAACTAAACCAACCTTGTTACACACATTATGGATTATGATTCACCTTTCACAGCCGCTACTCCTCCAGTGTTTGAAGGTATGAATTATTAGGTATGGGCAGTTAGAATGGAGGCATATCTTGAAGCTTGTGATCTTTGGGAAGCTGTAGAAGAGGACTATGTGGTTCCTCCCTTGCCTAACAACCCAACTCTTGCTCAAATCAAAAATCACAAGGAAAAAAGGCAAAGGAAATAAAAAGCAAAGGCATGTTTGTTTACAGCTGTATCATCAGCAATCTTTACCATAATTATGACCTTGAAATCAGCAAAGGAAATCTGGGACTTTCTCAAGAAAGAGTATGAAGGCAATGAGAGAGTTAAAGGAATGCAAGTGCTGAATCTGATAAGGAAGTTCGAAATGCAAAGGATGAAGGAGTCAGATACTATGAAGGAGTATTCGGACAGACTTCTCAGCATTGTGAATAGGGTAAGATTGCTTGGGACTGAATTTCCTGATTCTAGAGTAGTTCAGAAAATTCTTGTTACTGTCCCAGAAAGATTTTCATCCCCTGTTTTACTTGTGAAAAAAACGGATGGATCCTGGAGGTTTTGTGTTGACTACTGTCAACTCAATTCCAACATCATCAAGAACAAGTTCCCTATACCCCTTATTGATGACCTCTTAGATGAACTATCTAGGGCCCAAATCTTTTCCAAGCTAGACCTAAGATCCAGCTATCACCAAATCCGAATAGCACCATCTAATATCCCAAAGACAGCATTCTGTACACACCAGGGGTTGTATGAATTTCTGGTGATGCCATTTGGGCTCACAAATGCCCTAGCCACCTTTCAGGCCTTAATGAACCAAGTCTTTGAACCTTACCTAAGGAAGTTCATCCTAATTTTCTTTGACGATATCTATATTAGTGTTTTGCCCAAAGTAATAGAATGTTGGAATTATGGGAGAAATCAGGAAGAAATAAAAGATGATTCAGCAACAGTTAGTTATCAGGACTTAAATGTAACTAATTGTAATTTCTAAGGGTAGTTTTGACTTTTATAAGTTAGTTATTTTCCCTTAGGTAGTTCCGTCTCTCTAGTTTATAAATAGCTAGGTGCGAAGGTCAGTTTGATCATCAATCAATTGTATCTTTCATTCCCTTGTGTTCGGATACAGTGAGAGGCGAGAAAGAGCTGTGTGATTATGGTTCGTGTTGTCTTCTGTTAGAGTATTGTATTCGAGAGGCAAGGAGAGGCGAAAGAGGGGTATTCTTGTACTGGTTTTGCATATGATTCTAGTGGATTGGTTGCTTCTTGGATTGCTGGATGTAGTGCCATGTAAATGGCATGAACCAGGGTATATCATGTGTGCTGCAATCTGGTTTGGTTTTCTTTTCTATTTTAATTCTGTTCTAATTGTTTACTTTTCTGATTTGAATGTTGATTGAATTCGATGAGGTTTCTAAGTGATTCTTGGTTTATTAGAGTTCTCAATTTAACAATTTGGTATCAGAGCTTTAGCTCATTTAATCAAGAAACATCAAGGAACCTATAGAATCTTTAGAAACCTATAGAAGAGTTGTCTACTATGGCTTCCACGACCCTTGCTGCCCGATATGACATTGAAAAATTTGATGGCGCTAATGATTTTGGACTTTGGAGGATTAAAATGAAAGCCTTGATGGGAAATTTAGGGTTAAAGGAAGCTTTAGCACCCCAAAAACCTTTCCCAGAAATCGCAACTGCTAAGCAAAGATTAGAAGCAAATAATCATAGGCAAGAAACCTATGAAAGAGCTTTCAACACCCTAATCTTGAGTTTAGGAGATAAAGTCCTTAAAGAAGTGTCCAAAATGAAAACTGTCGAGGATTTGTGGGGCCAAATTAGAAAGTTTGTATATGACTAAATCTCTTTCGAGTAGGCTATATCTAAAAGCTAATTTCTTACTTTCAAAATGCAAGAAGGGCAAAAGCTTCATAATCGTATTGATGAATTTAACAAATTGTG
Source organism: Diospyros lotus (assembly GCF_014633365.1). Lineage (NCBI taxonomy): Eukaryota > Viridiplantae > Streptophyta > Magnoliopsida > Ericales > Ebenaceae > Diospyros > Diospyros lotus. Next base: position 16,257,211 of record NC_068349.1, on the reverse strand, counting down.
TCTTGATTTGGAAAACTTAAGTATATCATATGAAGAAGAGGATAAGGCCCTAATTCTGTTGCATTCATTGCCCAAGTCATATGAGCATTTTGTAGGCATTTTAAAGCATAGAAGAGATACCATATCTTTAGAAGATGTTATAGGTGCCCTTAACTCTAAAGATTTACAACAGAAAGTAGAATAAAAAAAAACTACTGGCGATGCCCTTTCAACTAGGTATAGATCCGAAAAGAAAGACCCCAAGGCTAAAGGAAAGTCTAGATCGAAGTCCAGAAATGGCAAGAAAACATTTAGATGTTTTCATTGCCATGAAGGACATATAAAGAAAAATTATCCTAAAAGAAAGCAGGATTTTTCTGATAAAGGTAAATCAAAGTTTTCAAACTCAACTTGTGAGTTAGACTATGATAGTTCGGATGTTCTTGTGGTTTCAAGACATTCGGATGAAGTGGTATGGGTTTTAGATTCCGGATGTTCTTTCCATATGTCACGTCACATAGAATGGTTCTTGAATTATAAAGACATGAGTGGGGGGAAGGTTTTTCTCGAAAATAACCAAGAGTGTGGGATAAAGGAGATTGGGGATATTAAGCTTAAGATGTTTGATGGGTCAATTAGAACTTTGACATCTGTAAGGTATGTCCTAGAACTTAAAAGGAATCTAATCTCCTTAGGAGAACTAGCTAAGAATGGCTACAATTATAGTGGTTGTGGGGATATTCTCAAAGTAGCTAGAGGATCACTTGTATGTATGAAGGCAGTCCTTAAAAATGGAATATTTGTTATGATAGCTTCCACAATATGTGGAGATGCAGTTGTAGGGGAAGAAAAGACCTATGAACTATCAAAACTATGGCATTTTAGGAAAGCTCATAAAAGTATCCAAGGGCTTATAGAACTAGTTAACCAAGGGACCTTAGGTTCCGGAAAAATGACAGATTTAGATACATGTGAAACATGCATCTATGGAAAATCTGTGAAAGTAAAATCCCCTAAGAAGGCATTACATACCACTAGAGGTCCACTAGAATATGTCCATTCGGACTTATGGGGCCCTAGTCAAACTCCAACTCATGGTGGAGCTAGGTATTTTCTTTCTATTATAGATGACTACTCTAGAATGGTTTGGGTTTGTTTTAAAAACAAAAGATAAAACCTTTGATGCTTTTAAAACCTAGAAAATCATGATTGAAAACCAAAAAGGTGGAAAATTAAAAGCCATTAGGACTAATAATGGCTTAGAATTGAGTAATAAGGAATTCACCCAATTGTGTAATGAGAATGGCATCTTAAGACACCTTACTGCCCCTGGAAATCCTAAGCAAAATGGCCTGGCCGAGCGCATGAATAGGACCCTCCTTGAGAGGGTAAGATGTATGTTATTCCATGCTAGGCTTTCAAAAGCATTTTGGGGAGAGGCTGTTGTTACAGCAGCCTATTTAATAAACAGGTCACCCTCATCAGCCTTAGAGTTTAAGACCCCTTATGAAATGTGGTATAATCATAAGCCAAATCTAGATCACCTTAGGGTATTTGGGTGTATAGCTTATGCACATATAAAACAAGAAAAATTAGAACCTAGGGCTAAGAAGTGTGTTTATTGGTTATCCATTAGGGGTTACGGGGTATAAGTTGTGGAATTTAGAAAAAGATATGCCTAGAACCATGATAAGTAGAGATGTAACCTTTAATGAAAATTCATTTATCGATCTAGAAAAGAAAAATGAGGATAGAGAAGGAAAAGCCAAAGTTGTAAATTTTGACCAGCAAGCAATAGGATGATGTTACTGTATTCAATTCTCCCTTAGAACCTTTTCAGGACCAGCCAAGTGCTGGTGAAGGATCCTCAAGTCAAGATAATCTTGATAGATCTATAGAAGTTAGGGATTCATCAAGTTATGATGAAAATCAGCACATGGACAGTGCTGGTTCATCCAGTACAACAAGAGATCCAATTGGAGATAGGTATAATGTAGGCAGAGAAGAATAAGCAAGCCTCCAGTGAGATATGGGTTCTCGGATCTGGTAGCATATGCACTATTAAGTGCAGAAGAAATAACAGGAGAAGAATCCCAAACCTATGAAGAAGTTGTAAGTTCTAAGGAAGCTCAGAAATGGCAGGAAGCCATGGAAGCTGAGATGGAATCATTAAGAAAGAATGAACATAGGTGTTAGTGGATAAACCTTTGGGGAAAAGGATAGTAGGTTGTAAGTGGTTATTTAAGGTAAAAGAAGGAGCTAGAAATAGCCTTAAACCTAGGTATAAACTAGGTTAGTAGCTAGGGGTTTTACCCAAGTAGAAGGAATTGATTTTAATGAAGTATTTTCACCAATTGTAAGGCACACTTCTATAAGAATTATGCTAGCTATGACAGCCCATCTAGACCTTTACCTAGAGCAAATGGATGTTACCATAGCATTTCTTCATGGCGAATTAGAGGAAAAAATTCTAATGGGTCAGCCTAGAGGATTTGAAGTTAGGGGTAAAGAAGACAAGGTTTGTTTGTTGAGGAAGTCCTTACATGGACTAAAGCAGTCCCCTAGGCAGTGGTACAAGAAATTCGATTCTTTTATGATAAGTCAAGGGTTTATAAGAAGTTCTTTTGATTGTTGTGTCTATCTTAGGCATATTTCCACTAAAATAACAATTTATCTCTTACTATATGTAGATGACATGCTTATAGCAAGTCACTCAGCAGCTGAAATTCAAAGTTTAAAACTTAAACTTAAGTCTGCCTTTGAGATGAAAGAACTTGGTGAGGCCAAGAAAATTTTAGGAATGGAAATTCATAGAGATAGGCACAGAAAATCTCTTCGGCTATCCCAGAAAGCCTACTTAGAGAAAATTATGAGAAAATTTCATATGTTAGATGCAAAAGTGGTAAATATACCATTTGCACAACATTTTAAACTATCTCATGCCCAATCACCAATTGATGAAAAGAATCTAACAGAAATGAAGAGAATTCCCTACTCAAATGTTGTTGGCAGCCTTATGTATGCAATGGTGTGTTTTAGGCCAGATTTAGCACATGCCATGAGTGTGATAAGTAGATTTATGGCAAATCCAAGGAAGGAACATTGGACAGTAGTAAAATGGGTATTTTGATTTATGGTGGAGCTGATGACTTTAAAAAGCCAAACATTATAGGATATTCTAATGCAGATTATGCATCAGATTTAGATAGGAGAAGATCAACAACCGATTATGTATTTCAATTATGGAAATCTACAATTAGTTAGAAATCTATTCTTCAACCAATTGTAGCTCTATCAACCACAGAATCTGAGTATATAGCTGTAACTAAGGCTGTTAAAGAATCTTTGTGATTGAAAGGTTTGATTAGTGAACTCCTAGGATATGATGTGAGGGTTATTTTAAAGTGTGATAGTCAAAGTGCCATACATCTGGCCAAAAATCAGAGTCATCATGAAAGAACAAAACACATTGACATTAGATATCATTTTATAAGAGAAGTCCTTAAGAAGGAGGTTGAGCTTATAAAAGTTGCTGGAAATGAAAATGTTGCTGATATTTTCACTAAGGCTATCCCATTATCCAAGTTACTTCATTGCTTATTGTTGTTACAGTTTGATGTGTTTTGATTGATATGTTTTCAGGTTATTCAAGAAGTGAGCAAAGCTAGAATGCTGAAGTTCCATGATTACTTAGAGCAAAATGGTAGAGATTTGTTACTGTTTTGCCCAAAGTAATAGAATGCTGGAATTATGGGAGAAATCAGGAAGAAATAAAAGATGATTCGGCAACAGTTAGTTATCAGGACTTAAATGTAACTAATTGTAATTTCTAAGGGTAGTTTTGACTTTTATAAGTTAATTATGTTCCCTTAGGTAGTTCCCCCCCCCCCCCCCCCTAGTTCATAAATAGCTAGGTGCGGAGGTCAGTTCGATCATCAATCAATTGTATATTTCATTCCCTTGTGTTCGGATACAATGAGAGGCGAGAGAAAGAGCTATGTGATTATAGTTCTTGTTGTCTTCTGTTAGAGTATTGTATTCGAGAGGTGAAATAGGGGTATTCTTGTACTGGTTTTGTATACGATTCTAGTGGATTGGTTACTTCTTGGATTGCTAGATGTAGTGCCATGTAAATGGCATGAACTAGGGTATATCGTGTGTGTTGCAATCTGGTTTGGTTTTCTTTTCTTTTCTATTCTAATTGTTTACTTTTCTGTTTTGAATCTTGATTGAATTCGGTGAGATTTCTAAGTGATTCTTGGTTTATTAGAGTTCTCGGTTTAACAATATCCTTATATACAGCCAAAACTATGAACAGCACCTAACCCACCTTCAAACCACCTTTGAGATCCTAAATTCTAACAAATCGTATGTTAAGCTATCAAAGTGTACTTTTTCTAAAAAAGAAGTAGAATACTTGGGCCATATCATTTTTGAGGAAGGGGTGAAGACTAATCCTAGCAAGGTTACAGGTTTGGCGGAGTGGCCTAGACCACAATCTGTGAAGGAGTTAAGAGGATTCCTTGGCTTGACAGGATACTATATGAAGTTCATACAAAACTATGGCCTCATTACTAAACCCATGACAGAGCTCCTCAAGAAGGACAACTTCCAATGGAACCCTTGAGTTGAGGCAGCCTTCTTAACACTAACGAAGGCTATGACAGAAGCCTCGGTATTAGCCCTCTCAAACTTCTCTAAAACTTTTGTGGTGGAAACTAATGCACATAAAAATGGGATAGGGGCAGTGTTGATGCAGGAGGGAAGACCCCTAGCTTACATCAGTCAGGCTTTGGCTCCAAGACACCTAGGCCTAAATGTTTATGATAAGGAGCTCTTAGCAGTGTTGGGGGCTATTGAGAAGTGGAGACACTATTTGGAGGCCAGCCCTTTCATAATTAAGACAGATTATGAGAGTTTGCAATTCTTATCCCAACAGAGATTGCACACTCAGTTGCGAAGGAAGGGAATTTCGAAGTTAATGGGTTGGACTACACCATTGTATACCTCAAAGGAAAGGAAAATGTGGTGGTGGATGCCTTGTCTAGGAAGGGAGAGAGGGGTCAATGGCAATCATCTCGGCTATGGTTCCTAAATGGGTAAACAAGGTGACGGGATATAATAGCATAGCTTACAGTTCAACCAACAAGAAGTTCTGGATATACATTTCCCAATGGGTTGGTGAGATTCAAGGGGAGATTCGTGGTTGGTGATGATGAGGCCCTCAAGGGGAGATTGGTGGTTGGTGATGATGAGGCCCTCAAGGAGAGGATCATGGCCACCTACATGGTTCCCTAGTGGGAGGCCACTCAAGAATCCGGGCCACCTACCAAAAGGTGAGGCAACTATTCTTTTGGCCAGGGCAAAAGAAAGTAGTAGTAAATTTTGTGCTATTGTGTGAGACTAGTTAGAGAGATGTAAGCATGAGAATGTGGCTTATCTAGGGTTGTTGCAACCCTTGGCAATTCCAAAATAGGCTTGGAAAGGGATCTCCATGAATTTTATAGAGGGACTCCCCAAATCAGAGGATAAGGATGTGGTATTGGTGGTGGTGGACAGACTAACCAAGTTTGCATACTTTATCAATCTAACACACCCTTTCTTAGCCCAAGTGGTTGCTAGGATGTTTATGGACTCAATGGTGAAGATTCACGGGGTGCCTAAGTCTATTGTCTCAGATAGGGACAAGATCTTTACAAGTGTGTTTTGGCATGAGCTGTTTAAGAGCTTGGGGGTAGAGCTGCACATGGCAACAGCTTACCATCCCCAAACAGATGGCCAAATAGAGAAAGTCAATCAGTGTTTAGAGGCTTATTTGAGATGTGTGTGCTTCACTAAGCCTAAGAGTTGGAATAGATGGTTATTGTTAGCACAATGGTGGTATAACTCTAGCCACCATAATGCCATCAACCGGAGTCCTTTCAAAGCAATGTTCGGGTACAAACCCCCATTGATTCCAGTGAAGGTGCTAAAAAGGGAGCTAACTATAGCTCAAAACCAGATGAAATAGAGTACTCGCAAAAGGAGAAGTGATAGGTCTTTTGAAGTGGGTGACAAGGTTTATCTGCGGGGGAAGAGATTCCTACAACAGCCCTTTACAACCACCCCAACCTCTAAGCTAACTCCCAAGTATTTTGGGTCATATGCCATAGAGACTAAGGCGGGAAAGGTTACCTATAAGCTAAGGTTACCAGCACAGGTTAATGCGCATCCCGTATTTCATGTATCCGTATTAAAGAAGTCTATCGAGCCACAAGCTACAACTAGTCCGAATTTACCTACTGTGAGTGAAAAAGGATGGTGGAGCCTCAGGCCATCCTAGACAAGCAGGAGATTTTTCAAGGCTCAGTGCCCCTAACTCAGGTGCTAGTAAGGTGGTCTCACAAAGATCCTGACCACACAACTTGGGAGTATCTACCCGAGTTGCTCACTCAATTCCCGTGAGCTACTGGGCTACTTTAGATTCTTGAGGACAAGAATAATTTCTAGGGGTGAATGTTATGACCCCAAGGATAATTTTGAAATTTCTTGTAATAACCGTAGCCCGCACGGCCACTTGTGTAGTTAGTTGTTGGAATGTTCCCCACGGTTGTGATGTGAACCAATGGGAAGGGCCTATATAAGGCCAAATATATGAGGACGAGAGTGCTATGCTGAATGAGAAGCTCTTTCCCTCTTGAATTCTCTCTTTTCTCTCTCATTCTCTCACTCTTTTCCCTCCAAAACTCTCCTCTCTCTTTCTCTCGATTCTTCTAATTCTCTGTAAATTCAACTCTCAACCGAGAGACTTGACAATAATCTGCAAGGTATAACTATCGATTGATAGAGGAACGGGTGAGATGGTTGCAAATGGTGAGTGGGAGATGATACAGGATTTTGTAGTTGTCTAGACTGCATTCTCAGGGTTGGAGGCGGCCATAGTGTCTGGTTATTCCAAGCTAGGTAAAACCAAACTATGATACCATGAACAAAATAGGGTTTAGAATAAATTCACCTCACTAATTTCATTTCTCTCTGATATATATATATATATAGAAAAACATTGCCTAATATAGGATGCTGAAGAATATACATAATAGGTTTCCTATTCTAGGAGAATGTAATATTTATAGGGTTTTCTTTCTTAATCTAGAAGGTTGACTCAGAAAATTAGAAAATTTTCCTAAGCTGTAAATTTATTACAATAGGAAAGGAATAAATACTAAGATATTGTTGTCACTTGGATTCTCCAATTTTTGTAATAAAATATGCAGGCATTGCCGAGATCCGTCAAAATTAATCTGTGATTGCAACTGTTGCAATCCATGTATATAAGTAATATATTAATTGGTGATTTTGACCAAGCAGCATGAGAAGCTTCTTTAAGCTTCCACTTACTTCACATACACACACAAACATATATATTATATAAGATAATGTGTGGCCAATTCCACAAGAGACTTCTTTCAAATCCCTATTTTTCTTTCTTTAATTAATTCATATATATCATATATTGTGAAAACTGAATATATTCTTCATTCCATCGTATGTACAAATACAAGTCCTCTTATAAAGATGAGGATTATACAACATAAGAAAGATTACTAAGACTAAACAATAGGAACGATTTGACTATATACAAATAGGAAGTTTCCTAAACACCATAGGAAGATTCCCTAAACATCAATTTAGAAATCTCAAAAAGACTAAAGATATGATTAGCTATGATTAGCTTCTAAACTAAGGACACTTTGACTAACAACTCTCTTTGAGATGCTAGTCAAAGTTTCCTTATTTCTTCCTTCAGGAACCAACACTTCCTCTCAAACTAGTGAATGGATATATACCATTCCTAGCTTGCATACCAACTCTTCAAATCGTTTAGTGGGCAGCCCCTTTGTCAAAAGATCAGCTGGTTGTTTTTCTGAGGAAACATAGGGAACACAAATTAGGCCAGCTTTTAACTTCTCCTTTATGAAGTGTCTATCTATCTCCACATCCTTGGTTCTATCATGCTGCACAAGGTTATGTGCAATACTTGTGGCTAACTTATTATCACAACACAACTTGATTGGTCCACTGCTAGCAATTTGTAGGTCTTCCAAAATAATTCTCAATCACAACAATTCACACAACCCTAGAGCCATGGCCCTGAATTTGACCTCAGCACTAGATTTAGCCACTATACTCTACTTCTTACTTCTCTATGACGACAAATTCCCCCCTAGAAACACACAATAATCGGTTGTAGAGCGTATATCAATTAAAGACCCTCCATAATCTGCATTCGTACACCTTGTAATATCTAATTCATTTCCTGGTTTGAACAAAATCCCTTTGCCATGTGTGGTTTTTAGATAACATAGGATTCTTCTTATAGCCTGCATATGTTCTTTTATTGGACTATGCATGAATTGACTCATCAAGCTAACAACAAATGCAATATCCAGTCATGTGTGTGACAAATAGATTAGTATTTCCACCAATCTTTGATATCTTCTCTTGTCCACCGGTTGACAATTAGAATTTTCTCCCAACTTGATGTTGGATTCTATGGCAGTACCTACTCCTTTACCTCCCAGCAATCTTGTTTCCTTTAACAAATCCAATATATACTTCCACTATGACAAAAAAATCTCTTATTTAGAATAGGCCACATCTATTCCCAAAAAATATTTCAGTGCACCAAGGTCTTTGATCTCAAATGTTTTGGCAATACTCTCCTTAAGCTATTTTTGCTCTTCAAAATCATTCTCAGTCACAATAATGTCATCAACGTAAACCAACAAAGCTATCATCCTTCCCTTCATTGAATGTTTGATGAAGAGAGTATTATCTCCCCTACTTTAATGATTTCCCATCTGTTTCATAGCCTTAGAGAACCTGTCAAGCCATGCTCTTGGTGACTGTTTAAGCCCATAGTGTCTGCTTTAGTTTACATACCTTTCCTAAAATTCCTTTGTCAAATCCTGGTGGCGGCTCCATTAATACTTCTTCTTCTAAGTCTCCATGCAAAAAGCATTTTTGATATCAAATTGCTACAACTGCCATCCATAATGTGCTGCTAGGGCTAAGAGAATCCTTACTGTTATCATCTTTGCCATGAATGCAAAAGTCTCTAGGCAATCAATGCCATAGGTTTGGGTGTACCCTTTAGCAACTAACCAAGCCTTACACCTCTCTAAAGTACCATTTGCATTATACTTTAGATTAAAGACCCACCTGCAACCCACAGGTCTGATTCCCTTTGGTCTAGGCACCATGTCCCAAGTCTGATTCTTTTCCAAGGCTCTCATTTCCTCCTACATTGCTTGCATCCAATTCTGATCTTTTAAAGCCTCATCAACTATCTTAGGAATAATAACGGTATCCAGAGAGGTCAAGAAACTTCTATGTTTTGGGGACAAGCGATGATAAGAGAGATAGTTGACCAATAGATGTTGTGTACAACTCCTGATTCCTTTTTTAATAGCAATAGGCAGATCCAAGTCATTAGGAACCGGATTAGAAGAAGAACTAGAGGGATAAGTGGTTTCAATACCTAAACTTGGAGTGGATATTGGTCCAAGAGGAGGATCTAGAATAAGTCGTGTTCTTCTCTTGAAAACATAAGGAGAACCTTTAAACCTAATCGGGGATGACAGCATTAGCAATGGTTGTGCATCTTCTAGTTCTGGTATGTCCTATTCACTCAAGGAGAAAGTAGATGAGTCAGGGACAGCTACTGTTTCGATCTTTGGGTGTAACTCAAGAGGCAAATCCAAGGTAGGAAGACCACCACTTTGGTCACCACCAGTAACATGCTCCCCCGACGACTAGGACTGAAGGACCAAAAGAATGATTGAGCTTCAACAAATGTAACGTCCTCGGACACGTAGAATTTTCTAGTGAGAGGATAATAACATTTGTAGCCTTTTTGAGTAGGGGAATAACAAAGAAAGATGCACTTAAGTTCTCGAGGATCAAGCTTATCCTTGTGACACTTAAAAATATGAACAAAAGACACAACCAAAGACATTTAAAGGAAGGGAGGTATGAAGATCAGCATCTAGGAAATAGGAGGAAAAACACTAGAATGGACTTTGATGATTTAGGAGCTTAGAAGGAACTTGATTAATCAGATATGCAGTAGTTAAGACTGCTTCTCCCCAAAAAAGTTTAGGAACAGAATGATGAAGGAGAAGAGCCCTAGTAACATTAAGTAAATGTTGTATTTTCCTTTCGATCACCCCATTTGGTTGAGGAGTATCCACACATGATGACTCCTGCTAGAAAAATTGATGCAGGTAGTGATTAAAGTAATCTCTTGCACTATCAGTACATAATCTTTTAATGTAGGATTCAAATTGGGTAAAAATCATCTTACAAAATATAGGCAAAATAGTGCTAATAGTAACCTTATCCTTTAAGAGATATACCCAAATCATCCTTATACAATCATCAATGAAAGATATGAACCATCTAGACCCAAAACAATTAGGGATTCTAGATGGCCCCCAAACATCCAAATGTATCAAGGAAAATGGAATAGTTATTACTTATAGGATAAGAAACTCTATGATGCTTAGAAAATTCACACACATCACAATAGAGATCAATGACACCTAAAACCCTTAAATAAAGTAGGAAACATAGATTGCATCAAACTAAAAGGAGGATGTCCTAAACGATAATGGTAAATCCATATCTCAGTCATAGGAGTAGGCTGTGATGACCAGGCAAGAATAGGTTGATCCCCTTTAGTGAAAACATTGTTTTTCTTCAAGTAGTACAGCCCATTCCATTCATTAGCAGCACCAATCATCTTCCCCGTGTCCGGTGCTTGAAACTCACATTCATGAGGAGAAAAAATAACACGGCAATTAAGGTCTTTAGTGAGCTGACGAACAGAGATTAAATTGTTAGAAATATTAGGAACATAAAGGACTTGTTGAATAGGTAATGAGGAATTGAGAGTAACATTGCCTTGACCAGCTATAGGAATTGTATTACCATTGGCTACTGTTATTTTCTTGGAAATAATCATTGGTTTATAGGATTCAAACACATTTAGGTCATAGGTCATATGGTCAGTAGCTCTTGAATCTAGGATCTAGAAATCATTCCTAATAGTATATGAGGTAGTAAGAGATTCAGAATGAAAACAAGTACTTGCTTGTGCCAGTGAGCAAGTGTCATCTTGAATGGTTTTCAGAAAGCTTTTTAGCTTACTGATTTCATCAGCATTCAGTTGGCTTAAGTCAGAAGTTGTAACCGGACCTGCCTTCTCAGTAATGGTTTCCTCCTCCTTGTTTACATTATAAGCCTGTGCTTGGTTTCTAGACTATAGATTTCTAAAACCTCCCATCTTATTCAGAACCACCTCTTTTCCATGTAACTTAAAACAGGTTTCCCAAGTATACTTAGGTTTTTTGCAAAATGAACACCACAAACTCTCCCAGTTTTATGGTCTAGGATGTAGATCATTCCTTCCCTACTAAGACTTGAACTAAGAGCCATCCATCTTGTTAGTTACCATTGTTAATCCCTCAGGATTAGTCTCATTGAACATGGCTATCATTCTATATTCCTCACTATGAATTATAGAAAACACTTCATTAAGTGATGGAAGTTTTTCCCTTCCAAGAACCTGCAATCTCACTTGGTCATACTCAGCACTAAGTCTAGCCAAAAACTCAACAATTATATCCCACTCAAATATAGAAGTAAGGGTGGCTTCATTTTCACTACACACCATCTTAAAATCTAGATAGTGATCTAATTCAATCCAATATCCATTCATCTTATTAAAATACTCAGAGACTGTCAAAGACCCCTGCATTGTACTACTTATCTTTGTTTTAACGTCAAAGATTACAAAAGCATCTTGCACCTTAGAATAAGTACACTTTACAGTGTCCCAAATCTCTTTAGTAGAAGATAAGAACATATAATTCTTGTTTATCTTGGGCTGCATTAAACTCCAAAGCCAAGACAAGATCATTGAATCCTCAACATCCCATGTAGGAAAACCTTGATCTACGGTCTTGGAGGCTGGCTCGGTTAAATGAGCTATCTTACCTCATCCTTTTAAAAACATTCGTACAAGTTGAGACCACTGCAGGTAGTTTTTACCATCAACACAATAGGAATGATGCATTTATGGCAATTCTCTTGTTGAAGTGTTTCCCATAGGTGGATCAAACGAAACACCATGTCCTTTTGTCACCGGAGTAGTGGTTTTCGAAATTTCTGTCAAAACCCCTTGCGCCTGAGGCACGTCTTTCACAACTATGGTGAATAAAATTGGTAAACCATTGATAAATTCTTCTTCCCAGTAAGGATCACTACAGTCTGATCTTACATATAATTTGCTTAAAAAAGTATCCTTATACCACTTAAAATCTCTAAGGGAATGACACCTAAGATTGTTAAGTAGTTTTGTAGGGTTTTTGCATGAAGAATTCTGTCTAGAAGATGAAGAAAACAATAGAACTCATTTATGGAGAGAGTGCGACTGGAAATTTCTAAGTTTAGTAACTTAGATGTTATATTATGAGGGATATTATAGTCTTTGTGTAGGCTAAATAACCGTTTGTAATTAACGCCCCCCATGTTCTATAAATAGGAGGCGAGGTCTAGGCAATCGGATATATTATCATTCACTCATTCAAATTGTTTCTCTGAATACAAGTGAGATTGCCGAGATGAGAGAAAAGGCCTTGAGAGTAGGAGAGTCTTTGCAATCTCTGTTTTGAGGGCAGTGTACTTGTGTGATAGAGAGTTCAGGGTTTCTTGTAATCTGTTTCAAGGTTTCTAGTGGGTTTGTTCTTGGGATTTACTGCTGGACGTAGGACTGATCTTTGATCAATTCGAACCAAGATAACTTCTTATGCCTGTTGTTTGGTTTGATATTTCTTACTTAATCTCTTTTACTGTTCTTGCATTTCCAGTTTACATTTTCTGTTGTGGTTGTTTTCTCGGGCAAGGGTGTGAGAATTGGCAAGAACGATCCTATTGTGCTCCTAATTTCTAACAAGTTCGCCTGTTTGTTCTCCAAGATTAGTTGGACTTCCCACAAAATGGACTATCATAGAGTGGAGAAGTGTAGTTAAAGCATTAGGAATTGGATTTCCTGCGGCATCTACCAATGGCTAGTTGGTACGATCCTCAATTTTGGCTGATCCTAATATGGCTTCTCTTTCTTGTTGGGTTAAAGAGTGATTCCACCACCCTTGTAATTGCCCAACAAACATGGATGTTAAACTGATTGCAGCATCTGATTCTGCAATTCCTGAATTTTTATATAGATTGGCTACATTTTCCATTCTATCAGCAACCTGAATTATCTGATAATCACTTAAGCCATCAATATTTCATTCATATATAATATCTCCAAAATATTCTGTAGGTACCGGAGGAGGTTGATCTAATTCTAGATCTATTGGTGAAGGTCTAGAATAATGAGGCCTGGGTGGGGTAGTATATTGTCTTCTGATAGCCTGAACCTGTAATGGTTCTGGTCTAAGCTGATTTTCTATTTTAGGAATCTGTTGTAGGATGAAATCAATTTCTTTGGAATCTGAACTGTCTTCCCGAGCTAGACTATTGGCCTAGTTATTTGATAATTGTAAAGTCTTTAATCAGATATCTATTTGCTCTAATAACTGTTTGGTAGAATAGAAGGTTTCTTTGGGGGTAAAGGATCCCTTTCCTTAATAGTTACTTGACTGATATTAGAACTGGAAGGGCTTCCGGATGGAGCAACTGTTTTTCCCAAATGAATTATATGTTCATTGGAAAAGTTATTTTGTTTTATGAGCTTATCAATATCAGCTTTGGTAGCTATTCCTGCGGGTTGTTCTGATGTTTTCTTAAAAGGTAAGGCTAAGAATCTAATTTTCATAACTAGGAACATGATGTTCTTGATGGTGGAGTTACAGCATCTAAAGTATCTCCATTTGTCAACTTATAAGTTTCTGAATTTTTAATTACTAATAGGTGATTTTCTACCATCTGATTATACCTTTTATGGTCGATTAACCATTCAAAGAAAGTATATTTGTTTTTAAAAGATTCATAGCAGCATGCCATTGCTCTCTATGGCTTTTGATTTCTTGCTGATTAAAAGTCTGATCATAGATTTTCCTGAAGGGTCTATTGTGAATACTAAAGAAATCTTCCTTTAGGGTAGCATCAATTTTAAAGGGTTTTTCTAATATATTTATTTCTAAATTTGAATGTACCTCACTTTGCGTAGGAGACATATTACATTCTGTCTCATAGAGAGGCCAAGCAATTCCCTGATGTGTTTTGATATTACTGAGATGTGATCTTCCTGTGAAAGAAGATCTTGCTGATTCAAAGTCTTCAAATCTAGAGGAGATTTGACCCAGACTTTGGGATCTTTTAAATTTAATTGATGCTGATCCAGTCTGTTCTTGAATGATTGACTGTAGTTGGGTATTTTGTGGTGGAGGTTCTGCTTCTATAATCTAATCAAAATCCCAATCCCTCTTGAGTATTGGATTTCCAGATGATTAAGTATTCAAGGGACCATCATTCTAACTTTCCGATCCACTTCAAGGAAAATAGTTTGTCCTAATGGGATATTTGGAGACTTATATCTAGGATTTATTCCTGTTGTTAAGCCTCATAACTGATTCGGTAAATGACAGTGTATCGACAGGTTCCTGATAAAAACTTATAATTATGAGTTTGAATATTAAGGGTTAGAACCTTTTCAACATGCTGATCCTCTAATGCTACTGTAAAATCATGATAACAGTTAATAAATGCAGGTCCATTGTAAAGGCTTGTTTCTGCTATACTGATTACAGAGTTCTGATAGTCTGTATGTCTTGCATCTCTTAGGACTATACAGAGGGAATTATTAACTCCTTTAAGAGTTAACGATTTTAAGGCTATTTGCACTAATCCTAAGTGGATATACTTATATCCTAAATTCTGATACTTTTTTAATGCTTTTTTGGATAATAATTGTATAGTCTGAAAATGATCCCGATTTTTAATTAAAGTAGAAAAAGGAACTATCTTTTCTATGGTTCTTATTGCTAATAAAGATTTAAAATTAAAGGCTGATGTCTGATAAATCTGATTACTTTATTTTGGGAGGTTTCCAGTTTGCTAAATCTTTCTCATTCCAGTAAGTTTCAGATTTTAATATAGTGTGAATGGAATTTGTGGTCTCTAAGCTAGTCTCTCTGTGTCATATATTTCCTTACACTAAGACCCTTTGCATCCAGGTAATGCTCCAAAAACAGCTAAAAACTTCAAATGATTAAATGCCTAACAAGAACAACACTAGGACAGTTTAGGGTTTAGCGTTTAGGACTCAATGCAACATATGCAACGACTAGATACAACAAATGCATCCATATACAACACAGTTTAATTCTTGGCTCTGATACCAATTAGCCCAGGTACACTAAATTAAAATAAGGAAAAAATAAAGGAAAGCAGCAGAAAGGAGTTAGAACTGAAAACTTCAAAAATCACCAATAATTGGTGACATGCACCAACAATTGGTGCTCTGTACAATTGACATTCCAATTCTTCCAACATTCCCGGAGACCTCCAATTTGAATGGACTCCATAATTGCTGGCATGGAAGACTCCCATTATTGGAGCCACCTTCCATTATTGTTAGCATAACTCAGCTTGTGTACTATCAGTCGCATATATTTTTTTTCATTTTGTAAGCCCTTACATCTATTAAAGAGCATGAATATTAGAATGTAAGTAAACTTAGAAATAGGCTGAAAATTAGAAGTCATCATAGCAGAGCATTCCTCTTCACAGGAGCTCTCTACTGTATTCCTGTCTTTGCTAAATAAGAACAAACGCTGTACTATTCTGTAAGTTTTCAGTTCTAAATCCTTTCTGCTGCTTTCCTTTATTTTTTTCCTCATTTTAATTTAGTGTACCTATGATCTAAAAACAAAAGACACAACTTCCAATTTGTTTTCAAACACAACATATTTTCATAAACTGCAAGAGAATAAAAGAAAGACATTTTGATCCACTAATATCCAACTACTGGGGGGAAAAAATCCTATATCAGTCAGTAAATATGATATTTCCTTGAGACTATGACCTTGAAAAAATGCGAACATTAAATTTTCAGCAATTACAGTCTTTATGTTGGCTCCTGCAAATTTAGAAATGCAAAGAGAAGTGTATGAGCCTGCATAGTTCAAGGTATTCAGGGGCTCTATAGTCTAGCTTCTAGCACAAGGAAAAAGCATAAGCAAGAGAGAGAGAGAGAGAGAGGTCATTTTTGTGTTATAATAATTTCCAACCCACTCTTAATGAGACTACTGGCAGACCCAACACCTCATCGCTACAATGACTGTCAAAAACCATGTTTAGAATAAAGCAACACCAAAACAAGTAAATAGAAAGCAGAGAGCTTTGTTAATATGGTAGAGGAAAAACATTAGTTCAAACAATATATCAGACAAGTACACATGTTAACAAGAAATAAAGATTACCTCCAAGGCAAATTGATGCTGGGCCACATCGATCTTGTTAAATGCCAACACCAAAGGTAATCGTGTCTTGTAGAGGATGCTGCAAGCATAGAGCATGTTGCTCATGAAAGTTTGTGGATTGGATGAACGTGGTGTATCTACCACATAAGTGATTATAGTTGGAAAAGTTGAGGCGAAAGCTTCTGTTATTATTGCACCAGAAGCAGACCAGGTGAATATCTCAATTTGACCAGGAGTGTCCACAAGAACGTAATCTAGCTGATCTGCTCGTTTTTCAATAACAGAAATAACCTGGATTGACATTTCTACTGCTTACTATACCATCCAAAAGGCAGTGAATACCGCACAAATATAATCAGTGGAAAACATACAATGATTTTGATGATATTTTTGTATAAATTAGAAATGTCTAAACTCTAAACCTACCATTGTCAGAAATTACCCAGCTTTAGCTGAGGGTTCTCATCCCCTAATCTAACTGTAGGTATTACAATAACTCAGTTCGATAAAAGAAATGGAGTGACAATATAACCAATTCGACTTAGCATAAAACCACAATGGAATACAAGTATAAATGCAAACCAAACATTTTAAACAACAATTTAAGATCAAAAACCTCCTGAATAGACAATTTTACCTCATCAAACTTGGTAGAGAACAAGTTGAGTGATGTCAGGATTCCACCATTAGGACCAAGATTGAACTGCTTCATCACTTCCTTATATTTGACTGTGTCTCTAATATCAATATTAGCACCAAATGGAAGTGTCATGACAGCAGGGTCAAGATTCATTACGTAGCCCCGAATATTAGACGCTTGTGTATGACAAACCAGGCGATGAAGAAAAGTTGTTTTTCCACTCCCTGATGGGGAACAAAAAGAAAAATTAAAAGGCATTTAGTTAATAAGAGAAGATATAACCAGGAAAAAACAAAAAGAGAAGAATAATATGAAATTACTAGGAAATCTTATTATATTTTCACAGTAATCCAACACAAATATACATCACTATATAATACCAGCCATTCCTACAACAATGATGATAACGGGCTTTCTTTTGAAATTGGTTGATGAAGTCCCTGCATCTGCAGACTTGATGTACAGCCTCTCCATGGACTTAGAAATATCATCCCTCTCTTTACCCTTAGGATACGAAATCAAGCAGTAATCAATTGACAAGTGTAGTCCAACCAAGAAAATATAGCCTGGTAACCTGGAGAGAAGAAAAGGAACAAAGAATAAAGCATACCTCCTCAACTTCCTTTCCGGTAGCCTGTTTTCTTGGCGACCCAACAGATGACTTGTACTCATCTGCACCTAAAATAACAGGAACATGTCAGAAAGGAAGAAATCATATATGCATCACCTAGAAGGAAAACATACAACTATGCATACATAGGTCATGCAATAATTGAAAAACCAAAACTCTTTCAATTGCTTAAGTGTCATTCTTCACCCTCTCCTCTTCTGTATAGTGTTCTCACATACTTGTATGCTTAAATTAAAAAAGGGTGTCACCAATGGATGAGGTAACCTTACTCTTGTTTTGCAAAGAGATTGTTTCTACAGCTCAAACACGAGACCTTACTCTTGTTTTGCAAAGAGATTGTTTCCACAGCTCAAACATGAGACCTTATAGTCATAAAGAAGCAACCTTACCCTTGCTACCAAGGGTTGCTAAGCCCAATATAATTTGTTAAGGATCAAAGCCAATCCAAGTTCCAGCCCTTGATAATTTCCAATATCCAATATGTATGTTAGCCAATTAAGGCTACACGGAAAGGAGAATGGGGTATGACCACTAATATAACTTAAACTCAAACCCACACATTTGAACCAAACTGTTACCTCACCATGTAATTATCACCACTCAATCCCACATTGGTGGTCTATTAGAAAGGTCTTGAGTATAACTGTGTCATGTGCTAATGACTTGGATGACTGACCCATGAGGGTGGTGACTTACACATGTGGGTAGTTATAGATAATATGACTTATACCTAGCAAAAGCTATAAGCAATTGTATTTCTTTGGTTTTGGCGAGATTTAAGGCGCGGGGACTCAATATATATAGAACTAATCCTATTCGCCTGGAGACATCTAGAAAATTCATTTGAATCTCTCTCTCTCTCTCTCTCTCTCTCTCTCTCTCTTTCTCTTCATTTCCCTCTTTGTATCTCTTCATTCCCTTATAGAATTCTCTCAAATCACATCCGATCAGTGAGAATTCGGTGTTAGATCAGAGATCTGATAAATTGGTATCAAAGCACGACTTGGGCTGATGAGAATTTGATGAAGTTTCCATGGTGAGAGGGACGTGGATGAAGAATTTGGAGTCGCAACTGCAGCAGTTCAATTCAACCGTGGTGTATCTGCAAACTCGAGTAGAGTTGTTGGAGATTGGATCAACCAGAAACCATGAGGCGATCATGGCAACGAATAGAAAGATGGATAATTCAATGGAAGGACTGCAAAGGAGATTAGATGGAGCAATTTCACATATCAAAGATGAGGTGGGAAGTTAGATTTGGGATCAACTCCAAAGTTTCATGGTAATGTTCACTAGACAAAATCAAGTAAGAATCTCCCCGACTTTCCCCTAGAGAAAGGAACGAGCCGATCTTAACTGGGCATGGATTGAGTAATACGAATGCCAGCCCCTCAAAAATAGAGACAAATTTGGCAGAAACATAGGAGAATGTGGTAAAACGGAGGTGAGGGACCGACTATTCCAAATCAGTCGGGGTTTTCGATGCCTAAATTAGAGATCCCTATGTTTGATGGGATTAATCCATAGTGATGGGTAAGGAGGTGTGAACAAATGTTCAATTGGTATAATGTGCTAGAGAGACACCGGGTGACTCTGGCAATGGCTTATTTGAATGATGCTGGAAATGCCAGGTATCAAGGCAGGTCGAAGGTAAGGGGGGAGTATCCATAGGATGAATTTGCAGAGAGGCTGTGTGAGAGATTCAGAGACAAAAATAGGATGGATATAGTAGAGGAATTTAACAAACTGAAGGAAGAAGGGGGAGTACAAGCCTACCAGCTTCGGTTTGAGGAGTTAAATCTCTCATGCTCAATCTCAACCCACACCTATCTGAGGTATACTTTGTATCTAGCTTCATGAGCGGGTTGAGTGAAGAACTTAGACCCATGGTGAAAACGCTACAACTTGGAATAGTGGAACAAGCTACTGAGAGTGCAAGGTTGCAGGAGTTGATGGTGGAAGCAATAATGAAGAAACAGAGGCAGCAGTCAAGGGGAGTGATCATCAATAATCCAAATAAGGGGTATGGCAAAGAAATGATGAATCAAGGATCAACAGGGGTGATGATTCCCACTCCTAATCCTACAACAATGCAAGGGGGAAAGATGATTGAACAGAGAAGGCAGGCAGGGCTGTGTTTCAAATGTGGGGACAAATACTTCCCTGAACATCAATGTAAGAGACAACTGCTCTTACTTAAGAGTTAAAGGGGAGGATGGACTTGTGGTAGAAGAAGAGGAAACAAACGAACCAATAGAACTAGAAGGGGAGGACAATGGGGAGATATCCCTACATGTTCTCACAAGTTTAACCAACAACAAGATCATCAAAGTCGATGGGAAGACACAGGATTGTAACCTTATGATTTTAATTGACAGTGGGAGTACCCACAATTTTTTGGATGAGGGTACGGCTAAGAAGTTGAATTGTCGACTCATGGGGACTTAGCCATTGATGGTCACTGTGGGTAATGGTAATAAGGTGTTGAGGAAGTCAACTTGTGTAGGTTTTTGCTGGGAGATGCACTTGGCAATTGAACCCCATTTTCTCTATTCATGGTGGAAGTGGGCAGATCAGTGAGGAATTCTCGTACATCTTAGGTCCTGTTTGGCTAGACTTTTATTTTTGGAGCTTTTAAGTTAGGTAATGTTTAAGCTATTTATAGCGTTTAAGTTGGGTAGCGTTTAAACTAATAATGTGTTTAAATAAATGTGTTTTTAAACTATCAATTAATAATTATGTGTTTGATTTGAAAAGGCTAATAAGCTATTACAACTTGATAAAAAGACGAAAATAGGCATGTTGTTAAATGATGTAAAATTTTATTATTAGATGTTGATAAATTATACATAATTATTAAAAATATATAAATACAATATTGTTATATGTATTATATATGTCATATAACAACAATATATATTATTATGTACTATATATAATATATTGTTATAAGTATATATATATGTTTATTATTGTTTTATATATATATATATATATATAACAGTTCGGCCATGGCAGTAGCGGGGAGGAGAAGCACGAACGGAGGAGGTGAGGGTGGGGACGACGATGGGCAGCAGCCGATGGGGCGACGGCTGACTGGCGACGAAGGAAAATTTGAAGCAAATGGGGGCGACAGACAGCCAGCGACACGATGGGAGCAGCGGCTAATGTTGCCAATGGGGGCGATGGCCGACAGGAAGTGGCCGGTGGGGGCGACGGCAGTGGCCTACGGTGGAGGCCAGAAGAGCTGAAGAAGAAGGCGACAGGAGACAGAGGTTGAAGAAGAAAGGCATGGCTAGAAATTAGCAAAAAGGATGAGGGTAACATGGTAAAATGCTTGGTCAACCCAGCTTATAAATTAGCAGCGTTTGCAAAAGCTATCTCCCAAAAGCTATCTCCCAACAGCTTTTGCAAAACATTATGGCAGTAGCATTTAAGCTACCTAGCTTAAACGCTGGTGAGGTGCACCCAAACACCAGCTTTTCTTAACAGCTTATAAGCGGTCAAACCGCTTTGCCAAACAGGCCCTTAGTATATATGTTGTTTGTATGTACAGTAGAGAATAAATGCAAAAAAGGGCTGATGAAAATAGGTCTGAAAACTGCTGGAAAAAATCTCAAATATTCAAGAGCAATCTCTGTGTGTTTGAGACATTTAGGCTGTGGAAAACAAACGACTTCCATTTGTGATTTCGTTTTTAATACCAGTAACTCAACCTAATGAATCCGGCTTCGGCTGTTCAAACCAGGTAAGTCCGGTTTTATTTTGTGAACCATTTGGTTTTAGTTTTCTAACAAGAATAGAGCACAAGTGTCTCATTCAATAGAACAGTGAATTACAGCAAAAGCATTAGATGCAACCTAATACTAAACAAAAATCAATCCAATCCATTGCAAACCACGGCCTTGACCTAACGAACAGAAAGCCCATTAGGGCTTCTGCAACCCTAGGGTCACAGAAGACCCTAGCCCAACACGCAGCAACCTCTGCAATTCCAGAGGTTTTCGGCGACCAAGAGATGGGCGGTGGCCGCAACACAGTGCAGCCACCAGTATGCCTGCCACCAGTATGCATAATGGTAGGGGAGTTCGATTAAGAAGATGAAGTGTGTCAAAGGATCTCTACAAATAGAGCAGTTGATTGCCCAAGAATGCAAAGAAGAGCTGAGTTTGTGTGAGTGTGTGCCATCGGAAAACAAAGGAGAAAGAAATAAAGAGAGGTATGAGCGGGTCGCGGTATGAGCGGGTCGCCGGAGAAGAAAATCTCGCTGGAAAGGAAGAAGAAGAAGAAGAAATCAGAAACTTACCGGCAGCCGAACACCGGATGAGCTCCTCCTCCATCCCGTCCTTGTCGTTGTCCGAAACCCTTTCTCTTCCCTCTCCTCTTGCTCGGTCTCACAAATGCAATTGGGAAGGAAAAGGGGAAATTTGGAAAAATAAGATGGTGTTGTTTTCGTGTTTCATTTTTGAGTTTTGAGTTTTGAGTTTTGAATTTATTTTGAATTTTTGTTTTGAGATTTTTGAAAACGCATTCTCTTTGTCAATCTGAGAAATTGTTTCTGAAAATTGAAAACGCGTTTACTTTAAAATTTTGAGAAAAAATATTTTATTCATAAAATAATTTTTAATTAAATTAAAATAATTTAATACTAATATACTATTAAATACATTTTGAAATTAGTGAAATATTGTAATATTTTTTTCCATTACAAAAAAAAAAATACAATCAAGAAATAAAACAACTTTGATAAATAGTAAATGGAGAAATAAAAATAAAAAATTAACTCAATAAAAATGAGAAAATATGATTGTTCATGATAAATAATATTAAGTTCAACAATTCAATAACAAATGGATTACAATCACAAGTTTAAATAGTCATGGCAGAAATCAAAACAGCTCGGACACTAAAAAATAAAATTAGTCTACATAATCATGTACGACTCCTTGAAAAGTCATTCCACATTTGTGTAGTAATTTGATCCCTGACTTGTCCCATTTGAGCTGTTTGACTAGCATCAAATTGTATGGCTCCTTGATCTTGACTTGACTCCGGCATATCTTGAAATACCATATTCTCTGATGAAAACTCAGCGAACAAGCTATCTAAAGCGTGCTCCTGACGAATATAATTATGTATTGCACAACATGCACTAGGGATTTGTCTTTGCCTACTAAGTGGATAATTGGTAATTAATTTTAAAATAGGAAATCTTGCCTTTAAAACTCCAATGCAACGTTCAATAATGTTACGACACGAGGAATGTCTATAGTTGAACAGTTCTTCCTTTCCACGCGGTCTTCCTCATCCAAGATAATCACGCAGATGATATCTTCGTCCTCGATAAGGGGCAAGAAAACCAGGCATGTTTGGATAATCAGAATCAACAAGGTAAAATTGATCTGCAAAAAAAAAAAAAAAAAAGACCTAAATACCCAAATATTTTAAAAATATTTGACAAATTATTTGAAATATTAGAATATACCTCCGTGTGGCATTGAAAAGTTGTTTGAAGTTCTTGTGACTGCATCAATGAATACTTGCAAATCATTAGCAGTACCTTCCCATCCAGAATACACAAATGTGAACTTCATATCAAAATCACATGTCAACATCACATTTTGTGTTATATTGGTTTTCCTTCCACGGAAAGATGTTTGTCTTGATGTAGGTGCCCAAGCTGCAACATGTGTTCCATCTATTGCGCCTATGCAATCCTTAAAGTAAGGAAATTTGCGCAAAATCCGCTTATGTGGCACATTTTGATGTGTTGGACATATTATCTTCGTGCCAAGTGAACAAACAGCCCGTAATACTCATTTAAACTACTTGTGTATCATGTTGTTAGAATGTTGAAACCTATCACCAATAATACTATATCATGTAGTGTGCCCTACAATCATCAAAAACATAGCTACGCCCTTCTCAACGCTCACTTTTTTTCTATCTTTCAACAGCTACTTTTGTTTCAAAGTATCACAAAAATTCATGAATACATGTTTCTGCATACGAAAATTACGATAACACACATCCGGATGTCCATTCAGAATCTCTAATATGTACATTTTTCCCGTAAGTAATGACGTTCTACAAGATACCCTGCCGATGACACTACTTTTGTTGGCAACAAAGCAATTAAGCATTATTACATCCCCAAAATTTGCAACAATATCATCGATAAATAAAAAATCATCATCACTCGCATCTTCATCAATTAAATCATTGGTATGCATATTACCAACCACATTTGATTCAGTTGACATCCTGTGTATAAATATATTTATAATCACCATCAATAGTCATATCATTCATCATTTATTATAATCAACGTAAAGAAATAATTCAACATCAGCTAAAACGACAACAAAGCAATTAAGCATAATTAAATCCCCAAAATATAACAAGCATTCAATTCTAAATAAACTCAACATCAAACAGTTCCAGTTGAAACACAGTTCTACAACCATCAACATCAAACTATGAAGATAAAACAGTACTTAAAGCTAATGTAATAAAACATAGTACTTTCAGCTACAACATCACCAATGAAAATAACACGGTATTAGAAATTATGCAATCAACCAACCAAGTCAAAGAAGCTCCAAGATAGGTCTTATTCTAATTTCTGGCATCTTCACAAATGACACTCTAAAATCTGGATCCTTAAAAGCCTTTATCGCTTTCATATAAACCTCATTAGACACATCTTCCATATTGTTCAAGAGGTCCATGCAAACCACATTTGAATAAGGATCCAAACTAGTAGCTTCATTATCTGATTGATTGCATGATTTTCCTTGAAGCTTTGCAAGCTTTTCTTTTAGGTAAAGTGTCCTAAGTTCAGTTTCTTCATTCCTCATACTAACTGTAGATGAACATTGCGCCATACAAGCATCGAGTTTATCAGTTTTACTGATTTTAGGTTCCTTACGTCGACGTTCGCTAGATTCACCAATTTCTTCACGCCGACGAGTATTTGTAACTTCATCAGCATTCTCCACACGTACATGAATTCCTCTGTTCAAAAAATCATCTTCTAATTGCCTTTCTTCCTCTGATGTTGGAGGAAGCTGAGTGGAAGCATTACCTAATCCTCCAGTAGCTGTAGTCCCACTAAATATCTCTCCAAGAGTTTCATAGTGCTTACATCCTTCTTTCTTGAATATTTTGTACTCGGACTTGTTAATCTACAATAGTAAAAATAAGACACATTATCATATTGTATAGCAAAAAAGGGTAAGATAGATATGATAAAAAATGATGGTGAAAATATTCTTTACTAAAAATATATACCGTATAAAAGTGTTGCCAAACTTCCTCTGGAGCATTAACTGTGTTGGTATTTGGATCCCATGTAACACCTGTATGTCCTAAAAGTTCAGAGAACAAGCGATGTACCTTACGTAAACGGTTCCATTTCCCCTTTAATCTATCTATGCCGTAATCCGTTTTTGTGAGAGTAATCATAGCTTGATTGATCTTGCCCCAATCGTCTTTCGTGAATGTAGAACATTGCAACATCCCTGATTTCACATTCTCGTAAAGAATACCAATAAATGCGTGTTCATTCTCATCGGACCACGACATTGGTTCCTTAGTCTTACCTCTGTGACCACCCATGTTCTATATTGAAGATAATAAAAAATATAAAGATAACACGAAAAATATACTCCAACTTACTAAAATATACTCCACAGGACATTAAAAATAATTCAACATCATAATTTGATAGACCCACATTTGGACCAAGGAAAAGAAAAGGAAAATAAAAACAAACACAAGAAAAAAAATGCAACACTAATAGCAAAAATAAATAGGTAGTAATAATACCAAAATTAGAATCAATGTTATTTCTAACAATGTTAGAATAAAAAAGTCTATATGTTTTATTCTTCTTAATGAAATTTAATTAGTGGGGCAAAACATAATATCAATTGTAAGCCTCTAAGGTTGTCACCTAGAAGGATTTAGGCAAATTCTGAAAAAGGCTAACAGACACTATTTAATTGATTAAACTCCATTGAGCAGCTAGCCAGTCAAAAGATAGAATCATGTGAACAACACAGACAATTCTAGAATAAGCAATTCAAAATCATAATACATGAGGTGCAAAAATGAAATTATCAATTCACACATTGCTATTCAAATGCCTGTACCACCTCCAATGCTTCAGATAATTGAGGCTGTTCTGAAAAATTCTCAATAGGAAGTATGTTTTCACATTTTCTAATAAAAAATGCTATACATGTTAAGCTTTATAATACACTGGGCAACTCAATTAGTATACCAAATGCAAAGGACATCCATAGCAGTAAAAGTAATATTACAATGGTGACAGAAGGAATATGAGAAGAACTTAAATCACCTAATTTCCTTTTGATTTGATATGCATTTTCATTTATTGTAAGTGGCTTTCTTAGCTGTTAAAGCTCTTTTTTTTTTTTTTTTTTTCTCTTCTAGTAAATTACCTTCATATAAGTGAACCTGTATTAAGTTGAAGAATGGGTATTCCATTCTTTATTTCAGGAAAAATAGCAATCCATAATCTATGTTATCATGTTCTTCCTTCAATTTTAAGAGCTGGAGTATAGAAACTGTTACGCAAGGGTGCATTTTGTTATATTCTACAAGCTTGTTGGCATAGTGCAACAACAGTGTAGTGACAAAATGCTGAAAGATCTAAGTGCTATAAGGCCTTTGAGAGAGAAAACCCAAGAAGGTTTTCCCTGGTAAGATATTTCACCTCTTTTTAGAGACAGCTTGAAACAATGTATGAGATAGAAGAAAATTGTCCAGTTTATTTGATTAGAAATTAAAGAGAAACATGCGTTCTTCCATAAAGCATCAAAATATGTTTTAAAGTGAAACACAAAGATATTAAAAGACCCAAGAAGCACAAAGGCAACAATGTCTTCTACAGCCTAAGCACAAGGTACTACATAAAGTATAAGAAGTAATACATCACCGAAACATGCTGTTGGAAAAGATTTTAAGGAGAAATATATCAACAAGAACTTCTAAGAAAGATTTTTCACATATGATATTTTCACTAATTCAATTAACAGTCCATGAAGCCCAATTTTGCAGCCACTAGCTTCAAGCCTATTCAAACGTATCTTATAACTATAACTACAAGTTATCCCAAATTACTTACAAGTCAAATATGCATTAATTCCAAACAAATATACAAAGTGGCATAGATTCCAAGTGACCTGCCAACAACAAACCAAAGCCCTGCTTGCAACTCCATATATATATATGTATTACATTTTGAACATATTAAATACAAAATTACACTTAAAAAAATTGTCAATAAAAATCTCATCAATCATACCAATAATCATCAAACAAACTCAATCAACCCAACAACCATTCCAAAAATCTCATACAAACAATCACCAAACAAACTCAAACAACCCAACAGCTATTCCAAAAATTTCTAAAAGAATCAAGGAACACATCACATTTTTTAAATCTGAAACCCTACTTCCTCATGACAACAAATCCATAGATCCGGATTTAAGCAAACTATCACAAAATTACTGAAATCGCTTAAATCAGAATACAAATCAAATTATGAATAAAATAATTGAAATCAAAATACAAAGCTTTTAACCTGAAGACCAAATTCATAGGATGAGGTGACGAACGGTGTAGGCGAACGG
The DNA here is from genome assembly GCF_014633365.1 of Diospyros lotus. Taxonomy (NCBI): domain Eukaryota; kingdom Viridiplantae; phylum Streptophyta; class Magnoliopsida; order Ericales; family Ebenaceae; genus Diospyros; species Diospyros lotus. The sequence goes on along the minus strand of NC_068349.1, from coordinate 16,229,824 downwards.
CTAAGGGGAAAGAAGAAACAATTGGTGTAGGTGAAGGCAAGGCGTCGCTGATCTGTGTTGCTGGTGGCGACGACGTGCAGCGGCTGCGATGGCGGTGGAAGGCGCTGTGACGGCCAAAAAAGAAGAAAGGGGGTTGACGATGGCTGGAAGAGAGAAAGAGAGTCGCGATCGGCGACCAACAAGGAAAAGATGCGCGATCGATGGCCAAGATGGAGTCAGATCTGCTCAGATCTAGAAAATGGAAGAAATGGCGGTCAACGATGGTTGGGGGCGGTGATGCCTTGGTAGGTCCAGTCAACTATGGATGGGGGCGCTGATGCCGTGGCTGGCGCGGTCGACGGATAGGAAAATCTGGGTTGCTGGAGCTTGGATGAGAGAAGAAAGATGGAGTGCTTGAGGGAAATGAGGAGGCAGAGAGATGGAGTCTGGGAGATGGAGTTTGGGAAATGAGGAGGGAGTCACGTTTGCACTGTGTGAGAAGAAACACGGCTGTTTTCCGTGTTTTGAAATTTTAGCCGTGTTTTGGCTGAAAACAGCCAAAACGAGTTTTTTCTGTTTTGGATTTCCTTCACAAAATTTTTACTTGTTTTTGAAAATGCGTTTTGGAAAATAACAAAGAGAACATGTTTTGAGTGTTTTGAAAAACTGAAAATAGAAAATGGCACGAAAACGACAAAGACAACAGGGCCTAAGACTCTCGGTAGGAAACTTCGCAAAAATAAGACACTTTAAAAATCTTTGCAAAAGTAAGACTTTTGAATATGTATTAGACAAAAATATCCTCATTTTTCAGTTTACTCTCCCTCCGTGTTCTTCCTTCTTCTTTTTTAATAGGTCTTTTCTTCTCTCTCTATTACTCTATATATAGAATATATATATTCACTTACCAATTTTTTTCTTTAATCACTCTCTGTAACCTAAATATATGTGTATATATTGTTCATGTTCAATAATTGAGTTCAAGAGATGTAAGTCTCTCTCCTTCTCTTTTCATTGTGTATATATATATTATACATGTATTGTATGTTTGTGCATTAATGGGAGAGGAGAAGAGCCAGATGGCGGCCATGTACAGAAAAGAGTAAAACGACCTCAACGACGGTCATGGCGTTGCTAATATTCAGTTAACCGATATCAATTAACAGATATCGATTAACAATTAATAGATATTTGTTAAAATATTAAAAGTTTGAATTTAAATTGAATTAACATTAATTAATTTAATTCAATTTTTTTTATCTTCAATTCAATTTATTCTAGGTATTCTAAAAGTTTGAATTTTTCATTTGATTTGAAGACTAATATTCTGTAAATAAGAATTGAAGGAAACAATAACTGTGAACAGAGTTGTTATTAAGGTACAATTTACTTAAAATAAAGTTAATTAATTACGTTCAATTCGATTATTTTGATAAGAAATAAGGTTGAAGGTTTATATATAAGAATTTTTTGATAAATTTTTTATATTTTAACAGATATCTATTACGGATCTTGATTAATCAATATCATATCGGTTAATCGATATATGTTAATAACCGATATCGATTAACTGACATATGTTAACAACCGATATTGGTTAATCGATATTTATTAACAACCGATATTGCATAACTGACATCTGTTAACAACTGATATCACTTAACCGACATCTGTTAAATCAATATCTATTAACAACCGATATTGCATAACTGACATCTGCTAACAACCGATATCACTTAACCGATATCTGTTAAATCAATATCTGTTAACAACCGATATTGCATAATTGACATCTGTTAACAACCGATATCACTTAATCGACATCTGTTAACCGATATCCTTAGCAGATATTAAATAGATATTGTTTAAAAATGTCAAAATTTTGAATTTGAATTGAATTAACATTAATTAATTTGATTCAAATTTTTTTTTAATCTTCAGTTCAATTTAATTTGGGTATTATAAAAGTTTGAATTTTTCATTTGGTTTGAAGACTAATATTCTATAAATGATAATCGAAGGAAACAATAATTATGAATGAAGTGGTTATTAATGTACCATTTACTTAAAGAAACTAAGTTAATTACGTTCAATTCAATTCGATTAACAGATATTGGTTATTAACAAATATCGGTTGTTAACAGATGTCAGTTAAGCTGTAAGCACCCCCGCCCGGATATCCCCAACCACCCGGACTACCCGAACGGGAGCACCTACGGGAGGAGAAAAGTAATAAACACCAGACAAAGACCACCCCGGCATGCATACACAAAAACAAAAAAAAAATAAGAACAGCGGAAGCAAAGCTCAAGACATGCATGCACTATGGGTACCCCGCTAACACAGCGGTCACAAGATAAATAAATAAACACAAACTCCTGTGCCGACATACACAAGACTCGAGAAAACACCTGGCACAGTACGAAATAATAGAGTAAATTCTACTTAGACATCAGAGTGGATAGGGATTGACGAGACTGCCTGTACACCACACCGACTCTGCCGTTAAAGCTGACTCCCTTGCCGTGGCTCACGCCGCCACTACCTGGAATGATGGAAAGCAAGGTGAGTCGAGAGACTCAGCAAGCACAAGGAAGAAAAGGCATAAGGCTACTCAAAACCAGAAATCTCACCCCAGAATAAACCCCCAGGTACACACAAGCCATGAGACACTACAACACAACAGCTCAATAGCATAACAAAATAAAAGCACATATCGGTCCTTGGGGCCCACACAAGACACTCGGCACCCAAGTCCCATACCAACCTGCCGCTGCCCTGAAAGGCAACAAATATCTGCAACAAACCTGCGCGCGCTGTCCCAGGCCGGTACTCCCGTCACCTGTATCCGTCGGTACTCCCGACAACCGAGCCATAGGCTCCCTCGGAACGGTACTCCCGTCCGAGAACTAAATACTACCAGTATCCATGCAATGCACATAGAAATGCAATGGCGTAGTGAGCATCAACGTGATACAAGGCGCCCATACATCCAGGCATCAGGCCATGCTCCGCCCACATAGTAAACCACACGCCATGCATATGCTCGCGCTGGATGCAACCTAACCAAACTAGAATGTCCGTGTCCAAGCATACTCAATAAATGAATATCCCAACATGCATCCCATACCCATGTGCATACCAAATCATGAACAGTAATACAATGCATCTACTCATACAATAAATCACATACCGGCAGAGTTACTCAGCAATGCTCGGCACCGGTCAACGGCCAGTGACTAGGGGTGTCCACCCGACGGTCCACATCAGGGCCGTACCATAGTCTACCCCAACGTCACCAAACGGTTGACCCCTGCCCCACTGCTCAATAGCTCTAACCAAATCATAAATAAATCCGAGAAAAACTGTAAATAAAACCCGCACGACTAGGAACCTAGTTCCCTAACTGGGTTCAGCATCATTCCGAAAGGAATGGGGGCGGTACAAACCCCCTTAGGCTCACGACGAATAAAATTATAGAAGCCTCAGATTTAATTTAAATTAAAACAAATGAATAATAGTTCAACCAATAAGGCAATGTGCCGAATTAAAGTAAGGGAGGTGATAAAATACAGGAAATCACGGGGTTTCTCACGGGAATTAAAGAATACGAGGAAAGGGATTGGAACTTGCCTGAAATTAGCTGATTCCGACCTCACTCGAGCTCCCGATGCAAATTAAATCATTTCCTAACAAATAACACAACCGGGACCCAAATTAATTAATTTTAATCGCGAAAAATTTATAATTTAAACATAACATGCTTCTATTAATTTTTACCCACGTACCTGATCACTTCTCACGCCGAAATAATCCCAAAATCCCTTTATTTCACTTATTTTCTTTTCTTCCCTTTTCTTTTCTTATTTTCTTCTCCTCTTCTTCTTCTTCTTCCTCCTCCTCCTCCTCCTCCTTCTTCTTCTTCTTCCTCTTCTTCTTCTTCTTCTTCTTCCTCTTCCTGCGTCTTCCTCCTCCTGCAACTCTATTCTTCATCTCCTTTCCTTTCCTTCTTCTTCTTTTCTTCTTTCTTCTTCTTCTTTTTCTTCTTCTTCTTCTTCTTCTTCTTCTTCCTGCAGCCGAACCATCACCGCCACAGCCTCCTTCCTCCAGCCGCCGCCGCCGCCTCTGGCCAGCGGCACCACCGGCCAGCCCCGCCTTCCACGACCGCACGCTCCACCGCTGCTCCGTGTCGCCGCCGCTGCCGTGTGCTGCTAGTGTTGGCCTTGCTACCACCTTTATATGCACCTACATACACATTGATATATATATCAAGCTGCAACTGTAAACCTACTTAGACGATCATACATACATGGATATATATATATATACACACTTACAGTTACTCACTTACACAGACACCGAGCTCACGCTCCAGCTCGCTACACCCTATGTAAATAGATGGGTTTACACCAAACGGCCATGGCAGCTTCCTAACCCATCAAGCTCACTGTTAGTTATATATATATATATATCATAGCTTTGCAAAACTAGCATATATATATATGCTCTTAAGTTTCTGCCGACTCCACTGCCTCAATCTCAATCCTCTTTAATAATATATTATGCTAACAATTAAATATTGATTCATATACTCATGTATATAGCATGCAATTGAAACCTTGGAGGCTAAGTCTCTATCCCATTTCACTCTCCCCAGACGTAATCATGGCCTCCTGCCAATTTTTGCTTTCAATTGTCTTTTCTCCCTCATCTCTTCCCAGCCGTTTGATTTTCACCTGCTAGGGACACGCACACACATGCATTAATTGAGGTGGCAGCTCATGGAAATATCCTCATTTCCATTTCCCTTGATTTTTTCCACACACATAATATGTTTACTAAATTAATATAATAAGATATTAGCATAATAGGTATAAACTTAAATTAATATTTGCTATTAACACAGTATATCATCACATATACGCACATTAGCCACTTCACTTCAAGATTCCTTCACTTGCCTTATTTTATTATTATTATTTAAATTTATCCCATACAATATATTAATTATTATATTAATATCTTTATTTATTAACTAGTTCTAATAATTTAATTAAGTATCTTTAATCCCTTATTTTCTCAAAACTACCTAAATAAATATTTCCTCTTAAATTTTTGAATATTCATTAATGTCCTTAAACACTGATTTGAATAATTATTATTTATTTTCAAATTTGGGATATTACATAAGCGATATCAATTGTTAATAGATATTAGTTAAGCGATATCGGTTGTTAACAGATGTCGATTAACCGATATGATATTGGTTAATCGAGATCTGTCATATTGGTTAATCGAGATCTGTAACAAATATCTGTTAAAATATTAAAAATTTATCAAAATATTTTTATATATAAACCCTCTATCTTCTTTCTTATCAAAATAATCGAATTAAATATAATTAACTAAGTTTGTTCTAAGTAAATTGTACCTTAATAACCATTCTATTCACAGTGATTGTTTCATTCGATTCTCATTTACAGAATATTAGTTTTTAAACCAAATGAAAAATTCAAACTTTTAGAATACCCAAATTAAATTGAATTGAAGATAAAAAAAATTGAATTAAATTAATTAATGTTAATTCAATTTAAATTCAAAATTTTAATATTTTAACTGATATCTATTAACTGTTAATCAATATCTGTTAATTGATATCGATTAACCACTATCTATTAACTGATATATCAGCAACGTCATGGCCGTCGCTACGATCATTTTACTATTTTTTCTGTATATGGCCGCCATCTAGTTATTTTCCTCTCCCATCAATGCAAAAATACAGTACATGTATAATACATATATACACAATAGAAAGAGAATGAGAGAAACCCACATCTCTTAAACTCAATCATTGAACGTGAACAATATATACACATATATTTAGGTTATAGAGAATGGTTAAAGAAAACAAATGGTAAGTAAATATATATATATATATATATACTTTATATATAGAGTAATAGAGAGAGAAGGAAAGACCTATTGAAAAAGAAAAATGAAGAACAGAGAGAGAGAGTCAACTGAAAAGCGGGGGTATTTTTGTTTAATACACATTCAAAAGTCCTAATTTTGTAAAGATTTTTAAAGTGTCTTTGTTTTTGCAAAGTTTCGTACCAAGAGTCCTTTTTTTCCAAATTTCCCAAGGAAAAAGAGGGTACATTGTGCGAATTTCATTTTTAACCTTTTTTATGGGATTTATTTTCAAACTAATATTATTATCTTTGGGACTTTACTTCTTTGTACATTTTATCTTAATACATAAATATTTTTATTTTATTAATAAAATATTTTTAGCATCTAAATATTCTTTTAATTTTCTTATTAATTTTTTTCTATTTTTGAGAAAAATTAAAGAAAAATAAAAAATTAATTTCAAAATTGTATTTTCAGGTTAGATAAATTACTAATTAATAATATTATTTTATATTTATATTTCTATAGCTATCTAAAGTAAATTTAAAGAAAAAACCTAAATTGAAATATAATATTTATTTATGAGTTTCTCTTTTATTAATTTTTATTTGATTATGTTGAGAATATAACCCCTCCATCTTCTCATTTTTTTAATATTTTTACTGTTGAGATAAAATCGTGTAAACCAATAACATAAATAAAAATAAAACAAGGAAAATAATGATTTATAGAAAATTAACATGAGCCGACCACAAGAGAATAATCCACTACTTAAAGTAAATTAAGTTCATAACTTCAATAATCGCATTACACATTGGGACTTTTGTTATAAAGTTGTAAAATACACTTCCTAAACAAAACTAGTCATGCTTATTTATAGGTAACAAAACCAAGTCATATTAGAATTTATCTCTAAACTTATCCTAATCCTCTAATTAGGTTCACCATCAAACTAGAATTATTGTAAGATATTTTTTTCTCCATGAGATCTTTACTTTACTCCATCAATTATTTAAGCTACATTTGGAACTAGGAGATAGAGGAAGAGAAAAAGGAATTAACTCATTCATTCGTTTGGTACTAGGAGATGGGGAAAGAGAAAAGGAAATTAACTCATGTTGCGGAAGAACACTTACAAAAATAGAATCAGTTAGAGCAATAATCAAAACCAGTGCATCGAAAATAAGAACACAGATAAGAGCATGAAAAATAGAACTCCTTGTAAAGGCGTTTCAAGGCTCAAATATGAGTCTGTCCAGATCGTATCACTTAGGTAACACCAATGGAATAGAGCCACCAAACCACAGAAAAGCCCCAAAATCCCAAGGACAGAAACCTTCTAACAAAACAAAGCCCTCTTATAGATCTTGCTCAGAAATCACCCAAACGAATACTCACCAAAAATATCCACACAGGAACAACCAGCACCACTCACAAAGAAGATGGAAGCAAGAACAGAAGGCCGAAAGCTTACCTTCGACGGATCTATTGAAACGAATAAATAAAGGCTACTCACTGATTGACCAAGGACTTCCAAAGGAAAGGAAGACCACTGCCATGGAAAGGGAGATCTGGCCAAAAGAGGAAGAACTGACTCACGAAGATCGGCCATTAAAGGAAACTATTGGGAGAGCAGAGAGAGAGAGAGAGAATCGGTCATCAAGAAAGGGCAACAGAAAACAACAAGGGGCCTTTTATATGACGATGCTAGGGCAAGGTAGAGGGTTAAGTGGGCTTGGGCTTGGGCTTCCTTAAGTCTTGAGCAAATGGGCTCAGCCCATTTCTTCTCAAAAGGCTTAATAAAGAGCTTATGGCCCGACTTCTTTAATGGGCTACCAATGAGTGGTACGAACTATGGACAGTACTTCAATCTCAGGCCGAAGCTTATGAAGATAAACCCAAAAAATCTGTCATAGCCTTGGGCCTCATTGGGAAACAAAAAATAACAAATCTCCACTTGATTCCCAATGAGGCCAGCAAGCACAAACAAAAAGACAGCAAGCACATGCAACATAATGCAACAAAATGCAAATGATGCAATAAATGCATAAGCAATTATCAAGTAACCTTACCAATGTTAAAAAGATCGAGGCAGCTTCTAAATTTAGCCACATGCAAAATTTTAGTCCCCATATCAGTAGGATTATATTCAGAAAGCACTTTTTCCAGTCTAATAATGTTTTGAGATACAATATCACGAATGAAATGCAATCTCACATCTATATGTTTAGTGCATTCGTGAAAAACAGGATTTTTACACAAGTGAATTGCACATTGACTATCAGAAAAAGCAGTCACATTTCCATTAAGAACACACAGTTCATTTAGCAATCCCTTAAACTACATGGCTTCCTTAATAACCTCTGTAGCAGCAATGTATTCAGACTTGGTGGTAGAGAAGGCAACAATATGTTGAAGTTGAGACTTCCAACTAAAGTAAGATTCACACAAAATAAATACATAGGATAATGTGGACTTCCTATTATCTTTATCACCAGTATAGTCTGAATCAGTAAATCCTTTTAATCTCACACTATTGGACTTATGCTTATATATTAATCCTACATTGTAGGTGCCCCTCAAATACTTCAATAACCATTTCACTGTTTCCCAATGATAGGGACCTGGGTTTGTCATAAATCTACTAAGAGTACTAACAGCATAAGCTAGGTTTGGCCTAGTACACACCAAAAGATATATGACCGAACCTATTGCATTTGAGTAAGGAATTCTATTCATATATTCCTTTTCTTCCTCATTAGCAGGAGATTTATATTTGGATAATATGAAATGGTTTCCTAAAGGTAATGATACTGATTTACTATCATGCATGCCAAATCTTTTTAGGATTTTTAACACATATGTTGTTTGATGCAAAAATAACATAGAATTTGACCTACCTCTTATAATTTCCATACCTAGGATTCTCTTAGCCATACCTAGGTCTTTCATGTCAAATTCTCCACTTAAAGCAGATTTTATGTTATTGATCTTTTTAACATCAGGGCCAATGAGAAGCATATCATCAATATAAAGTAAAAGAAACACACAGTCGTTTTTATTTTTATGCTGAAAACACAAGCAATGATCAAACTCACTTCTTTCAAAACCAATGGATTTAACAAATGAGTCAAAACGTTTATACCATTGTCTTGGGGACTGTTTTAAACCATATAAGGATTTTTTTAAGAAACACACAAAATCTAATTTTCTTTTATCTTCAAAACCTTTGGGTTGATATATAAAGATTTTTTCTTCTAAATCACCATGCAAGAAAGCAATTTTTACATCTAGTTGTTCAAGTTCCCAATCAAAATATGCAACTAATGCAAGCATGACACGAATGGTGGTGTACTTAACAACCGGTGAAAAAATCTCATTATAACCTACCCATTCCTTTTGTGTGAATCCCTTGGCTACTAACCTAGCCCTAAATCTTATTGGTTCATTATCAGTTGTACCCTCTTTAACCTTATAAATCCACTTGCAACCCACAATGGACTTATCCTTAGGTCTAGGGACTAACTCCCAAGTTTGGTTCTTGTTGAGGGAACTTATCTCCTCTTTCATTGCTTCTATCCATTCTTTTGAATATTTGCTTCTTATGGCTTCCTCATATGTGTTAGGCTCATTTTCAGCTAGCTCTTGATAACTAACATAGGCTAATTAGAAATCTGATGCTAACATTTGAGGTAATCTATGAGACCTTCTTTCCCTATCCCTGGCTAGCTGATAATCAAAAACTGATGGTTGGTCAATATGATATTCTTCTACTGTTTCTCTCCCCTTATCTATTTCAGACTGATTTTGACTCTCCACCTCACTAGAGGTTGAAGGAGTGTTCTTCACCTCATCTGAGTTTATAGGAGCTTGGGTACTTGAGTTTTTCAACTCTTCTTGATGACTTTTGTCCTCACTAACTTTGTCACCACTAGGCATTGTACAAGGTATTTCAGATTCATTAAATGTGACATCTTTACTAACAATAATCCTTATTCCCTTTTGGTTTCTATCCCACAACCTATACCCTTTTACTCCCTTAGGATATCCTAAGAAAACACATTTCCCAGCTCTAGACTCTAATTTTCCCTCATTTTGATGAGTGAAGACAGCACAATCAAAAGTTCTAAGAATTGAATAATTGACACATTTTCCATGCCATTTTTCATAAGGAGTATCACCATTTAAAGCATCTGAAGGAGTTAGATTAACTAGGTAGCATATAGTCATAACAGTTTCTCCCCACAATGACTTAGGTATATTGAAACTAATCATCATACACCTAACCTTGTCTAAAAGTGTCATATTCATCTTCTCAGCTGAAAGTAAAGCAAGATTGCTACGGGGTAAACAACGTAGTTCAAAATTTTTGAACTTACCCTGATCCTGGCGATTTGATCAACGTCGAAATTGAATCATTCACAAACAAATAAATAAATCTAATCTTTAAATTATCGAGTCGTTCGCGGATTCGAGCCGTCCAAGCGTCCGGCTTCTAACTCGTGATACGTGGCGCGAGTCCGTTGGCAAGGAGAGCGGAATAGGAGTGCTAGCTCATTCTCCTTTGCGCGGCTTGTGTATGGACGGTAAAAGAACGCCCTCGTTTCATATTGATGCCAAAAGAAACGGGGAAGAGTGAACGACAATGCATTTTTCAACTCTTGAAAAACGACACCAAAAACCCCTTAATTTTGGGCAACTCATAAAGGGATATTTATAGTGAAATATCCTAGGATTTCTAAAATCCTAATGGATTGGGCTAGCCCATTAATTCTAATTTAATTAGAATATTAAGTGGGCTTATTCTAGTCCAACTAGAAATATAATTAAATGGCCCAAATCCTTTTATAGGTTTAAATAAAATATTTTGGCCCAAATCTAATTCAAGCCCAAATCTAATATTTAATATTTAGCCCAAATATAATTTGGTTCAAATATAATATTTATTTTAATATTTGGCCCAAATCCAATTTAGTCCAAATATAATTTTTAATTTAATATTTGGCCCAAATCCAATTTAGTCCAAATATTAACTTAAGGCCAAATATATTTTATTTCCTATTTGCCACTCCAACAAATAGAAAATTATTAAATTAGAAACTCCTTTCTAATTTAATTAATTGTCATTTTAGGAAACTCTTTCCATTATGACGATTCCTCGTCATATAGACGTCATTACGTCTATTTGTTTTTTTTCTCTGAGAACCTATGACGGCACAACTTCTTACCGAAGTGTCCCACTTAACCATACGTCCACTCTCATAGTTTAAGCCAGAGACCGTGCCTATTGCGTATGACTCATTAGGCTTCCGAATATGTTAACAATGTGTTAATACGAACACATAAGACAAGATTGACCTCTAGCAAGGCATTATGCCTACCCAATTATTCAGAAGGATTCATAATCCGTAAATAACCTTTCACGAGCATGGTTACCGTGTAATTCGATCCTCTCGTCAATGTATCTTATGTGATCTCAAGTATGGCGATGTGTTGCTTGATAACGATCACATGAGTTTTCTTCGGTCTTCCGGATATCTTCACTTAATTAGAAAGTAAATCAATAACTCCTTATTGATCTCTTTCACCATGGCCATGGATTTAAAGTGAATATTCACCGAAGGCGCCTTAGATACATCATTTTCTATCAAGGGATAGACGAGTCCCATCTTAGCTATGCACCCATCTCCATAAGCCTCACGATATACCCAACGATCGCCCACGTGCAACTTTTGTCTAGGCCCATCGAAACGATGTCAAAGCATATCGGTCTTCTTATGAGATGACCGTGACAATCTTAGGTCCAAGGATTAGTTACACCCATCTCGTATGAGAATACCATCAACATATAACCAAAATGAATTCTCATGGCGAGTCATGTCTAGTGACACGTTCTACAACATTGGTCACCTATGTACTTGTCTAGGCATCCCCATGCCTATGGGTGTAAGACCCCCATTGCTATCACATAGTAAAAACATAGCACATACAAATCTTACCGCAATTGTCAATATCCATTCTTGACATCGCTACGACTTGGGACATTTAATGATGTCTAGAAACTGTGATGCATCATCTCACATCTTTATAAATTATTCACAGTAGACATCATATGGACTTCTATCTAGTTTCATTCGGTTATTACAATAATAACAAGAAACTAATAGAATGACTTCTTGTAAATTTGAACAACTCCTTATTCAAATAATAAACATGATTACAATTGCCACTGTACAATATGCCCAATTTGATTGGGTCTAGAGCACCTACACTAACATTCTCCCACTTGCACTAGAGTTAATCACTCATGTATCTTATACCTGATGATCGAACATGACTTTCATGTTTCTCTTGGGACAGAGCTTTAATCAAGGGATTTACGACGTTGTCATTCGTCGACACTTTCTCTATATATGTCACATCGGCTGATAATCTCCATTATCATATGGTGATGTCGCAATATAAATTTAATCCGTTGATGAGACCGTGGTTCCTTCGCTTACGTGATGGCTCCATTGTTGTCCCAATAACTATTATTGGATCAACAATGCTGGACACCACTTTAAGTTCATCAATGAACTTATGGATCCATACAACCTCCTTAGCTGCTTCGAAGGTTGTTATGTATTTGACTTCAGTTGTTGAATCTGCCACTATCTCTTGTTGGAACTTTTCCAACTCATGGCCCAGCCATATAGGCAGAATATGAATTTCGACTGTACATGATTTAAAATCATCATGGTCGAATTGGAAACTAGCATCCATGAACCCCTTCATGGTATGCTCTCATTCTGTTGAGGAGTGTAGGGGACTGTTTTATGCCTTGTAACTCCATATTCATTGCACAAATTGTCAAAATTAGAATTATAAAATTCTAAACCATTGTTAGTCCTAAGGTATTTTATTTTCTTGTCTGTTTAATTTTCTATTTGAGTTTTCTAGTTTTTTAAACTTTTAGACTTATCTTTTAAGAGAATAACCCAAACTCTCCTAGAGTAATCATCCACAGTCTTATGCCTAAGCACTCCCTTGTTATCATATCTAAGTCATAACAATGTATTTTGCACAGAAAACATGTCAACTCTTACCACAACAATGTCTACGGCTTTTCTTAACAAATTCCACTAAGCCGCTAGAATCACCAATGTCACGCCTCAAAATTTCTTTAACAAAATTAAACACAATAAGTAAAAAGAGCTATTTAAATAAGTACCATTAAACCCAAATTTATCTAATACCAGACATATCTCACTTACTTTGCTCTTTAACTTTAACTACTTTATTCCTTTTAATTTATTCTTAAATTCTCGCTTGTCTTCTCCATTTTAATTTCCCTTCTGTTTGTTTTTCACCATTTTATAGCCAATTTTACATACATTTCAGTCATAATTAAAATGTCCCATGTCTCACGTCTTTTTCTTGAAATCTTGGCCTTACCTTTAATTTATAATTTTTTCTTAATTTTCTACACTTGATTTAAGGTGTGAATCTTGTAAAAATGGGGTAGTGTCATGAATTAAAGAGATGTGTCTATAACAAAGGAATAAAAATAATGCATTGGGCGACAGCCTTTAAGGAGATGTGTTTGTAGATAAGGAATATAATAATGCGTTAAGTGATAGCCTTGTTCAAAAAACATCCAGCCTTGCTCCGACAAAAGATCGAACCCCGCGACTCCAACTGCCCAACACTTATCGCTCACCCATGCGATTCCTCTTAAAATCTTGGCCTTACCTTTAATTTATAAACTTTTCTTAATTTTCTACACTTGATTTAATGTAACGGCTCGCCTCCCGGAGCCTCTACGCGTATAGAGGATCCGTGAGAGGGTCATTATTTGAGTGATACCGAACAATAACACTAACTAAAACTCACACCCAACCATTTTAGAAACCATAACTCTTTATCACAAAACATTTAATAATCGTCCTCATATAATCATTCACAACATGAGCTCACTTGGCTTTCATAGAATACACCCATTTCAAACATATAAAACATTACTCTAACATAAGCACAATGACACCTAGGACCTAGTCTCGGGAGGACTCTACACTTGCTATTTTGGCTCGACGATCTGGACCCCATTATGCCGTACGCACCTGCGATCTCACGATACTCCTACCTGGAATGATGGAAATCAAAGTCACAAGACTTAGCAAGCTCTAGAAAGAAAGGCTGTAAGTTACAGACATAACTTTTCGCATAACACCCTATGCAATTCATGTCAATGCAACGTCAAAACATACCATGTCCAATACCTGTCTTATCCCTAGATGCATAAACATATGGTAAACTCCACATAACAGTCATTGGAGCCCACATCAAACACACATTGGCGCCTAAGTCCAAATACCATTTCCCCTTACACGTCCTTTCCTGTCACTTTCAACATAATCTGTTGCTGTGGGTCTCACCCCATGGTCATACTGTTGCCGTGGGTCTTACTTCCAAGGTCCTTCTGTTGTTGTGGGTCTCACTCCCAAGGTCTTTTTGTTGCCGTGGGTCTCACTCCCAAGGTCTTTCTGTGGGCCACTTCCACGGCCTACGTTCCATGGTGGGTGCCACCCATCACCCATACTTATCACCTATAACCACACATTCTCACAATGCAATGCAACAATTAGGAAATGCAACGGCTTTTGTAGTATAAACGTGATGACAAGGCTCCTATAAACCAAGCATCAGGCCATGCTATGCCCATATAAGAATTCACATATGGGATATGCTCTAAATGCACCGACTCACCTAGAGAACCCAAATTGGCTCTTAGACCAATCGGGTCATACAAATGCTCACACATCTCGTCACACACAACGCATGCCCCTCTAGTGAATGCAACCCAGTCCCCATTTAACACACACATCATGATATGCACAAACGAATGTGGGAATCTGATAGTACTAGCTCTTCTGGCCCATCTAGTGTTTATCATAACAGTCGATGACGGGCGTCCATACATCCAGTCATCAACTGCCATGACCCACGGTCGACAGTCAGTGGCTTTGTACCCCATACCCTTAGACACCCATATAGACAACACTAATTTTTTATACTTTATACTTATCATTTCGCACACTCTATTCATGACAACATAGACACCATTATGTCATTCACATTCTCATCTCTTCCCATACCTAGGAAACCATCTCCACATTCATAACAAATTATTAACATAACCCCATAATCTTGACCATAGCCACTTTCTAAGAATCTAGCTCCAACGGGTTCGACATCATTCCCAAAGGAAGCGGAGTGATACGAAGCTCTGTAACGGTCGAAATGAAAGACATCAAGACATCATTGCTTAGCTCATTCCATTAACAGTAAACCCATTAATAAACTACAAGTCATAGGGTGGTTACCACGTAGATTATTATTAATGCGTAGAACCGAGTCACGGTGAGAGAGGGAATAAAATACGAGAAACCACGGAGACTTTCACGAGAAATAAAGAATACGAGGAGAGGGTTAGGAGCTTGCATTTATTTGGTCGATTCTTGCCTTTCTCGTGCTCCCTTTGACTATTTTAAACACCAAATAATCTTTAAAATCTCCTTGATTTCTCCTTCTCGCGCTGCTGCTCGCTCTCCCAATCTCTTCATTGAGAATTCTCTTCCTCCTTTCTTTCTCAAGCAAGACTCTTATTTATAGTCCCACATGTCCACTGATTCCCAATTCAATACCATGAAATTGCTCACGGTTTGCATGTTTTGTAATTATTACTTCCACTAACATTTTCTTGTTTGAAGCCACGCATTCCTTGATTTCTTTCCCTCATTTATTGGGCTGAAATTTTCTTGAAATTGGAGAGGCTTGTGAATGAAGTTTTACCCTTAATTAAATTCAATTGAAAGCTGAAATCCCCACCCCTTTTAATCCACGTTGCTGCTTCCCATTTTTACCATATAATAATATAATATTAACCTTTTTCAATATAATATAACCTATTTTCCTTATTATATAATATATATATATTTATACACCATATTATATATATATATGTACGTGTAGCCCCTTGATTTCCCAGATACCCTTCACTTCACTTGACTTATTATTCTATTATTTTATTATTTTATTTTACATATAAACATGTTAATATTTATAATATTTTATTTATTTTAAACACTTAATAATAATCTAAGTTCTAAAAATTCTCCAATTTATCTCCAAAATTTCAGGATGTTACATTTAAGGTGGGAATCTTGTAAAAGTGGAGCAGCGTCATGAATTAAAGAGATGTGTCAATAACAAAGGAATAAAAATAATGCATTGGGTGGCAGCCTTTAAGGAGATGTGTTTGTAGATAAAGAATATAATAATGCATTAAGTGGCAACCTTGTTAAGAAAAAATCCATCCTTGCTCCCACAAAAGGTTAAACCCACGGCTCTAGCCACCCAATGATACAAACGTACCAATGGCACTAACACCCAAGAGAGGGGGTGAATTGAGTGTTATTTAAAAGATTCTAACTTGAGTAAAAAAAAATCTTGAATGAGAATGATATGAATGAAATTTGAGTGAATATCAAAATGCAATGTTATAAGAAATGAAAAGAAGAAATAATAACAGGAGACCACAATTTATAGTGGTTCAGCTTTTCAAACCTAATATACTATCTTAGTTTCTCACTAAGGATTTTGCAAACCAATCTATATATCACCCCCTACTTAATCAAGTAAGTCCTCTAATCCAAGACTAGGAAGAAATACAACCTCCTATCACTTGGATAGGCCCTAAAGCTTACAAACTTGGATGATAAAATACAACGATGAATAGCCCTTAAGCTCTTAGTTATACATTCTCTTGAAGTAACTACGAGGCTAAAAACAAGATTGAACAAATGAAGAACAGAGCCTCAATACAATAGAAAATGAGAGAACAAAAATTTAAAGCACTATGATCTTGAATGCTCAATAGGTGTAGAAAATAAATGTTCTTGAGCGACCTTAAATGCTCATTCAATCTCTTATTTATAGATGATGGTGCTTGAAGACAAAAATAGAGCTGTTGGTGGTAGTTGAGCGAGCATTTAATGCGAACAAAACTAGTCGTTATTAGATTCAGAATAACAAATTGTCAATAGAGAAAATGGGTTAGTTGACAAACTATAATACAAACATTAGGCATAGTAACAGATTGAAGGTTCTTGTCGACAGAACCAAAAGACAAATGTTGTTTGTCGATAAAAGAAGATAGTATAGTCGATAGATCAAGGCTAATGAAAAGATATATAAAAACACACACACTATTAGTCGACAACATCCGTACCTTGGTCGACAGAATGAGATTCATACAAAAAATATGCAAGATGGCTCACTGTTAGTCGACAGAAGCAAGGCTTTCTATCGACAGATGTAATTTTTTGAACACTAGTAGTCGACAGATGCAAGCTTCTCTGTCGACAGATCCAAGGAAAAATCATGAACTTAGTCAACAACTTTAGAAAATGCTAGCTTTTGAAGAAACCTCTTTTAATCTTGGTTCTTTTGAAGACTTATGATTCTTTAGTAACACTAAAAGTATGATTTTTCAGGTTTGGAGAATAATTTGAATGATAATGCTTTGTTTTTCCAATCTCCTAAAACATGTTTTAATGTTTTCTTTGAAAGACATGATTGATAATTTACTGTATACCGTTTGAAATAATTGAAATTGATTTTTGAGACATTTAGAAACAAGGACTCAAGTTTGAAGTTTTGACATATAACTTGTCATTATCAAAACATAAGAGTAAAATATCACCCAACACTTATCGCGCACCCACGCGACCGCCTCACCTGCAAACTTTCTTATTACATATAGGCGCTACATTTAATTATATAATAATCCCAACTCCCAAAAAAATAATTCTCGGCCTTTTACTCCCAAGATTCAAACCCTAAACTTGCTAGTTCCCTTCTGCACAAATAACCACTAAGCTATAAGACACTTTTATTTATATTTTTGTAACAATTTATTTTATACTAAAGAAACTCTCAATTCCAACCTCATGCTTAGATCCCAAAAATCTCAAAAACTTCCAATCACTTCCTTATTCAAAAATTTAATGTCCTCCGTTAAATTCTATAATGCTACAAATTTTCAATAAATCATAAATAAATTATCTCAAATACAAAAATTAATCGCTATTATTTTACAAAATACCGGGATGTTACAAAAGCTCACTTATGCTATAAAATGAATGATATAATCATTTTTTAACCATCATAATATTCTTTTAATTACATATATAAACCTTTTTTCATTACACCATCTTTGCGAAGTCTTTCCTGTCGCCACCACCTATCACCTGTCATTGTTTATCATCGCCTGCTATCCCCCGCTATTGCCTTTCATCATCCATTGCCTGTCACTTCTTCTTTATCTTTGTCTTCTTTTTCTATTACTATTACTACTACATGGCTTTTGGTACATGAAAAGTTTTTAAATTCATGTGATTCATGATTCATGAGAATGCTCTTGGGAATCTTTGATTCCCATCATTTATATAATTCTATATTTGATTAATTTTAAACATTCTCAAGAATGTTGGGTATTGTTTTATAGGAATTTTTCATTCCTATATTTGATTTAAATGCAACATTACTGGAAATCCATGTTATTTTTATAAAATTGCTTTTATTTGATTTTTTGTTTAAAAATGATAAATTCCTTCTAGTATATAAAATATTGAGACACAACCTTTTTTAGAAAGTCAAAAAATGTCATTTTTTTTACACATTATGTATATATGTGTGTGTATATATATAATATAAAATACATAATATATATTATGTATATATAATATATAGTATAATATTGTAATTAAAAATATAATAAGAGGGTAATGGGTGTTTTAGTATTTTTATTTGTTAAAAACTTTCCCTAGTCCATGGGAATCCAAGATTCCTAACAACCCCCACTGGAAATCTTTTTGTGGAAAAGTTAATTAAAAATAAATCCTATGAATGCTATTTTTTTTAAGATTCTTTTTTTTAAAAAAATTGTACAAATTATAGGAATGTAGATTCCAACCTAATATTCTCATGAATTTAAAAATTTCTCCGCTACCAAACGCCCTACTATTGTTGCTTCACCGCCAACTGCCCCCCGCCACAGTCTTCTATTGCTTGCCGCCGTCGCCACTTGACGGTTCTTCTTCTTCTTTTTCTACTACTACTTCGCTGCCTATTATCGCTTGCCAGCACTTTTTGTCATCTACTGCATGTTGCTTCTTCTTTTTCTTCTTCTACTATTGTTGCTTCATAGTTCCTTTCTTCTGCGTCATCTCTCATCCTCCCACATTTAGATCTGGTAACTGTCACCACTACCCATACATCTAGATTTCGGTCCTCTTTGCAGAACTGTTCGTCTCCTCATCTCGCAACTAGATCTAGTGGTTGCCATCGCTGCGAACATAACTGTCTAAATCTTTTTCTTCTTCTTCTCATTATTCTACTGGTGCTGCTCTACCATATTGTTAGCCTCCTCCTCCTTCTTCATTATTTGTTGTTTTCCTTCTCCACCTCTGCCACCTACCTCCTCCTCATCCTCTGTTGTCCACCACTTCATCATTCAAGTAAATAAAATTTTACTTTTTTGCTAAAAATTGAATTTTATTTTTATTCAATTTTTAAATACTTCTAGTTTAAAAAAAATGAATATAAGCTTTTTTCAAGATAATTTGGATAATTAATTTTTCTAAAATTACCTATAAAAATTTTCAATTTTATAATGTAAAAGGATATTCTTCTAAATTGCATTTTTTTTTTCATTCCATAGCAATCAAGGCATACTAAACATGGAAATGGATTGGAATAACTATTTCGTTTCATTCACATTATTTTTCTAGTGTTGTCTGAATACAACAATCAAATTTTATATGTTAGAGAAGCTCAATAGGATGTCCGCAGAGCTGGGTGAGTTAGAAGGGCAAGGTCTATATTGGCTATACTGCAATAGTGGCTTGGGAAAAAGCTCGATTTGTTGTCCAAGAGAGTAGGCAAACACCTGGAGGCAAATATTGACCCGCTACCCGGGAGAGTGTAAAAATACCCTAGGATGGTTACCTTGAGAAAGTCACCCAAAAGATCTTTTGAGAGGCTGTAGAAGGGATCTGTAGTTGGGTTTTCGAGGCCAAGAAAAAGTCTTTGACGATAGAGGCTTCGGATGGGTAGAAGGCTATGGGTGAGTCTCCGCTGTCCAGGAGAGTTGATGTGACCCAAATAATCTTTGGATCTATAAGACAATAAGCAGTCAGAAGGCACGCGAGAAGCTCTTCCGCATGGGCCCTCTGATGTCTAAGTTAGGTATTTCCATGATGCCAAATGATCAGGTGCAATGGAGATGAATATGTGGATGGTGTTATCCAAAGAATGATGGGTCTTTGGAAATGTTGTGTATGTAGTTGCTGAAGAGTCAGAGCAAAGGTTTGAAGAGTTGGGAGAAGGATCTTGGAAGACGAGGGGTTAAGGGGTATTTATACCTCTCAAGGGATTGGGACACGTGACATGACCCTTTAAGAGAAATGTTTGGCTATCCCTAGGTCAAGCTTTGGGAAGACTTACGTGAGAAACTCCCTTGGAGGTTCTTTAGAGGACGAAGGCCTAAAGAGGGGCGAACTAATGGTCCCTTAGGGTATGGCTACTCAAGAGGGGGGTGAATTGAGTAACTAAAATTTTTCTCTATTTTAATAAATATTATTAATTAATTATTTTATTTAAGAATATATATTTGATAATTAAAATAAATTATGTTTGAGATTAATAATTAATGCAAGCCATAAAATATAACAAAAATAAATAAAATTAAGCACGAGACAATTTATAGCGGTTTGGTGTTTCTACACACACCTAATTCACTTTCTCAAGGTCTAACCACTATTGTAGTTCCACTAAATCAATTTCACCAAGGTTTCCAGACTAGTTCACCTTGAAAACTAAATACACATTTAGATTACAACGGGTTCTAGGAAACTACTATACTTAAGATTTTCTTCCTAATTTATCTTAGGAACTAAATTCATCTAGATTTTAATGGTTCTAGAAAATCTATACAAATCTCAATGATAATTTAAATGTTTACAAACAATTTGTCCACACATGGATACAAATAAGAAATTAAGCACAAAAAATATATAAGGCAATAATAATTAAATAAATAAATAAATTAGTGATCTTGGAAAAATTCAGAGTACTTAGACTCGAAAATATTTTTCTCCTCATGGTTTGTGGCTCTTCGATTGATGTATAATAATACTTCGTGAGCCTCGAATTGCTTGGATAATAGCTTGAGAGTGTTTAAGATCTTTTGGGTGCTTTGAATTTGCAATTGAAGCACTTAATATCTCAAAAATGAGATTTTAGGGGTATTTATAGGTATTTTGAACACTTTTCCAACAATAAAAAATTTGATTGTTACATGCAGAGTAGCTCAGAATTATAACTTAAAATTAATATATGCACTCATATAATTAAGGAAGCTTGTAAATTAGTTAGCATCTACGTGCAAGGAAATGTTTGGACTAGCTAGAGGTCGTGGGTTGAAATGAAGGGGCATACTTGCACAGTTGTTAAATTCTTTTTATGATACATATGCGATAAAAATATTTTATAAATTAATTTAAAATAGATTTAAAAAATATTTTTAATATAAAATAATATTTTTGATAATACATGTACTACGAAAAATATTTTATAAATTAATCTAAAAATTATATAAAAAATATTTTTAACAAAAATAATATTTTTGGTAATACATATGCTATGAAAGAATATTTTATAAATTAATAAAAAATAATTCAATACTACAATTAATTTTTCAAGGAAAATACTCTTTTTGTTAATCACCCAAAATATTATAATTTGTATATTAAAAATTTTCTTTTTTTTAATCATCAAAATTTAATTAATATAAATAAATTGACTCAACACAAATCATATTTTACGGAACAACATGGGTTAAAGTATGGAATACATTTCTCCTAAAGAGGCTTTGGAAGCAAGTGGATCAAGCATTTGGGGTAGATACACCCAAAGAGTCTTTGGGTGGGCTACCCAAGTCTTTAGGTAACAAGGCCCTCGAAGACCCTTCCAGGAGAAGACATGCTCCTTGGTTTGGCATAGCTTCGACTGACTTCTCCTTAGAGACTCTCTAGAAGGGATCTTTTTCTGAGGATATGTTATAACACTTTCCCTCCATCTCGTACTACACGTAACCTACGATGTTACTAGACAAACCTTTTATTATTGTTATCCATCTATCTTATTTCTTTAATTCAGATGTGATTAGAGTAGTTATTCCCATTATTGATGCTACACAAACTTGAAAAGATGACAACAAAACCAAACAACTAACGATATATTTGGAATACTTCGAGTAATAAACTTTGATTATGAAGCCATATTCATTTAATATTAACCTTGTAGATCTTGTTAAAAATTACATAAACCTAATTTGGGTTGTTGCAATTTTTATCTGAAAATACATAATGCTTGTTCCTATATCTTTGAATTTAATAAATGTATCGTGAACAAGTTCTAACTTTGTTATATATATATATATATTGAAATTGCATAATATTAAATGTGGCTAACATGTTTTATTGCCAGGCTTTGAAAGGGAAGTTATTAAAAAGATGTTGATTTTATTTTGCCATCCTTTGAATAAATTTATTACTATTTGCTAGGAGGAGGAAACTCATTTGTAAATTGTCGGGGTGAGTATGCTAAAGAGGTCGGAGTCTTACTTGGGCGAAGGAAAATTGTAGGCACCTTAGGCGAATTCTATGTCTATCATGTAGGGGGGGGGGGGGGGAGGGGGGAACTGGGCATATAAGTGTGGAAAATATTCTATATAGTGACGTATATTTGGGAATTAAATCTCAGAACGAAAAAATTGGAGATTAGTTGCGACTTGAACCAGACAATTCATTGCTACGTGGACCCCGACCATTACAGAATGGTATCAGAACCAACCCTCGAGCCTTTGAACGTGGTGCCCATGCAAATAGGGGGGTGCGTGTAGGCACCTTAGGCGAATCCTATATCGATAATGCAAATAGGGGGAATTGGGCATATAAGTGCGGAGAGTGTTCTACATAGTGACACGTATTTGGGGATTAAATCTCAGAACGACAAAATTGGGGATTTGTTGCAATTTGAACTAGATAATACATTGATATGTGGATCTCGACCGTTACAAAAATGATGATGTTTTAGTAGTTCTACAATTATGTAGTATTAAGACTTTTAAAGGTAAGTTATTGCCTACTCCTATGCAGAGATATTCATAAACAATAAACCTAAATGAGTTTTCTTTCATTAATCTTAAACTTGTTAGATAATTACAATGAAACCAAACAATTACCTTAATGTAAAAAACCCTTTAATGTAATGGAAAAAAAATCATGGGATAAGCTTCAGCCAATTCGTATTATCAAAAGTCAATAAATATAAGAAGTTATGTCTAAGATGAACTCACAATAATCAAATAACTCCTATAATCCCACAGTAGATATAAAAGAAACCCAAGATAGACTAAAACAATCTCACTTAATCGGTCAAACGACTGAAGATATCACATAAATTTGAATAGAAGCCTCCAGTATATGAAATCACAGTACAAAGCCTTGCTTGTAATAATTGGAACAATTCTCCAAAATCTCAACTAAATCAGATTAAAATCAACAACTTGATTATAGCTACGAAGTTATCAAAACTATTTTTCAAACAAACAAAACACACAGTCAAAACTTGAGAATTGAAACTTCACTGACTTCTCTAAGATATATAGTTATCTCACGCAAGCCAAAGCATATATATATATATATATATATGATCTCCACGTCCAAATGTAATTCCAATTAATTCTTCAATTTCAATTCAAATTAGAAGTAAGTGAAAACGTAATTCCAAATTAATTTGGACTTCTACAATATTCTTCATCAATAAGACATTTTTAATAAGTATCAATAATTATGTCAAATTATTTCTTTATTTTATCACAAATAGCCTCATGGACCCAAAAAAATAAAAATAAAATTAAGAGCTTATCAAAATAATATATGAGTCATCTCCCTATCAACCCACATAGAGAAGAAACCCAACAAATCTCCCCCTTTTGAATTATATGAGGTGAGTGACCGTCCTAGCCTTTCTGTTGTAACTTTCAAATTTTTCTTTAGTCAAAGACTTAGTCATCATATCTTGACCATTCTCATTCGTATGAATCTTTTCTAAGTTACAATTTCCTAGAATCCAAAATATCACAAATTCAATGATACTTAACATTAATATGCTCTGACTTCGAGTAATAATATTGGATTCTTGCTACGATGAATGCCACTCCAACTATCACAGTGTAACACATACTTCATTTGCTTCAACCCAAACTCCTCAAAAGATTTTTTCATCTACAATAGCTTTTTACAAGCTTTAGTAGTTGAAATAATTTCTACTTTGATAGTGTTTTGATAGTGTTTGTTAATCAAGTTATAGATCAGAAAAAAGTAAGATATGAAAAACATTATAGACTTTTGACATTTCTAATGTGTTTGTTAAATTTATCTAGCGATATTTAGAAAAGAAGTCACGTGATTTTTTATCTGACAATTTTCAGATATACGTATCTCTCCTCCCCTCCCCCTTTCAAGATAACATATCTTAGATTTTACAGATAAAAATAAAATGACGCATATGTCCTTACCTTAGTAGATAATGCAACACACTTTTGTAATCTTGATTGCCAAGATACTATTCTCTTTGTAAAGGTTATCAAATACCCAATGTGGTTTCCTAAGAGTTAACATCGCCAACCACTTCTACATATATAAAAGCATTACTTAAGCTTATCATTCCCAAAACAAAGACCATCTTTAAGTATACCTTTGAGATACCTAGGCATCCACTTCATTGCATTACAATGTTCTCTACCTAGATTGGAGAGAAATTTGCTAACCACACTAACTCCATGAGTTTGCCAGGTCTGGTGCAAACAACAACATACATTAAAGATGTTGAGTAATAAGAAAATTTTTCATATATATTTTTTTCTCTATCTATGGCAGGACCCTGCTTAGAGCTCAAATTAAAATGACTTACACGTGGAGTGCCAAATGGTTTTGCCTTGTCTATACAAAACCTTGCAAGTTCCTCCTCAATATATTTATCTTGTGAGAACCCACAATTTCTTTGATTTCCTATCACAAGTGATTCTCATACTAAGTATTTGTTTCGTTGCCCCAAGGTCTTTCACAGAAAAAGATTTGTCCATCTCTTTCTTTAACCTGGCAATATTTTGCTTGTCTTGTCTAATAATCAACATATTATTAACGTAGACGAGCAAAATAAGAAAATCACCACCTAAGAAACACCTCATAAAAACATAATGATTTGAAGTAGTCTTCTAATAGCAGTGCTCTCTCATGAAAGACTCAAAACTTTTTGTACCATTGTCAAGGTATTTGCATCCCATAAAGACTTTCCTTCAATTTGAAAATAAAATATTTCTTGCTTTTTACATGAAAACCTTCTAATTATAAATCTCTTTCTCCAAATCATCGCCATGAAAGAACACTATTTTCGCATCCATCTGCTTCATTTTCAAATCATTGCTAGTTATAGCTAGACCAAAAATAGCTTCTATAGTTGACATCTTTCTTCAAAATCTACTTATTTCAAATTGTCTTTCACCATAAGTCTAGCTTTATACCTATGTTGTGAAACATTCTCTTTAGTTTTCAGCCTGTACACCCATTTATTCTTTAATGCTTTTTTCCCTTAGGTATCTCTTCTAACTCTGAAGTCCAAATTTCATGCAAAGAATGCATCTTTAATTTCATAGTCTGTAGGCAGTCTTTATATTCATTACTAATGGCTTCACTAAAACTCTCTAGTTCTACCCCATCTATGAGTATCACATAATCAGATGGAAAGTATTTACCTAATGGCTATCTAGCTCTAGAAAACCTCCTTAGTTGATCTTCTATTGATAGTTCTATATTTGATTGTTGTTATTGCTACTCTGGATTAACTACCAGTCTTTCAAACTTAATTTCATTATCTTTACCATCAATTGCATGTACATTTTTTTATATCAAACCTCACTGCAAGCTGAAAATAATTATTTGAATTACTTTTTTTAAATATAAAATATTCTTTATATTTTTACCCCTGATATCTTCAATACTTTAATCATTAATAAAAATATCTCTATTTCTTGCCAATTCCTTGGTAATTGGATCCCAAAGTCTATAGTCAAAATCATCATGACCATAGTTGAGGAAAATACACTGTTTTAACTTAAAATTAAGTTTCAATCTCTCATTCTCTGGAATATGCACATAAGCAACACCATCAAATACTTTCAAGTGATTGTAAGAAACTTTCTATTCTGACCATACCCTTTTTGGAACATAAGTATTCAAATGAGTTGAAGGTGAAAAATTAATCTGATCCATTGTTGTCCTCATTGTCTTGCCCCAAAAGATCTTGGCAAATTTGCATGTGAAAGCATGCATTCACTCTTTCCACTATGGTACAATTCTTCGTTTCTGCTATGCCATTTTCTTGAATAGTTTTTGGAGTATTCATCTGATTCTATATACCCTAACTTTTATAATAGTTAACAAATGTGTTGGCTTTTTGTAATTAATGGCACCTCACACCTAAGAACGGGGTGAATTGAGTGTTGAAAACTTTTAAAAGTTTGTGGAGATTTTGAAAGATAAATCACAAAAGTGAAATATAAGTGAAAGAGGCAAACAAAAATATTGCTAGAGACACAAGAATTTTAAAGTGGTTCAATTAAACCTAGCTTACTCCACTACTCTAGCTCTCAACTAGAGATTTCACAATCTACTAAATTCTCATATTTTACCAAGTATGCCCTCTAACATAAATCGCTAGGAATTACAACCTCTTAGTTATATCTAAGTAGGTCCTCTAGTACAACTGCTAGGAATTACAATGATAAATACAATAGAGAAATTTTGAGAGTTGACACGCTCAGTTACAATATCTCTCTAATAAATATACAAAATGTAAAACAAAGTAATACAAATGAAAACTATAGCCTTTTGAGAGAAAAATGAAAGCATAAGCACTAGTGAGAAGATGAATAACTCTTATAAACTTAAATCACTTCATTTTCATCTATTAGCCTTCTCTAGTGCTTCATTGGGTTGTATTTATATGTTTCTCACAAGTATTGAAGAAAACTAGCCTTTAATAGCCATTGGAGCTTGCACAAACTAGGCGTTAAAGAATGTTAAGAGAAGAAACATTCGACAATTTACCAAATTGGTTGACATTTTTCTTCAAGAAATTTGAAGCACATAGTGGCTTTGGGCAAACGATCAACTTTTTTTTGAAAAATGGTTGATTGTTTTGACAACAAATCAACACTATATAGTGACGATCTATAGTTTTTGAACTTACATGAAAAGAATAGAGACATGAAAATTACTCTGTTGACAGTTCAAGAGAACGATCAACTATTTTTGTTGAAAGGTCTAAAACGACCAACGATATGAAGAAGCTGGTCGATGATTTTGCCTTGTTTCGATAGGCTATAATCAAAGGCACAAAACGATTGACAATTACACTAACATGGTTGACAATTTTGGTTTCAAATAGAGTGTTCAGGTTATGGAAAATATTTTGACACTCTTTAACACATTTGATTTCAAAACAAACACAAAACATTTTATTTCACAATAAATATAAAAGATTTTGTAAACATTAAAAGCATATATGTTCTTTGGTATTAATTGAATTGATCATTTTTCATTTTTAAAGAAAAATATAATTCATTTTCAAATGCCAAATATATAAAGTTTTTCATCATCAAAATATCTTCAAAGTCAAAACAACAACAAAATGGTCTCTTACACTCACCTCCATTATCTGTTCGGGTGCACTTTAATTCTTTACCTATGTCTTTTAACACTAGTATGAAATTCCTTAAACATATATGATACTTGATCATTACATTTTATTGCATAAGCTCAAGCCTTTTAGAGAAATTATCAATAACTTGACAAAAGTACAATGCACCACTAATTGTCTTAGTTGTCATGGGACCACACGCATCATAATATATCAAATCTAGAGCATGTAGGGGTTGTTTTCTTCGTATTTCAATTTTAAGTTTTGATTTTTGAATTTATTTTCACTTTTGTGTTTTGAGTGTTTGTTTTGAGATTGCTAAAAACGCGTTCTTTTTGTCTGTAGCATTTTAGAAATTTTGAGCATGTTTTTGATGAAAACAACCAAAATAATTTTTTGTTGTTTTGAGTTTTCTTTATAATTTTTTTTCTTATTTCGAAAATACATTTTTGAAAATATGAAAGTAAATATGTTTTCACTGAAAATTGAAAATGGTCTGAAAACAGTAAAGAGAATAGGGTCGTAATTTCTTTGAAAAATTCTTAAAACTAAGTTTGCTCTCTTTACTAGTATTGTGTTTCTTTCTTGTCAAATAGTGCTCATAGTACTTCAATGCAACACCTTTCATTCCGAACAATAGATAATTCTTAACTAGTAAATCCAGACATTTTTCAGACATATGCCTAAGTTTTTTATGCCATAACTTTATCATCTAATTAATAACAATTTAAAGCACTCACCATTTCAATGTATAACTTTGCTTACATCAAATATAATGAATTCTACTTATAACCTTTAGCCACAATA
The DNA here is from genome assembly GCF_014633365.1 of Diospyros lotus. Lineage (NCBI taxonomy): Eukaryota > Viridiplantae > Streptophyta > Magnoliopsida > Ericales > Ebenaceae > Diospyros > Diospyros lotus. The sequence continues at coordinate 16,201,252 of NC_068349.1, read as the reverse complement.
AGAGAACATTGTTAAAGTTTCCACTTCCCTTCACCAAAGATGCTACTATACTCTTAGTCATCAATGTTTTTGGGTAGAAATTAAATTTAACCTAATTTTGGTATATGTCTGACATCTTTAAACACTAACTTGCAACCAATGTTAGTTTTTATGCAAATATCTCCTATGCCTATAATTTTAGAAACACCATTGTTTCCCTTTCTAACAATGCCAAAATCACCTACTTAGTAAGATAAGCAAGACGTTTGTAATTTTCTAGTCTTGGACTAAAGGGCCTACTTGGTTAAGTAGGAGGATTTTTAGTGGATTGGTTGAAAAATTCTTAGTGAGAAACTAAAGTAATGTACTAGGTTTGGTTAAGCTGAACCACTATAAATCTTGGTGTTCTTGTGTTCTTTAAATTCTATTTATTGTCAAGCACCTATCCATTCCTCACTTGTTTTACATATCAATCTTTCATTATATTCTTATTTGTTTTGAAAAAGATTTCAAGGTTTTCAAGCTATTTTTTAAAATAATCAATTCACCCCCCTCTTGGTGTGTGCCATAGCACTTTCTGGTCCAACAATTGGTATCAGAACCTAACTCCTCGTTTCAAGGTCTAACAATCTAAAGAGAGATCCATGGCTCTTAAGAAAGGTTATCTTACAGATGTGGCACCATACTTTGATGGTTCTTATTATGATTTTTGGAGAAAAATGATTTGTATTTTCTTGCAATCTATTGATCTTAATTTGTGGTATATTGTAGAAAAAGGATTTGTTTCAAAACCAAAATCCATTTGGAGTGAAGATGATAAAAACCATTTTGTTTTAAATATCAAAGCCATGAAAATTTTGCATCAAGCTTTGCATGAAAATATTTATGAAAAAATTTCTAAGTGCACTAATGCCAAATATATTTTGAATACTCTTGATTCAATTTATTTTACTAAGAAATGTTGGGAGCATGTTGATGAAAATTTACAGGTTGAAAATCAATTGAATCATCAACAAAGAGAGGAAGAAGAAAGCTTAAATCCCATCTCGTGCTTCATAGCTGAAGAAGAAGAGGAGGTAACCTCTACTTCTACTTATGATTTTGATAACAATATTGATATTGAAAATGTCCATGAGTCTAGTTCTTCGTATGCTAAAAATGATGATCATGATACTTTTTCAAATGAAGAGTTGTGGAATGCCTTAAATGATTTATATGAAAATTTTGAAAAACTAGGAATGCCTTAAATGATTTATATGAAAATTTTGAAAAACTATGTTTGAAAAACAAATCTCTTCAAAAGCAATTAGACTTAGTGTCAAATGAATTGGAAGTTTCGAGGTCAAAGAATGAATATTTGCTTGCTTCCAATAAAGAATTTTCAAAAGAAAAAGTTTTGGAAGAATTTGAATTGAAATCCTCAAATAGTGCATTAAATGAGAAATCCAGTTTAAAAGAGGAGATTAAAAATTCATATGATCATGACAAAGGTGTTAAAATCTTTCATAGTCCAAGAGCAAAAGTCAAAAGCTCACATCTACACACCTATCATGAAATTAAATGTTTTTATTGTTGTAAATTAGGTCACATTGCATACAATTGTCCTTTACAAAAGAAATCATATTATGGACCTGAAATGAAATGGATTCCTAAGAAAAATATCATTTCTAGTATTTTTCATTCTAATCCTCAAGAATTCAAGCAAGTTTTAATACCTAAAAATTCTCATTTCAAAAGGAATGTGAACAAGGATAAGAAGCAAACAATTTTCATAAAAAGGAAACAAAAATCCTTAGCTTTACATCCTAGCAATTGGTACCATTTTATAAACAAAGATTTTGTAAGAAACAATCCACATAAGCTTAAACAAATTTGGGTTCTTAAGAAGGAGCTCCATCCTAGCAATTGGACCCAAAGTGGTTTGGGCACCAAAAGCTTGTGGATGATTTATCTTTGTAGGTTGCTTGTCATTCAAATGAAATTCAGGGAAAAATCTTTATGGATGAGTCAAGCAAGAAATAAAATGGGATGAAAAAGAGATTCAACCCCAAATGATAATTGCCATCCAAGAAGTAAGATTTTATTAAATAAAATCTTGGTGGTATATTTATTTCCCTAGACTCTATATGTTTATGAGTTTTGATGATAATGAATTATGAGTTTGCCCTTTATGATTTTGTTGAAAACTTGTATTGATTTCTAAAATTAAGGGAGAGTTATAGTGATATATGCTTTGATTAAGGAGGAGAATAAATCTTTTGATATGTGTTATTAAGGGGGAGTTTGTAAAAGTTTATTTTTCTCAAATGTACTCTTATCCCACATTGATGTTTTGCCCAATCCCCTCCTAGTCTTGTGTTAAAGTTCTTTCAAATATATCCTTTTTGATTTATGACAAAAAGGGGGAGACTTTTGGGTATTTCATAAAATGTTTTGTCATCATAAAAAATGGAGAGATTGATGTTTTGCTTTTGATATAGTTTTGATGATGAAAAACCATTGTATTTTGATGATATTTATTATCTTAATGCTCCAAATCAAATGATGCTTTAAGATATCTCAAATGTTTGTGGTCAAAGTATTTTCCAATATATATGTGTTGTTTATGATTTAGGAGATTGAAAAATGAAGTTAAAATCATTTTTGTAGCATCTGTTAAGTTTTTCTAAGTGAATAGTCGACTATGTGTTTATGTTCTGTTGACTATGCCTTGAATAGTCGACTATGTTTTTTGATTTGTCGACTATCCTCATGGTTCTATCGACTATGTGTATGTATGATGTTATAAGTTTTCTTCATATTTTTGTTCTGTCGACTATCCCATCTCTTCTGTCGACAATGCCTTATTTTGTTTATGAATCTGTTGACTATTTATTATCTTTTTTCGACTAACTATTTTCGTAGAAATCCATAACAGCTAGTTTTTCAGTCTCCAATGGTCACAAAATGGCTAGTTTCGAGCAAAGCTTTTGGGATGCTTAAAAATGAAACTCAAGGAGATCAAGAGGAGACTAATGGACGGGAATGAATTGAATTAAGCTTACATTTATACTTGTTTGTATTTACAGTGACTGTGCTTCATTTTTTTCTCTCTTTAAGGATTTGATTTTAATTTGTATTAATTCATTCAAGCATTGTTTTCAACGTGAGAGAACTTGTAACTAAGAGTGTCAACTCTTAGCTTCTCGTTTACATTTGTATCACTCTTATTTTTCTAGCTTGTTGTGCTAGAGGACTTGCTCGTTGAAGCAAGGGGTTGTAATATCTAGCTAGGTGCTAGAGGGCTTGCTTGTATAAGCAAGACATTTGTAATTTCCTAGTCTTGGACTAGAGGGCCTAGCTACTTGATTAAGTAGGAGTATTTTTAGTGGATTTGTTGAAAAATCCTTAGTGAGAAACTAAGGTAGTGGACTAGGCTTGATTAAGCCAAACCGCTATAAATCTTAGTGTTCTTGTGTGCTTGTGTTCTTTAAATTCTCTTTATTGTCAAGAACTTATCCATTCCTCACTTGTTTCACATATCAATATTTCATTATATTCTTATTTTTTTTGAAAAATATTTCAAGGTTTTCAAGTTACTTTTTAAAATAACCAATTCACCCTTATCTTGGTGTGTGCCATAGCACCTCCCGGTCTAACAAAAGTAACATGGGTGAATGCATCGTTATCAATGATCCAATATGACTGATGGCATGAGATACTTATTAAGTTATCGTAAATGGAAATAATATGTGGTGCCCTCTCTTGAATAATCCCGCTAGCATAGGACATCCGAAAGGAAGTCGTCAAAAAAATAATATAGAACAATATAACTCAAAATCACAACTTCTAACTTTTGATATTATTAGCGGAAGCCATAATATAAGTTTACATCATCTTGGCACCATGTCCTATACAAAATGAATACAAAGGCACTAATGGAGTTAACAAAATAAAAATCTCCTCACAATACGCCCTCAGTAAAACTACTAATAGAAAACTTTTTGTTGGGAACGTCTCTGTATACTTCTAAACTTGGGCTCAAGCCCTATTAGACTCGCCCCCAACGATCTCCTTGCCTTTACTTGGAATGACAAAGATTAAACAAGGTGAGACATAAGGCTCAGCAAGTATATATATAATAACAGAAACAAGAATGAAGGGATGGATAACAGAAATAGAGTACACCCGATTCCTCAATACAATTTAAACCCATCATTCAATTCCCCTTTATTAATACCATTCCCTACCCTCGTCATTATGGATTTATACAACATTTCATTTCCCATAAACACATAGACCTCCATACATCGCATTGGCTTTTCCCATAAACACATAGACCTCCATACATCGCATTGGCTCACACGACCTTTCATACACGTGGATCACCTTCGCTCTCAAAGCATTCACATGCATGTATGCACACACATATATATAAATCAATTTGCCACTCATTGGCTTGAGTATTGCCTACCAGGCTATATGGCTACCTCACCCGTGTTAGGAGCTCCATAGAATATCCTTTTCTCATCTGCGGAACATAGTCGCCGCTCCAAAATATTAGTAATAGGGGCACAAATAATAATGGCATGCAATGCACATGGGTCTCACACAAGTATAACATACATGCTCCATTATAAAAATGTACACATCATGAACATCATGCACATTCAAATATTTCAATAACATATTCATTCATGAGCCCATGTACATACATATATATACATATATACATCTTTAATCACATCCTAGTATTTTAGAGGATTGAGTGATTCTAGAGGAAGCAATTAAGAACAACTTAGATCAATAATCATGCTTAATTTGGATTGAAGAAAGCCTTAACCAACTCAAATCATAACCAAAGTATATGATATTATATATTAAATCGAAGCCCTCGAAGTCTAGTTTATGACGCTTCAAACAGATCTCAATTTTGACTTCTACACAAAAAGTTATAGTCAAAATAGTGTAACATGTACAATGCTAAAAGAAAGAGAATAGTCGACTAATGGAAGGAATAGTCGACTAAGGAAATTCTTAATCGACTAATTCTTAGTCGATTGAGAAAATTGATTAGTCGACTAGGCCGAGGGCTGGCACTAAAATCCAATAAAATAGGCCTCTATCGAGTCGACTAAACCCTAAGATTAGTTGACTCGACGCACATAGAAAGCACGAAATGGATCCAAAACACCCCAAAAAAACCATCACTAGCTTCCTAACCCACAAAAGTCATTCCATTAAGAAAAAATGGGGTAAAAAAACCCCAACGAACACCAACAAGACCCAACTTCATGCCTATGAAAAGACCCACTAAGATACAACAATGAAAACAACTAGACGTTTTCATGGAAAACTTACAATATTTATAATTGAAGCTTTTTGAAATGAAATGGAAAAGAAAGAAAGGAATTACTTATACAACTCATTAAAAGAAAGTGCAAGGGAACTTGCCTTCAATGGTGCAACTCCAAAGAGACGAAAAACACCCCAAAATCTTATTGTGAATGGTAAAGAAGCAAAGGCAAGGGTTGTCCAAGAGCATGTAAGTCTTGGGCCAATTACTCATTCAAGGGTTAAAGAATTTCAAAAGGAACTTGAGTTATTTATTAGGAAGACTCCAGCCCATTTGGAAGAGTTAGAATTCAAAGTGAAGGAGTTAAAGCCCAAATTAATCACATTGCTTGTTTGCTTGGAAGCCTAGGACCAGAATGCAATCTAGGCACTCCATGATTAAGTCCAAGCAATCAACCCGTCTTCCAGTCCCAAGTCTTTCCAACAAGCCCAAGTCTCATAATTGATGTCATGGATGATGTCACCTTTCATTTGTCCTTTTATGTTTGAGAGTGTTTTGTCTTTATGTATCATTGTGTTTTATCATCCTGACTCCATTTGTCAAAAGTGGTATGATGATGTTTTTCTTTATACTTTTTGGTTTGTCTTTTATCATTATTAGCCCCATTTTGTCAAAAGAGGCAATCATGATTCCCTTTGTTAAAAGTGGCATGATGATGTTTTACTTTATGCTTTTGGTTTGTCTTTTATCATCATTAGCCCTCTTTTATCAAAAGAGGCAATGATGTTGTCTGTCTTTAATTATTAGGTTTACCTTTAAGACTAGTATTTATATGTGCGATCTTGTAATGTTTTAGCATGGACATTTTTATGAAGAAAGTGCAGAGAGAATTTTTATCCTAATTCTTATCTAAGTAATTCATTTGTTTAGTGGCTAATTTACTTGATTCTTATCACTCTTCCTTCTTCTATCTTAGAGTGTGGCTAATCGAAACTAGTCTTTTCTTGTTTGTGGTGAACTTTCTTATCAAACAAGGGGTGCTAATATTTCTTTTGTATTTTGGGCACATCAAATTTGTAATCCTCTACTTGAAGCTCCAACCAAGTGAAGTGAGAAGAAGAAGAAGAAGAAGAAGAAGAAGAAGAAGAAGAAGAAATGAACGAAAGGGAAAGTAAGAGAGAATGGAGAGAGAGAAGAAGAAGGATTGTTTGAGAAGCAAGAAGGAATTGAGGGAGATGGGCTGCCGTCCCACTTTAACCACCCCATTCTCGGCAAATTTCCAATTATGCCTCGCATCACAACCCATACACATAACACATATCAAGCCCATTATAGATTTTTTACCTATTTTCTTTTTTTTCCCATTTCTTTAATCAACCCACATTAATACCACATGGGCTTAAGCCCAAATCAAGAGTCCACTCATATTAGGCCCCAAGCCCATTTAGCTCATAATTTTGGACTTTTCCACACATTTAAACTCTATTTATGTGGGCTTATAAATTTTAATTTCCCTTGCATTTATCATCCCACAAAATTATTATTTTCATTAATTTCCTTTTATTAGCACATAAATTATTTTCCACAATTAATTAAGGCAAAAAGCTCAAATACCAGTAATAAATTACCAATAACGCCTAGATCCACTATCAGGTTGTTACATAATAAGATCTTTAGAAGTAGATGCAATTGTCTCTTTGTCATTGTTTTCTGTATTCTTATCACTTTTCTCCTTCTAAGAGTTTTTTTTTTTTTTTTTTCACTTATGTAAAATCCAGTTAGCTTAAGAGGGGGGTGAATTAAGCTTTCACCCTTAAAAAAAATCCAGTAACTTAAAGCTGAAAGTAAAAATAAATTGAAAGACAGTAGCACATGAGAATTTATAGTGGTTTGGCTATGTCTACTCCACTACCTTGGCTTTTCACCAAAGATTTAGTCAACCAAACTTACTTTGGGTAGCTTTTAAAACAGACTCAGTTACAAACCTTTACAACCGATGGCTTTTAAACAGGATCAGCCACAACCAATGCTTTTTACAAGGATTAGGTTTAACCTTTACAACTTCACAAGAAAGTGTGAATAAAGAATACAAGAGAAAGTATAAAATGATACAAGATTACAGACACTTCTCTTGGCTTTACAAAGAGATAAAATGATAGAAAAAATTAGCTCAATCTCTCTTTTCTTTTGATGGATGTAAAGTAATGAAGCACTCTTGAAGGTAGTGAGTTCTCGAGATGTTCCTTTTTTGCTTGTTAATTCTCAACTTCTTATTCTTCAGACTTCCAGCTCCTTATATAGTGTTCCATTCTTTAATGCATCTGTTGAAATGAACTTTTGGACAAAAGAAAGTCTTTTGTGTAACTGCCATTTTTTTGTCTATAAACATTCTCACAAAGCAGTTAAGAATATTAAGTTCAATGCACGAAATGTTTGAAAAATATCTATCAACATTTAATGTTCTGATTGTACTATAAAAAGTAGAAACTGCTTGTATTAAATGTTCTGTAATAATTATAAATTCAAAAATTACCATATATTACTTGACTACACTTTGCAATTTAATTGACTAAGTTTTATAAATAGTTGAGTCTATAAAGATTGTAGTCGATTATTTTCCAAATTTACTCAATGACAAAATGATTGTACTTGATTAAAACTATTGCGACTAAAATTAATTTGTAAACCTTACTTGATTGGAAAGCTCTATTTAGTCGAGTATAACTAAATTTTTACTCAATTACATCAAAGTACTAGAGACTTAGCAAATTTCTGTAGGATATATACTCGATTACAAACATATTTTTATTTGAGTACTTTTAGATGATTACTTGAGTACCAAATTCAAGTACTCGATTAATTTTGTTTGGCCATAAACTTGTGTTATCTACTCGAGTACAAAAGTATATTTAGTCAAGTATAACTTATGCTTACTCGAGTATACTATAACTTGTAATCAATTATCTTTTAAACAGATTTAGCTTACTGGATTACAAATATTCTTTACTTAATTAAAAGGATATGCCTTATTTGATTTGGTTTTCAAACTTATTTTAATGAGATCATTACTAGAGTACAAAGTTTAGATAATTATTTTTGATTTGACAAAGACTTGTATTAATTACTTGATTACAAAGATGTGTCTAGTCGAGTATAAGCCTACACTTACTCGAATACAATTTTACCTACAATCGATTATATGTTTTGTAGAGTTAACTTATTACAATGAAATTTTACGCAATTGAACTTTAGATATTCTTAGTTTAAATCGATTATGCTTACTTCAAGTGAGATTGATACTCAAGTACACCGAAATTTTACTCGATTAAAAGATAGAAAACATATAAATTCTCAATTAATATTTCTATCTACTCGATTATTGTTCTGGTATACTCAAATGATTACAAGGCTTATTCGATTATTTCTTCTATCATCTTCTATATCTAATACATTGTTTTGTTCATCATCAACAACAACTATTTTCTTATTTTCTTATCACATCAAAACTTAACATATGACTCAACAACTTGTAATAGTCTTTCTTTATGTGGCCCTTTCCCAACTTAGATTTTCTTTTAGAATTCCTTATATAATTTTGACTTCTTTGTTTGGATTCTCCCTGTTGAGTTATTGAGTCATTTGTTAAGTTTTAATTTGATGTGAAAATGAGAAGATGTTTGTTGATGATAATGAACAAAACAGTGTAGGACGTTTTCTCTTGGTCCGGAGGATGCATCATTTTTTGATGGTACCCAGAGAAAACTTCCAGGAAGACTAACAACTTGTACCCTAATGCCTCATCTACCAACCGATCAATATGAGATAAGGGGTACGAATCTTTTAGATAGACCTTGTTAAGATTCATGAAGTCCACACCCTTCCTCCATTTTTCATTCATTTTCTTCACCATGACAACATTCATCAGCCAGTCGGGGTAGTGGACTTCCCAAATAAATTCAGCATTCAACAACTTGTTAACCTCTTCTTCTAAAGCCAACAGTCCGTTGGGGGTGATGTTCCCCTTCTTTTGATGCACAAGCTTGGCTTGTGAGTCAATGTTTAAATGGTGGCAAATTATATCTAGGTTGTTCCTAGGCATATCTTCTAGGGTCTAGACAAATACATCCATGTTGGCCCTGAGGCACTCCATAATTTCCTTCTTGTTCTCCTCAGGGAGTTGAGAGCCCATATACTCAAAGTTTCTATAGTTTGGCCTCACTAAGTTGGATGACCTCTAAGTTTTCCATTGGCTGAGGCTTATATATAACGGCCAGCCTCCCGGAACATCCGCTAGCATAGAAGGTACATGAGAGGGTCGCCATAAAGAGGCACTGAAACAAAAATCCATAAGATACCCACTTCATTTACATCTCAAAAGAAGCTTACATAATAATGAAACATTACATCAATCTTTTAATTGAGTGCATCAACCCATACATAACAAAATAATGAGAAGGGCACAAAAATTAAAATACATCCAATACAACTTTTAACCCTTCACCCTAAAAAACAACCCTTAAGGACCATAGGCTTGGAGTGACTCTGAACACATATCTACACCAGCTCAACATGGCTAAAATCACCACCCTTCTTTGCCTTTCCCTTGTGTTTACCTGGAATGATGCAAAGATGCAATATGAACCACAAGGCTCAGCAAGTTCATATAGCAAATAAAGGCACAATGAATGAATCAAGATAAGCCAACACATGATATCTCAACCGCAAGCATCAGAGACTCCCTTACCACAAGGGAATAATAATGAGAACAAGATAAACGAGATTAGGTTGAGAAGTTTTCACCATGGCTAAATATTAATCATCATGCCCAATGCCATGCTCTATGACAATATATGTGTAAACCCATGCGGGATGCATAAATGATATGGATCTTCGTCCACCCACGCTTTGGTTCGCATCAGACTTACATTCCATATTTTTGTGGATTGTCATTGACTGCTACGCTACCCTGCACATTTATTTATCAAAACTACAACTAAATTCATCAGACGTCAATCCTTTTATTAAAGCAGGTGTAGGGCGATTATACTCGCCAGTGTGCGAGTGTGCGTGTAGTACAATTTTAAATTTATATTTCGGTAAGTCCGAGTCGGTTCACAGGGAGATTATTTATGGTTGAAAGTAAAAATCATAAAATATTTGAGTTTAGGAGGTAATTAAGATAATCTAAAGACAATAATTAAAGCTAAACTAATACTTAATTTAAGTAGCTTGGGTCAAGATAATTTCAGTGTCAAAACCAATTAATTCCCAATTTGATAGAAAAGGTCAGTAATATTCATCTAAATTAAGTTTTACAGCTCTGTTAGTAAATTTAGTTCAAGATAATGGTAATTCTTGTTTAAGCAACATCCATACATGGCATGGAAATTCTAAGTTAAGCAATTACCATAAATTGAACTATATTCCATAGACAGAATTTATAGATATAGATTAATCATTTAGGCTTGGGTATGAAAACGTTTCCAGATCTAGCAATCTCCATACGTGGCATGAAAATTCTAAGTTAGGCTGATGCTCCAATCCAAACTTAAAGATACAACGCACACTGCTCAAATTAAATCAGATTAATATTACATATTTTAAGCGCAGCTTTCTTTGGGAATCATTGGCGTTGGACACTGTCCTTGCCTTAACCCAAGAATGGATTTAGCTACTCATCTTCATTTTAAAATAAATTGACAGGAATTTAAATAACGAGAATTAAAAGACAGTATTTAAAAGACTATTTTTTAACCGACCATATAGGCGGTATGTAATTGAAAGACAATAATTGAAAGACTATTTTGAACCGACCATATAGGCGGTATGTAATTGAAAGACAATAATTGAAAGACTATTTTGAACCGACCATATAGGCGGTATATAATAAAAAGACAATAATTGAAAGACTATTTTGAACCGACCATATAGGCGGTATTTAATAAAAAGACAATATGAATAACATAATACAACTATATGGAAACAAAGGTTAAAGATTTAAGAGAAAAATTCTAAGAACAAAACTATATAGAAACTAAAGTTGAAAATTTAAGAGAGAAATCTAAAGATCACAATTATACTTTCATTATAAGAAAATCCAATCCTTACAAATGCACCCTAAGTGCTCTATTTATATGCTAGAAAATGTAATGGAAACTATTCAATTATATAATTTAATAATACAAAATATCTAATTAATGATGTAAGCGATGATGTAATTCCAACTCATGATGTAAGCGATGATGTCACTCCAACCCATGATGTAAGCGATGATGTCACTCCAACCCATGATGTAAGCGATGATGTCATCAATTTGTGAGACTTGGGCTTTTCATATTTTTGGGCTTGAGCCTTGCTTGTGTTGGGCTTGGGCTTGAACCTTCCTTGTGTTGGGCTTGGGCTTGGGCCTTCCTTGTGTTGGGCTTGGGCCTGGGCTTTCCATATTTTTATATTATTATATTATTATATATATTATATTTATTTTTTTTATATTTTTTATATTTTATATATATTTTTATATTAATATTTTAAACATGCACAAAATCACAAAATGCATAATAATATTCAATTTAAACTATTTTAAGATCAAAATAAGGGTGAAATTATAATAAAATTTTTACAAAATTGATCACTAATCAGTCATCCACCCACACACTGGTTTAACACTAGGAAACATTTTGGCCCAAAGCCCCCATAGCCAGGTGTAAGCCTGTTGGCATTATTAGGATATCCTTTGTTCACATGCACATTTAATGCCATACAAAATAATTCACAACGCACACATGTATGCCACCATGTATTATGCATCCTTACTATTGACCACATGGAATAATGCATTCTCAAAATATTGTTACCCCCTTTTTATACTCATAGATATCCCGATTTATTTGATGGACATAAATATTTGATAAGATTGATGTTAGGGCAACACTGAATAGAAATTATGATCTAAAACAAAATCCAAGCAAGACAACACCAAAGTCCTGTATACCTGAACCCTAATCAAGAAATGTGTCATTCATTAAGAAGATAGGGTGAATCAAACCCTATTTGGCTTTCAACAGGACTTTACATGAATACAATAATACCATAAGGTTTACAATGCAAGGAAATGGGAACGAGTCATGTTTCATCCATAGAAGGGATAGACAAAACAAAGAACATACAATAGACACAATTTCCAAACCACTTGATTTCGAGCAAGCAATTCAAAGAGAACTCATGATTTCAAAACTTGGTCAACTGGCCCAAATAATATACCAAATCGAAACCCTTTGAGTATAGGTTACAAAAAAAAAAAAAAAAAAAGGATCTCAATTCCGATATTTGAACGAAAAGTTATGGCCAAAACAACTGAACATGAGCAGTCTGAGTCGACTTGCGCTGAGTCGACTCGAACCACCCTTGAGTCAACTTAGTAGAGAGCTAGAAGTGCTGAGTTGACTTAGGATGCAACTGAGTAGACTTGACAGCCCAAAATTATGAACGGACGAACCAGAACACCCAAAAATCGCCCAAATCCATCCCCAACACCCATAATGATCAATTGAAATCCCACATACATCATTTTTATGAAAGGATGAGGTATAATGAGGCCTCATCAAGATTATAAAACCAACTTACCAAAATTTTTGGGAGAAATTTCACAATGCAATCAACCAGATTTATATGTAAAAACCCTAACTCACATCACAACGCCCAAAATTTCATAAGTTAACCATAATCTCCTAACTCGAAGACATCCATGAACCCACAAGACTGTAAAGCAAGATTTGTGACCATACAAGGGGAGAAACATTGAAGCTTGTATACAAAGTGAGAAGAATAGTGCAAGCAAGAACTTGCCTTATTTCGAATGGAAGATTTTTGGAAGAAGATGAACCTCAAGCTTGGGTCTTCAAGACTCCTCCAAGAGCCCTCTAAATTCATCCTTTGATCCCATCCTTGAAGCTCCCCTTGAAAGAGAAAAAGGATTTGGGGTAGAGAAAAGGAAGAAAATAGGAGCGTGAGAAGGAGAAGAATGGGTTGGCTTCTCTCTAAGTCACCCTTTTATAACATCTCTCTCTTCCTATTTTTCCCTCATGAACTATACAAATGTCCACATAGTCCTTCTCTCATTTTTCATCATTTAAATAAATGGAAAATACATATATATATATATTCACAATACATAAAACATCCATTTTCATAAACACACTACAATTTCATCCACACGGAATTTACACCCAAAATACCCAAACCCATGATTGGGTCATTACATTATATATGGCTTGCTCGGTGATAGATAAGATTTCCTCTTTTTTCTTCCCCCTTGTGGAGGAGATGTAGTAGGTGTGCGCTTTCTTTTGGTCCCATCGAACTTGTCCTACCCCCTAAGGTGTAGGAAACTTCATTAACAAATAACACGAAGAGATTATTGCCCTTATGTTGTTTAGGAGTGGCCACCCCAATATCACATTATAAGCAGTTGGTGGGGTCTTTACCACTATGAAATTAACTTGGCGTGTCATGCTTTGTGGGTCCAAGCCAAGTGTTTTGGGTAGCTATATTGAATTGGTGACTGATACAATCTCCTTGGTGAAGCTGTATAGGGGGGGGGGGGAAACTTTCTTCAGCTAATCATGAGAAATATGCATATGGCCAGAGTAGTTTAGTAGATCAGGTTAACTAAACTGCCATTATCTGCTAATATCCTCTCAATTAGGTGTTTCATAATGATGGTCAAAATCACCATGTGATCATAATGTGGAGTAATGATGTCATTTTTGTCAGCCGGTGTGGAGACAATGGGCTCTTCATTCTCTTACACCTTCATTATTGAGTTGACTTGGTAATACTGACAAGCATAGGTTTTTCAAGAGGATGATGAGTCCTCAGCTAAGGTTGTCTCTTGAAATAACGTGGACGGCTTGGTGAGTTGGCTTGTTGACTAGGAGAGGAGCTTGGTTATCCTATCTTCTCCTCTAATTCGGCCTCTAATCTTGCCTCTCTTATCTATCTAACCTTTCTTCCCTCTTTCAATACTCCCAGTTATCCGTTTTCCTTCGTCTTCTCGTATCTTCCTAGATAACCTTCTCAGATGAGAGCTTTGATTTGGTTTTTTAGCTCCCAACATTGATCCATCGAGTGACCATAGGTCCCATGATATCTCTAATAGGCCTTCATGCTCTTTCCCATAGGTTAGTCAGCCTTCTTCAAGAGTGTGATGAGGCTAAATCCTTTAATGGTTTCCAAAATGGCAAATTGGGGTTCAATAAGCCTAGTGTTTCTCGTTGGCTATGGCTATTGCGGATGCCCTAATAGACCTTCGAGCCTTGAAAGTCCCCTAGTAGGCTTTACTTGATGATAAGTAAAGCCTAAAGTGCACAACTCTAATACTGGAGAATGAATTAGGCGACAATCGCTAAGTGATTGAAGCTTTCAATGAAGTTAGTAGAGAAAGGAAAGAAACAACACATAACTAAGGGATACAAGTCCTTCCAAGTGGGTCATTAGCTATAAAAATGGATCCATTAATATATTACGGACATGTATCCAAAGTAGAAAATCATTTCAAGGAAAAATGTGAATGTGAAAATGAGGTGTGATAAAATATTTTTTAATTTTAATGTTTTAATTAGAAAACAAAATGCTAAGGCCTCGTTCTCTTTGTTGTTTTTAGGCCGTTTTTAGTTTCCCAAAATAATAAAAACATGTTTACTTACCCATTTTCAAAAATTCCTTTTCCAAAACACAAAAAAAATTTCTACACAACACTAAAAACAAGGAAATCTCATTTTGGTTGTTTTCATCACAAACACACTAATTTACAATTGTTCTTCATTGTTTTGGCTAGGTTTCCTAGCAGCCGCTGCCGCCATCATCATCGCTGCTAGTTGCCATCACTATCACCGCTGCTAGTTGTCGTGACCTTTGATTCGACTACCTCCATTGCCGTTGACCACCTCCTAGCCGACAACCGCCACTGTTCATCTTCCATTACCTATTCATCGACTGACCTTTCTCCTTCATTGACCACTGTGGCCGTTCGTCAGCATCTTCTTCTGGTTGCCTCACATTCGTCGTCTGTCTCTGCAAGCTATCGTCGATTGGCGCTCTGCCATTATTGCTTGGTTCAAGCTTTACCTAGATCCTTGCCTAGATTTGGTTCAGATCCAACCCAACCTCATTGGCTCTCTTATCTCTTATCTTCTCTTCAAGGCTCAGTATTGAATTGCAAGCTTTTCTTCCAGCGATTCCTCTTCCTGCCATTCTTCCTCCCGTGACTCTTCTTTTTCTGGTTTAAGCATTTTTACTTCTCGAATTAGGTCTGATTTTTTATTTTTGTTTCTAATTTGATGGTTTAATCTAGATCTATGGTGACCCAAAATAGGGTTTCAGATTTGGGGTTTCTAATTAGGGTTTCAATTTTGGAATTAGGGTTTAATTTTTTTTTTTTGGCATGGATTATATGCATTTTAATAAAACGTGCTAGTGAAATCATGTATTAAGATGTCCTTTGATTTTTATGGTTTATGTTATGATTCTATCGTTTAGTGAATAGTACTAATAAGGGTTTTTCAAAATGACAAAAAGAATGCATTTTCAGTAATTTCAAAACAAATACTCAAAACACAAAAATAAAAATTAATTCAAAACTCAAAACTAAAACTCGAAAAGAACAACCTCTAATTTTTTTAATTTTCCATATGTTGTTGGTGGTAGTGTGTCAATTGAGTTTTGATGAAGATTCCAACTTTTGCAAATTTCCACTTGGCCCCATTGATTATGGTTAATTTCATTTTAACACTTTCCTCTAACCCTTAATGTTTGGGAAATTGTGTTGGTTCCTCTGATAATTCCACAAATCTCAAAATCTTATGAGAAATTGCACCTTCTCGCCATATTATTTTAAATTTTGTTTCATTGTTTCACTTAGATCCCAAAACTTTTATAAATTACACCAATGCTCAAAATTCGTGAAATATATTTCATTTCAGTGGTGTTTTCAAAATCCAAAATCTCTAAGAATTGCACTATTGTCCTAATTTCAAATTATTATGTGAAAGATACCTTTTCTAGATTTATCATCAAGACCAATATCCTTTTTGTATTTCACATAAATACCCCTAATTTATCAATTAAATTATATTGACTTGCTTTCTTATCAACATTGTTAAAAAAGTTAGTTTAAAAGAGGGGTAAATTAAGTTTACCTCAAATTTTTTAAAATCAAATGAAAATTTAAATAATCACAAAAAAAACACAGAAGAGAAGATAAAGGATTTATAGTGGTTTTATCCAAGGCCTACATTCACTACTTTAACACTTGCCAAGGATTTTGAAGCATCCCCTAATCGAATGCTTTTTGAAAGGGAAAGCATTATCCTCTCAAACTTATAGAATTTTTTCAAGGTGCAAGTTTAACGCTTTAATAATTGTTTTGACTTAGGCTTTGTTATTGACAAAAATACAACAATAAGAATTTATAATGTGGGAACGTTGGAGTCAAAGCAGAGCGAGGCAAACAACTAATAGGTATCTGCTTGTGGAAATGTACGTTGGCTAGCTTCGGTCTCCGATTATTTGGTTGGTGTAACATCCCGCATCGAGCGATAGGAAGGGCCGGAACAACTTACCATGATGGTCCTACATAAACTTTTCAGGGGTCACCCATCCTTGAATTTTCCCAGCTCAAGCATACTTAACCCGGGAGTTCTTTGCCTACATTTAGTCCAGAAGGTATCCAGCTAGTGCTGTTTCTTTCCTTACTTATCTTCGATATATATTACCCTTCTCTAAGCTCTAGGGGTATTACATTCTCCCCCTTTAAGCACATGATGTTCTCGTCATGTGACCTTACAACAGGTTCCAAATCTTCTCCTCTTTAGAGGCTGCTATCCTAGAAGCCTGCCAGAAGCCGCTCCTTGTATAGATCTTAGACCCCGACGCCACTCCCTGCCCTTATCGGATCGCCTTTACCAAGGGTTAGCTCTGATACCACTTGTAACATCCCGTATCGAGCGATAGGAAGGGCCAGAACAACTTACCCTGATGGGCCTACATGAACTTCTTAGGGGTCCCCATCCTTGAACTTCCCCAGCTTAAGCACGCTTAACCTGGGAGTTCTTTGCCTACATTCAGCTCAGAAGGTATCCAACTAGTGTTGTTTTCTTCCTTACTTATCATTGATATATACTACCCTTCTCTGGGCTCTAGGGGTATTACAGTTGGGGTCTTGAATAATCCCTCAAGTGCATATTTGGTGGGGAATTAATTCATCTGAGAGTATCTTCCCATGTGTTCAGAGCATAACTGTGCTCATAAGAACAAGTTAGCAGGCATGTGGGGATTCCTCACCTCGCATATGCCCTCCGATGCTTAAGTCAGTATGTGAAGGAAAATAGTCATCCAGGGGAACTCATGGAGGTTCTGTCGGGTGTGTAATAAATAAAGTAGCCAATTAATGAATATAAAAGATGTACATTTCCCGACGAGAGATGAGCTATTCATAGTATTTTTACCAGATGTCGGGAATGAACATGCACATGGTGAGTGTGAGGATTGTAATCCTTAGTCTAATTTGGATGGCCTTAAGAGGAATCCCCTCCCGAAAGACTAATTGGCCTAGGGAGTCAACCAGGAGAAGGTGGGTCTTATAGTAAGTTAGCGAAGCAGGTTCTGGGTCGCTAGATGACCTGCTTGGGGGAAATCCCAAGGTAGTAGAGGATGCTTTCAGATAGGGTTTATTATTCTGAATTTAATATGATATTTTCGGGGTGTCGTCCCTATTGTACAAGATATAGATAAATTGGTGTGTGGGATCCATTGGGAACTTTGCTTGTGGATTTAATTATATGCATATTTCACACTTAATTAATTATACTAATGGTACATATATATGTTATGTTAAGTAAGGAATGTAATTGGGCATGAGGCAATTGAACATGGCCAGATCAAGTCATGCGGCCCATTAGACACTTAGCATGTGGGTATGGCTTATAGGTAATTAGGGAAGTATATGAATATTATATGTATATACTATATACTTACATTATAGATACTATGCATATGTTTTGGATAAATGGCCATTAGGAATCATATGGGACAATGTGGAGCAATTAAGAATAACTAGCAACCAATTGATGCATATATTATATGTACAACCTTAGGTCTGTACTCCCACTTGAAACGAAATGATACTTCCGTGTGTAATGTCAACCTCAGGTCGGTACTCTCGCCTGAAACGGTATGGTCCTCCCATCTGTGGTAATAGTGCTAACCTCAAGTCGCTATTCCCGCCTGAAATGGTACGGTTCTCCCACCCGTGATAATAGTCTCGGATCGGTACTCCCGTCCGAAAGATGTACATCAAGAAATCAGTGTCACCGCGCTCATAGAATCATATAATGCAACACATAAGAAATGTAATGGCTTATGCAGCATAAGCGTGATAACAAGGCCCCATAAACCAAACATCAAGCCATGCTACACCCACATAAAAATTCACACATGCGAAATGCTCTAAATGCATATGCTCATCTAGTATATTCGAGTTGGCTTTTCGACCAACCAGGTCATGCTAATGCTCACACATTTCCACACACACAAAGCATAACCCCCAATGCATGTAACCCAACCCCGACACTCACTATCATTATCAAATGTAATTAAATAAATAATAATTTCACACAAAAAGTCCCAAGATCCACAACCAGCACAC
This sequence comes from Diospyros lotus, assembly GCF_014633365.1. Classification (NCBI taxonomy): domain Eukaryota; kingdom Viridiplantae; phylum Streptophyta; class Magnoliopsida; order Ericales; family Ebenaceae; genus Diospyros; species Diospyros lotus. Next base: position 16,182,296 of record NC_068349.1, on the reverse strand, counting down.
ACATGCCCATCTAGAACCTAACCCAACTAGGTGTAACATCATTCCTAAGGAAATGGGGCGATACAAAGCCCTGTGTCAGTTAACAAGAAATATTGCACCAATAATAAAAATGGTTTCTATGCATAGTTACACAATTAATACGTGGAAACGAATAATAGCAAGGGAGGGAATTAAATATGAATAACGGTAAGAACTTGTAGAGGAATTAAAGCTCATGAAGAGAGGGTTAGGAACATGCCTCTAAACGGTCGTTTCTAGCCTTTTCTGCACTTCCGCTGCGAAGTAAAATGTTTAGCAGAAAATAATAGAATTACGGCCTATATTAATCAAATCTAATCGTATAAAATTCGTAATTTAAACGTATAATACTTCTAATAATTTTGCCCACTTACCTAGGTATTTTAAACCCCAAATAACTCCAATTTTCTTCACTTTCCACCCATTTCTTCTATTTCTTTGCTGCTGACCGAGTCTCCTTCTTCTCCCTTATTTTCTCCTCTACTCACTAGCTCGAAGAATGGCGGAAATTGGCATTTGGAATGGCCCAAAGTTGGGCTTAAATAGCAAAAATATTGGAGACTTGGTGGCCAAGGTGGGAAGAGCTCCCAACGCGTGCCACATGGAGCCACCGCATCTGCACACGGCTGCCACTGCCCTAGCCCCAAATGACGTCGTTTCGGGTTGGCCTTGTTCAATACATATATGCACATTATTAAATTTAAAGAGACCCTCAATCCACTTTTAAAATTCGCACTACAGCCCCCAAACTTTCGAAATTCACACACATACCCCCCACTTTATGATTACACTAGAACCCCGAAACTTTTGAAAATCCCAACTACTCTCAAATTTAATAATTCCATAAATACTCCAAAATAAGATAATTAATTACCTATTTCCTCAAAACAATATAAATTAATATTTTCTCTGAATTGTCTAAATATTTAATAATAATCTCAAATACCAGGATTAATGATTATTATTTATTTTCAAATTTCAGGATGTTACACTATATGTTGCATATGCATTCATGCTTTTTTATCCGTTGCTGCATCTTATTTGTAGTTTAAGAAAATTATTTTCTTCAAATAACTTTACCACATCATAAGTTAAAAGACATTTCAAAATGTGTTTTAAAAGTAGTCAAAACACCCAATTCATTCCCTTCTTGAGTAATCTTTCACTTAGAAACCCCAGTCAATCAAATACATGAAATTATGATAGTTAGCTCTCTGAATCACTTCGGTTGACCGAATTATCTAGTTTAGGCAAAAGAAAAGTTGATTTACAAAAGATCTAAAACTTACAAGATATGATCTATTTAGGTCTAAAGTATCAATTCTAACAAATATTGGGCTGAAATAAAATTTCTTTATTTTGAATTGCTTAAATATATACGATGAATCTATTATTTTCCGTTGCTACTTGTTTTATCGAATTGTATGGGAATAAGTGGATTTCCATACACAAAAGAATACAAAAAGAGTTTCATTTTATGGTTGTTCCGCATACATTTGCTTTTAGCTCAAATTAGCGTCATGAAAATACTTCATTTAATTTATATTATGAAAAAAACTAAAAACAATGCTTACGTAAAATATGTTCAGCAAAATGCCCCTTCAGACGTCCGTCCAAGATTGGGTCAAATCAAATTAATTAAAAATAAGAGATAAAAATGAGCAAAAAAGAAAACGAGGGTTTATTTCTAAAGCCCACAGGTTTTATTTCAAGTCTAAGATTACAAAATATTAGATTTATTAATGTGTTGATAACATAAATATCAAGTAGGTAGGTTGGCAGAACTAAAAAATTTATTTTTAAATATTTTCATTATATCTATAATTAGATTTAAGATTGAGTCCAAATGATCTCTAGGTCTCTCTATTTGTAAATAATTTACTATAACTTGTTTGACGGAGCAACCACGTCGCCATTATCGTGGCCCCGAGAAGGAGAAGGAGAGTATATTGAATATTTATATTATATTATAACCATTGTTCTATGTACCATTGAACTCAGACAGACAGTATAATGGATATTATATACAATTTTGGTTCAGGTCGAACAAAATTGAACATGACAAATGCTACATCCATCTGAATTGAATTCCTCAATTCAATTTGAATTCTTGATACATGCAAGTCTATCAAAACCACAAACTTTAATAACAAATCCTTTAAGTGAACTGTCCAGAGTGTTAAGTTACCCTCGGTTTAGTTTCCCTTTCTTGTTGTAACTATTGTATTTTTGAACATAATCTCGATGTCTCAATAAAAATAATACATTCATTGTTACACATAAAGGAACTGTTATCAAAATAACTTTTTGAGAGTAAGGAAACTATTAAGCTGCGTTCTCTTTACTTTTTAATTTTCTGTTTTGATAGTCTGTTTTTAGAAAATTGAAAACGCGTTCTATTTCTCATTTTAAAAAACTATTTCTCAAAACAGAAAATTAGAAAATGCGTTCTCTTTGAAATTTTAAAAATAATTTTTTAATGATATTTTATTCAATAAATTTAATTATTCAGTGTTAATATATTATTAATAAAATATATACATTTTAAAGTTAATAAATTTTGTAATATTTTTTTCTATTATAATAATAAAATATGAATAAATAAATAAATGTGTCTTGAGTTTAGAGTTTGTTTTGGATGAAAACATTCAAAACAATTTTTTGTTATTTTTGAGTTTTTTTTTACAATTTTTTTTTTGTTTTCAAAAATGTATTTTTAAAAAAAGAGAACACATTTTCATTATTTTAGAAAATCGAAAACTAAAAATGACTTGAAAACAGTAAAGAGAATGGACACTTAAGATTTGTATAATTATAAAAATTATTCTTGATGTTTGAGAAGATTCTAGTTAACCTTACTAAATATTATGAAAATGATCAACCCATAGGTATAAAAATCTCTATTTATTTATTCTCTCTCTTATCTTCTCCCTTATTTCTCTTTGTCCCTCTTTCTTGTTATGTTTCTGATATTATTTTGATGATAAAAAATTTCATTACGTTTATTTATGGAACATATTTTCATAGCTTTTGATTTTCCAAATGTATAAACATATAAGTTTGAAAATTGATATTGATATATTTTGTAATTCTTGAAAGTTCAAAATGTAAAGTTCATGAACTAAGGATGTTAATTTTTTTTCCAAACATTTTATCAAGCCATATAAAATCCTTATTGGCAAATATTTTATCCTAGAAAATATTACTTTGCCATTTAAGAAATATATTTTTGAACTCAAATGAATTTGTGTATGAAATATGTCAAAATTATTTTTCAAAAATCATACATTTCTTTTAAAAAATCAAGGCAAAACTGTCAACTTCTTTGTGTGAATTATCAACTGCTTTATGTCTTTGATATATGGGCTATCTTAAAGATCAAAATTTGTTGACTTAGTGATGTAGGATCACCTACAACGTACACGTTCGAGTACGGATTACACTAAGAAAAATGATATCGTTCTTATTTCATAAGTAACCAAAAAACCCTACAATGCAAATAAATATCTTAAATAGGTGAAAACTGAAAACCAACTGGGCCATAATCCTCTAATGGGCTGGGCTTTTCAAAACAAAATAAAGAAACATTTAAATAATGAACTAAAAATACAAGAACGCATTTTTAACACTGTAAATGATCTCAAACGACCAAAATCTATCATATGTCACAGTAAAGTAGTGATTCTGATTCGTCTCGTCGAGACCTTTCCAAAATGGGATCATGGGTCCAAAACGGACACCGTATGTGAAAGTTACGCCTATTTCTTCGAACACCGGCCATCGTAACGTTCCAAGAATGCAAGGGCTTGTTCCTCTGCATTAGACACACGAACCTCATCATTCTCCCCGAGGTCAATGGGATTCATCCTCGAATCTGAATCGCTAACACCGTCCCCTATGTCATCCCCCTGGTATGGTAAAAGGTGCTTCACATTAAACACATCAGAAGTATGGATATGAGAAGGCAGTCGCACGCGATAGGCATTAGGATTAATCTTTTCAATGATTTCCACAGGACCAATGGTACGAGCGGACAACTTAGAATATTCATGAGACGACACCCGATCCTTAGTAATGACTGCCCAAACATAATCACCCACTTCGAACTCAACAGAACGACGATGACGATCCGCCACCTCCTTATACTTACGAGTAGATTCCAACAAATTGGCATGGGTCACTGCATGAATCTGTTGCAAGCTACGAACAAAGTCGACAGCCTGCCCATGCAACCGAGTCTTAGAGGGCAGCGTCAACAAATCAATTGGACTGCGGGGCAGAATACTATACACCACTTGGAATGGACTGAAACCCGTGCTCTTGTTCCGAGCATGGTTGTAAGCAAACTCGGCTTGGCTAAGTCGCTAATCCCATGAACACATATTATCTCCCATTAAGCAACATAGCAGATCCCCCAAAAAATGGTTGACCACATCTGTCTGGCCATCCGTTTGGGGATGATAGGCACTGCTAAAATTGAGCGAGATGTTAACTGATTTCCATTAACTCTGCCAAAAATGACTAATAAACGTGGTGTCTCTATCTGACACAATAGACGTAGGTAAATCGTGCAGGCGATATACCTCTCTAAAAAAGAGATGGGCAACATTCACTGCATCTGCTATCTTCTTACGAAGGATGAAATGCACCATCTTAGAAAAACGATCAACAACAACAAAGATAGAGTCATTATCTCGCTATGTACGTGGAAAGCCCAAGACAAAATCCATGTTGAGATCAGTCCAAGGGGCGAAGGGAATTGGTAAAGGCCGATAGAGACCAGCATTCGTGGCCTTCCCCTTGGCCAAGGAACACACCTGACACCTTGACACAAACCGAGCCACTCCATGACGCAAAGATGACCAGAAGAAAGAAATGCTAATGAGAGCCAAAGTGCGATCCCGCCCGACATGGCCCTCATCGTGGTATTCCTTAATCAATGTGAGTCGAAGACTATAGTCGGACACACATAACTAAACACCCTTGAACACATACCCGTCTTCCAAGAGAAAGGGTAGGTGAGGTCCTTGCAACAAACGAGCATAAATGGGGCCAAAGTAAGAGTCATCCACATAAGGAGACTCAAAGGTCTTGAAACCAGGGATAGCCAATTGTAGCAGAGCTAATAATCCATGCCGACGACTGAGCGCGTCTGCCACACGGTTAGCAGAACTAGCCTGATGCTTAATCACAAAGTTAAACTACTGCAAGAACGTAATCCAAGATGCATGACGGGCGAAAACTGAGTCTTGGCGGGATAAACGCTTAAGAGCCTCATAATCACTGTATAGGATAAACTCTTGCTGAAAAAGGTAATGACGCTAATGGTGGATAGCCTGAACAACAACATAAAATTCAGCATTGTACATACTATATCTCCCCCGAGCCCCTGCCAACTTCTGACTAAAATATGCCACTGATTTTCCCTTTTGGCTAAGGACAACTCCAATACCCAGCTTCGAGGGATCACAATGCAAGGTGAAAGGCTTAGAGAAATCAAGTAATGCAAGAACTGGGGCTGACGTCAAGCGCTGCTTAATAAGCACGAAGGCATGCTCAGCCTCGGGTGTCCACTCAAATTTACTTGCCTTCATACAATCCGTAAGGGGAGACATAATGGTGTTGAAATGCTGAATAAACCGCAAATAAAACAAGGTTAATCCATGAAAACTCCGCACATCAGAAACTGTTTTCGATCGTGGCCACTATCGGATCGCATCAACCTTAGCTGCATTGACTATCACCCTATCGGCTGAAATAACATACCCCAAAAACAAAACTCGATCAGTGAAGAAAACACATTTACCTAGGGTTGCAAAGAGCTTCTCCTTACGCAAAACGGCCAGAACCACCCGTAAATGAGCATAATGAGACTCCTCAGACGCACTATACACCAAAATATCATCAAAGTATACAATGACACACTTACCAATGAATGGTTATAGAGCTTGATTCATTACCTGCATAAAAGTGATCGGGGCATTGGATAACCCGAAAGGCATAACCAACCATTCAAACAAGCCCTCCCTTGTCTTAAACACTGTTTTCCACTCATCACCAGGACGAACTTGGATCTGGTGGTAACCATTTTTCAAATCAAGCTTAGTGAAGACTGTTGTTCTTGCCAACTGGTCAAGTAAATCATCAAGCCTTGGTATGGGAAAATGATAACGGATTGTTATTTTCTTGATGGCTCTACTATCAACACATATCCAATAACTCCCATCTTTTTTAGGTACTAGAAGCGTAGGTACTGTGCACGGGTTGAGGCTCTCCCAGATATGACCCTTTTGTACTAACTCTTCTACTTGCCTTTTCAACTCCTCATGTTCAGTCGGGCTCATGAGATAATGGGGACGGTTAGGCGGCGATGCACCAGGAATCAAATCAATATGGTGTTGAATATCCCATAATGGAGGAAGACCCTGTGGAAGATCCGTTGGAAACACATCCTGAAATTCAGACACTAAGACAGCAGCTTTGGGGTGAAGACCCGCCCCCTCGACTGTACAGGAATTGCCGACACTCCCATCACCTTAGTCCCCACTAATAACAACATAACACCCTTAGCCAACATCTCATGCACAAACAAGGAACAGGAAAGTAGATTACTACTGTCCCCTACCGAAGAGGCACAATGAGTGTCCTTGGAGGGTAGTAGTACAATTTTTTTGCCCAAAAGGGTGAAGCTATATGCATTACGCCATTCGTCATGACACACACTCAGGTCAAACTACCATGGACGACCCAACAATAGATAACATGTGTCCATACATGCGTCCATAGGCACCACATCACACCACACACTATCACGGTACACATTGCCAATAGAGAAAGACACCAACACACGTCTAGTGATGAAAATTTCATTACCTCGCTTCAACCATGCCAAACTATAAGGAGCATGATGGGGCTCTGTGGCTAAATTCAACTTTTGAACAGCGGCCTCTGACATCACATTTTCACAACTACCTGAGTCAACGATAAATCTGCATACCTTCCCCTCAATAGTGCACGTGGACTGAAAGATATGGTTTCGCTGCAAGTACTTAGAAGGCCTCTTAGGCGTAAGACACGCTTGTCGCACTACCAAAAGAGGCCCTACGTCACCTGTAAACACCTTTTCATCTTCTGTCGCTTTTTCCTTATCATTGGCAAAGTTGACAACATTAGTTTGGCTCGCCTCTCCTATGAGCAGACCTGGAAGTGACTGCCCTTGGGGCGGATAATCCCTCTTCAAATAGCTAAAACCACTGCAACCAAAGCACGAACCACCACGCCCCTGCCCACTAAGAGGAGCCCAGCCACTCAAAGTCGCGGCTGTAAGACCCGTAGACCAAGTGGTCTGATCAGCGCCCCGTGCAGGTTGGAACAGACCATATGTGGGATTCGGGGTGACTTGTCAACCCCACCTCCCGATGGACCACCAAAACTATCGACTCCCGAGCGCCACAACTGCTGATTTTTTGCTTGGAGTGTGCGTTGATGAGCCTCAGACATAGACACTGGTGAAAACATATTGAGAATATCTTGCAAATTCAGCCTAAGGCCGCCAATGTAGTGCGCCACCAATTGATCCTCTAATTCTCCTAAATCATTATGTGCTATTAATTGGTAGAATTCCATGGAATAAACATCTATAGAATGATTTCCTTGCCTTAAATTCTATAAACGCTGGTACAAGGTCCTTGTGTAATTGAAGGGCAGGAACGCCGCCTTCAACTGTTTCTACATCTTCTCCCACGACTGAATCTTCGCCTTATTTTAACGGCTCTAATTCTGCTTAACTTGCTGCCACCAAGCGGCTGCCCAACCACGTAGCCTCGTAGCCACCAAGGGTACCCTTTTGTCATTGAGCACCTCTTTGTAATCCAAAATCTCCTCTACGGTCGATAGCCAATCGAGAAATTCATCAACCTCAATCCCACCATGAAACTCGGGGATATCTACCTTAATTTCGGCCTCTTAACGCTGGAAAGCATCCCGTTGCACCGCCGATTGTTGTCTGCTAACCTATTCTCGAGGTTGGGCACACGACCCCCCCGAAACTCCGACATGGTATCCTCGTCCAACTGCCCCTCTGAACCATAACCACTCGCGTCATCCCCATTGACTGTTGGTCCATGATGCGATGGAATATGGGGGGTTCTGTGCTACATAACCTTCGTCGCCCACGTCATAAACTGATCAAATCGAGTTGTCAATGTCTTGATCTGATTTCATAAATCTGCAATTTAGTCATCTCGGCCACCATGACTGCCACGAACAACATGTCCTCTTCCACGAACCATGCTCTGATACCAACTAATGTAGGCTCACCTACAACGTACATGTTTGAGTACGGATTGCACTAAGAAAACGGATATCGTTGTTATTTCATAAGCAACCAAAAAATCCTACAATGCGAAAAAATATTTTAAATAGGTGAAAACTGAAAACCTACTTGGCCATAATCCTCTAATGGGATGGGTTTTTCAAAACAAAATAAAGAAACATTTAAAATAATGAACTAAAAACACAAAAACGCATTTTTAACATTGTAAACGATCTCAAACAGCCAAAATCCATCATACATCACAACAAAGAAATATGTTTGATTCGTCTCATCGAGACCTTTCCGAAATGGGGTCGTGGCCCCAAAATGGACATCGTATGCAAAAGTTATGCCTATTTCTTCGAACACTGGCCGTCGTAACATTCCAAGAATGCAAGGGCTTGTTCCTCCACATTAGACACACGAACCTCATCACTTAGTGTTTAAAAATGATGACCATTTTAAGCTTAAGAGCAAAAATAGTTGACGATCTTTAAGAATTGTCAACATGTATTTTTCAAACTCTCGATCATTTCATTCAAAGTTCAAAAATAGTCGATAGTGACTGTAAAATGTCAACCTTTCTTTAAAACAATCGACTTTATAACTAAAATTGTCGACCGTTTGTTTAAACAAGTCGACTATTCTTTTAAAATGTCGAAAGTTCTTAAAATACTAAATTGAAATTTCAAATGTTTCGAAAGAAACAGTAGATCGATTTTAACATTTGTCAACAGTTTCTTTCCTAACAAATTAAAATGATTAGTTTTTATAGACATTAAATGCTCCAAATGGCCCATTTAATTCAAACTCAGGAGAAAACTATAAATATAGCCCAATGAAGCACTAGATAAGGTTAATGAAATAGTGCAAGTATCAAGCCATATGTTTCTTCTTTAAGTGCTCATCTTGCTTAATTTTTTTTTTTCAAAAGGTTGTATATATCAGTTGTATTATTTTGTTTTAACATTTATTTATATATTTGAGAGATATTGTAACTAGGAGATTTATCAAGTGTTGTATATTTCCTAGCGATCTTGTTAAATGGCCTATTTTGTATAAGTAAGAGATTGTAATTGCTTAGTTAATTGTTAGAGGGCCTACTTAAGTTCATGTAAGAAGTTTTAGTAAATTTGCAAATCTTTAATGAGGAGATAAGGTAGTGACGTAGACGGTTGATCTGAATCACTATAAATCTTTTGTGTTGATTTCATTCTTAGTTTAAATTTTTCAAGTTTTGCAAATATCATGTTACATTTGTTGTTCTAATACACTAAAATCTCATTTTAAGCAAAAAGTCTGCAAATCTTAATTCAATTTTTACAACACCCAATTCATCCCCCTTCTTGAGTGTGTGGTGACATACTTGAGCAATCTTAACACTTTTCACCCTTTTTATGATTGTTATTTTATTGTTAACTTCCCTTTGTTACTAACTGCTTATATATGTCTTTTAGGCTATTTTTATTTCAGTACATATGATAAAAAAATAGCTTTATCTTAAGTTGGTGCATGCTTTTATATCTAGGTAAATTATTAAAATTTTTAAATTTTATATCTAGTTTAAATTTTAAAATAGGAAAAATTCTCTCTACGACCCTACAATTTGGCCTTTTACTTCTACACCCCTTGCGATCTTCTTAACCAAAAAGGTTCCTGTACGTTTGTTTTATTGTTAAGACACCCTTTACGCTATGCCTGACATTAACATGTTAACTAAAATTTAGTTAAAGTTAATTTAAAAAAAGTTTCAAATCTCTCAAATAAAGATATAAAAAATTAAAATTAAAATTAAAAAAGACCTAAACAAAACTAAACAGGTCAGTGTTTTCAGTAATTTATGCTCATATATTGTTAATTTTTAAACTTTGTAGTCCATAACAAACTGATCAGTGCAATTTAATTTTTACCACAACAATACTAGAATTAGACTTTTATTAAAATTTAGGCTTTTTTTTTTTAATTTTTCATCAAATTCTATTAACAAAAATTAATGTGATATATGTTAGTATAAACTTCAAATTGACTTGATTAGGGTTTATACTATAATGTATATCATCTCAGTTTTAATTAATAAAATTTAACAAAAATTAAAAAAAGACATTAAATATTAACAAATAACTAATTTATTACATAAGACAGAAGTTCAAATAACTTAATTATTCCTTATCATAAATTATTATTTATTTTTTGAAAATTAAAATATTTATATATTTTTTTAAAATTGCAAACACCTTTACATACTAAAATGTTTATTCTTTAAAAACTATAAACATATTTTACTAAGCAGGTGCACGGATAAGACCTTAAAGTCCCATTCATTTTTCCCTACATGGAATATGATATTGCTTCATCCCAACCACTCTGCTTCTTTCTTTAATTTTTTATTAATTATTTTTATTTACAATACTAAGCCACTACATATATTAAATCATAGAAGAATTGACTTCTTGAAAGAGTACTACTTTTCTCACACACCAGGGCCACTGATGAGTTATATATAACTTCATGAGATTAGATTAACTATTACACTAGTATACGATTAATATCCATTTAATTAGTTAGATCTGGTTTTTATGCTCGTTTTGAGATAAGAAATTGAAAACTGAACAAATTCATGATCAGTTGAGATTGAAAAAAAAAAATGGTGTAAGAAACATAAAGTTTCAAAGAAACTTCCTCGCGACATAGCCTGTAATAAGACAAATTAATTAATTAAATTTATGAAGGAGGAAGAAAAGAAGAATAAGAAGAAGAAACTAGAGGCATCAGGCATGCAATTGGGTGTGGCGGCCGTCCATCATCCATGAAATGGCAGCTCATCAGCATGCGCTAGTACTGCCAATTACGCCTTCCCCTTTCTCTTTGGTTGCGAATTCGGGTACAGGCTGGAGCTCAAGGCCGCCTTCTATATATGTTTCCACTCTCTTCCTTAGGGCTTTGGCCCTCGTTTTCTCCTTTGCCTCCGCTCTGTCCCTGGCAACTTTGTCGCGGGCCAGGAAGACGTCCGAAGGCCAACCGTCGACGTCTACCTTCACTGAATACCCAAAATTGTTGTAAGTAGTAACAGTAGTTGTTTCTCGTGTTGCTTAAGTTGAAGGGCCACATGTGATAAATAGTAATATTAGATGTTCGCAAGTCTCCTTTCTAGCCAGTCATTAATTGTCAGGATGAGATAGTCTTGTAGATCTCGCTTTCTCTACGCAGGTGATTCATTCCGTTTATATATGTTAGATAACATACACCCGATTATCCCCTAGCTTAATATATATATATATATATATATGGAATTCAATTAAAGTCTGGGAATTGTGTATGTATATGTGTGTAGGTACAGCTTCATTGTGGATGTGCTGGTTTTCTTATACTCAGCCTACCAACTCTTGAAGGGAGTCTGCGACATGGCTCACAGAGGATTTCTTGTTTCAGACAAAGCTTCTGATTACATTAGTTTTGTGGTTGATCAGGTAATTAGCTTCACGCCTTCTACCAACTCCTTGCTTTGTCCTCGAGTATATAGACTTACCTTAGGAAACATGCAACTGCAAGCAGAGTTCGATATAGCGGATACAAAAATTAATTTGTAAAGTAATTTAGTTTGGATAGACGTATATATGTTTAAAGTATTACAATAATGACATAGAATCAGCTTAATCAATGAAGATGTGCAAGAAAATGGTAAACCATCTTAATTATAATTTGATTTTTAGGCCGATAAAATTTTAAACCCTTAGTAAGATACCATTTCATCACCATTAAAAGCCTTACATCCTCATCCTCACTTTGATAACCTCAATTACTGTACACATAAGATGTCATCACTCAAACTATAAAAGTGGCCTATTTATAGCTAGGCAATTATTTCTATGGAACTTGCTCTCCTATTCTTTTATTTATTTTTATTCAAAACTAGAACTTGGGTATAAACGATGCATATGTAACATAGACGACCAACCACTTAAATTTTTGGGCCTAATCACTTGATTTATTTTGGATTTTTTTGCTAATTTTTTAATTTAATCCTATTTTGAAAATTGCTTTAAGTTATGTCTAATACTTTAACATCAGTTGCAATTCTATACTAATTTGCTCTGACTTGTAGCTTTACTGACATGGTGAAATAAGATGACAGGCTGATGTGTCTTAATGCTGATTCATTAAGCCAATCCATTCAAAACTCTAAAATAATGCTGTTTGAAACCCCCAAATTTGTGTTTTCTTTAGGTTAGAGACAAAACAATGCAATGGAAGCATGTTAGCTTCTCTTAAGTGGATTGGGTCGGACCCTTGTAGTTGGAAACATGTTGGTTGCCCTAGGCATTGTTAGCTCAACTCCTCAAATCCACTGCTAGAAACTACTTTCGTGTCACTACAAATCTTGTGCTGCAATTCAACCCTAGAAGTCTTGGATCCATCAACCTAGTAACAAGTGTAATAGCCTGAGAGGTGAATTCGAGTCCGAACCCTAGCCTCACAAAAGTTGTTTGACAATTGTGGCGTGCAGTTGGTTCATATAGCGGCGACAGTCGTTAGCGCTGAGATTGTGCCGACACTGGAATAGGTCGTAGATGATGATGTTTTCATTGCCAACAGTGGTCTCGTAGAACCTGTTTGTTACAGCAGTAAACCTGTTTGAGAAGGTAATGACCCTTTTACCAATGGACTCAACTTTTAGCAATGGTTTGTATATATACAGAACCTGGATTGGGAGGAGTGGTTGGTGAGCTCTGGGAAAAGGGACGGTAACATTTTTGGTAACGAGCCTACTTGATGATCAATAAAAGTATCGTGTAGGGGGTTCAAAGTGCTTCCAATTGTAGGGGTTTGACCTAGTTCGCCTGAGAAAAGCCATCGTGTTTTCATCACATTGCTTTGTCTCTAGCCTAAAGAAATCAAGATTTTGGATTTCAAACGGCGTCGTTTTAAAGTTTTGAATGGGTTGGATTCATAAGTTAGTATTAAGACATATCAGTGTGCCAGATCATCACATCACGTCAACAAAGACACATGCCAGAATAAATTAGGATGTAATTGCAACTAATATTAAAGGATTAGGAAAAAATTGAAGGAATTCTTAAAATAAGATTAAATTGAAAATTATTAAAAAGTTCACGATAAATCAGGTAATTAGACCTAAATATTTGTGATGATGAACCATTTTTTATTTAAAGAAAATGGATATTTTTCAATATAAAAGATCTAATTAATCACTTGATTAAAAAAAACTTTAATACACCAAAATAAGTTTTTGCTTAAATAGAATAATAATAGATATATAGGATTGGTTTGCCATAAACTTCATTTCTATCATATTTGGCTTGAAAAACAAATATATATTTATTATATATAGCATGTATTCATCATATGAGTGAGAATAGTATCTTCTTTTTAACGTGGCTTAATTAACTAACCATGAACATAAATGAATGTATGTAACATGGAGCAGTTGGCAAGTTACATCCTGGTTTCATCATCTTCAGTAACGATAGTGGTCATTCAACAGATGAAGGAAACGTCAGCTTCTCAGTCGATGAAGGCCGCCATAATAATCTCCCTTTGCATGTCCATGGCTGCTTTCCTTGTTATTCTGCCTTCTTCCCTCTTTTCAGGTTACAAGCTCTGTAAAAGGATCGTTTGGTGACTACTCACTACTCTTCGAGTTTTTAGCACAAGAGTCATTATTTAACAATCGCAAACTTTGAGTCACGAATCCTTAACAGAATCGTGTTATATTCTTAAGCCCCTGCTAAGCCTTTTGTATCTTTGATATTCAAGACCCAAGTTGGCTCAAAGATCTCGAGGTAATGGTTATATGAGGGCATTTTAGACATTTTATAAGTCTTATTTTCAACCTTGTATTGTCTGCCCTAAATGCCTATAAACAAGAGACATGAGGCAGTCACTTGGCATCATTCATTTTACATATTGAGTGCCGTGAAAATTGAGAGAAAAGTCTAGACAGGTAGTGCTTTGTAATCTTGATTGTGTTGTACTCGTGAGAGGGTTTCTTGTTCTAATTTCTTCAAGATTCTAGTGGATTGGCTATCGGGACAAGAGGCTAGATGTAGCATCATCATTCATCTGAATTAGGATACATCTTTGTGTACTTGTGTGGTTTGCATGTTTCTTCTCTTATTTTTAATTCTATTCTTGTTGTGTTTTCTGTTTTGGGATAAATCACTCTCTTTGTGTGTGTGACTGTAAATTGGCAAGAACGAGTGATTCTAGTGCTCCCAATTTCACAATTAATGTTTAATAAATAAGAAAATAAATTGAGATAACCCCAAGTTCTTTTTAGGCTCCAATTTCTAGCATCAATCCTTTTTAAAGATTGCCAATCAAGTCTTGGCCAGTGATAACTTGTCTTTTATTTTCCATCTCTATTTGTATGTTTTTATTTCTAATTCAAAGAAAAATAAATAACGCGCTCATTTCTTTAAAATATGAAACTAATATTAGATTTTAGAAAATAAGAGAATCTCTTCAAAATCATGGAGAAAAAAAGATATAGAGATCAACAACAAGAGAAGTAAATTGTCAGAGTAGCTTGATAAAGAGAGGGGATATTGTCATCGTAATGGCTGAGAAGAGGTGTGGTGATTTAGGTCAAGAGATGAGAACGATAAGAGGACAGGAACAGGGCAGGGAGGAAAAGGCCAGTTAAAGTGGTAGGGATGAAGATTGCAAGAAAAGAGGCTAGTTGTGCTTGTTGTCAGGTGGTGAAGAAGATGATAATAAGGTCTGGTGAGTTGGTGTAAATAAAACACTGGGAAAAAGAGAAGTAAAAGGGAAAAAAAAGATGTTGTTGATAGAATTCAAAGTTGGGCTTAAATTAGAAAAATATGTTTTTCTTAGAGAACATCCTTAAAATATTTCTAAAATCTAGTATAATTTTAAAAAATAGAAAATTTATTTTCTATTATCCAATTAAAAAAATTGTTTTGAACATGATTTTTAATTTTTTATTTCTGTAAAGATATTTTCTGAAGAACCACTCTAATTTTTCACAAGTAAACAGATCATAAAGATTTTATAATCAAATCTTGTTATATATAGATTTTTTTTCTTACTTATTGTTGATTTACATTTGTATATATTTATTATTTATGAGCTATAACATGAGTGATCTAATGATTATTTTTATATAATTATTAATTGAAATATAGTGTGTATAAAGAAAATGTTTTCTAAATAATCATTTACCATTAATTAGAGACTAATGTTGCGAGGCATCTAACTCTGGTGCGTTGGCCATGCAGGGCAAAGACTGTGGGAATGGGTTAACTTGGCGATGTGTCAAGGTTTTAGCATATAAGGCTTTGATCCTAAGTTGTCTATTTACTAATTTAACTTGCAGCAAGCACTTTGTTATAAATAAAAGAAATCTCCATTAATTTTATCATTTACGTTTGTGTTAAAGTATTAAGTAACCTTTACCAATACACGAAGAGAGAGAGAGTGTTTTTGAGTCTCTCTTGTATTCTTTTCTGTTTTTTTAGGCTTTCCACGAGGATTTTTAAGATACTTTTATCAAATAAATATTTTTTTGTTACGAAATTAGATCGAAAAAAACCAACAATCAAAATAATCAACCGCACACAAACACATAATTTAACTTGAAAAACTCAAATTAAAAAAAATTACAGATAAAAAGAATAAAATATCACTAATCAAATATTAGTAATACAAAAGTGATATTGTCACACACACTTTGTACTTAATTTCATGTGACCTGGGCACCTATTTATAAACCTAAAATCATTTATGAATGAATACAGTAAATCATATACTGATCAGAAGATGATGTATGGAGATATTTATTCAGATAAGATAAATCTCGCATAAAATTGAATTTGACAATATCATAACCACAGTTAAATTAAGAAACCCAATCATAGATAAATAAGAATTTTGAGTCATAATTATTACAAATCTCCACATTGACTCTAAATCTACAAATGAAATTATCTAAAATTCTTTCTTCAAACGAAATCACGAAGAATCAATCTCCCTAATACCAACTAAATCCACACAATGCTCAAGCTTTGCAATAGACTTGGTCAACATATACGTGGGATTATCATGAGTATTGATTTTTCTCATAGTAACTTCACCACGAGCAATAATCTCCCAAATAAAATGATATCGCACATCAATGTATTTCATTCTCTCGTGAAACATCTGATCTTTAGTGAGAAAAATAACACTTTGATTGTCACAATAGACTATACTGTCATGAAGATTTTCACTAATTTCACCCACCAACCTTTTTAGCCAAATAACTTCTTTAATAGGCTTAGTAATTGCCATATATTCTGCTTCTGTAGTAGAGAGGGCAATGGTGGACTATAAGGTAGCCTTCCAACTGATAGCACAACCATCAATGGTGAGCACATACATAGTAAGAAATCTTCTCTTATCAGGATCGCCTACAAAATCAGAATAAACAAAACTAATAACTCCATCTCTAGTATTTTCGAACTGTAAATAGGCATTAGTGGTACCACACAAATATCGGAGAATCCATTGGACCGCCTTCCAATGTTATTTACCAGGGTTAGCCATGTATCTATTAACCATGCTCACTGCATGAGGCAAATCAAGGTATGTACAAATCATAGCATACATAAGATAACCTATTGCATTAGAATATGAAAATTTCAACATCTTGTTAATTTTATCATCTAACTGATCAGGAGATAAGATCGATGAAGGCTTAAAATGTGCAGCCAACGGAGTACATATAGGTTTAGCATTTTGCATATTAAATTTAGTCAAGACTTTCTCAACGTATCCCTTTTGACTTAGATACAATTTACCTGCCTCTTTATCTCTTGAAATTTGCATTCCAAGTATCTTCTTTG
This sequence comes from Diospyros lotus, assembly GCF_014633365.1. Lineage (NCBI taxonomy): Eukaryota > Viridiplantae > Streptophyta > Magnoliopsida > Ericales > Ebenaceae > Diospyros > Diospyros lotus. The sequence goes on along the minus strand of NC_068349.1, from coordinate 16,165,100 downwards.
CTGCTCCCAAATCTTTCATATCAAATTCTTTATTGAGTTGAGTTTTCAATCTCCTTATCTCGTCCTTATTTTTCAATGCTACTAGAATATCATCAACATATAAAAACAGATATATAAAGAACCCATTCTTATTCCTTTTATAATAAACACAACTGTCATAACTGCATCTATTAAAATTATACTTAATCATAAAGGCATCAAACCTTTTATACCACTGACGATGAGACTGTTTCAGGCCATATAGAGACTTCTTCAACAAGCACACATAATCTTCTTTACCTGGAACTTCAAAACCATTTGGTTCCTGCATATAGATATCCTCATAAAATTCCCCATGTAAGAACTCTGTTTTAACATCCAACTATTTCAATTCAAGATCTTGAATAGTCACAATACCAAGTAGTGTCTGGATGGAATTGTGTTTCACAACTGGGGAAAATATGTATGTGAAGTCCACACCTAGAACATGACTATATCCCTTTGCTACAAATCTGGCTTTGCATCTCGCTTTTTCAACTCCTGGTGTCCCTTATTTCTTCTTGAATATCAATTTGCACTTAACTATTTCTCATCCTTGGATAGTTTTGTCAATTTTCAAGTACCATTTTAGTGTAGGGATTCCATCTCATTATGCATTGTAGTAATCCATCTCCCAGATTCAGCACAACAAATTGCTTTAGAATAAATGGAAGGCTCTTCATTACAGTCAATATCTTTAGCCATATTCAAACCATATGCAACGAGATCAGCTTCAACATATCTTCAAGGAAGTTTGATATTTTTTCTGGGTCTATCCTTAGCTATACAATAATTTGATGGACCGACACTTTCTTTTAGGCTTGACTTAATCTAAGATAACAACGGCTCAGATGTTTGACTATTGTCGATTTCAAGCTCCTCTTGAATATCAGAACTCTGGTTACCTGTAAGGTTAGATACTTTTGCATACAAACCACAAAGCATAGCAATTTCATAAAAAATAAGATCTCTACTAATCACAACTTTAGATCCTTCTAGATTCCATAACTTATAACCCTTAACACTAGGCTTTTAACCAATGAAGAAACACCATTTAGATATTGGTTCTAATTTTCCTTTATCAACATGAATGAATGCAAGACATCCAAAAATTTTCAAATCAGAATAATTTGCAAGAGTACATGATCATAACTTTTCTGGAGTTTTCTTATCAATAGCAAATAAAGGAGACCGATTAACCAGAAAACTTCCCATATAAGCAGTCTCAGCCCAAAAAGACTTAGATAAATCAGAATTAGACAACATACACCGTACCTTTTCCATCAAGGTTCTATTCATTCGCTCGGCTACACCATTTTGCTGTAGCGTACCTGGAACTGTTAAATGCCATAAATTCCTTTTTTCCTATAGAAATCATTAAATTCATATGAACAAAATTCTAAACCATTATCTGTGTGGAGATGCTTAATTTGTCTGTCAGTTTGTTTTTCAATCATAGTCTTTTATTGCTTGAAAGAAGCAAAAACTTCAATCTTCTATTTCAAGAAGAATACCTAGACTTTCCTAGAAAAATCATCGATGAAAGTCAACATGTATCTGGCACTACCTGTAGAGGGTATTCTGGTCGACCCTAGAGATAAAAATTGACATAGTCCAATATACCTTTCGTATTGTGAATGCCTTTAGTAAATCTAACCTATTCTTCTGATTGAATATGCAGTGCTCACAAAACTCTAATTTTTTAGTACTCTATCATTCAAGGAGTCATTTTTTGCTTAATTCAGCCATACCTATTTCACTCATATGTCCAAGACACATATGCCATAACTGAGTGAGATCAGTATCAGATAAAGAAGAAATAAAAATAATAGCATCACCTGTAACAGTAAAACCCTATAGAACATATAATCGATCATACTAGTCAGTACCTTTCATCACAACAATAGCACATCTACTGACCTTAATAACTCCACCTTCACTAATGAACTTGAACCCATTCGAATCAAGAGTACTCAATGAAATAAGATTTCTCTTGAGATCAAGAACATATCTAACATTAGTTAAAATTTGACCATACCATGGAAATCTTAATTTTAAAAATTCCAATACCAGCAATTTTACAAGAAGAATTATTTCCCATTAACACATCGCCAGAATTCAAAGTTTTATAGTTGAAAACTAATCTTTATTAGGAGACATATGAAACGTGCATGTTGTATCGAGGATCTAATCTTCACTAGGTTTAGTAACCTCATTAGTAACCACCATAAGTTCCCTATCACTATTGTTATTTTCAACAACATTGGTTTCTCCTGAAGTTTTTGGTTGTTTTCTTTTCTGGTCAGTTTTCTGTCTCTTAAGTTTGTTCTGCACCTTATAACACTCATTCTTTATGTGTCATTTCTTTTTATAGTAATTACAAACTTTTTTTTTGTTCTTGGACTTGGATCTACTTTTCCCTCTACCACCAAAATTTCTATCATGTGTTCTTCCTCTAATCAACAGACATTCTCCCTGATTTTCAGAAGTCCCTAATAACTGCTTATCAATTTTTTCTTTCAAGAATAAAACATCATAAACTTCATCTAGGGTGAGAGTATCCCGACTATAGAGTATGGTGTTTCTAAAATTTGAATATTTGGTTGGTAGAAAACATAACAAAATTAGAGCCAAATCCTCATCATCATACTTAGCCTCCATGCTTTCAAAATTAGAAATAATTTCTTTAAAAATTGCTAAATGACTCTCAATAGACGTATCTTCAACCATTCGATGAAAATATAATCTTTGTTTAGATGCAACTTAATGGTTAAACTCTTCATCATACACAGCTATTCCAGTTTCAACCATAAAGCGGGAACGAGTTTTTCTTTCAAAACATCCTACAAAATTTGATTCAATAAATGCAGATGTATTTGAGACAAGCCCTTATGATCCTGACATTGTTTTTTCTTCAATACTCTATGATTGTGGCATTTTTTCAAAGCCTAAAAGTGCATTGTCTAAATCCATCTGTGCCAAAATTGCACGCATCTTAACCTGTCATAGTGAAAATCTGATATTCCGGTCCAACAAAGGAATATCATACTTCAATGAAGTCATTAAATAACCCTGAATAATATCAAAATAATTTAAATATGAAATCTAACTAAAAATGGATTGAAAAATACCAAATTTGGGCTAAATCTGGGTAAAAAAATAGATTTGAATATGTTGGATTTAACTGGCTAGATTTGAAGCGGATTTGGTCCTAATGGGTTGGATCTAACCAAATCTGGGCAAGATCTAGGTTTGTTCAAACTATGGCTTGTAACAATAAAGAAACCCAATCAATGAGATGGGGGGTTTCAGGTGACCGACGACGAGGGCTTGGCGTTCGACTACAACAACGGTAGAGCGAGAGATGGTTGAAAGCGTTGATGATAGAGGAGAAGAATTCTAGCGAAGGTAGATCGACAACAAAGGCAAACGGTCTTGGTGCCGAGGGTTGCTTCTCTTAATGTAATCTACCCCACATATTTGAGATTAAATAGTCCATTGCCTCGCATGTCCAAGGGACCATGACAATTGTAAACTATTTTACAAAGTTACGTGGGTATTGGGACTCATTAGATTCCTATTGTCCCACATGCTCATGTGATTGTTGTAAATGCAATGAGGGGAAGAAAAGATATGCATACCATGATGAGGATCATCTCATGCAATTCCTTATGGGACTTAATGACTCTTATAAGTTCATTTGAGGCCAAATCTTTCTCATGAAGCTAGTACTTGACATCCGAGAGGTTTATAACATGGTGACTCAAGAAGAAAAACAACAAGAAGATGGAAATAGTTCACTCCATGGGAATTTTTCAGTTGTAGCGGCTATGCAAACATCCAATAGTTCCAATCCAAACCATAAGTTTTTTGGTAACTCCTCATTTTCTAATTCCAACAATGAAGATCTATTTTGTCATTAATGCAAAAGGGACAACTATACAATTGATACGTGCCATAGACTCCATGGTTTCCCACCTAGGCACCCAAGGTATGATCCCAATTACAAACCAAGAAGCAATAAACCACATGGTAACCAACAAGGACAATCTAAGGGGAAGTCAAGTTTTCATGTTGCACATGTGGCAGCAACCACATCAGTACCTATAAGCAGCATGAGTACCACTTCACACGGGCTTATCGTTGTTTCCTGCTCCATCAGTCTCGATTTGTAGGCTATTTGTCCAGGACTATCCACCGAACAATATCAGCAATTAACCACTGCCATGGCTAATATGGCACACATGCCTAAGGGTAATATTAATGTTTATGCAAATACAACAAGTTTGTATAATCCTCCCTCCATTAATTCCATTTTGTCGAATTGTTGGATTTTAGATAGTGGGGCCAAAGATCATATTGCTTCTAATTCTTCATTATTTGTTCAAACCCATCAACTTAGCACAACTTTTGTTAATTTACCCACTGGTTCTACTGTTCCTATTGATTATATTGGAACAATATTTTTTAACAAAGATATCGTTCTAAAGGATGTTCTTCATGTGCCTTCTTTTCAATTGAATCGTTTATCTTCCAGTAAACTCACCAAATCCTTGAATTTTTTTGTGATTATGTTCCCAATTTTTTGTGTTTTATGGGACTTGGCTACGAGGATGATGATTGGCTAGGGTAAGTAGAGTGGAGGTCTCTACTTCATGTCACCAGTTCACAAGCCACCTACCGCATATCATACCAACACCATCGATACCACCTAGCACCACCGTCTTGGCCATCCGTCTCTTGCATGTCTCCGTCTAGCATCTAAGTCTATTTCTTCTTTTAATGGATCATTTGAGAATAATTGTGACATTTGTCCATTAGCAAAACAAACCCGTTTTCCTTTTTCATCTAGTAATATTTCCTCTAATTTACCTTTCCAATTGATTCATTGTGATATTTGGGGTCCACATAAACATCCAACACATTCAAGTGCTCGCTATTTTCTAACCATCGTTGATGATTTTACTCGTTGTACGTGGTTATTTCTTATGATACACTAATCTGACCCCCCTACATTACTAATGTCTTTCTTTACTTTTATTCACGCTCAATTTAACTCACAAATTAAAATAATTTGGATTGATAATGGTAGAGAATTTATTTCTTTAAGTTCATTTTTTCTCACTAAGGTGGTTGAATTTCAATGTTCTTGCGTTTCCACTCCATAAGAAAATGGAGTTGTGGAACATAAGCATCATCATATTTTATAGGTTGCTTGTGCTTTACTTTTTCAATCTAATTTACCTATTAGCTTTTGGGATGAGTGTGTATTAACTGAGGTCTATTTAATTAACCACTTGCCCACACCCCTTCTATCTAACTTCTCACCCTTTGAATGTTTGTATCATCACCCACCATCATATAACCATCTTCGTGTTTTTGGATGTTTGTGTTATGCGACTATAGTTCAACCTAAATCCAAATTCAAGCCACATACTAAACGTTGCATTTTTGTTGGCTTTCCTACTGGGAGAAAAGGTTACAAACTATTTGGCTTAGAAACTAGGAAATTTTTTGTTAGTCGACATGTTAAATTTCATGAAAATACCTTTCCCTTTGTATAAAACATTCCTCCTACTCCTCCATCCTTACCCCACATTAGCTCGCCACATCACTATCCATTCGAATCCATATGCCACCCACCACCGAACCTTCCCATCCACCTACCAACTCTCCAAGTCCAACTCCATCAGACCCACCTAGCCCACTTGACTCTCCTCCTCCCATACCTCAGCCTACACCAACCCAACCCACCCGTCATTCAAATCGACCCAATATCTGACTGGCTTGGCATGCAGATTATTATATAAACTCTGCTCACACTGGACCTGTTAGTGTTACATGCCTTAATGCTAGATTTGGATGACATCTAGTGGGCTTATTTTTTATGCATTAATTGTATCTTTGTATATATCTATGAAAGACAAGGTTTTCTTCATTCATATTTTCTCCAGTTAATTATATGAATGAGTCTCTAGATCTTCTGTGTGAGAATCTTATTTTCAATGTGTTGAGATTGTGTGATAGGATTCTTTAGTAACAGAATTTCTTAAACCATTCTTAGTTCTTAGATTCTTTAGATGGGGATTTCGATTAATCGAGCTAGTGTGGACTAGCATAGGGGTTACTATCTCATTTGGTATGGGGATACCGATGGGAGGATGGTGTGTCGCGTGCCATATGATATAAGATGTCACTAGTAGACCTGTGGGTGGTCATTGGGGAAGAATTAGTCGAATATGACGTCGATGATTGACCATATGGCCTGGTGGATAATGGTCGAGTCATCAGTTGTGATGGTGTGTTGATCTTTTGACTTGAATCGACATGGTTGTTTTCTGTATTAGTGTGCGGGATTTACTAATGAGGCGAACCATCCAATTAAGAGGTGGGAACGTTCATGTATGTGATTTCGTATTGCTGGTATATGAAGATAGAAGTTGGGAATAGGATTCGTCACCCTCGTTAGTATTTAATATGGTGAACGTCCTATGTGATCTACTATTAATGTGACGGGACAGTCCTTGGCCAGGGTAAATTGAAAGTCAGGAAGGTGTCTCCTGAGGTGTCATCTAGTCAAATTAATGAGGCCTGATACATAGTTACTGAGTTTGTTACTCCATGGCTCTAGCTTAATTGGGACGTTAGGTGATGGAAGGATTATAGCACACAGTAATCGTCAATTGTAATAGGTATGTTTGTTTAGATGTCGGATTGTATTATTTAACGCATGCAGGATAAATGTTTTCAAAATTATTTTTAAATAGCGGAAGATGATATATGTTCAGGATGAGCATGGGCTTGGTATGAATGAATAAACAAATGTTGAAGGGCTTCGTTTGATTTAATTCAAATATGTAATAATTAATTCATTCAGGTATGAACTGAGTCATAAACCTCAGGTAGCTTCTTTTAGTCTTTATTTTACAAAAGTTGTAAATGAAGACGACATCAAGGAGTTAATCGTAGTAGAAGTGGTGAAGCAACAGTCCATCAAGGAGTTGATGTGTGTCATAGTTTAAATTCTAGAGGCTCAAGTTTATTCTATGAGCAAGCCCATGGTCATCTTGGTTTATTTATTGTTTATTTTATTATGCAATGGTTTTGTGATGGAATGAATGATGAAATCTAATAAGACCTTAAAACAAGAAGTCCAAAAATCTTCCCAAAAATTAATATTAGATCTAAATGATAAATCTGATTTATTGTGACTTTCCACTATCGTAGGGGTTCATCAGTCTAATTGGGTATGCTTAAGTAACTAAAATGTGAGGGTGCATTTTATGAAAGATTGTTTGATTTCTGCTATTAACCATGAGATGGGGCGGTGTTCAACGGGTCTCACCTAACCAAGTAACTAAAATGTGAGAGAGGGTGATGTTCAACTCATTGCACTTAGTTAGACAGTGGGTGGGATCTAACTAGTCCATCAGGCAAAAAAATTATAAATGTGAGATTTATGATGGGTTAGAAGCCAAAGGTTGAGCTCCGCATATGATGTGGTGGCAAGTGTTTCCTTATGAGAGTATTCCATAAAACTGTAAATGTGAGGGGCATTCTTATGAAAAAGAATTCGACCACCTGTTATTGGGTTTTGTATAAGGATCAGGTTTTATGTTAGAAAGTGTAGAATTCGAAAAATTTAGTGAGTACCTATTTAATCAAAAGTCCTTAATTAAATGGAGTTTTACAAAGATTCAAGCTAATATATCTATTTATTTTCTATAGATAAAATGGTAAGTTTAAATCCATTAACTCGTATTCTAGAAACCAATTTGCTCACTGGCCTTAATTTTTTTGACTGGTTTTGAAGTCTAAAAATAGTACTCAATATGGAAAAGATAGATGATACTTTGTCCTAATATACCACCTACTGAAATTCCTCAAACTATGACTAAGGAGGAGATTACCACTTGGGAGATTTTGAAAGAATATAACATGAGAGTGAAAGTAAAAAAAGATTACTATAGGGCAAGCAACGTAGTTAAAAAATTTTAAACCTTATCTCGATCCCAGCGATTGGATCAACATCGAAATCAAAACAATTACATATATAATAAAATAAATCTAACCTTTAGATTTTCAAGTAGTTCACGGATTCGAGTCGTTCAAGTGTTTGGCCTTTAACTCGTGATACACGACACGCGTCCTTTGGCGAGGAGAGCAGAATGGGAATGCTAGCTCCCTCTTCTTTTCATGTCTTGTGTATGGATGGAAAGAACCTCACGTTTCAAATTGATGTGGAAAGAAATGGGAGAGAGTGAATGGTAATTTTTTTCAACTCTTGAAAAATCACAAAACCATTCGTTAATTTAAGCAACCCTTAAAGGGGTATTTATAGAGGAGCAAGGTCTCCTAGGGTTTCCTAAACCTTAATGGATATGGGCCGGCCCATTTATCTTAGTCCAACTAGGAACTTAATTAAACGGGTTTATCCTAGTCCAATACTAGCTAGGAACTTAATTAAGTAGCCCAAATCCAATAATAAGTTTAAATAAAATATTTGGTCCAAATCCAATTTAGCCCAAATATAATATTTAATTTAATATTTGGCCCAAATACTTTATTTAGCCCAAATATTAATTTAACCCCAACTAATATATATTTTATATTATTTCCTATTTGCCACTCCAACAAATATAGGAAATTATTAAATTAGAAATTCCTTCCTAATTTAATCAATTGTCATGTTAGGAAACTCTTTCCTTTATGACAACCCCTCGTTAAATAGACGTTATTACAACTATTTATTCTTTTTTCATAAGAACATACGACGGCACAACTTCTTGCCGAAGTGTCCCACTTAACCATACGTTTACTCTCCTAGTTTAAGCCAGGGATCGTACCTATTGAGTATGACTCATTAGGCTTTTGAATATGTTGGCAATGTGTCGATGTGAATACATAAGACAAGATTAGCCTCTAGCAAGGCATTATGACTACCCAATTATTTAGAAGGATTCATAATCCACAAACAACCTTTCATGAGCATGGTTACCATGTAATTCGATCCTCTAGTCAACGTATCTTCTGTGATCTCAAGTCTGGCAATGTGTTGCTTGATTACGATCACATGAGTTTTCTTCGGTCATTCGAATATCCTTATTCAATAGAAAGTGAATCAATAACTCCTTATTGATCTCTTTCAGCATGACCATGGATTTAAAGAGAATATCCACTGAAGCAACCTTAGATACATCATCCTCTTTCAAGGGATAGACGAGTCCCATCTTGGTTATGCACCTATCTCCTTATATTAAGCCTCACGATATGCCCTACGATAACCCACATGCAGCCTTTGTTTAGGTGTAACACCCAGTAATCCTAGTGTTAAGAGAATGAGAAAGAAAGTAAGAAACTTCCAAAAATACCCTTAAGAAGGTGTTAGATCATTGAGAATATTGGTGCCCTATGAGAGGGGCATTTTGGTAATTTGGATAGTGAAGTCCAATAAAGTGTATTTTGGTAAATTGAAAATAATTCCTAGGTGAAATTAATTATGTAAGTGAATTAAATTCCCAATTTTGTATAAATGTGGAGGTAAATGGGATTAATAATTTACAAATATTTGATAAATGGAAAATAGGGAAAATGATAAATATTCAATTATTTGAGGAAATAATTAATTTCGCCTAAAATGGTGATTAAGGTGGTAATGCCACATAGATGGATGAGATTAGAACTTGGGAGCCAAGGTTGGTGTCTTAGAGTGACACGTGGCTTAGTGTGGTCCAAGTTAAAAAAGAGATTTAATTAAATGCAAAAGAAATTATATTAGTCTTTCAAACATTTAATGAGAGGCATGATGGTGGGATTGAAGAAAAATCCAAAAAGAAAAGTAAAATGGTCACCATTAATGCTTGAAATTATGGTGATATTTATAAATGGAAAATGAGGGATTTAAGTCTTTCAAAGTGGTCTCTCATGTGATGGGGTGAAAATAGTCAAATTAAGTAAATGAGAAATAAATGAAAAATTCAAGAATCCAATGGATGAGATTTATTCTTGAAAAGAGAATTAATCCAAAAGTGGGGATTTAAAGAGAAGAAATGGCATGGATTGCCAAATATTAAAGAGATGAGTGGTTGAGATTGAGATCCTCAAGAGCACATGGATTGTGCTTTATGTGGATGGCTAGGATTGCCTCTCCAAAAGAGAAAAGAATGGAGGGTTGAGATGAAGTCTTGCATTTAAAATTTCAAGACTAGGAAAATAATCCAAAAAGAAAGGAAAGGAAAAGGAAGGAAGAAGGAAGAAGTCTTCCATTGTTTAGAGAAAAAGAAAGAAAGAAGAGAGATAGGAAGAAGTCTCTCATGGAGGAACGAAATGAAGAAGAAAGGGAAGAATGGAGAAGAAAAGAAGTAGAAATCAAGTAAGTTTCATTCTTTCTTCTCTTTATTTTAGTATACTTGTATGCAAAGTAAGTTACTTGTTGAAATGCCATCTTAGATGGGGGAAGATGATGATGGGAGCTCTCTTGAGATGAGGATTTAAAGCTCAAACAATGTTAAGGTAAAGGATAGCCCCATGGGAGTTTAGCCTTGCAATGTGTTGTAAGTATGGTTCATAAATGTGTATGTTGCATTTTGTATGTTCTATTGTGTTCATGAGACCAATGGCCATAGGGTAGTTTGGGAACATGGTTGGGATGGTGGGTTGATGCCTCTAACCTTGGTGGGTTGTGACGGCAAAGAGACCTAGCCACACTTGCATGCATTTGGCATCATATAATCTTGTTATGTTCATATTTACCTTGCATTGCACCCTTATTGAGCTTAATAGCTCATGAGATTTTTACCCTCACATGTAGGTTGTCAAGGCATGAAAAAGTTAAGGCAAAGTGGAATGGTATGGGAAAGCATAGGAATGAAGATCCAAGAGCTTATTATGGCTTATGGAAGCCTATGTTGTTGTGTTGATTTATGAGATGTAATTTATTTGGTTGGTGACCATGTGTGTATTTTATATTTTGGAATGTTTGATTTTATTTTGAAATGGGATATTGGCTTATGGCATGTTGAAGCCTAGGTTTGGGTGAAAGTCTCATTTTTGGTGTGTGTTTTGGGAAGCACCAAAGAAGTAAAGTAATATGGATTTTGATTGGAAATGTGGAGATTTTCAATGCATTTATTGGGGGTGTAATTTCTAGAAAATATGGGTTTAAAAGCCCAAAGGAAAAAAAAAAAATTTTGGAAGCATCAGGGCCTCAGGGTGCGCTGAAGGCCTCGTCGGCCAATTTTTTTTTTAAATTCCAAAAAATTGGGGATTTTTGGGCCATTTCTTTGTTGAATTTGGGTCCCAGAGGAATTTTCAAAATAAAGGAATTTTCAGGCATTTTTGGAGATAAATGCTGAAATTTTGGAAAATGAAAATTTTGAGTTTTTCCTCCAAAAATTGGTGCAAATTGATGGGTTGATTGAAATGGTAAAATTTATGGAGCTCGATGAGATTCTTGGATGGAAGAAGAATTAAAATAAATAAAAAAATGGTGATTGGGGGCAATCTTAATGGAAATTAAATAGCCAACTATAGTAAGGTTAAAGCCCCAATTTGCTAGTGGATCTTGGGGTGAGGGAAGGGAATGACGAAGCCTAGTTCCCACCTAGGGAGTTTCGTGTTGAAACATAGTCTACCCTTCACGTAAGGCCGGGCATGTGAATAATTCAGTTGATTGTTCATGAGTGGCACCCGTAAGTGGGAAAGGGGTGTCACACTAGGCCTATCAAAATGATATCAAAGCATACTCGTCTTCTTATGGGATGACCATGACAACCTAAAGTCCAAGGATTAGTTACACCCATCTTGTATGAGAATTCCATCAACATATAACCAAAATGGATTCTCATGGCGAGTCATGTCTAGTGACACGTTCTCCAATATTGGTCACCTATGTACTTGTCTAGGCATTTCCATGCCTATGGGTGTGAGATCTCCAAAGCTATCACATAGAAAAAATATAACACATACAAGTCTTACCACAATTGTTAATGTCCATTCTTGACATTACTACGACATGGGACATTAATGATGTCTACAAACTGTAATGCATCATCTCACATCTTTATAGATTGATCACAATATACATCATATGAGCTTTTATCTAGTTTCATCTGATCATTATAATAATAACAAGAAACTAATAAAAAACCTCTTGTGAGATTGAATAACTCTTTATTCAATAATAAATATGATTGCAATTGTCAGTGTACAACATGCCTAATCTAATTGGGTTTAGAGCACCTATACTAACAGAGAGCCCGTAACTATATTCTCGCATTGATATCCAATGATTTGCAGTGTCAGTTTGAGCATTTCATGAGTGTTGTGAGCATGATACAACATCTCCAGGACCTCTTTAGCGAGCATAATAGGACAACTTGGTATGAAATATTGAAGAAGTTGTTTCGGGTCTGAATGGTTGAGGGTTCGATGTCAGAGATCATGTCATCAGCATGATCAATATGATTGGTCAGCTGGATGTCTTGAAATTCCTAATGAACCCTCAACTCCGGACTAATCTTGTCTTGCAATTGTTATCGGATTCTTTCTCCTTCTTTATTACTTATTTCTATATGAATAAGATTAAGTGAGTGTTCTCTCCCTGAGTTATTAAATATATTAATAATTGTCCAATCACAGATGAAAGGAAATGGTAGAGAAGGAGTTCTTACTGTTGTCTTGTTTTGTCCCTAAAGAAACCTATATCTAGGAAGAGAAAAAGAAATATTCTCCTAGCCAATAAAGGTGGTGGTCAGATAGAGACAAAGGGTAAGGAGGTTTAGGGCAAGGGTAATTGTTACTTTTGAGGATAGAAAGGACACTGGAAGAGGAACTATCCAGACTATCTAAGGAGTTTTAAGGGAAAACACCCGAATGGTCAAGGTATTTTTCCTTCTATGTGTGTTATTGAGACTGATCTTTCGATTGGTTGATACCTTGCTTCTTGGATTATGGATTTTGGTGCTACTTCTCATATCTATTTGTTTGTGCAAAATCTCAGTCGAAATAGGTCACTTGGGAAGCGTGAAGTGGTTTTGAGGGTTAGCAATAGGGTAAGCGTTGTTGCATTAGCCATATGAACTACTTATGTATCTTTACCTTCTGGGCATGTACTGGTTTTATATGATTGTTTACATATACCGAATGTGATTCAGAATGTTATTTGAATTCCACAGCTTGTAGGTCATAGTTATACATTTTCTTTTGCATGCAATGAATGTGATTATGTTTGATAACATGTGTGTGGGAAAAAATGTGATGATAAACGGTCTGTATTTCCTAGAAACACCTGCATGTGAATATAGTCAGCAAATGTTGCTAGACTTAAACCACATTAAAAGAGAAGTGTTCTCGAGATAATCAAATAAATCCCAAGCAGTTGTAGCACCTTAGGCTAGGTCATGTTAGCGAGAGTAGGCTTATGAAGTTGGCTCATCAGGGTCTTATATGTGATTTGTGTGATGAACCCAAGCTAATTTGTGAGTCATGTATTCTTGAAAAAATGACTAAGTCTCATTTTGTTGGACAAGGGGAAAGGGCTATTGAATTTTTAGGATTGGTACATTCATATGTATTTGGGCTCATAAATGTTATGGCTCAGGGTGGTTATATCTATTTTGTTACTTTTACTGATGATTTATCATTGTATGGTTATGTGTACTTAATGAAGTACAAGTTTGAAGTATTTGAAAAGTTTAAAGAATTCAAGGATGAAGTAGAAAACCAAATAGGATAGAGTATGAAGATTCTTCGATCAAATCAAGGAGGTGAATACTTGAGTACTGAGTTTATTGATTATCTCAAGGTTTGTGGCATAGTTTCACAGTTGACTCATCCTTATACACCATAGTTGAATGGTGTAGCTGAATGTAGGAATTGAATTCTATTAGACATGGTTTGTTCTATGCTAAGCTACAAAGATTTTCCTATTTCACTGTGGGGTTATGCTATTCTTATTGTGATTTATTTGATAATTCGAGTATCGACTAAATCTATTTCAACCATACCATATGAGATATGGGTTGGGAAACCTCTGAATCTTAAGCATGTTAGGATTTTAGGTTGCCTAGCTTTTGCGAAGAAGTTGAGAATAGAGAAGTTGGATCTTGGATCTGAATCTGAGAAATGTCATTTTTTGGGATATCTTAAACATAGTTTAGGGTATTGTATCTATTTTCCAACTAACCCAAGAGTTGGGGTCGCTAGGCATGTCATTTTCTTGGAAGAAGAGTTCATCCAAGAGGGTGGTAAGGGGAAGAAAATAAATCTGACGAAAGAGGAGTCTTCTATTCCACTAATACATGATCAGATTATTGAGTATGGTGAATCAAGTCATGGACATCATCCACAGGTTTTCGTAGGTTTGGTAGAGTGCCCCATCCTCCGGATCGATGGTATGGTTTATCGGTGGAGATACATGAATTATTCTTGTATGGGGATAGTGACAAGTTAGTTGACCTTACCACTTTTGAGAAGGCGATATCTGATATCGATACCTCGAAGTGGTAGAAAGCTATGGAAAATGGGGGTTGTGCGAACGTGAGGCTGGAATTAAATTGGGAGAAGAAGAAGAAAATGAGAGGGGGGATTAAATTAATAAAAGACAGAGGTAGGGCCTCTGCGATCTCTATCTCACACACACGCATGCTGCTTTCTCTTCTTCTACTTTTTCTTCTCTGTTTCCTCTGAATATATTTTGTTACTATAGAAATTATACGTGTAATTGTTACATATATAATTTTGAGACGTGAGCATTGGTGATACCCAAAACCTCTGTGTCTAGCACGGGAAGTGGTGACCGAAATGGTGTCATTCGACATACTAGGTGTGGACTGACTAGGACCACCACATCTTGGGGTGGATTCAGTCTCAGTACAAAAACTATTTCTGTACTCCATCCTTACATCAAGCAACAGGTATGCATTTATTTATATTTATTTGATGAATTTGCGTGTTGCTTAAATACCCAAACTAGTGTATGGTGTGTAAGTTATATTCCACTGTGTGTATCTAATACATGATAAAAATTTTATTTTTGCCTGTACTATCATACTAGTGATTCCTTTCAGGACCCCACCAATCATTAACTCTGTTGTCTAGTTCTACTCGAGTTATAAGGCACCATCTCTCTAATTTTTTTTTTTTTTTATCTTATTCATGCATTTTTCCTTCCCAATTTTCCTTTCTTGCTAATATTTCTAGACTCCGTGAACCCACTAACTATTCTCAAGTAGTTCTTAACCCAAAATGTAGAGAGGCTATGCAGGTCGAGCTTGATGCTCTCATCCACAACAACACTGTGAGGTGTCCAAAATCGATTATTTGGAAACTTTCTTTGCCACTGCCAAACTCTCCACTGTGAGGTGTCTATTAGTCGTTGTTGCTTCTCGTAATTGGTTCCTCTATCAAATGGACATTCAAAATGCTTTCCTTCATGGTGATCTTGATAAGGAGGTATATATGGAAGTTCCCCTTAGTCTTCACCGATAGGGGGATAATCTGGTATGTCAGCTCAATAAATCCCTATATAGTTTGAAGCAGACTTCCCGTAATTGGTTTGTGAAATTCTCTCATACAATTCAAAAGGTAGGATTCAATCAATCAAATGTTGATTATTCCTTATTTTCCAAATCCGAAGGTGGCTTATTTATTGTAATGTTCATTTATTTTGACGACATCATTGTGACATACAATAATAAGCAAGTAATTAAATCTCTCAAAGAATCTCTCTTACAATAATTTTGCATCAAAGATTTTGGTAATCTAAAGTATTTTCTTGGCATTGAAGTCTCTCGATCCTGAAAAGTTATTTTTGTTTCCCAAAGAAAATATGCATTACATATTTTGAAAGATGTGGGATTATTGCAATCTTGCCCTAATTCTTTCCCGATGGAGGAGCATTTAAAGTTGAATCCTAATCATGGCGATTTATTGCATGATGCCACCAAATATAGAAGGTTGGTTGGGAAATTGATTTACCTCATAGTGACAAGGCCTGACATAGTATATTTTGTGCAAATCCTAAATCAATTTATGTTGAATCCACAAAAACTGCATTGGGAAGCTACTTAAGGTTCTTTAAAGGAAATCCTAGTCAAGGATTATTTTTTTCTTCCTCTAATGATATCACATTAAAATCCTATCGTGATTCAGATTGGGCAGGTTGCACAATGAATTGACGTTCTATTTTAGGATTCTATATCTTCTTAGGAAATTCCTTAATTTCTTGGAAGTCAAAGAAACAAACTAATGTGACTTGCTCATCCGCAGAAGCAGAATATTAAGCTATGGTTGTGACATGTTTGGAGATCATGTTGATGCTATATATTTTGTAAGATCTTAAGGTCCCACAAAATCAGTCGGTGACTTTATTTTATGACAACCAAGCAGCCCTTCACATTCCCAGAAATCCTGTCTTCCATGAGTGCACGAAGCATATTGAGATTGATTGTCACATTGTGAGGAAAAAAAACTACAAAAAAAAATTAACAAACACAAAAAATATATGAAGAAAAAACTTAACAATGATTTTTTGAGTGTAAAGTATGAAGAGAAAATATATATATTAGACATAAAAAATTTAGAATGGTTCGGCTCCAACTAGCCTACATTTACTACTCTAGTGTCCATTTAGAAATTTTCAATTCCACTAAGATAAACTTGGGTTACAATCCCAATCCAATACACCAACTAGTAAGCATGAAAGAAAATCATGCTTACCAAATAAAATACAATGTAAGCATATAAGAATGAAAGAAACAACACTAGAAAAAAATGCATTCTTTATGAAAATCTGACTAGAGCAAGCTTAACATAAAATTTACAATAGAAACAAAGAAGCCTTGACAAAAAGGAAGGTGAAAATAGTGAAGCTTAAGAACAATGAAGATTTTGAATTTTGAAATTTGAATTTTGAAATCTGTAAGCCCAATCTCTCTCTTGACCATCATTTTTATTTTTCTTCAAAACATCGTCTATTTATAGATATTGACACCCCTTCAAAGACTTCTAGCCATTGGTGACAAGATGTGAAAAAAGACAGCTTTTCAACTACTACTATAGTGAAACAATCATCTTCAACCCCATGCCCTATTGAAGACTTCTCATGATGTACATGCATATATAAGTTATATTTTTTTTCAAAATGATGGCATGTAAATATCAAAAGGAGGTTAGATGAAGATTAGGTAAGTTATTAGAGTGAAATAATGGCATTTGAACAACTTGAAATTCAAATTTTTAAACATGCAATTTACGATACTCGGTATCTTAAGTATGATTGTCGAGTATCATGCAGAGTAATATTTCAATTTTTAGATGAAAGCATTAGGTACTTGAGTATTTTTTTCGATACTCAAGTATTTTTGGTTGATAGCTTAAAAGACTTTTTGTGTTATAATTAAATACTCTAGTATCATTTTCTTGTACTTGAGGATTTTTAGACTGCATGTAGAATGCTTTCTATGCTACTATGTAGTACTCCAATATCGAGTATTTCTTACTGCTACAGTGTAATACTCGAGTATTTTTTACTGCATAAAAAATACTCTAAGTTTCTCTATAAAATAGTTGAGTATTATTTTTCAGTTCATCCCAATACTCGAGTATTTGTTATTGAAAGTCTAATACATGATTATAAACCTCGAATACTCAATTAATTTTTCATCTAAACCTCAAGTACTAAATTATTTATCTTTTAAACATCAAGAATTTGATTGGGTCCATTTTAAACATCAAGTATTCAAATATTACTTATATTTCTGTGATTTATTTCGTCAAACATCATCAGTTTTCAATCATTACACTTTATCATACTACTTTTAAAATTATTCATTCATTCATTATCAAAATAGTTTAAGTTCATTTATAAAAGTTTTGTGTAAAAATCTTCATCATCAAAATAACATCAAAATCAAACCAACATAATATGCATGTACTATCTATACCCAATTATGACAAACGTGATGATAATCATAGTTTATTGTAAATCAAACAAACTTATGCCATTTCGTTTGGGGTGAAACACCAATCACCCTTTAATAACAAGGCATTCCCTATTTATTCACCAAGCTATAATGGTTAATGATATGAGATTTTATGCTTAATTGCAAATTTAACATTTGTGCATAAATTTCAAGGATGTAGTGCAATTTGTGCCAATTAAGCAGTCTCATGTGTAATAGAATATAAATTATAAGATTTTGGGGCAATTTGAACAAAATTTAAGGTTATATGCATAATAAACATAAAAAAATGGGTCTTGAGTAATAATTTAAAACTTTAGGAGTAGAAATGTCACCTACACAAAAGCCTAGGATTTTTGAAAGTTATTGTAAAATCTGAAAATTTCCATGAGGACTTAAGTGGAATTTTCAAAACATTGTGGTTAAAGTGTAATTTCTCAGGGTTGTGAGTGACTGAATCAACAGCAGGGAATGACTTGCAACTTAGATATCTAAGGAAAATGATAGGGGATTGACAAACATCTCGAGACGAGATTTACGATAATGAAAGCATTAAGAATGGGGATAGTTTTTAGTACAGTTAAGATGCAGCCTAAAAAATCAAATGATTGTAAGAGACTTTCGAAAGTCAACGAAATCTTGAGGGGGCTCCGATTTTATGTAAGGATAAACTCTGAGGTGGCTTCGGGATGAAACAAAGGTCCTGTGAGGACACCGGGGCAAAAATGTACCTATAGAGTAAGCTTAAGTTATTAATATTAGATTTTTAGTATCTCAAAGATTATTAAATCAATGTTTGAGGGTGTAATTACAATTAGAGAAATACCTAAGTGAGATAATGATGAAATTTGGGATTTAAATGAGTAATTTTCTTTATCAGTATATTATATATATGCATGATGGCTAAGGAGCTTCCTGGCCAAGAATGTTGCTAGAAGTATTATATATAGTTATAATAATATATTATATGATATATATATGCATATATGTGTGGTTCCCAAGTTGTAAGCACCTATAAATTGAGGGAGAGAGGAGATGAAATCGGCAATCAAGAAAAGGGAGAGAAAGCTGTGGCCAATGGTGGCCGATTGGCAAGTGGTTGGTGGTCAGAGGTAGCCAGAATTGGCCACAATAACAGGTGGCAGCCATGGTAGGAAGTAACGGTAGTGGACGGTCGACGGTGGCTTCCAGGTGGCCGATGGTGGCACAAGATAGAGTGTGGAGGTGGCCGACGGTTGGTAGTGGAGCACACGGAGGTGGTCGGTAATGTTGCGTGCAACAGTGTGTGCGCTGGAAGAAGAAGGAGAAGGAAGAAAAAGAAAAAAGAATTGAAAGGAAAAGGAAAAAGTAGAAAGAAATAGGGAAAATGAGGAAAAAATAGAGGAAAATAAGGAAAGCTTCCAAAAAATTTTAGAAAATTCAAAAAAATAATTTGGGGCTAGAGGAACATGCTTGAAGCTAGGAAATTATCCAAGCACATGTTTTAAGGTTAAGGCAAGCATACTAAGGTAGCTAGATAAGATTGATTAAGGTAAGTGGTTCTACCCAAAACTTGATTTAATTTCATGCAAATGGTTTTGACTTGTAAGTGGTTCGACCCAAAACTAGGTTTTTTGTAAATGGTTTTATCATGTTGTCATTCTATGCATCATGTAGATTGAATACACATGTTATATAATGAGAAATGCATATATTCATTGGTGAAGCTATCTATCATGCATTGTATGTTTATTTGGTGACATGGGAAATCAACAGTCTATCATGGGTGTTATTTTACATCCCAACCTCGGAAGGAAGGTTGCCTCAGAAGGGAGGGTTGATGGATCATTATGAATGTTGATGAATGTCCCAGCCTCGAAAAGAAGGTTGGAAAATGGTGATAGCAAAGGGATTTCTCGTTGTCACTAAAGGAAGGTGAAGATATGATGTTATTATTGCATTTTTCACTCATACTCAAATCATGTTTATTATGAATCCCTTACTTACATGATTCAACATCTAATTTGGGCTATGCCCTTGGAACATTAAAATGTTCCAATTAGGACTTGTAGCAAAGGCAAGGAAGTGGTTGAGATGTAACAACACGAGATGTCATGTCCGATGGGTTTGGCAAGCTATCCTTGTATTTTGCTTCTTCATGAAGATTTGATTATGTTTTAGTCATGTTGAGAAACTTATGTTCCATTGATGAGCAATCTTGTGAAATAAAAGAATGTTATTTACTACAATTATGTTTGAGGAACAATTATGTAATACTATTATGGTTCAATGTTATTTTTGAGGTTCGATTCTTAGCTTTCGCATTTGATGTTTATGATGATTCTCATTCAAGATAGATGAATGAAAATTTTGAGATAGATATGGTGAATGATATGGTTTAGCAAAGGAAAAAAATTATTATCTCAGAATTGTCCTAAGTTATAACACGTTTGGGAAAGTGGGGTGTTACAGTTATGCCCAAATCCCCCTTTCTTATTAGATCTACTACTCATTGTTGATGATGCTTTGACTTTCTCTTACCACATCGAATGGCTCTTTTCAGGTTGGAAAACTTCTTTGAAACATCTCCAATCATAATCTACCACTTTCATTTCTAGAAAATACTAGAAAATTGCTAAAAACACTCGTTGTTCGTCTTTTTTTGTGAAACTAGGTTGCTAGATTGGGTTTTCTAGCAATCAAAAATATTGATTTTATCTTCTTTTTTTTCCCTCACTTTCTCACACTATCTTGCTTATATGTCTTAAAACTAAAGAAGTGATGGCTTTTATTTTTGGAAACCTATACATGCAACGATCACATCACCAGTCACTCCTGCCATCATAGACGCCATTTGACACCACCTTATCACCACTAGTGGTCATTTCTAACATCGACTATGTTGTCTTCTCGTCAACAACCACTATAATGACTCGTTAGTGGGTCTAGGTTCTTTGGTCGTTATTTTAATGGGTGTTGTATTTTGTCGTTATTTGACCAATGGGTTGGAAATATATCATGGGGTGTTGGAGAGCTGGAAATTTGTGAAGATGAAATTTTATAGAAAGAAATGTCAAGTAAGATAGTTTAAAATTGATGGTTGAAAATTCAAAAGGAAATAAAGGTAGTAATTGAGTTGAAAGTCAATTAAAGAAATGGGGGATTGGAAATTGGAAGGTGGGTTGTCGTGCCTTATGTATATACATATATGTAATTATAAAAGAGAAGAAAAGAAGGGAATGCAACAACAAGAAGGCACAACAGGCTATCAACCGATGGCAAGGAGTTATCGACCAGTAGACTATTTTCTGCTGGGCTTGATTTTCTAAGCTGCCCACTATATAAAGCGATGAGGAAATAAATGTGTTATTATAACGACCAGTTAGTGGGTTTAAGATAATTATTAATATTTTATTACAGGTGTTGCATCTCGGGCATCGTTCGAATTAACCATGTCAAAAATATCTTATGTGTTGATAAAGAAGAAAATTAATGAAAATAATAATTTTGTGGGATGATAAATGTAAGTGAAATTAAAATTGATAAACCCATATAAATGGAATTTAAATGTGTGGAAGACTCCAAAGTTGTGGGCTAAATGGGTTTGGGCCTAGTAGGCGTGGACACTTGATTTGGGCTTAGGCCATGTGCAATGTAAGTGGAGATTTAAACAAAGGAAATGAAATGGTAAAGGACCAAAATGGGCTTGGGCTTATGTGTGTGTGTGCAATTGAGTGGCAAATGTGGAATAGGAAAAAGGGGGAGCAGTTGGGGGTAGACATGAAAGCCATACCCCCTCCCTCTTCTTGTCTTGTTTCTACTTCTTCACTTCATCTCTACCCCTCTATAGACATCTTCTTCTTCTCCTCCTTTTCTCCTTCATTGTCTTCTTCTTCTTCCATTGTTTTTTGTATTGGAGCTTCAAGAAGGTGGATTTCCAGCTCTAGCAGGTTGTTTCTTCTTCTCTTTGGTTCAAGCTTCAAAGGCAAGTTCCTACCCTCATTCTTCTTTCAAGAAAGCCTCCAATATCTATCTCTTCTAAATGATGGTTGAAATGTCTCTTTTGTGGTAATGATCATGGATTTGTTCTTGTTGTAACCTTGAAAACCATTTTTGTAGTTAATGGGTTATTCTTTCAACTTCTTAAATTTTTATGAATTTTTCTTAAGAGGTCATTGAGTCTCATTAAAAGTTTCCATGGGGTATGTTTCATCCCATTTTCATTCAAGCAATTGCACATTGGGGATTAGGAAACGTTAGGAAACTTTTCTTGGGAGTTTGGGTGTGTTTGTTATTTTTTAGCTCTGTTGTAATTTCAGTCAACTGAAGTTGTAACTTTGATTGATTGAAGTTGCCACTTCGATCAACCTAAGTTGTCCAGCAACTTGTGAGTATCTTTGATCGATGGTTCAGTCGACCTAAGACTATGGGTCAGTTTTCTACCTATCTTCGGTTGACTTAAGTTGAATTTCGATCGACCGAAGTTAAGAGTTAGCTTTTTGCCCAACTTTAGTCAACCTAAGTTAGATTTCGATCGACTGAAGATCAAAATTTCACATTTTGTCCAACTTCTGTCGACCTAAGTCACTTAGTCATATAAGCCTTCGGTCATATTGCGTATCTTGTACTCTTTCGAGCATAACTTTTTTTTAGATGTCCGATTCATAAACCGTTTGGTGCATTGTAAACTAGACTCGATAAACTTCGATTTGGTGCATAATTTGGATTATTTGGACAAGAATTGATCCTGATAAAGGCCCATGAAGTACCAACTTGAATCTGAATTTTATGTTGTAGTCCAAAAATGCTCCGGTAATTGGGTGTAACTCCCTGTGATGTTATTTTTGTGCCATAATCTAGAATTCATAATATTTGTCTTGGCATATTTCTTGAATCATGTGGGGAATTTTTCATGACATGTACATGGTTGGCATGATCATGGGATTTCATGTGTGACACATAACATGATTATTATTATTTGCACATCTATTATTTTGCGCAGTGGCTATGTACTGCAGGGTGAGAAAAGGATATCCTAATGGAGCACCTAACGTAGGTTAAGGTGCCCATAAGCCCGGTAGGCAATGCTCAAGCCAAATGAGTGGCTAATTGATTTATATATACATATGTATACATGCATGTGAATGAAAGGCCTTGATGGCCAATGTGATGCATGAGAATCTATGTATTTATGAGGAATGAAATGTTGCATGAGATGCATAATGATGGTGGCATGGGGATGATCATAATGATGGGGATTTAATATGTGATTCTTATTTGTATTTGGGGAGTCGGGTGTACTCTAGGTTGGTCTATCCATGACTTAATTCTATTACTTCATTTGTTGTATACATACTTGTTGAGCATTGTGGCTCACCTTGCTTATTCATGTCATTCTTGGTAAGGGAAAGACAATTGTTGAGGGTGAGTCCAGTATGGTTAGAGCCCAAAATTAGATTGTGTATAGAGATGTCACAGTCTCAAGATCAATGGGTGTTTTTTTGAGGGTGGTGTAGAAGATTTATTTTGTAGTTAGTTTATTACTCTTTTATTTTGAAATTGTGTGGGTGGCATGCCCAATGTATGTAGAGAATGATGTAGCCCTTTATTTTGGCATGTGATTAATGAGAAATGATGAATGGATTATTTTGGAAATTTTTTTGCATCTGTGCCCATTTTGAATGGATTTTCTGTAACACCCTACTTTCTCAAGTGTGTTATAACTTAGGAAATTCTAGGCCTAAATTTTTTTTAAGCTAATGCTAAATCATATCATTTCTCATATCCGTCCCAAAATTTTCATTCTTCTATCCCCAATGAGAAATACCATAAACATCGAATACTGAAGCTAAGAATCGAACCTCAAAATAACATAGAATCATAACGGTATTACATGACCGTTTCTCAAACATAATTCATATTACATAACATTCTTTTATTTTACAGGACTATTCATCAAATGGAACATAAGTTTCTCGATATGACTAAAACATATCCGAATCTTCATGAAAAAGCAAAATATAGGGATAACCTACCAAACCCATGACATCTTGTGCTGTTACATCACAACCACTTCTTTGCCTTCGTTGCAAGCCCCAACTGGAACGTTTGAATGTTCTAGGAGCATAGCCCAAGTTAGATGCTGAATCATCTAAGTAAGGTTTTATTTAATAAAATTTCATGCATGACATGCAAAGGGCAAAATACATCATCTTTCCTTTCATGCTAATTATCATTTATGCGACCCTACTTCAAAGGGCGAGATGTCCTTCAAACATCCGTGATAGATTAACAATATCATCATTCCACATGCGATGCATGCTGAAGAAATATTATGAATATACATATGCATCACAACACATCATATAAATGCATTTCTAAATGTATGAGGCATCATAACACATGACAATATGACAAATAAAACATTTGCGTATTATTTTGGAAAATAACCCTTACCTCCAAATGCATGCCTGAACAATTTCTTGGCTTTGGGCATGCTTCTTTAGCCCCAAATTAATTCACAAAATTCTTTGAAATTTTTCGGAAGCTTTTCCTATTAATTTCATTTTTCCTCACTTTCTCTATTTTCTTTTTTCCTTTTTCTTTCTTTTCTTTTTTTCTTTATTCTTCTTTTTCCCCTTTCTTCCTTTTTCATGCACACGAAATGCCACCGGTCACCTCCGCACACACCACTACTGGTCGCTGGCCACCTCCGCGCACCACCATGCGCCACCACCAGCCACCCGCGCACCATCGCAGCTACTACCCGTCGCCTATTGTCCCGCTGCTTGCGGCCATGGTTGCCACCTATTATTGTGGCCAATTCCGGTTGCCTCTGGCCACCAACCACCGGCTAATCGGCCACCCTTGGCCACTGCTTTCTCTCCTTCAATCTCTTCTTAATTTCTCCAATTGCTTCCCTATTTGTAGCCACATGAAACTTGGACACTAAGCATACAACAACAACAACATATCCAGCCTTTATCCCACTATGTGGGGTCAGCTACATGAATTCTAGACTTCCATGTATTTCTGTCTTTTGTCATATCCTCATTTAGATCCATATATTTCATATCAAATTTTAATGTCTCTCCTAAAGTCTACCTCTACCTCTTTTTGTGACTAATTGTTCCATTTCATCAACTCTCCTCACATGAGCGTCTCTTAGTCTCCTTCTCACATGGCCAAACCATCTTAGTCTAGTCTCTCTCATCTTCTCCTCGATTGGCACTATTCCTACTTTATTACGAATAACTTCATTTCTAATTTTATCCTTTCTTGCATGTCCGCACATCCATCTTAACATCCTCATCTCCGCTACACTCGTCTTTTGCTCATGCTGGTATTTGACTGCCCAACATTCTAAGCCATACAGCAAGACTGGTCTTATAGTTGTCCTATAAAATTTTCCTTTCAATTTTAATGGGATTTTACCATCACATAACACCCCTGAATGAGGATATGCTTGGACACCAAGCATAGCCCACTGAATTTATCCATTGATTTCACCCACAGCTTTCCTTACAAATCCTTAATTTGGTGCTCGATCTCCAAGCACATATACATATATATAATTCCACTTGCAGCAATTCTCGGCCATGAAGCTTCTCAGAAGCTTGGCCATCATGCACACACGCACACAAATATATATATATCTATATAATTTTCTATATTATATTAAAATCATATAATTTGCACACAAATCCCTCAATTAACTTCATAATCCTATTTTAGACTTTGCACAATTGCAATTACACCCTCAAACATAAATTTTATTTGGATTAGACCATCAAAAATCCAAAATTAATAATCTAAGGTTACTTGATAAGGTCGATTCCATCCTTGAGCCCTCACAGGACCTTTGTTTCATCCCAAAACCACACCAGGGTTGTTCCTTACATAAAACTAGAGCCCCCTTAAGGTTTCGTTGACTTTCCGAAAGTCCCTTACGATCATTCAGTTTTTCAGGTTGAATTTTAGCTATACCGAAAATTATTTCTGTTTTGATTTATTTCAGCATCATAAATCTTATCTTGAGACACTCTTCAATGACATACCTTTCTTTACCCTTCTTTTTAGACATTTACATTATGGGTGCTCCCTTTCATTGATTCGACTGTTTAAAATGATTAAATTGTCTTCTAAATCCTTAAACTTGACTCTTCTAACGTTACGAAATATAGGATATTTCGATATATTACTTATTTTGATTTGGGGTATTACATTCTCGCCTCCTTACAAAAATTTCATTCTCGAAATTTGGCTTTTACTTATAACCTCAAAAAAACTTTTATCCCAGTTTCATATATCCTTCCTCAAATCTTAAGAATGCTACTTCGCATCTTGAATTATCCTGTTATAGGCTGGCCATACTCATTTACTCATAAACTTATATGCCTCTTCTATCTCTTTATCAGATCCAACCAAACTATTAGGTTAGCAATAAGGTCAGGCGATCCTCATGGTACTACCATCATCATCAATAGGCTAAAAGCCTCTATCAAATGCCATTTGCAGGCCATTAACCCGATCATATTAGTAGGCATATTCCCACTTAATGCATCATCCACTTCATTGGCATGCTCCGAGTAACATAACATTGATGTAGTCCTTGAGGAAGCTCCACTTACTGTTGCCACCTCTTTAACCATCTTATCACATAGGTAAGGCTTTCGCCTAAACCATCATTGCCAACACTAAGTAATTTTCCTTGTACCTTTTCCCTTTGACCATTATAGCTTTTTTAGCATACCACTCGTGTTGGATCATCTTTACCACATCGCTCTAGTTTCTTGGAATGTTGATTCTAGCCTTACTATAATGCCCACAATGCTGCCTAAACTTTGGCACCTGACCGTCTCCACAGTACATTGTGTTGCTCTGACCCTTGGGTTTCATAACCCTATCGCGAGTTAGCTCACAATCCTTCCACTATGGCTACTCTGGTCATCATTTGTCATGAGCCAACCATCAGTCCTCTGCCTTGGTCCTTAACCTTAGGTCAGTTGTTACAGGTCATGCACTTATGGTGTTATTGATATGCTAAAATTTCTAGTTTCGTCATGGTCTTTAATAGGGTTGTAATGGGGCTAAGCCAAAGATAGGATATAAAAGGGAAAAAGGTTAAGACCTAAAACTAATAGAGCATTTAGAAACAACTTGGGTTAATTAGGCATGAAGGACCCAACACCTCAACCAATAATCAGACACTCTTCGTTTCTTCCTTCCTTATTCATTTCTTAAAAAAAAATCAGATATTATGTCCTTACACCTTCTTTTTTTTTTTTTTTTCTTTCTTTCCTTTTCTTTTTCTCTTTTTTTTTCAACATATATTTTTTTCTCTAAGCATTACTTGGCTTTTGACGTGAATGTCGACATTTGTGATAAAGACACCCGGTTACTCCCCTAAATAATTGCTTAGGGCACATATGCATACCAATATTTTGAACCACCGTTTGACATGAATGATGATGCAAGAGCATATTGTCAACTCCCAATAACTACTAAGTAGATCAAAACATAGGAGTAGATAAATAGGAATAACTTTTTTTTTTTGCTACAAGGACATAATATCATAAGCATTCACCAAGTACATTCCACTTCATAAATAATACAGCCATAACAAATCAACAATAGCATCTCCACATTCATTCAATTCATCGTCCTTTTCAAACCCATCAAATAATTTCAAATGTTCTACTAGCTCAAAGGCGGGTAACAAAATAAGGATAACAAATGAAAATGGTTTACGGCTCATTAACAAGGGTTGTTGAACAAAGAAAAGGAAAATAAGCTCAAAATAGGTAAACTAAAGTCAATTATGTAAGGTTGGCTTTTTAAGTCAAGTGGTTATAAATCCTATATGCCATTTTCATCTTTATGCATGCACATGAATCGACAACTTTGACTAGTATTAGAAACAAGTTTTATAGCACTCTTACATGAATGAACATCACTCCAAAAGAAAACATAAGATTGCCATGTATGTTTCAATCTCAAAGGCTAACCCAATAATGGTTTTTTGGTCTACCAACACAAGTTAATACTCTTCAAAATCAAACTCGAGTCAATTCTAGCCTAAGTATGCAAGTATTTTGTTCAATCATGTTGTAACATTCTCACCCCAAGTCAATCTAAGTTTATAACATGTGAATCCTTGAATATCATTGGGAAAACATCCTAGACAAAAAAAAAAAAATTCAAAATGTACTCTCTACACTCTCTAAATGCAATCACTCCCCCTCACTTAAAACTTACATTGTCCCCAATGTAAGGCTAAATGCAAGAAAATGACAAAGAAAAAAAAATAATGCATATGAAAAGAAAAAGAAAAGGGATAGAGAAAGCAAATCTGATCATCTTGGGTTGCCTCCCAAGCACCACCTTTGTTTAACGTCTTTGGCTAGACTTTGTCACTACTCAATCTGTATAAGTTGGACAATCCAAATTAATTTGATCAATATTGTACACCTGAAAACCTTCATAAAAAGGTTTCAAGCGATGACCATTGACCTTAAAAGTTTTACCAGTGTCCAAGCTTTGTATTTCAACTGCACCATGAGAAAACACATTAGTAACAAGAAAATGTCATATCCATCTAGAACGCAATTTACCAGGAAATAATTTTAATCTAGATTGATAAAGTAGAACTTTCTGACCAATAGAAAAATGTTTCCTACAGATCATTTGATCATGAAAGGCCTTTGTCTTTTCTTTGTGGATCCTCGAGCTCTCATAGGCATCATTACGGATTTCCTCCAACTCTTACAATTGTAATTTCCTTTGTGCACCCGATTCATCCATTTTCATATTGCAATACTTGATAGCCCAATATGCTTTGTGTTCTAACTCCACCGGAAGGTGACATGGTTTGCCAAATACCAAACGGTAAGGAGACATACCTATAGGAGTTTTGTATGCTGTTATGTAAGCCCAAAGTGCATCATCAAGCCTTAAACTCCAATCCTTCCTATTTGACTTGACGGTTTTCTCGAGTATGCATTTGATTTCTCTATTGGATACCTCATCTTGTCCACTTGTTTGTGGGTGATAAGCAGTAGAGATGCGGTGGGTAACATTGTATTTCTTTAATAAAGTGGCCACCACTCTATTGCAAAAATGAGTCTCGCAATCACTGATCATAGCCTTCGGTGTCCCGAACCTAACAAAAATATGAGATTTAACAAAATCTACAACCACTTTAGCATCATCATTTTGGGTAACCTTAGCTTTTACCCACTTTGAAACATAATCCACAGCAAGAATAATGTAAACATTATTATAAGAAGGGAAAGGGCCCATGAAATCAATACCCCACACATCAAATATTTCATAAACAAGAATAGGGGTAAGTGGCATTTGATCTCTATGCCCTATGTTTCCTGTTTTTTGACATTATTCACAAGACTTGTAAAACATATATGAATCACAGAACAAAGTAGGCCAAAACAATCCACACTCTAATACCTTATGGGCTATTCTCTTAGGACCAAAATATCCTCCACATCCATATGAATGACAAAATGTAAGAATGGATGGAATTTCTTGCTGAGATACACACCTGCGAATAATTTGGTCAGAACAATGTTTCCACAAGTAAGGGTCATCCTAAACATAATATTTAGCATCACTTTTATTTTATCTTTTTGAGCTCTAGATAAGTCATTTCGTAGTGTTCTAGTAACTAAATAATTAACTAAATCAGCATATCAGGGGACTGTCTCTTGAAGAGAAAAGAGATACTCATATGGGAAGTTGTCCTGTAATGGGGATGCCTTTTCACTTGTTGTTAATCTATTGAGATGATCAATAACCAAATTTTTTGTACCTTTTTTTATCACGTATCTCCAAGTCAAACTCTTGTAGCAAGAGAATCCATCGAATGAGTCTAGGTTTCACCTCATTCTTTGAAAACAAGTACTTGAGAGCTGTATGATCAGAATAAATAATCACTTTAGTGCCAAGCAAATAAGAACGGAATTTTTCTAAAGCAAAAACAACAGCTAAAAGTTCTTTTTCAGTTGTGGAATAGTTGCTTTGTGCATTGTCAAGTGTCCTGGAGGCATAGTAAATGGCATGATGGGCATTTCCAACTTTTTGTCCAATCACAACACCAACTACATGATTACTTGCATCACACATGATTTCAAACGGAAGACTCCAATTCGACGGCTGGATAACTGGTGCTGAGGTGAGCATATCTTTCAATTTGTCAAATGCTCCTTTGCATGCCTCACCAAATTCAAAAACCACATTGTTTTGTAGTAGCCTACATAGGGGTTAAGTGATCTTGGAAAAGTTTTTGATAAAGCGCCGATAGAATCCTTCATGTTCAAGAAAAGAGCGAACTTCCTGCACATTTGTGGGGTAAGGCAAAGATTTAATAACTTCTATCTTAGCTTTATCAACTTCAATTCCCTTATAGGATACAATATGTCTTAAAATAATGCCCTGATCAACCATAAAGTGACACTTCTCATAGTTCAAAACTAAGTTTGTTTCTATGTGTTGTTGCCAAAATACAACAATTAAAATTTGTGATGTGGGGTCCACTCGAGCTCAGTGTCGGGTGAAGTTAGGTTGCCGTAAGAGATGTTGCTTCAAGGGAGGTTGCCGTTAGGATGCTCGCCGCAAGGATTTGCCGCTAGTTCTCGTCACTAGCTTTCGCCACTAGCTCTCGTCACCAGCTTCGCCACAAGGTTTGCCACAAGCTTTGTCGCTAGCTTCGCCACGAGGCTTCGCCACAAGCTTCGCCGCTAGCTTCGCCACAAGCTTTGTCGCTAGCTTCGCCACGAGGTTCGCCACAAGCTTCGCCACAAGGTCTTGCCGCTAGCTTTGCCACAAGCTTCGCCACAAGGTCTTGCCGGTAGCTTTGCCACAAGCTTTGCCACTAACTCCGCCACTAGCTTCGCCACGAGCTTTGCCACAAGCTTCGCCACAAGGTCTTGCCGCTAGCCTTCGCCGCTAGCTTTTGCCACTAGCCTTTGCCACTAGCCTTCGCCGCTAGCTTTTGCCACTAGCCTTGGCCACTAGCTTCGCCAAAAGCTTTTACCACTAGCCTTGGCCACTAGCTTCGCAACAAGCTTTTGCCACTAGACTTTGCCACTAGCCTTTGCCACAAGCCTTTGCCACAAGCCTTTTTGCCACTAGCCTTTGCCACTAGCCTTTGCCACAAGCCTTTGCCACTAGCTTTGCCGCAAGACTTTGCTGTCGCCGCTAGGTTTACCGTAAGGCCTTTCCCTCGCCGCTAGGTTCGCTTCAAGACTTTACCTTCGCCGCTAGGTTTGCCGCAAGACTATACTTTCGCCGCTAGGTCCGTCGCAAGGATTTGACCCCTGTTGATGCTCAAAAAATGTGTTAGAAGGCTCGCGGGAATCTTCCCCTAGAAGACCCTCCGATGCCAAAGTCAGTCTCAGATCTCGATGATTATTCACGAAAATAGTAAAAGTGTCTTCAAAGTGACAAGTTTTACCGAAGTTGGAAGTCTCCATTAATGTCCTGTAGTTGGGTATTTATAGGGCATGGATCTCAAGGGTGTCTAGTGCCGACACGTGGCGTTTTCTCAGTGGGTTAAAGCCAAAGAAAATGGGAGGGTTGCTACGATGTAGCTGCGGGCAGCTGAGCCTTGCGGTAAGGGCTGCCGCGAGGCAGCTGGGCCTCGCGGCAAGGGCTGCCGCGAGGCAACTTGTGCCTCGTGGTAGATTTTACATCAAGGCAATTGAGCCTTGCGGCAAATGCTGCTGCAAGGCAATTGGGCCTTGCGGCTGAGTGCCGCAAGGCGGCTCGCGGCTACATGCTGCGAGCCTCTCTCTCACGGCTAATAGCCGCGAGGCCGCTTCTCGCAGGCCATGCGGCTAGCAGCCAATAGGCTGCGCCTCGCGGCATGGTGCCGCTAGGTGGGCCCTTGTGGCCAGACTCGCGGCTTTCTTACCTCGAGTCTTTTACTAATGGGGCTGGCCCTTGCGGCCAGCCCTTGGCCATTATATATATATAATATACATTATATTATATATATAATAGATATATATTTAATTATTTTCATTTTTATTTTTCCCTCAAAATTGATAGCACAACAATTGCCCCCCACTCTTCTGTTTTGTCTTTAGACAAAATTGAAGAGTAGAATATTGATCAAAGAGCCTGGACTAGCACCGGAATTCAATCAAAGGTTCTGGGAAGCCCGTTAGCCAAGGGCTTTAGGTACCAAATTATCTTTTGGGCAACCACGCCCTTGAGAGATAATCTCTATTGAGGAGTTCCCGTCGTGGGTCCGAGCTTGCCGGGAGGCCTAGGCGCTAGATCAGCCAAGGAGTCGGGTCTAACTTGGACCATAGCACCAGACTCAGTCAAGGGGTCCAGCGAGCCTACAGTCAAAGTCTCCGGGGCATCCGATGATCCTATGATGGATCATAATGCTCGGGCTATTGTGTTCTCCATGTCCGTCTTTCAGAGTTAGCCTATTTCAGGGAATCTGTGTTTGGCCAGTGGTTCGACACGAGATTCCGGCCAGACATCCAAGTTTGTTGGGAGACCTAGGCGCCAGATCTACCAAGGAGTCAGGTCTACCAAAAAGGCATAGCACCCAACTCAAGCGAGGGATCTGGGTGAGTCTGCGGGCATGGGCATTGGATGTTCTGGTGATCCCGAGCCAACTCATGGTCATAGGCACCAGATTGCAACTGGATGACTCAACTCCGATAAGCGGGGTCATGGCAGAGTTGTCATAGGGTTGTTGTCTTTTTATGCCTTCCTTGGGCCAATCTACCTCAGGGGATCTGGGTTTGGCCAGTAGCCCGGCACTGGATTCTTACTAGGCATCCGAGTTTGCCGGGAGACTTAGGCGCCAGATCAACCAAGAAGTCGGGTCTAGCCAAAAAGTCATAGCACCGAACTCAAGCGTGGGATCTGGGTGAGTCTGCGGGCATAGGCATCGGATGTTCTGGCAATCCCGGGCCAACCCGTGGTCATCGGCACCAGATTGCCACTGGGCGACTTGACCTTTGGGAGCGGTCTTATACTGGAGCTATCAGGCGATCACTTCACTTCTTTTTCGCCTTCCTAGGGCCAGTCTACCTCAGGGAATCTAGGTTTGGCCAGTGGTCCAGCACGGGATTCCTACCAGACATCCGAGTTTGCCGGGAGACCTAGGCACCAGATCAACCAAGGAGTCGGGTCTAGCTAAAAGGGCATAGCACCGAACTCAAACGAGGGATTCGGGTGAGTCTGCGGGCATGGCATCGGATGTTCTGGTAATCCCGGGCCGACTCGTGGTCATCGGCACCAGATTGCTGCTAGGCGACTTGACCTATTGGAAGCGAGCTGTGCTTGAGCCGCCATACCTGCAAGACACATACAAATAATCTGGGCTCCTACAGATTTTACGTGGTTCGGCTTATAGTTTTGCCTACTCCACGGGAATACATGGGATATATTCTTTTATTTATCGGGGGATATATGTTTTTTCAATGGAAAATTTTAAAGACAATTCCGGCCTCTGACTGGGTCGAGGAACGCTTTTGACGATAGGCTTGACTCTATGTCTCGTGCTTTGTCCCTTCCCCCGGGGCTAAAGCCGGGAAGTACCTCTCGAGGTGCGCGGTGTTCCAAGCCTTTCCTATCGCCTCGCTTTGTGGTGTCGGTAGTGTGTACCTGTCGGGGTCTATCATCTTCTAGATTTTGTAAGGCCCTTCGCACTTTGGGCTGGGTTTCCCTTCCTCTTCTATTACCTTCCCCTGCGTCCAAAATTTCCATTTGGGTGACAAACTGTTTTGCTCGGTCGAACAACTCAGTCACTGAATTTGGCTCGGAGAAAGCTAAGGATCTTCTAAGCGGGGCGTAGGTTGTTCCATTTAGCAGGGTTGACGCTGCTAATCCGATTGGGAGATCCCTTACTTCCTGTGTCGCAACCCTAAACTGCTCGATATATTGTTTTAGAGATTCATCCGACTTCTGCTGTAAACTCATTAGATATATTGTACTCTTCTTCTTTGGAAGATAAACGAAGAATGCATCTAGAAACTCTTTCTTCAACTGTTCGAATGATCGTATATGTCCTACCGGTAATTCAGTGAACCACTGCTGAGCTTGTCCTGCCAGGGAGAGTGGGAAGGCCCTGCACCTAGTGACCTCGTTCCATCCATGTAACACGGCCACTGCGACAAAATGTTGTAAGTGTTTTTCGGGGTCTTCCCTTCCTGAATATACCGAGAGTTGTGGTAGTTCAAACCCTGGTTGCACTGGTCGCCTCTGGAGTTCCTCAGATAGAGGGAACCCTTTCGAGGGAGTTACTTTTGGTATCATCATTACCTGTTTCTGTTCTAGCACCTCCTCTATGAGGCGTTTAATGTCGGACACGCTAAGTGTTTGTTGCTTCCCTTCATTTTGGCAAATAGATGGGTCTTGAGGCACTCCCGAGTAGGAGTTTTCTGTTGTCTCTCTATACTTGGAAGCTTTTCTCGCCCTCTTGCGATTTTTCCTTCTCGAGTCTGTCACTTCCGGAACTTGACTATTCAGCCCTGGTGTTCTGATTCTTGTCCCCTGCCGAGGGGTTCTTGAAGGGTTGTCCTGGAATCTCCGATGTTCTACCCTTGTATCGATTTGTCCCATGTGGGGAATATGGATGTCCGGCCTTAGTTCTCGTAACAAAGCAGTGACCTCCTGTAGTTTTCTCATATTCTCCTCATTGTTCACCCTGAGCTCATTATTCTGCTGCTTCAACTCCTCAAAGTTCTTCCTCAATAGTTCATAATCTAAGAGTAAGACTGTGGGTGGAGCTATTCTTGAAGTTCCCATGAGGTTTCTATTTGGAATTGAAGATTGTCCAAATGAGTGTTGTTCCTGGTTAGCGAGCACTGTATGTGGGACTTGTTCCCCTCACCCTGTCGTGTATCCATCTACATGTGCTTCTTCTTGCTCCGAATGCTCCATGCCCCCCAGTCCGGCGGCATGGTTGCATTCGAGTACAGGAAAGTTTCCAGAACGCACTTCGTTGTTAGGGTGATCTACTGAAAATTCTGGTACTGTAGAGTTCGCCTGGTGGGAGCTTTTCGTGGCTCTTGTCCTGGTATGAGCGCTCCTTTGGGTGGGGTTAGGCGGGCTCGCCCGACTGGCTGATCTCGTCTTTCTCGGCATTTTGTGTTGAAATTGGCTTTTTGTTGCAGTTTCCCACAGACGGCGCCAAATTGTTGTTGCCAAAATACAACAATTAAATTTTGTGATGTGGGGTCCACTAGAGCTCAGTGTCGGGTGAAGTTAGGTTGCCGTAAGAGATGTTGCTTCAAGGGAGGTTGCCGTTAGGATGCTCGCCGCAAGGATTTGCCGCTAGTTCTCGTCACTAGCTTTCGCCACTAGCTCTCGTCACCAGCTTCGCCACAAGCTTTGCCGCTAGCTTCGCCATGAGGCTTCGCCACAAGCTTTGCCGCTAGCTTCGCCACGAGGTTCGCCACAAGCTTCGCCACGAGCTTTGCCGCTAGCTTCGCCACAAGGTCTTGTTGCTAGCTTCGCCACGAGCTTTGCCACAAGCTTCGCCACAAGGTCTTGCCGCTAGCTTTGCCACAAGCTTCGCCACAAGGTCTTGCCGTTAGCCTTCGCCGCTAGCTTTTGCCACTAGCCTTCGCCGCTAGCTTTTGCCACTAGCTTCGCCAAAAGCTTTTGCCACTAGCTTCGCCACAAGCTTTCGCCACTAGACTTTGCCACTAGCCTTTGCCACAAGCCTTTTTGCCACTAGCCTTTGCCACAAGCCTTTGCCACAAGCCTTTGCCACTAGCCTTTGCCACTAGCCTTTGCCACAAGTCTTTGCCACAAGCTTTTGCCACTAGCTTCGCCGCAAGACTTTGCTGTCGCCGCTAGGTTCGCCGTAAGGCTTTACCCTCGCCGCTAGGTTCGCTGCAAGACTTTACCTTCGCTGCAAGACTTTACCTTCGCCGCAAGGTCCGTCGCAAGGATTTGACCCCTGTTGATGCTCAAAAAATATGTTAGAAGGATCGCGGGAATCTTCCCCGCGAAGACCCTCCGATGCCAAAGTCAGTTTCAGATCCCGATGATTATTCACGAAAATAGTAAAAGTGTCTTCAAAGTGACAAGTTTTACCGGAGTTGGAAGTCCCCATTAATGTCCTATAGCTGGGTATTTATAGGGCACGGATCTCAAGGGTGTCTGGTGCCGACACGTGGTGTTTTCTCAGTGGGTTAAAGCTAAAGAAAATGGGAGGGTTGCTACGATGTAGCTACGGGCAGCTGAGCCTCGCGGCAGATTTTGCCGCAAGGCAATTGAGCCTTGCGGCAAATGCTACCGCAAGGCGGCTCATGGCTGCATGCCGCGAGCCTCTCTCTCGTGGCTAATAGCCGCGAGGCCGCTTCTCGCAGGCCACGCGGTCGCAAGCCTCGCGGCTAGCAGCCAATAGGCTGCGCCTCGCGGCATGGTGCCGCGAGGTCGGCCCTTGTGGCCAGACTCGCGGCTCTCTTACCGTGAGTCTTTTACTGATGGGGCTGGCCCTTGCGGCCAGCCCTTGGCCATTATATATATATTTAATTATTTTCATTTTTATTTTTCCCTCAAAATTGATGGCACAACACTATGCATCTTCTAAGCACTTTTGTGAGGTTAGTTAAACATACATCAAAAGAATTATCGTAGACTGTAAAATCATCCATAAATACCTCTATGATGCTCTCCACATAATCTGAAAATATACTAACCATACACCTCTGAAATGTAGCAGGAGCATTGTAAAGACCAAATGGCATTCGTTGATATGCAAAAGTTCCAAATGGGCACGTGAATGTAGTTTTCTCTTGGTCCTCTGGTGCAACTGGAATCTAATGAAAACTTGAATAACCATCAAAACAACAATAATGAGTACGACCTGCCAAACGTTCAAGCATTTGGTCAATAAATGGGAGAGGAGAGTGATTTTTCCTAGTTGATGCATTTAACTTCCTAGAATCGATACACACCCGCCACCCGTTTTGAACACGAGTAGGCACCATCTCACCTTCAAAATTTTTAACCACTGTTATACCTGTTTTCTTTGGGACAACTTGAACCGGGCTCACCCATTTGCTATCAGAAATTGGATAGATCATACCTGCATCTAGAAGTTTCAAGATTTCTTTCTTTACCACTTCCATCACGGGTGGATTCAATCTATGTTGGGGTTCTCTAGAAGGCTTGCAATCCTTTTCCAGTAGTATTCTATGCATGCATCTAGAAAGGCTCAATCCTTTAATGTTGGTCATGGTCCATCCAATAGCTTCTTTATACTCTCTAAGCACCCGAATTAATTTTTCTTCTTCCAAAGTATAGCACTTTGTGGAGATTATCAATGGAAGAGTTTCTCCTTCCCCTAAGAATACGTACTTCAAATGATCTAGCAAGAGATTCAATTCCAATTTTGGTCCCCGCACCATAAAAGGAAAAAGTTTTGGGTGAGGAAAAGGCAAATAAATTTGAGACACATTATACTTCACAGGTTTAAGTGACTCTAGTTCATGGATTGCATCTTGCAAGTCAGAATCCAATACAAACTTCTTCATAACTTTTTCTAATCCTTCAAGAGTGAAGTTCCTACAAAGTGCAATTTTCAACTTATCATCGTCAAGAAGATCAAAAATTTCTTGTGATAAAGGGTCAATAACATCCATAACATAAATAGGGGACACATCACTAAGATATCTCATGGCATCATAAATATTAAATTTAATAATTTCTCCATCAAATTGCATCGTGAGAATTCCATCATGCGCATCAATTTTTGTTCTAAATGTTTTTAGAAATGGTCTCCCTAATAAGATTCGTGCTAGATTATATGAGTCATCTTCTTCCATGTTAAGCACATAAAAATCAGCAGGAAAAACTAATTCATTAACTTGCACTAAAACATCCTCAAGAACTCCCTCAAGATACACATTAGATCTATCAGCAAGTTGAATAATCACACCTATTTCTTTCAATAGACCAATATTCAAAGATGAATAAACATAAAGAGGCATGACATTTATTGAAGCTCCTAGATCTAACATTGCTTTCTCAATCCTGACATTACCTACTTTGCAAGGGATAGTGAACATACCTGGGTCCTTGCATTTGGGAGGTAATTTCTTTTGAAGGACGGTTGAAACATTCTCTCCCATACTTATCTTCTCATTACCTTTCAACTTTCTCTTTTTGGTGCATAATTCTTTGAGAAATTTAGCATATTGATGCACCTGTTTAATTGCATCAAGTAATGGGAATATTTACCTCAATTTTACGAAAGGTTTCTAGGATTTCCTTCCCCTCCTCATTTTTCTTGGATTTATTCAATCTAGTAGGAAAATGAGGATTTGTCACCAATGCCTTGGGTTGTTCAATATTAAGTCCTTTAGGCTTGTTAGTTTGAGGTTGGGGAACAACTTCTTTTTCAGCTTCTTCTCCAAAAATTCTTTGCTTCGTCTTGCTGGGTTCTTCCAATTCCTTGCCACTCCTCAAGGAAATTTCACTAGCATTTTGTTTTGGGTTAACAACAGTTTGTGAAGGTAATTTACCTTGAGACTCCAACCTGCTCATTAAAGATGCCAATTGACTTACTTGATTCTCCAATTTATTGATGCTTGTTCTTGTCTCTTGTTAAAATTGTTGTGTGTTAGTTGTAAGTGATTTAACAATTTCTTCTAGAGACATACCTAAACTTGAGGAAGGTTGTTGTGGTGGAATATGTGGTCTAGGATGGTAATGTTGGAATTGTGGTCTTGCTCCATAATTGAAGTTGGGATGATCCCTCCACCCTGGATTGTAGGTATTTGAATAAGGGTCATACTTCCTTTATGGTGGGCCTGGGAATCCTCCAATTGCATTGGCATGCTCTAAAGAATCTTCTTGAAGTGTAGGACACATATCTGTTAGATGACCAGTAGCAGCACAAATTCCACAAGCTTTAACTTGTTGCGAATTTCCTACAGCCAATTATTGAACAAGAGAAGTTAGATTGGATATTTGATTTTCAAGAGAAGATATACTTACCTTATTCACCCTTCTCAAAGGGGTTTCTTGTCTGAATCCAAACTGTTGTGAGTTAACAACCATGATGGAGATCAAATCTCTAGCGGTACTAGGGGTTTTATTCACTATAGCACCTCCTATAATACCCCATATTTTCGTGAAGAAGCCACGTATTTTAAGTGAGTTTAAAATACCGAAAAATATGCTTGAAATGGTAACAAGTGATCGAATCAGTTGTAGGGAGTACCCTAGAGCTTAGATACCTAAGGTTAAAGGTATATTTTTGACGAGCGTCTTGAGGTGAGATTTATGACGCTGAAAGAAATCAAATTAGAAATGGTTTTCGGTTAAGCTAAGTTGTAGCCTAAAAAGACCGAATGATGGTAAGGGGCTTCCGAAAAATCGTATATATTGAATAATTTTGATTTATTAATTTTGAGATTTTAAGTATCTTGATAAATTTGATATTTGAGGGTGTAATTGTAATTAGAAAATTATCTAAACGAAATAAGGATAAAATCAAGAGCTTATGTGGTAAAATATTAAGGTTGAGGACTTGAAATAAGGGCTACAGTGTTATTTGAAAGAAGTTTGGGGTTTTAGCTTGGATTTCAAAAGATCAATTCATTCTAGTTTTGGATTTCAAAAGCCACTCAATTATGGCTTTGAGTCTTTGGAGTCCATGGCTAAAATTTTGACAAGTGGCATAATGTGATTGGTTGGAGAAATCTATAAAAAGGCACCATGGGTTGTTCTCAAATTATTCCAAACAAGATTGAGATTTGAAGCACTCTAAAAGGAGGATCTTACTCTAGAGAGAGAGTAGAAAGTTTGGCAAGAAGGCGGGAAGGAATCGAAGGAGAAGTCGGGGAGAACGAGCCTCGTCAGAGTTGTAGGTCTTCGTCGGAGTTCGCCGAAATCAGTCAGAAAAAAAGTAAGGTAAGTCCAATTTTTTTGATAATCCTGTAGAGGGGGAAGAGAGAGTCGTGTAGGTTCAAACAGGGGTCGAATCGGAGTTAAAACGAGGGAGATATGTCCGAAATACGAAAACGAGGCATAGCTGTTCGGAATTTGGTGCCTGCGCATGAGTTACACGCGCCGGAAAATGGCTGCGCGTGAAGGCGCGTGGCCGACCTTCTTGGGGCGCATGAGGGGTCTATTTTCTTTCAAATTTTCCAGTTATACCCCTAGTTTAATACCCTTCAACTTTATGTAAAAATATTTAAGGTTAGGTTTACCAAAACGCATATTTTCTGCAGAAACCTAGGCCGTTTGTTGTGAAATTATACTGTCAAAGAGATAAACCAACAAGGTGAGACTCCTATACTCCAAATCCTATTTTTTATTCTCTTATGAGAGATTTCTATTGCATGAGACGTGTTTCGTGAAGTTCTTACACATAAACGCTTGTTATTCTCTTACGTGAAATCATGATGCATATATGAAATGTATTTTTCTGAAAATTATATGATATTGGCTTTTTAACTGTTGCATTTATAAAATTCGTGTGGCCATACTGTTGTACCTATTTGTTGTTGGCCGAGGGCAAAAGTCAGATATCCCCCGAGAGGCACTATGCGTGCGCCATCGAGAAAGCTCTCGTGGGGAAGACTGTGAGTCTAAGGAATAATGGATGTGGTGCTTGCATGAGTTCTATGAGGTCGGGCCAAAGTGACATGGTTAGGGACCTCCCGAGAGGCGCTACGCGTGCGCCA
Source organism: Diospyros lotus (assembly GCF_014633365.1). Classification (NCBI taxonomy): domain Eukaryota; kingdom Viridiplantae; phylum Streptophyta; class Magnoliopsida; order Ericales; family Ebenaceae; genus Diospyros; species Diospyros lotus. The sequence goes on along the minus strand of NC_068349.1, from coordinate 16,124,449 downwards.
TTGAGAAAGCTCTCGTTGGAGGAGGCTGACGTGTTCACGAGGCACTTCGGAATAGTTCTCGTTGTCTTCTCATACATTTTGTACCTGATCATGCATCGATATAAACTATTTTTGGAGTTTCTCACTAGAAGATTCATCTTCTAATTGGATTATGTCCCTGGAATATTCAAACGTTCCAGGTTCGACGAGCAGCTCTAAGGGAAAGGAGGTAGCTGAAGAATAAGCTTAATTTACTGTTGTATGCTTGTAACGCCCCGCTTTTCGGGCACGTTATAAACTTGGGACAATTCCAGGACAATAATTTTTTTTTTTTTCAAACATTAAAGCTGAACCACATCATTCCTTGAATCGTCTCGGAATTCCCAACTATTAATCTCGAAAGAGAATCACTATACACATCAAATGCAGAAGCAAAGATCGAAACCTGATATCTTAACATTAATTGTAAATAAATTCAACATTCCTCAAAACGTTCAGAATTTAAAGTAGCAAAACTTAAATACATGGGCTGCACAACATACATTTCACTCTTCATACACTCTCTTTGCTAAGTGTCGTTTCATGCCTCATTTATCCTCGAATCTACTACAATCTCCACCTGGAACGTTTGAATATTCCAGGGGCAAAACCCAAGTTAGATGATGAATCATCTAAGTAAGGGTACATAATGCTATATCATGTGTGTATGCAATGTCTTACCTCGTAGGTGTTAACTGCACCCCTCATGCTACCTACCATTTTTGCGGCCCCCTTCTTTTGAAGCCGAGGTGTATGGGTGCACCCTTGGTAAAGTAGCGGTGCCAGTTCGTACTCCCTACGGCCTCAAATACGAGTGATCAATGATATTAACGTGTATTTATGCATTTCATAGTCATGTCATGTATGCAGTCTACGTGATGGATACATATCAGGGTATGTCAATATGATGAAAACATTTTCGAGGAACATAAATCACTTACAATTCAACCATTTTCCATAAAACTGACTTTAATTGGGGAGTACCACTTACTTTCTAGAGCTTATCGGGCTACCTCGATATCCGTGCCTCACCTCGATTTGCGTGCCAACCTCAAAATTTGCACGAATCTCTTCAACTTCAGCCTCAAACCATCCTAATAACCATAATTATTTAAATAAATATTAAAATCTATTTTCCATAATTTCTGACATTTTCTATAATTTTCTCTCTATTTCTTCCTATTTTTCCTCAATAAATCCAAACTAAATATTTCTAAAATATTTTCTCAAATATTATTCTAAGAAAATTCATAAAATAATATTTTGAAATTTCTGAAATTTTCTAGAGAATTTTACTCACCTTGACTTAGCATCTCCAGTTTCCTCGATATGCGTGCCATATTCCCGAAAAGTGTGTCCGAGCCATTTTCTTCTCCAAAATCTCCGGGATATTACTGAAACATAATTTCCTATTTTCTAGAATTTTTCCCATTATTTTCCTTTTTTTTCTTCTTTTTCTTTTTTTTTTCCTCTTCTACTATTCATCATCTCCTTCCTTTGTTTTACGCACAACCACCTTTCCTTCTTCTTTTCATTTTCTTCTTTCTTTCTTCTTTTCTTTTCTTTTTCTTCTGCTTCTTCTTCTTCTTCTTCTCTTCTTCTTCTTCTTCTTCTTTCCTCTTCTTCTTCTCCTTTTCTTCTTTCTCCCGCTTCTTCGCACAGTGCCGCGCGCCTGCAACTCCATGCCCGAGCCGCCTTCGCGGTTGCCCCGCTCGACGCCGGCCGCTATTTGCTCGCGGCCGCCCGAACGGCTGCGCCATCACGGCCTGCTACCATCGACCCGCGTTGCCACCAGCTTCCTTGAGCGCACACCTGCGCGCTGCCATGCTTGCTGCGTGTCCATCCATTTTCGGTAGTGCCTCCATTGCCTTCGTGGCCTGCTCGCACCATCACCGCGGCCTTCGGCCCCCTTCGCGCATCCGCTGCCTCGATCGCCCCTGCTTGAGTGCTTGCTGCCAGCGGCCCCTGCGTTACGGCTATGGCCGCTCGAGTTGCTGCCATGGTCGCTGAAACGTTGCTGGCCGCGGCTTCCAAGCTCTCTCGACCTCTCTCTTTCTCTCACTCGATCGCTTCCACTCCCTCGGTGAAGCTCTCGGCCGAGCTTTCTCCCTTGCATTAGCTCTCTCTCGGACTCATTTCCTCTCGGCCATGGCCATATTCGGTCATCTCCCACTCTCTCACTCTGATCTCTCTCTCTATATCTACCTCTCTGAACCCTCTTGTAACACCCGAGATTTTCTTTATTTCCTTTCTCGGTTCAAATATGTAATATCCAAGAACTTTCAATTGTGATATATACCAAGGATATTTAAGATCAGATATATGATGAAATGAGACACTTTCAAGTGGTTACGAAAATCCTAAGACAAAAACTTAGTTTTCAAAGTAGTGGCAAAACTGTAAATACTAAGTCCGGGTAAAAGCAAAATTCTTGGAAAAACTCGGGCACGAGTGTAATGTTGGTAAACTAGCCAAAATATCAACCAAAAATATCAAGGATTAGCCAATGAACACTCTCCAAGTGTCCTTGTGAGGTGAAAGCATCCTATTGGGTGTTTAAGGATAAGATCAACGATGACGTGGCACAAATCTATTGGCCAGATTTCAATTAAAGTCTTAAGGTGGCTTATCTTGGAAGTTGTAATAATTAACTTTGCCCCAAAAGTCTTAGAATGGCTTACCTTGGAAGAAAGAGATTGGCTTACACTAGAAGCCTTAGAATGACTTAGCTTGGAAGTTGTAATGATGAACTTTACCCTAAAAGTCTTTGTAATGATGAATTTTACACAAAAGTCTTGGAATGGCTTAACTTGGAAGACTTGACTTGGAAGACTTAAATTGTAAGAATTGTATTGGCTTACAAAAGAAGTAGAGACTCATCTTGGAAGCCACGTGAGAGTTTGGATTGGAAGAGAATAGAAGCTTGTATGGGAAGCTAAAATCAAAGAAAGAAATATTCAAAGTTTGTAATGATTAGTCTTTATCCTAAAAGTCTAAAGTTGGAAGGTTAGGATTGGCTATGATTTAGCTTGCAAGGGAAGAAGATGATAAGGCTTATCTTGAAGGTGTATTTGGTGACCTAGGATTGGAAGAAGAAGAAGCTTGCATTGGAAGATTGAAGAAAATTCAAAGTTGTAATAATTACTAGGATGGAAAATGAGCAACTTGGAGGCCAAGGAAAATCTTGAGGATTAGGGCATTTAAAATCTATTTAAAGGGAAGGAATTAAGGCCACGAGAAGCGAAAAGAGGAAAGAAAGCAAGTGCAAGGAAAGAACAAAGAAAAAGCAAAGAAGAAAGGAAAAGGAGACTTGATTGGAAAGTGGACAGCCGCGAAGATCTGCCATAACAGTCTTCCAATCGGAGAGGTAAGTATGATTTCTTTCTGTAATCATGTAGAGGACTGAAATAAGAGTCCGTAGGTTCAAACGGAAGTCGATTCGGAGTTAAAATGAGAAAGATATGGCAAAAATACTAAAGGATGTCAAATCTGCCCCCAAGACGCGAAAATAGGCGCCACCTCTTCTTGGGGCGCGTGAGGGCGCGTGGAGGCCCCTTTTTCCATTATATTTCACATATGAACCCCTTATTTGATTACCTACAATCAAATATAATATTACATGAGTTTTAGTTCACGAAAATATGCATTTTGTCTACAGAAATACAAACCCAGTAAGGTGTGAAGCCTTAAACATTCAAATCTTGTCCAACCAAGTTGAGGTAAGTACATTATGAACTATTTATGATGTTTAAGCATGCCCATAAATTATGTTATGTGGTCCCTCATGATATGTTATGTTAACGCAAGTTTCGAGACCAGAGCTTGGTAGCGTTACGCACGAGGGTTCGTGCCCCCGTAGTTGGTGGAACCTCTCGTGTCTCCATATGATATGTTATGTTATGTTATGTTATGTCATGACTTGTTTAAATACATATGATAGTTCTCTTGTACTTACTGAGACTCGCAGGAATCTCATCCCATATTTTCCCCCCCAGGTGATTATGAATGAGGAGACTGGAGAAAGGACGTGGAACATGGTGGCTCCTTTAAAAAGGATTTATGTAAATCTAGTGGCTATTTGAAGATAAATTTTAATAGTCAAAATGACGTTTCTCTCTTCTTGTATTAGAAAGATTTTCAATATTACACTCTTATGATAGATGTACACTATTGCTACACCATATGTTCTTAAACCTTATATAAGTTTATGAACAGAGCCAAGTCTCATTTTAAGTCCAGTTTTCTCGGTATGGATGCTATGATATTTGCTAAGTCCTTCTCTCTTCTATTGAAGCCATGTTTTCAGTATCAAACTTTATATTTACACGAAAAATACTCTGAATCTTATTATGTTCAAAACTTTACTTAAGTTTATTAAAGTTTTGTTTCTCAAGTTTTCATCTGCGCTAAACTTTGAATTTCATATGGATATTATTATTGTTAATCATGCTCTTAAGTTACGGGTGTCACACCTCTTCCATCTCTCTCATCTCTCTCGAGCTCGAGCTCGAGCTTCCCCTGCCTTTCTCTTGGCCAAATGCATTCTATTTATAGGCGGGTTGCTGTACGAAATGTATCTATATATATGTGAATCACATTAATTGCTAGCCCCTTAAATCTTGCTGCCATATCTTCTTCCCTAAATCTCACTGCCACAATCTCCCCATTTCGCGGCCACAATCTTGGCCATTAAAGCTTAGAAGCTTCGCGAAGCCATTACAGTTGCAAAGCACACACAGCACGTTTATATACATATATATAATCTTATATTATATAATAAAAATTATATTTTAAAATTCTAAAAATTCATTTCCATTTCACTTAAATAATTATCTAATTGTAACTATGCCCTTAATTATCAAATTTATTTGCATTACAATACTGAAAATGCAAGATTAATAATCTAATTCTTAGTTAAAAAGGACGATTTTACCCCAGTGATCTTACCGGGCTATCATTTCATCCCCAAACCACTGAAGGGTTGTTCGTTATGCAAAACCAGAGCCCCCCTAGGGTTTCGTTGATTTTTCGGGAGTCTGCTACAACGATTCGGTTTTACAGCCTAAATGGTAGTTATATTTTAGCTGTACTGAAAACTGTTCCCGATTCGATTTCTTTAGATGCCATAAATCTTATCTCGGAACGCTCGTCGAGACCATATAATTTTCTTTAGACAATTTCACTCCGAGGCATTCCCTATAGTTGATTCGGTACCTGAAATTGCTATAAAATCCATTTTTCGGTATTCTAAACTTATTAAAATTACGTGGCAGCCTCATACGAACATGGGGTATTACAATGCTTATGTGCGAACCTATGTAATTTTGGATATGTTTAAGATGTTCAGTTATTACTTGCGAGAGGTGATGTAATACATTTTGTAGACGTCTTGAACAATGTTATGATAAAGCATTATGGTTGGGAACCATATCAGGTTCGATCTAGCTTCCGCATTTGAAATTTTAATGCCTGTCTTAGCTATTCAATTATTGGGTTTGTTAAGCTGAGAAGGTAAAAATTAGGGTTTTTGGGATATTGTGTGATGTATGACAGCTATTGTGATATGAAAAATTTTTATATTCCCGAAATCCTAAGTTATAACACACTCGAGAAAATTGGGGTGTTACACCTCCATTGGCTGCATCCATCATTTTCCTCTCCATAGGTAGTAACCCTTCATAGAAATACTGAATGAGAAGCTATTCAGAAATTCCATGTTGAGGATAGTTGGCACACAATTTTTTAAATCTTTCCCAATACTCGTGAAGAGTTTTTGTATCTTTCTACCTTATTCCACATATCTCCCTTCTGATGCTAGCAGCTCGTGAAGCAGGGAAAAATTTATCAAGAAACAATCTGACCATCCCTGTCCATGTAGTTACAGAACCCGGAGGTAAGTAAAATAGCCAATCTTTTGCTATATCGGCCAGTGAGAATGGAAAAGCACGTAATTTGATATGTTCTTCAGTCACTCCTTATGGTTTCAGGCTTGAACATACCACATGGAATTCCTTTAGATGCTTGTGGGGATCTTCATTCTCACAGCCATGAAATTTAGGAAGCATATGGATCAAGCCGGATTTTAATTCAAAATCTACTTCTAAGGTTGGATACTGAATGCAGAGCGGTTGCTGGTTCTCATTTGGTGTAGCCAATTCCCTTAAGGTTCTTTCTTCATTGGCCATCTCTTGTTCTGTTTCAGTATCGCTAGATGAATCAATTGAGCCCACTGCTAAATCCAATCCGGGGGATGAAGATGAAGATACTTGTTTGTGCAATTTAGTTTCCTTCCTCAACCTTCGAGTTGCCTTCTCAATCTTAGGATCATATTAGAGTTCACCTGTACGAGAAGAATCAGGCATAAAATAAAAAAATAAAAAAAAGAATAAATCTATTTGACACCAATCCCCGGCAACGGCACCAAAAATTTGATGGGTGTCGAATCCAACAAATAATAAATTCTTACTCTTAGAAATGTAAATTATGATAGTGATGAGCAAGGTCGTATCCACAGGGATTGGTTAGATTTATTCCTTTGAAAACTTAAAATAAATAGAAGAAACAATTGGGGGACTTTCAAATTTGAAATTTAAACAATTAAAAATAGAATATTATTCTAAATTAATAAGGCAAATCAGAATGTAAAAAGATTAAAGTAATCAATAGAAATGCTTCCGGTAGAAGGGATTTATCCACCAATGGTTATAACACTGATCATTGATGCCGAAGTCACTAATTTTTCTTGAATACTTAGCCTTATAAAGAACAAAAAGCTCTGTTCATTGAATGTTTCCCTTACTTCTTAGTTAATTAAAACAAGCTCTTCAATTAACCCTTACCTTCAAACAACCCTAGAACAAGCTCTCTAGAATTTAATTCAAATGAAACATTAAACTTTGTGGAAACAAGACCAAATTTGAACAATAAACACACAAGTTCGATTTATTTAATTCAACACATGTACTCCCTAGGAATTGAACAAAAACTTGTCCATAATCATCAACCCTAGTTGCTACTTATGCAAGAAAGATCAAACAATTACGGATTTGATATTCAAGCTAGCAATTGATCATGCATCAAGAATTGACTAGCGGCCGTCTATACAATCAAAACACACAATTATAAACATTAAAATAAGAAGATACATGAATATTCAAGAGAAAATCAGATTGCAAATAAACTCAAAAAGATCTCATAGTGTTCTTCACCATGGCTTCAAAATATCCTTCTACCGAAAAACCAAAGTTTAGCCACACATAATAAAAGAAAGAATACAAAAAGAAGAGAAAATATGAAAATGATGCTTCCTCCTCCTTTTGGATGTGCTTCTCTCCTTTTTTTCTTCCTGGACGTCCTCTCACTCGAGCTTGGATCAAGACTTTAAATATCTCTCAACAAAGAATCAAAATCAGCAAAGGAATTAGGGCTCCTAGACTCCTGTAAATTAAGAGCCCGTTTTGGGTCGGATAACGAGCTTTTTGGGCTTCAGACCCTTCTTAAGAATTGTATTTAAGAATGTGTATATGAATTTATCCTTTTTAATCACTTGATTTGGACATCCAAAACTCAAGTTATGGCCTTTTAAAGATTGAGTGTTCGTGTAGAATTCTAATCCGATTAGGATTTGGCCCAACCTTTCGGCCCTAACGTTGAAGCAATGTTTGGAGGCCCAAATGAACTCACATTTGAAAAATCATACCATTATGGAAATCCCAAGAAGTCTTCTACAAAATCTCTGAAGACCTCATTCATGTTCTGAAACTTTAACATGTTCAAAAATCTGCAAGAACCCAGAAGGTCAAAATATTAAAAAGCTAAAATTTTCTAAGTAAAAGCCCAATTTATTCTAACCTATCCAAAATTGTCTTAACCATAAAAATAAGTATAAATAAACACAATAAGGCATAAATCTCACCCAAGAGACTATATGTAAGGGAAATAAATATATGGAATTATGCACTCATCACCAACACTAAGTAATTTTCCTTGTTCCTTTTCCCTTTGACCATTATAACTTTTTTAGCATACTACTCGTGTTGGATAATCTTTACCACATCGCTCTAGCTTCTTAAAAGGTTGATTCTAGCCTTACCATAATTCCCATAGTGCTATCTAAACTTTGGCACCTGACCATCTCCACAGTACATTATGTTGCTCTAACCCTTGGGTTTCATAACCCTATTGCGAGCCAGCTCACAATCCTTCCACTGTGGCTACTCTGGTCATCATTTATCGTGAGCCAACCATCATTCCTCTGCTTTGGTCCTTAGCCACAGGTCAGTTGTTATAGGTCATGCACTTATGGTGTTATTAATATGCTAAAATTTCTAGTTCCGTCATTTGCTTTTCGAATTTCCCTTTTAAAGCCCATAATCACATAACCACATAACCTAGTCCTTGGCCCATGAGTCTCAACTCGAGCTTCCATCCAAACCGGTACACACATCATCATAACGAGCCAGCGACTCTCATATTCACATCATCAATTTCCAATTTGCTTTTTACTAAGTCATCCAATCAATATCGTTACAATATCACTTCTCTATTGCCGATTTCCCACAATGTCATTTATCTTGTACTTATCAATGGCATTTAGTGATGGTTTTGAAAACTACTGCTAAATTAGCTGTCGCGGAGCATTTAGTGATGGTTTTCAGTAACTGTTGGAGTAACCACCACTAAGTCATATTTTTTGCGGCGGTTTAAGAACTGCCACAAAATAAGTGATTTAGTGATGGTTTTTAAAATATTTAGTGGTTGTTTCGGAACTGTCACAAAAAAATCCAAAATATTGAATTTCAAAATTCAAAAAATTTTGAATTTTTTCCAGCCCCCATGCGTGTAGGGGCAACTAGGCCACACACCCGGTAGCCCCTTGCCTAGCCTCGCGCGGGGGCGTGGGCTCACTCACGCACATGTGTGCCTAGCCCCTGAGCGCCACGTGGTCACATGTCAATTCACCACGTGGCGATTTTTTTCAGCATCATTCCCCTTCCCTGGTTTTGAACCTGGGATCTCCCCTATGCGTGTGCGCGCGCGAAACCATCTGACCTGCGAAGCCTTCTTGTTATATATTCACGCATATAAATTATATACTAATCCAACCACTATTTTTCATAATTATATTTTATATTTTTTAATATAAATTAAAAAAACATAAATTAATTGATTATTTTTTAAAAGAATAATGGAATAAATTAATCAAATCAAATTAAATTAATTAATTAAACAATAAAAAAAGATTTTATGTATTTTTTAAAATTATTCAAATTTTGTTAAATTTATTTTTATTTTTTTAAATTAATTTTTTAATGAATTTTGCAGCAATTTTTTAAAATCGTCGCAAATTTTATTTAATTTTATTTTTTAATTATTTAATTATTTTTTAAATTTAGCAACATTTTAAAAAAATCGCTGCAAAATTAAATTTTTTAATGAATTTTGCGACGATTTTGAAAAACCACCACAAATGTTAAATTATTTTTTAAATTTTGTAGCGGTTACTCAAAAACAGCCGCAAAATTTAATTTTAATTTTTAATTATAAAATTATTTTATGAATTTAGAGGTGATTTTTTTAAAACTGTCGTAGAATTAAAATCTTTAATGAATTTTGCGGTGGTTTTGAAAAACTACAGCAAATGTTAAATTATTTTTTTAATTATTTAACTATTTTCTGAATTTAGCGACGATTTTTCAAAAATTGTGACAAAATTTAATTTTAAATTTTAATTATTAAATTATTTTCTGAATATAGAGGCAATTTTCAAAAAATTGCCGCAAAATTAAATTTTTTTTAATGAATTTTGCAATGGTTTTGAAAAATCGCCGCAAAATGTTAAACAAATCGCTGTAAAAAAACATATTTTGTGGCAATTTTTAAAACTGCCATAAAAATCAATTTTTTTGTAGTGACATCTTGACTGCTATCGAATTGATCCCCAAAGAAACATTTTATGTCGTCAATCGCACACATCGATGGTTTGAATTGATCCTCATATCACTTGAATTAATCCTCAAGTGATAACATTTAATATCAACCAACTCTATTTCATGCTCGATCCTTAAGGCATCATCTCATGCTAATCGACTATAATCATCATTTACCATATAGAGTGCAATCATCTTATTTCTTTTGTTGCAATTGACCGTACCTCTCAAGTTCTACTATCTTGATCTTAGATCCATATATCATGGCTTAATTATACATGTGCCACGACATTGTACCTATAGTATAAATCCCGATTAACATGGTTACACCAAATGTACTAACCATGCTTCAATTTCATTGAAACATCTCCAAATTATTTCTTGTCATAGCCTCACTTTCTACATCGACATCCAAATTAACTTTCTTTTTAGTTCATCACTGACCTTTGACCTTGAATCCCACCATGTGTAATGATTATCTTGGCTTCTTAGTTTATAATTGACTTATAATTGACACATTTCCTTGAGATTCTCGAATGATTATCTTGTCTTCTTTGACAGCGTCATTATTATGACCACAACGAGCACTACAAGAAAATTAGTGTTTAGCGACGGAATTTAGTAATGGAACTATTCCGTCGCTAATTAGCGATGGATAGCGACGGAATTTTCATCACTAATTTTTTAAATATTTTTTAAATTTGGCGACGGAATTAGCGACGGACAACCCGTCACTAAATTTAGTGACGAAATCAACGACGGACAGGCCGTTGTTAAAAAAGAAAAGAAATTAAAAAAATTAAAATTTAGCAATGGGGATATACCCGTCGCTAAAAAAATAAAAGAAATTAAAATTAAAAATAAAATTTGGTGACGGGAATAAACCCATCGCTAAAAAATAAAAGAAATTAAAAAAATTAAAATTAAAAATAAAATTTAGCGACGGGAATAAACCTGTCGCTAAAAAATAAAAGAAATTAAAAAAAAAATTAAATTTAGCGACGGGGCCTATCCTATCACTAAAAAATAAAAGAAATTAAAAAAATTAAAATTAAAAATAAAATTTAGCGACGAGAATAAACCTGTCGCTAAAAAACAAAAGAAATTAAAAAAAATTAAATTTAGCTACGAGGCCTATCTCGTCACTAAAAAAGAAAAGAAATTTTAAAAAAAATCAAATTAAAATTAAAATTTAGCGACGGGATATACCCGTCGCTAAAAAATAAAAGAAATTAATGAAGGAATTATTTTATGGGAATATTAGTTGTTGAATTGAGCATTTGAAGCATTGTAATCCATGAGGCCATTAGTGAAATGCTAAATTTGGGTAAATATGAATTAAAGAGATGTGGGAAAAATGTATAAAAATTTTGGGTATTGATAAAGAGGCAATTATTGAGAGTATTATTTTTGAGAAAATGAAAATAAGTGAATTAGTGTGTAGGTGAATATTTAAGATATGGGTTATGTGTATTGTGCAATGGGTTTTGGGCCAAGGGTTAAAAGGCCCAATAAAAGTGGAAGCTTGAGAAATTTAAATTTAATGGGTTTGGGCCAATAATGGAGAGGGCCAATAAAAGTGATTGATTTAAATTAAACTTATGGGCCTTGTATGGGCTTGGTCCATGTAGACAAGTGGGTATTGATAATGAATTTTATTATATATAATTTTGTGTGTAAAATGTTTGATTAAAGTAAAAGAGAAAGGAAATGAAATAAGAAGCAAATGTCTAAAGAGAGCATATCTTTTGTATGTGGTGAGAGAAAAAGAGAAGGACAATGTGGTAAATTGCATAATGAAATGAATAAAGAAATTGGAAAGGAAAAGAAAATTAAATTAAAAGTCCAAAAAAGGGCTTCATAAAGTGTTGTGTGTGATTTGTATGTGAGGCAAAATTGGAAAATAAAGCAAGGTTGGTGGGGGGTTGGTGATGGACAAGAGGGGTGGCCATACCCTCTTGTTCTCTTCTTCTCCAAGCTTCAATTTCATTCTTCTTTCTCTTTCATTTCTTCTCTCTCGGCAGCCCTCTTGCTTCTTTTCTTCATCTTCTTCATTTCTTCTTCTTCCTTTGTTGATTGGGAAGCAAGCTCAAGTGGTGGGTCTTCAACCTAGAAGCAAGCTTATTCATTCTTTAGGTCTCTCCATTTTAAGGCAAGCATCCATCTCCAAGCCCTGGCCCTCCATTGTCTTGCAGGTCCTACACCCGAGGTCCGACATCCCCAAATCCGAGGTTCCGTTCCCGAGGTCCAGTCGCAGAGGTGGCACGTGGTGGTCGGTCCCAAAAACCATCATCACAAGCTATATTTATATGAGTGATCCAAGTTATATATATATTCATATCCTCAAATGGTGTTTGAAAAGCTTGAGTTAAATGGTTGGCTTTCATCTTTTCTTAAAGGTGAGTTTCTTTCAAGGAAGTCCATGGGTCTTGTTTTTGAGTCTCTATGGGGCTTGTTCTTCCCCATTTTTCTTTCATGGAATGGCAACTTGGGGGTTAGGAGATTTTCCATGGGTGTTTGTAGGTGTTTTTGTATACTTTTGGTGTATTTCAGGTTACACTGAGTCGACTTGGTTGGGGGTTAAGTCGACTCGGCCGAAGCTTGTGTTTTTTGGGTCTTTTTGGCCATTTTCGACCAAGTCGACTCATCCAAGAGGTCAAGTCGACTCAGTTTTGGGCTAGTCGACTAGGGTCGAGTCGACTCGGATTTTTGCCGAGTCGACTCGGTCGCAGCTTTGGCTACTCTGCGCATGCTTTGCTTTTTCGATCATAGCTTTTGACGTAGAACTCGGAATTGCGATCCATTTGAAAAGTCATAAACTAGACTTCAAGGGATTTAATTTGATATATAATATGATATATTTTGGATATGGTTTGAGTAGGTTAAGGCTTCTCTAAATCTATATTAACCATAACGATCATGTTTTGGGAAGTTGTTGCGTTATGCTTTTGGTTGGCATGTCCGCGGAACTCTCTTATCTTGTGTGATGCATTGATATCATTATCTTAGTGCCTCTTACAATTATTTTGGCACGGTGGCTAAGTTCCACAAGTGTGAGACAGGATATCCCAATGAGCGCCTGGCGCGGGTGAGGTGGCCATAAACCCGACAAGTGATGGTCCTGCCACTATAGTGGCTGATGGATTTGATATATATGTATGCATTCTTGTCATGAATGTGGAGGCCTAGAGGGCCAATGCGGCGTATGCATTTTCTATCATTATATAAAATTGCACGAGCATGAGTTAGTGGCTTTTTGTGCCATGAGTCACATATGGAAAGAAATGGGTTTTTATGCCATTAATTAAATTGTGCGAATATCGCTCTATGAGTTTCATGGGTGTCTTGTTGTTAAGTATGGAGATACGAATTATTGAGGGATTAATAATGTAGAAGGCATGATTAAATGCTTTGTGCTAAATGTTGGGTAGTGGTATTCCATTGATTCCTATCTTATGCATGCTTTCAGGCAGAGATTGTATCATCATCTCCTTTTGCTATATTTATGCTTGCTGAGCCTTGTGGCTCACTTGTTTGCTTTGTTGTCATTCCAGATAAGGAAAAATCTATAGCAGAAGGGGAGTTTAGTGGGGCATGAAGTTGATTGTAGATGTGTACAGAGATTTCTCCCAACCTAAAGATTTTGGGATTTGTGTTGAGGGCTGGTGTCGAATGTTATTTATTCTTATATGATTAATGGCACCTTTGTTTATTTTGAGAAGTATATGGCTTTAAAAGCCTTAAGAAATGTTGTAAAAATGGTTATCACTCATATTGGAAATGAGCTTGTTTATTATATGAAGTTTTTGGTTATGTTTGTTTCTGTAATCCATTTTGAAATAACTCTCTTTCGGATGTCCTATGTTAGCAGGTATATCCAGAAGCGGGCCCTGACAAAACCCGTCGCTAAAAAAAAAAAAAATTAAAGTTTAGCGACGGGGCCAAACTCGTCGCTAAAAAATAAAAAAAATTAAAAAAAAGAAAATTTATTAAAATTTAGCGATGGGGATATACCCGTTGCTAAAAAATAAAAAAAATAAAAAAAATTAAATTAAAATCAAATTTAGCGATGGGGCCGTACCCGTCGCTAAAAAATAAAAGAAATTAAAAAAAATTCAAATTCAAATTCAAATTTAGCGACGGGTTTGGCCCCGTCGCTAAATTCAAATTTAAAAAAGAAATTAAAAAAATTCAAATTTAGCGTCGGGACTGAACTTGTTGCTAAAAAATAAAAAAAATTGAAAAAGATTCAAATTAAAATTAAAATTTAGCAACGGGCCAAACTCGTCGCGAAAAATTAAAAGAAATTATAAAAAAAAATTCAAATTAAAATTAAAATTTAGCGGCTGGTTAACCCCATCGCTAAAAAATAAAAAAAAAGTTAAAAATTTAATTAAAAACTTTACATTTAAACATAACATAATTCTTTAATGCTAATATAATAATTAATAAAGTTTTATTTGAATTAATAATTAAATAAAATTAAAATTAATATTCATTTCCCTTTACTAACACTAATACTAAAATTAATATCATTAAATAAATTTGAGAAATTTTGGTGTATAAATATAATTTTGAAATATATGGAAGAGAATACTATAAATATATTTTATATACATCAATAAATAAGAAGACTTCCAGATTAATAACGCATACGCGAAACTTGATTATGAGAGGTTGGGGGTTCGAATCCAGTAAAGAGTCTGAGATAATAGTTGGGAGTAATATTCCAGAGCTGCCATGTGGCGAGCAAATCTCTTAAAAAAGAATCAAAAAAATAAATTTAAAATTAAAAAATAGCAACGAGAATGCATCTCCGTTGCAAAAAAAGAAAAAAAATATAAATTTAAAATACAAAACTTTAGCGATGGGAACGCATTTGTCGCAAAACTTTGGTAGTCCGATTCCAAGGTGTAATACTTTTAATTGTTGCTGGGATTAATATCCCAGCGCTGCCACGCGACGTACTCATGAGGGAAGGATAGGACCTGGCACGCGTTCAATTTTGGGGCATGCACTGAATTTAGCGAAGGAATTGGTCACTAAAAAAATAAAAAAATAACAAACTTTAGCAATAGAATAAATATGTCACAAGAAAAAAAGAAAATAAAATAAAAAACTTGTAATTTCAAAACATAATTTTTACACTTTAAAAAATGTGTAAAAATTTGAAAAAAATTTATAAAATATGAAATTTGAACTTTAATTTCACATTTTAATAATTAAATTTATATTGTTGACGTAATTTATTTAAATATACATTTTTAATTGTGATAACTGATATATTACGTTATTTTGATTACATCTATTTACTTGTTTTTATCTTTTTCTTTTTTTACACATTAAAGTAAAGTGGTTGAATTAAATTAAAAATACATATATAAAAAAAATTTAACTTAAAAATATAAATAAATAAGTGTAATTAAAAAACAAAAAATTAAAATGATTGTACAAAAAAAACGTAATAGTACATAAATTAAAATCTAAATGTGCCCTATATGCACATACATTTTTTAAAGATATTGATCTTCATTGTTGAGTAATATGTTATCCTTTAATGAATACCCATTTTTTAAATGAATAATATGCAAATAAAATAAAAATAATAACCACGATATTTAAATGATACATACGTTTCACTTATTTTAAATTTCATCATTAACTATATGATGTCATACTATATAATTCAGCAATTTAGTAATGTTGTTGAAATTAACGTTTAACAAAATATTAATAAAAATTTGATCTGAAAATGCAATATTTCTCAATTGAGATAATTAATAGGAGAATTAAACTTCTTAGTGACAATATTTCTCAATTGATTGAAGACTTACAAAATAAACATGTAATAATGAATGTAACAATAGTAACTAAAAAATTGTGTCAATTTAAAGCATTAGAGATAAAATATAAGAACTCGTAAGTTAGAACACTTGAACACTTGTAATGAATGTTCTATAACCCCATAATTAATTAATGCTACAGCATCTAAGTATTTATAGTTGACAGTTGAACTACTGAAGATAGTTGATCTGCATTAAATGCACTTGGAATAAATAATTACTCTTTAGTATTTTATTTCTATTATTTTTTTTCCTTAGTTCTTTATCTTTTATACTTATTTTTTTAATTAATGTGAAGTCGTAAAATCAAATATCTATAAAAGAACTATATTA
Source organism: Diospyros lotus (assembly GCF_014633365.1). NCBI lineage: Eukaryota > Viridiplantae > Streptophyta > Magnoliopsida > Ericales > Ebenaceae > Diospyros > Diospyros lotus. Next base: position 16,108,326 of record NC_068349.1, on the reverse strand, counting down.
ATTTTATTAATTAAAAAAAAATTAATTTTTAAAAATTTATTTTCCAGCGACTAACAATCACTCGGCACTAATTCTCCATCTGCAATGGGTGACTGTCCGTCGCAAATGATTGTTGATTTTAGTTTCTTCTCAAAATACTAATCATTTTTAGTTTACAAAATTTTAGTAATTTTTAATTTAAATTAATTAGTAAAATTATATTTATTTATAACATAAATATTATTAATCATTTAAAAAATAAAAAAAAAATTTATCTCTTCTTCTACAATTAATAATAAATTTACAAATTCTCAAAAAATATTTTATTTATTTTTTGGTCATTATTCTTTAAATAATTTTAATTGATTTATTTTTATTATTTTTTTTCATTTGTCTTCTCTCTTGATTGTAAAATATTTTTTTCTTGATTAGTTTAATGTTGTAAAATTAAATAACTATAAATTAATTATATTTTAAAGTATTTTAAAAATATATATTTATTTTTAAATTTATATATTAATTTAAAAGAATATATATTAATTTAAAATAATTAATTAATATATATCAATATATATTAATATATTTAGAATAAACATAGGGCACAGTGCACTGCGCCCTAGAGGCAACGACGAGCACTGCTCGCCCCCCCCCCCCAACCCGACCTCCCCCTCCCCCTCCCTTTAAAGCTTCCCCCCTCCCTTTTCCCATTCGATCCTCTCATCTCTTCTCTGTAATTTCATCAAGTATGCCTTTCCTCCTAATTTCGTTTCCTCTTATTTATCTCTTCTTCGTTCCTCACTGTCTCACTCTCACTGAAATCGTGATAGTAATTTTATTTTAGTGTGATTTACATTTAAAGCTCATCAAGATTTGAAGGTGTTTTTTATTTTTAGTTGTTAATTATTTAAAATTTAAATTATAATATTGAATGTTTGTTACATAATAGTTACTATTTGATTAATTATTAAGTTGTAAATAGTTGTTAATGTTATTAATATTAATATTTCTGTTAACTGTTTACATAATAGGCATTATTTGATTAATTGTTAAGTTATAAATAGTTGTTAATATTAGTATTTCTATTAATGTTGTTAACGTTAATATTTTTATTAACTGTTAATGTTAATATTTATTATAATATTAATTAACTCTTATTTATTAATGTTAATATTTGTTAAGTAATGTTATATGTATTTCCCGCACCATCCCGCATGGGCCAGACTCGGTCCGATAGACCGGCCCAATCACCCAAGGCCAAGAAGGCCCGGACGACCTCGTCAAGGAAAGTCCAGCCTCCACCAAAGATCCGGAGCTCGTAAAGCGAGCATATGGCGAGCTCCCGGTAATCCCCCAACGAGCTCCAAGCAATCGACTAACGAGCTCCTGAAATATCCTCCAGATCGCTGGCCCATCCAGGTCGCTGGCCTAAAACCTCCAGCTCGCATGAGTGGCAAAGCTGCTGAGAAGTCAGAGGTAGGGTCTAATCACTTTATCTGTAACAGCCCATGCCCCTCGTAATGAGAATCCCACTGAAGGCGATAAGAACTGTTTGTCCCCCATTATGCAATCACTGTATTTTTATATATTATCTAAATTGTAAAAGCCCCTCAATATAAATGGGAATCAAAGAGACCATGAGGGGCAGGGACAAAAAAAACAATCAGATACCGCCACTCTGAGAGAATAATCAGACGGCGGCCGTGGACTAGGCATCGTTATGGCCGAACCACGTAAAAGAGTCTGGTGTACACGTTTGGAATTTTGGGGAAGGGAGGTTTTCCTTCCTTCTCGGCATTTTTTTGGATTGACTCACCGCGGCCCAAAACGAATCACGGTCGGCCGAAATCGAACGTCGACAAGTAATGAATATAATCTGTTTATTTATGATTATTTCTGTTGATAAGTATTCGCAAAAGTAATACTAACAGATTTATTTATAACAGAAATAATACTAACAAATTTATATTTATAACATAAATAATATTCTATTTACAACATAAATAATAACAGAAATAATAACAAATCTGTTAGTATTATTTATAATAGAAATAATAAATCTTTTAGTATTATTTCTAACAGATTTTTAAATAATCTGTTATAAATAATCTGTTAGTATTATTTCTGTTATAATTTTAAATATTTGTTAGTATTATTTTTGTTCTTATTTATAAATTATTATTATGTATTGTGTGATTTAAATAAATAAATTAAATTTAAAATAATATATAATTAAAAATTTAGTGACTATGTAGGGGGAGGGGGGAGGGGCGGCCGTTAGGGGGGGGGAAGGGTTGATGATATATTTTGTATAAATTATTATTATGTATTTTGTGATCTAAATAAATAAATTAAATTTAAAATAATATATAGTTAAAAGTGACTTGGGAGGAGGGGCGGCTGTAGAGGGGGGGTTAAATTAAAAATAAAAGTTTAATATAAAAAATATTATATTAAATAATTAGTAAAATGATTAAAAATAGGAGAAATAAATAAAAATAGGAGTTTTAATATAGGAAATTAAATAATTTGTAAGAGTTTTAATAGAGAAAAAATTAGAGTTTCTTCTCCTTGTGCCTTTTATATGTTAGATTTTAGATTGTAAGGAAGATGAGAAATGAATAAAAATAGGTAGATGATATTTTAAATAGATAAAAAAATTGTAAATCAAAAAATATAAGAGTTTTTTGTAATTATTATTTTTAATATAAAAAATATTTATTCAATCTAAAAATAGATATAAATTTTATAATGATTTTAAATAAATTTTAAAAAAATAAATTTTTTGAGTAAAATTTCGTCTGGAATTTTTTTTTGTTTCTAAGTTAAAACATAATTTTTTTTATTTTTAATTTTTTTGGATGAAATTGTTTTTAATTTCATTTTTTTGACACATAAAATGAATAATAAGAATAGGAGTTTTAATTTTTAATAATATATGTATATTAGGTGATTTTGTATAGTTTTTAAGTCGTTGAAAGTTTAATCAATATTATTTGGGCAAATTAGAATTAAAGAAAAATCAAAACACTAAACATTAGAATTAAAATGAAAACATTAAATGAATGGATTCTTGAATTTTTTAATTTAAAATTTATGATGTGATTTAATTTGTAGCTCAAAAATGATTTAATTTGTAATGTAATCATTTAATTCAATACTCTAGCCACTGGCACGACAAGTGCTAGAATCGAATATGGAATATTTCATGTTGATCCCACTATAATGCAATTGCTTGCACAAAATTCATAAATTAATTTATGTTTGGCATTAGGTGTGGAGTTTCATTTATGTTTGGCATGTTGACTATGAGGGTTATGAAGTATCAAATTAATTTATCTCATACTCAACATTTTAAAATATAGTGAATTGCGATGCCAAAAATTAATGGCAAAGTTTGAAGAGTTATATAATTTTCTTACATGTCTGGGATATATAAGATATATGAGGTTTAATTAATGTTAAATTTAAATTAAAAATTTAATTTTAATTATTAAAAATTATAATTAAATAATAAAATGGGGCCGGTTAGGGGTTCGGGTGAGTGTTTTAAAAATAAATTATTAATAAATTTTAATTTTATATTTAGTATTATTTAAATTTTTTATCTTATTAATATTAATAATATAGTTAAATAATTTTAGTAAGATTAAATAAAATTATTTTGTACAATGGGGGTTTTAAATGTATAATCTTAATAAAATTAGATAATAATATATAATTTTAATTAAATTAATAATAATCACAATTAGGGTTTAAATGCGGTGTGGTCGGGGCTTTGGTTCACAGGGGTTTGGTTAATTGTAAATTTCGAATAAAATTTAAATTTGTAAAATAATTTATATTAAATTTTTATTAAGTTATTAATATTACTATAAATTTGGTTGTTAAATAATTTGTTTAGGGCCAAATCAATATTTTCTTAATTAATTTTGATATTTTGACTTTAATTTTAATTAAAATAATTATTCACAAAAAAAAAAAATGTGTATTAGTTTTGTTCTTAAGAATATAGCCTAATTTTCTAACTTTATTTTTTATTAAATCTCTTATTAGAAATTAAAATAATTTAATTTTTTAATTTTATTAATTATATATTATAAATTTTAAATTTTAAATATATGTTTTTTAATTCTTTAATAATAATGGGTGAGTTTTAAGATTTAAGCAGGGTTTAACTTTAGGTTTAATGAAGACTAATCTTAACAAAATTATACAATAATGCATAATTGAAATAAATAAAATTTTGTGGTCTAGTCTAGTTTAATTGTAAAAAATGATTAGTTTAACAATAAATAATATGTTTAAATATAACAGTTGAATATTCAATAATATAGTTGTCGAGTTAGTTACGTACTAAATGATGGTTTTGTGAATTTTCAGAATAGTTTTTTTCGTCATACATATTATTTAATTTTAAATAAAAATTTCGTCGCATCATAAGTAGATTGATAATTGGTGTAACCCAAGAAGGGGAAGGATTACTAGAGAATTTTATGAGAGTGTCGATGAGTTCATTCAATTTGTGTCTACCCAAAAAAGTTTTATAAGATTAAAAGGAAAGTTAAAGTGCCCTTGGATGAAATACGAGTGTCTAAGGTTTAAATCAGTCAATGAGGTGAAAAGAGATATTTGTAAATATGGATTCATGAAAGGTTATTATTATTAGACGCATCATGGTGAAGAAGTGTCCGTTGTGCCTCATTCGGTTGTTGAAAATGAATATTATAGAGAAGACAATTTTAGGGATCAATTTAATTCTTATGAATAGATGGTAATGGATACGGCTGGGCCATCAAATGCGCCATATATAATGCAAGAGATTGATATTGGAAGTGGTTATCAGACTTACAATGTAGCACCGAATAAAAATGCACAAGCATTTTATGACATGTTATCTACTGCACAAGCTCCATTGTATCCAAACTGCGAAGTAGAAAGTGAACTTTATGCTGCAGTTACGATGTTGAATATAAAGTTTGATTACAACATTTCCAAAAGTGGATATAATGAAATCATGCAATTTATGCATCAAACAATGCCAACTGGTAATCGGGTGCCAACTAATTTTTATCATACCAAGAAATTGGTTTCGCAGCTTGGCCTCGGTTATCAGAAGATTGATTGTTATTCAAATGGGTGTCTATTGTATTACAAGGATGACGAATCCGAGATGAATTGTAAGTTTTGCGGTCATCCTCGTTTTAAACCTATAAGAAGTGAGAAAGGAAAATTTAAACAAATTTCTTATAAAAAAATGTGGTATTTGCTTCTCATGCCAAGACTGCAGAGAATATATGCTTCTACGGTTACAGCTGCGAGCATGAGATGGCATCATGAAAGTCGGAGGGAGCCTGGTGTCTTGTCTCACTCGTCTGATAGGGAAGCATGGAAACATTTTGATCAGAAATATCCTAACTTCTTCGCCGATCCTAGAAATGTGAGGCTTGGTCTTTGTACAGATGGATTCACTCCATATGGTAATTCGAGTCGGCCGTATTCTTGTTGGCTAGTTATTGTGATGCCATATAACTTACCTCCTGAATTATGTTTGAAAATAGAGTTTCTTTTTCTGACTGCTATTATTTCAGGTCCATTAAATCCGAAAAACAAGATAGATGTGTTCTTACAACCTTTAATTGATGAACTAAAATTGTTGTGGTACGAAGATGTTCTGACTTATGATATATCAACCAAAAATAATTTTTTCATAAAGACTGCTCTATTGTGGACCGTCAATGATTTTCCTGCCTATGGAATGTTATCTGGTTGGATGACATCGAGTAGATTAGTGTGTCCATATTGTATGGAGAAAACTAAAGCTTTTAACCTCAAGTATGGTGGAAAGACGTCATTTTTTGACTATCACAGACAATTCTTACCTATGGATCACACCTTCCGGAGAAATACAAGTGCATTTAGAAAAAACAAAGTTGATAATTCTTCTCCACCACCACAGTTAACTAGAGATACCATTTTTTAGAGAATCTGTAATTTTCCTTCTATCTTCCAATTATAGGACTGTGCGATGCCTGAGTATGGTGTTGAGCACAATTTGACAAAATGAAGCATTTTTTTGGAATTGCCATATTGGAAAGATAATCTGATCCGACATAACTTAGATGTCATGCATATTGAGAAAAATATTTTTGACAATCTTTTCAATACAGTTATGGATTTGAAAGGTAAAACTAAAGATAATACCAAGGTTAGAATGGATCTTAAAGAATATTGTAGGCACAAAGAACTTGAACTAATAGACTGTGGAGGGGGCAAATATTGGAAACCTAAGACCCAATACATGTTCACAAGGGAATAAAAGTTAAGTGTTTTTACGTAGATAAAAGAACTTAAGCTCCCTGATGGATATGCTTCTAGATTAGGTAAGTGCGTTGATATGAGAAACACAAAGTTAGTTGGGTTGAAAAGTCATGATTGCCATGTTCTCATGGAGCGATTACTTCCAATGGCATTTGTAGTATTACCAGATCGAATTTGGAATCTGGTCACTGAGTAATGCCACTTTTTCAAAGATATTTGCTCAACAATATTGAGGATTGAACACCTAGATGTCATGGAACAAAATATGCCCATCATTTTATACAAATTAGAGCGTGTATTTCCTCCCGGATGGTTTAACCCAATGGAGCATCTCCTAGTGCACTTAGTTTATGAAGAAAATGTGGGGGGACCAGTACAATACAAATGGATGTATCCGTTTGAAAGGTACGTCTGGTATAATCTGAATCATTAATTTTTAAAGATAATAAAATTCTTTTATATTGATGAGATTTTCGAATGATTTAGGTTTCTCTACACTTTAAAGAAGAAGGTCTGCAATAAAGTTCGTGTAGAAGGATCCATATGTGAGGCATATTTAATTGAGAAGACGTCCATATTGGATTCATATTATTTTGCACCAAATGTTCCATCAAGAAGAACGAGAGTCCCTCGAAATGACGATGGGGGAGATTCTTCATATCCACAAATTTTCATGTTCAATTATCCAGACCATGCTACGGGAGTAATGAAAATCAAGTGGATGGATGGGAAAGAGTTTGAAGCCGCTAAATTATATGTCTTGTTGAATACTCTGGAGGTCGAACCTTATATCGAGTAAGAATTAAAATTTAAATGAATATATTTATAAGTTTATTCTTGTTCAAATTAAATGATTGATATATCATTTAAATTTTTCAACATGTACACGAATATATTACGTCAGTTATATTCAAATATCACAGACGTAGAAATAGACAAAGAAATTGAGAAACATTTTCCTAAGTGGTTCCATCATCAAGTATGTTAATTCATATTAGATTATTTTTTAATTAAACTTTAAAAATACATTAAGTGATTCAAATATTTTCTCAAGTTAATTCGAATACTCAAGTTGTTACAGATCCATTAATTCAGAATATAGGATGGGGACTGACTCCAAACGTGCGGTATTGGCCAATGTATTTCATGAACGGATATAAATTCCATACCGTCGAATGAAGTACTAGTAGATCTACCGAAAATTTTGGTGTTTGCGTGCCTGGGACAGGGGTTGGATTCTCAAAGACCTATTATTACGGAAAATTTTTAGATATTATTGAATTGGAATATGCAAGCCTACCAATCAAAAGGGTAGTTATGTTCAAATGTGAATGGTACTATCCAAGTCCTAGGGGAACCAAAATCCACAAAAAGTATGGTATTATCGAGGTTCGATCATCAAGAAGGTATAAGAAATATGATCCTTTCATTTTTGCTCAACAAGCTGAACAAGTGTATTACACGTCGTACCCCAGCACTTGCCGTGATAAACGTGATTGGATGGTTGTTATTAAAAAAAAGGCACAACCTACAATAATGGCTCCCGAAACTAATATGGAAGAACCTTTCTAGAATAATGAAATACCAGAACTCCCGCAAATTGATCAAAATGATGACCTTAGAGGTAGTTTACAAGATTTAGATGGGATAGTCGAGGAAATAAATATTTCAAATATTATTCAACAAGAAGAAGAATCTATATCAGAAGACGATGAAGAAGAGTTATTGTCTGATGACATAGATAGTGATGAATTTGTAGAAGAAGATTGATATATTTATGAATACATGTGAATTTAAATATATATATATATATTATGATATAATATCTTTTATATTTTTTAATGTCTATGACCTTGTACGTTTTATCGTGTTTTTTTGTTTCATGTAATTTCAAAAACAGATGTCAGGGCATTCATCTCTCGAACCAAGCAGGGGTAGTAGGGTAGAGGAAGACGTCGATCTTATAGGGACACACCTTCCCCAGATCCTAGTAGTGCTGGTTCACAGTCTTCTCCTTCTGTCTCCACACATGCTATTTTGTTTACTCCTTTATATCTTCAGCCATCGCACCCACATGCTTTCGTTCCCATGCCTTAGTTCTAACAACCATTCATCTCTATGCCATATCATATGGGTTATACTACAGTCCCACCCACATCCCACCCACCTGAGACTGCACCACATTCTGTCCCCTATCCCGGGTCTACTTTTCATCCCATAGGAGGTTCATATCCATACTCATTTATGTCGACACCACATGCACATCCTTCGACATCTTTTCCTACACAAAATGTTGACCCGACTCCATCTAAGCCAATTAATACCGACCGAGCTGATCACCGAGTAGAGTTATCCTGCAATCAGAACTGTGATCAGTGAGTATCTTAATTATATTATTTTTAATTAATTGTTTGTGATTGTTTTACATATAAATGCAATATCTTACATGATAAATATTGGTTTTATAGTTTTTTCCCCGAGGTTGGCCCACCAGGTGTACAGTCCAAGATTTGGAAGAGACGGTACACTAAAGCTTGGCTTTATTGGGATGACGTGCCTGAATTAACACGACGGATGTGGCTAGATAAATTTAGCATAAGTTTAATTGCAATTCTTAATTATAGAAAGTTTCATTTTAAAATTGTATACATATTTATTCATTTTTAATTTCTTGTAGAAGGAGTTTAAGTGGCAACCCGATGAGAATGATCGTATATGGATCACTTGGAATAAATCTGGTCGGAGAAGTTTTAGAAATAATTTGAATAAAATTAAAAGAGGTGCAAATAAGGGGGAATGAATGGATCCAATGGTGCAAACGAGCATTACAAGCCAAGTGGGATGAAGATGAATACAAGAAGAGAGTAGAACAAAACAAAAAAAATCGTGCATCTCAGACTGGTGGGTTAATCCACACAGGTGGATCCATTCATTTCACAGAGAGCTGAAATGAATGGTGGGTTATATTATTTTTTATTTATTTCATATATTTGTCATGTAGGCAAGGGAATTAAACTGCGAGCCCAATGAATTTGAGATTTTTAGGAGAACCCACACTTGAAAGAATGATCAAGGACAAGAAATATGGGTTGATAATAAGTCAAAGGCCGTCGCGATAATTGTATTTTGTACAATTTAATAAACATTACAATTTAATGATTTTTTTTATTAGTTGACAATGTCAATATTTTAATTTATATAGGAGGAGTTCAAGAGATTAAGTGCAGAGGCATCTTCAACATCAGCCGGCAATAGTGAGTCGTCATCTCCACCTACAATCGACAAACGTCAGATTTTTTATCAAGCTGTCTCTGGTAGGAACAAGAAAGGTCGTGTCTACGATCTCGACTCTTAAAGTAGGTAGTCCTTCCCAGTTGGATCTGATAGTAGTTCCAATGGTTCATATGGTTTGTGGACGAAATTAGAACAAATGAGATTGAGAGTCACCCAGATGAACGAGGAATTACATTATGCTCAAACCAAGGTCGTCGAGGTGGAAAATCAGTTGCAATCCACCGAGTCTCGGATGAATGTGGAGTTGCATTCTACTTGGACCGAGGTGACAAAGGTGAGAAATGAGAATGTGCAGCTGCGTTAGTGGCAGCAACAGATGATGGCGTGGCAAGAGTAGATGAATAGACAAATGATGGGGTTACAACAACCTGGACCGTCGATTCAACCAGGATTGAGTAATTTGATTTTTGATGATGAGGAACAAAATGATGATGATTGTAACTGAATATTTATGAATTAATCAGTTTGACTTACAAATTCAGTTTTGTTATTTTAATAATTAATATGAATTTTGATTTTTTTTAAATAATATATTTTTAATTTATAATAATTAATTAAAATAAATTGTTAATTATCATTAATTTCATTTATATATAAATTTTATTTTAAATAAATATAAAAGATAAAAAAAATTCCAATAATAATTAAATATGAATTTGTTTATAAATATATTTTTATTTATTGTAAATTTTTAAAATTTTATTTTTAATTTACGTTAAAAATTTTATTTTTATTTTATCTATTTTAATTATTATAGAAAATAATTTAAAAATTTTGTTTTTTTAACATTTTAAAAATTTTTATTTATATAAATTATTAATAATTTTAAAATTTTTATTTACGTTTAAATTTTATTTTTATTTTATAGCTGATCAGCGATGGGTTGTTTACCCGTCGTAATTAATTTTTTTAAAAAATCATTTATCAGCGACAGGAATGGGTCCCGTCGCTGATCAGCGACGAGACTAGGCCCCGTCACTGACCAGCGACAGGAGTTAGACCCGTCGCTGATCAGCGACGGGCCCAATCCCATCACTAAATTCGTCGCAAAACGGATCCGTCGCTATAATTTAGAGACACCAACTTTAGTGACGGATCGTCCCCCATCGCTAAATCTGTCACTAAAAGTTTTAGTGACGGATTTTAATGTTTTAGCGACGAAAATTTCCGTCGCTAAAACTCTGATTTTTTGTAGTGGAGTTTCTTTCCAAAGTTAGTGTATCCTAAACTTCATAGGTCGTTTCATGACATTAATTTGGCTAATCTTTCCTCATTTCTTTTGCTAACCGTAGGATATCTGACTAATCCTTGAGAAACTCTTGATTCTTCTTGGATTCCTTCTATATCTTTTACCTCAGTCGGATTTACACCTTTTGTTAGTAGTCACATTTGGTCTAATGTCGCCATAGTCCACTAGCTATTATCTTTCACAACCATCAACCTTTGTGGTAAATTCTTGCATACTGCTTACATACTAGGGTATTCTTTTAACTATGGCATTTACAGCTATCAAGCGATCAAATCAACACTTAATCTTATTCATACAAATCATTTGCATTCTTATTTCATTACCTATTGACGAAACCTTAAGTTTTGCCCCCAATATCTATCTAATCCATTGGATTCAGCTGCCAGTCTCACAAATATAACCTTAAACAATACATTAGCAATTACTAGTTATTATCAATTATTATTTACTGAAAATCACCTTAGTCACAAATATGGAATTCTCACTTCACTTAGTTGTAGGACTCATCCTTCCACTCAAGACACTTACCATTACGTTAGCTTTTGCTGGGAAGACTTTGCATAGTAGTCATAATTCTTTAGGAAACTCCCCTTGTTCTAACTCATGCCATATTTGGAATTCTCATCATTTACTCTATCCTTAGAGCATTACTCATCCGAGTCATATGACTGTGTTTCCACCAACCATCTTTCAAAACCTTGGATCTTATTCTCAAGGTTTATCTGATTCGACCCTCCAGACTTTGCTAAACTTCAAATTAGTGGCATATACGGAAGGTAACTAAGGTTTTATGTTCACAATATCAATCCTGTGTCATTAACTGGAGATCCATCCTCAATTGGAATTCCATCTAGTTCCGTCACCATGTTGACACATTCTTGATTAACACTTGACTGGGCAACCGTAACCCCTTATAGGTTTCATATCCATGCCTTAACCACATGTTTAGCCTATCTCAAATGCATAACATAGACTTAGAGATCCCTATATCCAAAATCTTTACATGTATCAGTAGTCTCATCTCAAACTTGGCTTTCATCTTGTAAGTATTGCCTCTTTTATGGCAGTTACTTCACGTAATGTCCTTGGGTCAGTTATCAATTCTTTCAATCAACCCTAATGTCATGGGGTCCTATTGGATACACCCTCTCAACTAAGATTAACTCTAGCCATAAACACTAGGATTCTTTTAACCATAAGCAACATTACTTATTTAGTCATTATGCCACAAGATACCACTTGACATCACCAGGTTAATTCATAGGCTTTTAGATTGCCACAACAAGTCAGTGGTCCTATCACGTCACCTTGGTTTTTCAGACCTTGGCTATCACATGTCGTCTCTGCACATACATACTGTCATCCACAAATTTTCATACCATTATCCTCCAAATTCATAATGACTCTACATATATCAAACTATTTTATCTCATGTCCCAAGTCAAGAATAGCTAGGTTTTCAACTCGAAATCTTTATGAGGCTCAAGACTACACCTCAACCTCCTATCATTTTATCCCAAACCAACATGACTCATTCTTATGCGTCGTTCACTCAAGGAAACCTTACCCCAATTCCCATATCATACCAACTCACGGTACCATTGATTATCATAGGCTTTCTTATCTTGACCTATTTTTTTTTTTTTTTTGGATCCTTAAACTTCACATCCCATTATCATAGTTATCAGGTCAATCTTCCATTCGAACCTCGAGAACACATATCATTAATTCCTGATCCTAACTTAGCAGCTAGGCCATTTCACGATAAGCCATTCATCCTTGATTCGTAACTTAGCAATCATTGCCAGCTATCTAACGTAAGGATCCAAATTTATAACCTCATTCTGACACTTATTTCGTCGAGGCATGATATAACCATCAAAATTTCTATGTCATCAATCATGTCCAAATCAGAAAATTTCTCTCAAAGAGACTAGACCATGGTCTAAATCGTACATCACAAAATATTCATCTTCTCAGCACTGCGTTAATCACATAACTGTGTCATCCAACATTTGTAGTGTAAGGTACAAATATAAGGAGTTAAGCTCCCAATTCTACATCTCCTCAAGGTCCCCATTGTAATACCGTATATTGCGTAGTGTTAAGTAAGTTCAAGGAACTAAAAATTGGTTTGAGAATTTAGTTAAGTAAATTGTCGAATTGATGCAAGGGAGTACCCTGAAATGTAAATATCTAAGGAGAGAGGTATGCCATTGACGAGTGTCTTGAGACGAGATTTATAACATTGAAAGTAATGGGAACAAAGATAGTTTTTGGTACAACTAATTTTAGCTTGAAAAATTGAATGATCATAAAGAATGTAATACCCGAGATTTCTAGATTCAGTTATTCAATTTCTAAACTAGGGGCAAAATCTTAAATACTGAATTTTAGGTAAAAGTGTTATCTACCTAAAATTTTGGGATATTATCATAATAAATCATTTCTTTACGGGCATAAGTGCAATTAATAAAATGGCCCGGGGACAAGTTGAAAGGGGTCTAAGTACAATTATCCAAAAAAGTTTGGGTCAAAGTGTAATTCTTGAAACCTTCTTCCTAGGGGCATGTGAGAGATTTAGGAAAAGCCTCATGATGGCTTTAGAGATAAGATAAAGGCTCATGATGACTTTAGAGATAAGGATGAAGGCTCGTGATGACTTTAAAGATAAGATAAAGCCTCATGATGACTTTAGAGATAAGGATAAAGCCTCATGATTACTTTAAGGATAAGATTTGAGAAGATTTGAAATGATTATAAAAAATTTTAGAAGATTTAGAATAATTGCAAAAGATCTTAGAAGATGTGGAATGATTGGAGAAGATTTTAGAAGATTTTGAATGATTATAGAAAATTGTAGAAGATTTGGAATGATTGCAGAAGATCTTAGAAGATTTAGAATGATTATAGAAAATTGTAGAAGATTTGGAATGATTGCAAAAGATCTTAGAAGATTTGGAATGATTGGAGAAGATTTTGGAAGATTTGAAATGATTAAGGAATATTATAATATAATATGCCTTACTTGGTAGCCAAGCTTTAAGGCCTATAAATAGGAAACACCATTTGGAGAAGAAATGGAGAAATAAGAAATTGAATCTTGAATTCCTTAAATATATACGATGGCCAGTGTATGTTGAGTTTGAGAACAATTAGAAACCTAGCACGAGAATCAAGGTGGGGCACAAGATTCGAGGTGTCTAGGTTTCGTTCAAGGTGATTAGTTCTATCCTAAAACTTAGTTTTGTTTCTACCTTAACTTTCTTTGATTAAATGCAAAAGGGGTTTTGTTGCATGTGAATGGTTTAACGTGTGATGGTTGTTTTCATGAGGGAAGTTCATCCCTAAATATTTTATACATGTGCATTGAATTTTGTGCGATAAATTATGTACATGAAATGTTGTTTTAAATGATGCATCGAATCATGGTATATGGCATTGGCATGTTTTTGTGTTTGTCCATGTAGGATGTCAACCTGTGATGTGGCACTTGAGTGATAGCACTAGGGAAGCGTGCCAAGGATTAATGCCCACTTGTGACGGGGACTAAGAGTGGACACCACCCTTACGAGTCGACAAGTGGTGCGGTTGAGAGTGTACACCACCCCAGATCAGCTTAAGTGGCGGGGTTGCGAGTGGACACCACCCCGGGGCCTTTGAGCGGTAGCATTGTTTCAGAGGTGGACGTGGATTCCCAGGGATAGTGTTGATCATCTTGTGGCCAAGGTTGTGTTGACGTGGTCTGGAATGCTTCTGAGTGGGAACGTAATCATGATGGGGTGATTCCCGGGTTTATGCATTAATGTTGCCCCTCTTAAGCTATAACGGTGTTATGCCAATGTGTTAATGTGGTTATGTTGCCTCTAGAGAGATTACTCTTTTCCCGTGGTAAGGGTTAAGCACTGTGTGGGATTCTCTTGGGCTATGGCTTGTCGGGATGTGTCAGTTTGTTTTATGTCTTGCAAACATTCATGAAAATGTTTTTGAACTCTCACTTAGATGATTCAACATCTAATTTGGACTATATCCCTAGAATATTAAAGCGTTCCAGTCGAAAGCAGCGGCACCAAGGGAAAGAGGTTATCGAGATGTAGTTGTTATTTACATAGGTGATCTTTAGCATGTTTCCATTGTTATGGTTACGAGATGTGTACCTATGTATTACGTTTTGATGATGTCATGTTAAGCGATGATACGATTATAATATTATGAATAAGGGAATTACGGTTATGTATCATTTGAGGTTTCAATCTAGTTTCCACATTTATGATGATTTACCTATCTTAGTTTATTCATTATTAAGTTTGATATACTGAGAAGGTGTAACAAGATTGTCGGGGAACGATTTATGTGTTGAGTTTATGTTGAAAAAAATATATCCTCGAAATCTTACATTATCTAACGCCTTGGGAAAAGTGGGGTGTTACAATTGGTATCAGAGCAAACTAGAAAAACCCTAATTGGAGACTCAGGGGGACTGTTAGAGGATTGAGGATTCATAGAACGAAACCCTACTTGGAGATTTAGGGGTTGTTGATTTAAAACGAGCCTAAGGAAAGATTTGTGTAGGGTACTATAAAGTCTCTTTAGTGGAAGCTTCATTTGCTCTTCCTTGTTCCTCGACCCCCCTTCTCTACAATCTTTTATTCTTTCCCTTTCCTTTCTCTTGTTTTCTAACCTCTCAAATAGGAGGAGAACCTTTCCAATTTATAGGCTAATTTTCCTCCTTTAAAGGAAAGTAATTAATGAGAGATTTGTGTTATCTCTTTAAAATCTTTCGTTTTTGGTGCAGAGTCTCCACATTATATAAAGAGGGAAAGGGGTTAAGGTCCAACGGGAGGGGATGGTTCCTATGCCATCCCCCTAAAAGTGTAAGGGGGTTCCCCAATGAGCATTAGCATGTTACTAGTGAGCTAACTTAGTGTACCTAAATTTATTTTGGTGTTTTGATGAATTACAAAAACGCTCAATTGTTGAATATGCAAATTAAGGCTCCTAAATGTTTCTCAAAATATTTCTTATATATTTAGTATCATAAAAAATTAATGTTTTTTAATAACTTCATTTTGCAAGGAGTTTTTAAATAAATTAAAAATTATTTTTAAAAAATTGGACCAATAAGTCGACTTAATCGTAGATAAGTCGACCCGGCAAAAAGCATGTTTTATGCAGGTTTTGGCTAAGTCAACTCAGTAGGGAGGCATTTTCAACTAAGTCGACTTAATTGAAAATAAGTCGACTAAGGCGCAAAAATAAGTTGATTCGCCATGAGGCTAAGTCGACTTAATTTATTCCGCTACCAAAATTTTTTAAACATTATGCAGGTTGCCCTAGCCCCTATATATACATCATATGCACGTCAAGGAAAACACTTATGCCATTCTGAAATCTCAAAGAAACTAGAAGAACTTTCTCAAAGATCTATTGCTTCTCAAGGCTTACGCTTTCGATTTCGTATCGAACGAAGAGCCTACCACTATTGGAGATCGAAGTGTTGAATATTCATCTCTCTGTCTTCGTATGATCTGAGGGTATATTTCTCATATTTATTATTGTTCTGTAACTATTAATATTCATTGATTGTTTAGAGTCCAAGTGTGGAGAAGTATTGTAACCTTTAAACTCGATTGTGACTTGTATCATTTGCTTAGATCTGGATTTATATCTAGATGTATATGTGTATTTGATCTAGTTTCCAAGGTAAGCTAAAGGAAAACCTTGGCGTTGATTGGATTTAATGGAACCCCAAGGGTGGTTAGACCTTAGGAGAGTGGATTAGGTGTTTGAGATACACCGCCGAACCACTATATATCATTGTATTTATCTTCCTTTAGTGCTTTGTTATTTATTGTGTTGATTTTAATTTTGCAAGATTAGTTAAATAAATCGATTGTGATATTTTAAGATTGATTAATTAATAACTCAATTGATCTAATCAATAAGGTGTAATAAAATAAGGTTTTTAATAAAAATCCTTCATTAATAATTATAACACCCCATCTCTCGAGCTACCCTAATCCCTGGGTAACCCAGAGAAGAGAACGCCATGAATTAAGAAAAGATCTGACAACCACTAACAAACATATAATATATATATATACACACACCATGTGTATGCCACAAGACCCAAAATGAAAATAGAAGACTTTAGGGGTTACAAACCCAATTCTAAGTTAGGTTACATGTTACAAGATAAAACCTATTCAACCTTTAGCCACACATTTTCCCAAGATCGTGATTTGAGAGTAGACTCAAGCACACATCTTACTACCCATTCTTTTTGCTTGACTCATTGCCATCTATTTCTTTACTTTTACCGGGAATGGTAAAGAGTACAAGGTGAGCTACAAAGATCAGCAAGTATAAGAAGCAGGAAGGAAAAACATGGAAGATAGTAATGTGACAGAGGTAAGGTGAGTGGTATCTAAAAAATATCTAAATGTGGATAATAGATTACAACACATGGACCACACACCCACCCATGATAATAATGTCATGCATAGCACATAAGAAAGCTGGTAAACACATAACTGGCCAATGGCCTCACATAACAATATAAAATGCACCAAAATACATACTAGCTTGTAACCGATACCTATAACCAGAGAAATTGTAATAATCTGTGGACCATAGGTCCTATCTCATATACTCGGCTATAGCCGTACATATATATAATCTCGCCCAGGGTCGTCACCTTTAGGTGCTCCCCTCAGTCGTCACTGCAGGAGCGTAACCCCAGTCAGGCTAGTGCCTACTGGTTTAGGGGGATATATCCCGACGGTACACAACCGCAGCGCGCATAACTATCTCCGATCTTGTCGATACATATGCAACACGTAGGATGACCACATACAAATGCACGTGATACAGTGGCAATATGTTATGCTCATGTCCACTCATGTTACATGGTGATAATATTCATGTCAGTCCATGCCCATGATCCACAATTACCACACTATCAAAACATGTCATGACAGGGAGTAACATTCTCAATTGTAATTATTCTCATCTCATAATCATGGACATCACAATGATTGAATAGCACTAGAAGTAGGGAAATTCCACCCTCAACTCATAGGAACATGAAAAGTAAGAGAGAATATCTTTGGGCGTGCAGAGTAGTAATAGGGCTCCAAGTATACATGCCATGGTTTTGAGTAATATTTGAATTTAAAAATTATTCCCATTTCATGTTATGATCATTATTGACAGTAAATCACACTGAGAATATGGAAGGCTTCACTCTTAGGCTTTAAAAGTAAATTAGAGTAAATTGTTAAATGTTAGAAATGTTGGTAGGGCATGGGGAAGGGACAAGCTTCCCATGTAAAATCTTAACAAATTCATCATTCCTTAAGGAAAGTAGAGAAGAACAAGCCCCACATAGCTGTCAAAATATTCCTCAAGTTGTAATCCATTAATGTATAAGAACCAACCATATAAAACTCACAACCCTGTTTATGTAGTAGCTTTAGTTTATTTCCCCTGTATTCAACCTCAACAACACCCTTAAGTTCCTAATCCACTCTCACAGTTCTCCTCTTATCACCCCCAAGTGGATATATCAAAGTTCTATAAAAAAATCCCAAAGCCCAATACCATGTTTATAGTGAGTTATAATTCAGAGAATGGGAAGGAAGAGAGAGAACTTGCCTTCTTAAGCTTCCTATGACCCTCGATAGCAGCTAGAAACCCCTTGGATGGTAGTATTCGGCTTGAGGTTGGAAAGGAGAAAAGGGTTTGAAAAGTTATAGAGGAGCTTACGAGAGAGAGAGCTCGAGTTTATCTCTTCTGTTTTTTTAATATTTTCCTCACAAATTCTTGCTTTTATATTTTCTCTAATAACAGAGACAGAGAGAGAGCCAGATAGAGAGCTAGATGACAAATGATAGTCAACAAGAGGCAGAGTAAGATGGCAATGATGATGCAAGCATAGAAAACGACGACAATACAGAGTGGTGGAGCTCGACAAAGATGGCGACGCAGGTAGAGACTAAGAGAGGTAGATCAAGACGAAGATGGCGAAGCGTACAACAACATCGTAGGTGGAGATTAATGGAGCACGATGGGAATAAAGAGAGACATAGCGACGTAAGTTGATAGAAGAGGAGCGCAAAAGAGAAGTCGAGAATGTGTTGCTATCTCTTAAAAAGTGATTTCTTCTATATTTTTAAGATACGGGAAATTTTTTGGTAGATGCATCATTTTAACACTTAGCTTTTCATTAATTAGAAATGACTTTTCTTTGACTTCTTTATTTTTTTTATACCAAACATAAAGACAAAATTCCAAGAGTCCTATGCTACCATTAAACAAGACTTTATATGGGGACGGCTTGTTGTCGTTATGTGGATAGCTTTCTACATAAAAGAAAAGGGACAAAGGAAGATTGAATATCAGGGATGCCTTAGTAGTGGGAAATTCCACAGCCTCAATTTGCATGAAAGTTCCACTCTCTCTGTCTCTCATAAAGTAGTAGTTGTCGGCTTATTGAGCAGTGGAAGCGCCAACCCTTTTAAATTTTCTCTCCCATTTCCACACCAAGGAAGCTGCTTCTCACCAACCTTTGAAACTCCCCAGAAATCTCTCTCTCTCTCTCTCTCTCTGAGTTCACCCTACTTTTACACATAAATATTCAAATGCCAGTCCATTTGCAAAGACTGATCCATCTATACATAGATTATATATTGATCAATTGAAGAAACTAAACTCTTATTTTATATATATATTGATATTGTTTGATCATGGAGATCACAGTCATATCAGCCGAAGGTCTCATCAACAACACATCCAAGCCGCTCTTCTCCCACCGTCTCAGGCCCTTCGCCACCGTTACTGCTCCGCCGTGTTCATCCAGAACCGCCGCTGCCGGCGACAAGCCCAACCCGGTTTACAGAACAAGGGTGGACGACGAAGGCGGGAAGAACCCTAATTGGGGCGACAAGTTTGTATTACCAATCGATGCAAACTTTTTATACCAAAGCCAGTGCTCCATATTCGTTGAATTGTACACCAAGCTTCTCACCGGCGGCCATTCTCAACTGGGTTGGTGTCAGATTCCGGCGTTTGATATCCTGGATGGGTTGACGCCGCCGGGCTCCGTGCGCCACCTGAGTTACAGGCTGCGCGCCAGGGACGGTTCGAAGGGCCACGGAGTTGTGAATCTTGCGGTGAAGTTGGAGGCTTCGGTTTCGGCGAGAAACTCGCGGGAGATGGGTTTGGGTCAGACGGTGATGGGTTTTCCTGCCGCTGTTGTGGCGGCGGCGGCGGCCGGCGGAGGAGAGAATGGTCAGTTGGATGTTAGATGTAAAGAGGGAAACAAGAAGGCGACAGGTCAACCAATGCAACGGTTTGGATCTTAGTGTGTATGTATTGGAAGTTTTTGTTTTTTTTTGATAATTGGATATTAAGATGTGATGTGTGATCATCCAACCTCATTTATCTAAACCAGACTTAGGGCTACCCCCCACCAATTTCTATTTGAATCAGCGAAGCAAAGAACTGAACCTAAAATAGTAATAGAAGAAAACAAAATATTTGGACGAAATGTTTGGTGATATCTTTACGAGCTGAAGAATATATATTGTGAGTTCTAGACAAATCAAAATAGGCTATACAGGGGTGGATCCAAGATTGAGATTAAGAGAGGCTGAAGCCCGTGCAGACCCCCTCTAGATCAGTGGATGGAACAATAGAAACAATAGACTCATTTGAACAGAGATTGAGGCCCATATAGGCTGCCCAGATCCGTCCTTGAGACTATACACGTAAATGGCAATGTCCTACAACAAATGTTGAATAAATATTTTAAATAAAATTGTGTGTATTATATATATTTATATTTATATTTATATATAATCTCAATTTTAGTTCTCTTTTAAATAGAAAACTAACAACCGAATCTCACTTTTGTAAACAAGATATCCCAAAATCAAAAGTTAATCCCAATCCATTATAACAAGCACGAAACAACACTTAGTAAGCTTCTTTCATTTTTTTTTTTCAATTAAAAATAATGTAAGCCAATTACAATGTTAATTTTCTTTAAAGGAGACTATTAAGAGTTTTTTCTCATTGTAGAATATATCTGATTTTAAACTATATTTTATATTGAAAAGTTGAATAGTCTCATAGTCTCCCAAACCTCACAAACAGCACACCCAAGGTCATTCTTCATTTTGTTATCATTAATCTAAATTATCTAACAATTAAAATGAGTTTAAGATTGGAATGTTATGCTTAAAAAGTAAAAAGAAAAACTCCCCAGCTCATTGGATTACCAGCAAGCTTTTGCCAAATTATTTGTCTACTTTTTGTAGCTGTAAGAATAGTATTGTTGTAGTTCTTAGGACACATATTAAGTGATTGAGTTGAGATTCACACCAATAAATTATGAGTTTGATTATTTATCATGCACAGTGAAACAAAATCTCTACCTACGATTTATCTTTTTTATTAAAATTGAGAGTATAAGTGACATAAATTCGCATAAAAACAGTAATTCCAATAATAGTATTGTTGCAGGGCGTTGTGGTGTAATAATAGTTGAGTAGATTATAACTTGGATCAGCTGGCTCTTAAATACATTAAATTAGGAGCCTAAAAATAGTAAATTATTTAGAGATTTGAAAAATAAATGATTGAGAAGCAAGAACTCTCCAATCCAAGGTGGGAATTCGTTTCTTATCTTCTCAAATTATTATGGGTATAACAAAAGTAAGTCAACTCAAATACAATTCGATTAATGTATTAACTCGTTCTGATTGAAGTGCACGTTTACTGATTGTGTAAATAAATATAAGTGAGAATAATTTATATATATTTTTTAATTATTTAATATCATTCTAACATAAGTAAAGCAAATATTTTATATATATATATATATATTGATGATGAGTTGTCGCCCACCACACTGCAACATCGTGATGGGTCTTACGCTATAATCCATAGACATAAGGCCGCGTTTGATAGCCTATATTTTTCTAGGAAAAGACATTTTTTTCACCCAATTTTTCATTTGTGTAGTGTTTGATAGCAAAATTTTTCCAAGAAACTCATTTTCCTATTTCTTGTCACGTGATAGTTTTTTTCCTTCAAATCATGGAAAACAAATTTCATGAGAGGAGGAGCTCTGATTTTCCAGGCAAATGAAACAGTAACTCACTGTGCTCCCGTCTTCATCCTCTTCAACTTCACCATTGAAGCTGTAGCGAGAGAGGGACAGAGAGCAAACGAGAGGGAGGGCGAGCGAGAGAGAGGACAAGCCAGCAAATAGGTCAGTAGCGGTGAGCGGCAACGGGTGGATGAGCGGGGAGACAACAAGAAAAAGGGCGTGTATATATATATATATATGTATTTGTGTGCGAACGAGAGGAAGGGCAGGCGAGAGAAGGCGAGCGGGCGAGCGAGAGAGAGAGGCAACGAGAAAGGGCGAGCGAGTCAACGGCGACGGATGGATAAGCGAGAGGCTGCAGTGAGTCTGCGTGTGCATATATATATATGTATATATATGTCTCTGTTTGCAAAAATGTGTATATTTGTATGTGTGATTGTGTAAATATATATATGTGTGTATATAATTTTGTATATATAAGTTTGGAAAACAAAAAAAATTTTAATTTTGTGGTTTGATTTATATGTGAAAATGATTTAGTTAATTTAAAATAGGTTATTATTTTAATTTTTCAATATTTTTCAATACAATTTCACCATTGAATTTCATGAAAAATTGATCATTTTCCATAGAAAATAATACCTATCAAACATGAAATATCAGGAAAATGATCAAATATTATGAAAAATATTATCAATCAAACACCAAAAGATGAAAAATAACATCATTTTCTAGGTAAAAAATTATAGCAATCAAACAGCTTAAATTTTTAATTTCCAGAAATTCATTTTCCCTAGAATTTATTTTCTTTTCACTCAAATTCTACCATTGCAATAAAACGCAGGCTAAGTTCTGCACGTGAACCCATCTCAAATTGGTGGGAATTGACAAACCCATAGCTAATTCTATCTGGTTCTGCTGCAAAACTCAAAACACATTTGAAATCTATTGAGTTTTGAAATTTACAAACCCACACCCATCGCCCATCCCAGATGGGATGGGTTTGTCTATTCCAAACTCAATTGTTTATCCAAAAGCATGTAATCAAGAATCGAAGCGAACCAGTATAGAATTCTACTATTGTAATCTCTCTTTCTCTCTCTCTAAAGAAGAAGAAATAATAGGAAGAAGATATAGGCGTTGTGGGCAAGAAGAAGAAGGAGAAGAAATAATGCTAACTATAAGAACTTATAGAATGATTTCAAAATTACAGTAAGTGTACGTGTAAATGAATTAAATCACAAAAAATATAAATACAATTTACTGCATCGTGTTCAATGGTTAAGTGGTGTCGATAAGTGCCACCCTTGCACTCCTCCGACGACGAACCATTTGGGGACACAATGGAATGATTATCTGAATCCATTTTAAGATTTAGTAAAACATTTAATATTTAATAAAAAGAACTATTAATATATTTAAAAATAATAATTATTTATACCAATCAAGAACAGCCATAACATAGCAGGCACCTATTCCCAATGACAGCTATACAGCAAGCAATGTTACGACATTGGGTGCCTGATTGATTAGACGTGATGAGATGGCCATTTGTTAGGTGGCATCATCAAATATTCAAACGCCTCAAGTCCAGGCAGCTTCCTTCTTACTTGCCCACTGCCTAATAATAATAATATTAATTAATGAAGGATCCCCTTTTGGCCCTGCCCTTGCCAAAATTAAAAATAGAAAGAAAATGACTTTTTGACTTTGATTGCTTGCAAATTTTAATTTATTTCTGAATGGACGTACCTAAATTAATTCCCTCACTTCTGCTGCCTATCACTGAGTGCCTGCTTCAATAAGGTAGAAAATAAAGGACACGCATAATAAATCATATTATTGATATTTTTTAAATTATATAATATATCATAAATAATAAAAATATTCTTCATAACTTATCATCTCTCATCATCTCGCGTTGCCTCATTATTTTAGATGGGGAGTATTTTAGTTATGTGTCTTATCGTCTTACCATTTTAAATGAGAAATATTTTAGATATTTTAACTATATTATATAATTCAAAATGTAAACTATACTGTATCAATAATATTTTTCCATACATAATACTCTGAAAATTCTTTCCTTTTAAAGGCATCTGTATTTATATAAAAGTCTTTTGTATTGTAGAATTAGTGATGGCAAGAAAAAATAAAAAAAAATCAAGTAGGACAAAGTGTCAAGCCACCGAGGCTACTTTGGAAGCCAAACACCACAAAGAAAATCAAACACCCAATCAAAGGAGATATAACTGTAAGGTATGAGTCATTCTCACGAACGCAGTTGGGCTAATCCATAAGGCAAAACAACCTAATCCACAAGGAGGCAAAACAACCTAATCCATGTGGAAGATGAACATCGAAATATCCTCTATAACAAGGTATGACTCATTCTCACAAACACAGTTTAGCTAGAAGAAAGTCTCAAAGTACTTATCTAATAGGTCATCATTTTGCCCGTTACTATGGGAACCAAGCCATAGTAAAGGACTACTACGACAAATTCTTTGGTAGTACGAGAGCCTAACAACTATAATGTTATTTTGAAAAAACCCACTCTAAACACTCTTGAAACTATTGAGTACCATCTCTCATGTAAAGGTTAAATCTCCTTTGATTCTTGTTGGCTTTGGTTGAGATATTTTGGAACTTAAAATATGACTTGTTTCACCTTATAATTCATTAGGGATTATGTATTTCTTGGTAGGATCTAGATCATTCAAGGTTTATTTGGGAAACTTTCATGTTGATGCTCTATTTTTGGGTTTGGAACCTTCTGTCGGTCAATAGAGAGGATAGAAGCTATCGACAGTTCGCTTCGAGCATTCTGTCTATCGATAGGTGCATGGGAAACTGTCGATCAATAAGGCAATCTGTCGACTGATTTCCTCAGGCTATCGATCGATGCTACTGATTTCCACTATGAAACTTGAGTTGCTTCTTGTGTGTTTTCCTTTTTATTCCTCACTTTGAATGGATATTTTTGGGGAATGAATGAGCATGCAATGCATAATGTAGTTGCCAAAATAAAACAATTAAAATTTGTGATGTGGGGTCCACTCGAGCTCGGTGTCGGGTGAAGTTAGGTTTCCATAAGAGATGTCGCCTCAAGGAAGATTGTTGTTAGGATGCTCGCCGCAAAGATTCACCACTAGCTCTTTCCACAAGGTTTTGCCACTAGTTCTTGCCACAAGGTCTTTCCACTAGCTCTCACCACTAGCTCTTGCCACTAGCTCTTGCCACAAGCTCTCGCCACAAGGTCTTGCCACTAGCTTTCACCACTAACTCTTGCCATAAGCTCTCGTCATTAGCTCTTTCCACAAGCTCTTGCCACAATGTTTCGCCACTAGGTCTCGATGCAAGCTTTTGCCTTTGCCGCTAGGTCTTGCTGCAAGTTTTTGCCTTCGCCACGAGGTCTCACCGCAAGCTTTTGCCTTCGCCACGAGGTCTTGCTGCAAGCTTTTTCCTTCGCCGCTAGGTTTGCCGTAGGGATTAACCTCCACCACGAGGTCTCGTCGCAAGGATTTGGCCCTGTTGATGCTCAAAAAATGGGTTAGAAGGCTCGTGGGAATCTTCCCTTGAGAAGACCCTCCGATGCCAAAGTCAGTCTTGAATCCCAATGACTATTCATGAAAATAGTAAAAGTGCATTCAAAGTGTCTAGATTTTACCAAAATTAGAAGTCCTTTTCAATGTCCTGTAGTTAGGTATTTATAGGGCACAATTCTCAAGGATACTTAGTATTGACACGTATCACTTGTTGAATGAACCATGTTCAAGGTGTGTGGCTGCAATCAAGTCTTTGCCACAAGGCCTTGCAGCACACTACCGCAAGGCCTTGCCACAAGGTTTGCCACAACTCCGCAAGCCTTGCGGCACACTGCCGCAAGGGATTACCACAAGGTTTTTTTGCCACAAGCAACTTCGCCACAAGGCCTTAACTTTGTTGTTAGCTCTCGCCACAAGCTTTTTTGCCACAAGGTTTCACCGCAAGGCTTTAACTTCGCTACTAGATCTAGTCGCAAGGATTTACCTTCACCACAAGGTCTCGCCGCAAGATTTTGCCACAAGGTTTCACCTTCACTCTTTCGCCACAAGGATTCGCCACTAGCTCTTACCACAAGATTCTGCTACAAAGGAGGCTCATGGCATACTGCCGCAAGGCCCTTGCGGCAAGCCCTTTGCGGCAAGTGGGCTTGTGGCACACTGCCACGAGCCTTTTTATTTTTTCTTTAAAAATTCTTATTTTTTCTCAACCTATTTTTCATGGCACAACAATTGCCCCCCACTCTTCTGTTTTGTCTTTAAACAAAATTGAAGAGTAAAATATCAGCCAAGGAACCGAGTCTAGCACTTGAACTCAATCAAGGGTTCCAGGATACTAGAAGATCTTACGTCGATCGGGGGCTTAGGTACCAGATTATCTCTGGGCAGCCAGGCCCTCGAGAGATAGGTTCCGCTGCAGGATTCTTGTCGTGTGTCTGAGCTTACCATGAGGCCTAGGCACCAAATCAATTAAGGAGTTAGGTCTAGCTTGGGAGCATAGCACCAGACTCAACCAAGGGATCCCAGTGAGCCTACGGGCACAGGCTTCGGTACACCCGATAATCCCAGGCGCGAATCATAGCACACTAGCTATTGTGTCCTCCATGTCTGTCTTTCAAAGTTAGTTTACCTCAGGGAATCTGGGTTTGGCCAGTGGTTTGGCGCAGGATTCCTACCAGACATCCGAGTTTGCCGGGAGACCTAGGCATCAGATCGACCAAGGAGTTGGGTCTAGCCAAAAAGACATAGCACCTAACTCAAGCGAGGGATCTCGGTGAGTCTGCGGGCATAGGCATTGGATGTTCTGGTGATCCCGGACCAACTCGTGGTTATCAGTACTAGATTGCAACTGGGTGACTCAACTTCGATAAGTAAGATCATGGTAGAACTGTCATAAGGTGACTCAAATTGTTATCTCTTCATGCCTTCCTTGGGCTAGTCTACCTCAGGGGATTTGGGTTTGGCTGATGGTCCGACGCGGGATTCCTACCAGGTATCCGAGTTTGCAGGGAGACCTAGGCGCCAGATCAATCAAGGAGTCGGGTCTAGCCAAAAAGGCATAGCACCGAACTCAAACGAGGGATCCGGGTGAGTCTGCAGGCATAGGCATCGGATCCTCTGGTGATCTCGGGCTACCTCGTGGTCATCGGCACCAGATTTCCATTAGGCAACTTAACCTTCGGGAGTAGGCTTAGGCTAGAGCTATCATGTGATCACTTCCCTTCTTTTCCGCCTTCGTAGGGCCAGCCTACCTCAGGGAATTTGGGCTTAGCCAGTGGTCTAGCTCGGGATTCCTACCAGACATCCGAGTTTACCAGGAGACTTAGGCGCCAGATCAACCAAGGAGTTGGGTCTAGCCAAAAAGACATAGCACCGAACTTAAATGAGGGATCCGAGTGAGTCTGCGAGCATAGGAGTCGGATCCTCTGGTGATCTCGGGTTAGCTCGTGGTCATCGGCACCAGATTTCCACTAGACAACTTGACCTTTGGGAGCAGGCTTAGGTTAGAGCTATCATGTGATCACTTCCCTTCTTTTCCGCCTTCCTAGGGCCAGCCTACCTCAGGGAATCTGTGCTTGGCCAGTGGTCTGACGCAGGATTCCTACCAGACATCCGAGTTTGTTGGGAGACCTAGGCGCCAGATCAACCAAGGAGTTGGGTTTAGCCAAAAAGACATAGCACCGAACTCAAACGAGTGATCCGGGTGAGTCTGTGGGCATATGCATCGGATGTTCTGGTGATCTCGGGCCAGCTCTTGGTCATCGGCATCAGATTGTCGCTACTAGGCAACTTAACCTTCGAAAGCGAGTTGTGCTTGAGCTGTCGTACTTGCATGACACATACAACTAATCTGGGCTCATGGAGATTTTACGTGGTTCGGCTTATAGTTTTTCCTACTCCACGATAATACATGGGATATATTCTTTTATTTATCGGGGGATGTTATTACAATGAAAAGTTAAAGACAATCCCGGCCCCTAGTAGGGTCAAGTAACGTTTTCGGTGACAGGCTTGACTCTGTGTCTTGCGCTTCGTCTTCTTCCCTGGGGTTAAAGCTGGGAAGTACTTCTCGAGGTGCACGGTGTTCCAAGCTTTTCCTATCGCCTCACCTTGTAGTGTCGGTAGTGTGCACATGTTAGGGCTTAACATCTTCTGAATTTTGTAAAGTCCTTCATACTTCGGGCTGGGTTTCACTTCCTCTTCTATTACTTTCCCTTGCGTCCAATATTTTCATTGGATGATAAACTGCTCTACTCTGTCAAACAATTCAGTCATAGAATTTGGCTCGAAGAAGGCTAAGGATCTTCTAAACAGGGCGTATGTAGTCCCGTTTAGGAGGATTGACGCTCCAATTCGACTGGGAGATCCCTTACTTCCTATGTCGTGGCTCTGAATCGCTTGATGTATTGCTTCAAGGATTCATTTGGCTTCTACTGTAACCTCATTAGATATATTGCACTTTTCTTCTTCGGGAGATAGACGAAGAATGCCTTTAAGAATTCTTTCTTCAACTGTTCGAATGATCATATATGTCCTGCTGGTAATTCAGTGAATCACTATTCAGCTTGTCCTACCAGGGAGAGTAGGAAATTGCCCTGCACCTAGTGACCTCATTCCATCCATGCAACACGGCCACTGCGATAAAGTACTGTAAGTGTTTCTCGGGGTCCTCATTTCCTGAGTATACTGAAAGGTGCGAAAGTTTGAACCCTGGTTACACTTGTTGCCTTTGGAGTTCCTCCGATAGAGGGAACCCTTTTGGGGTAGTTACCTTTGGTGCTATCATCACCTGTTTCTGCTCTACCACCTCTTTTGTGAGGCTTTGATGTTAAACATGCTGAGTGTTTTCTGTTTTGCTTCATTTTGGGAAAGAGATAGGTCATAAGGGACTCCTGAGTAGGTGTTTTCTGTTGTCTCTCTATACGTGGGAGCTTTTCTTGTCCTCCTGATATTTTTCCTTCTCGAGTTTGTTACTTCCGGGACTTGGCTATTCAGCCCTGGAGTTCTGATTCTTATCCCCTGTGGAGGGGCCCTTGGAAGGTTGTCTTGGGATCTTCGATGTTCTCTCCTCGTATCGATTTGTCAATGTGGGGAATGTGAATGTCCGGTATTAGTTCATGTAACAAAGCAGTGACTTCCTGTAGTCTTCTCATATTCTCCTCATTGTTCATCCTGAGTTCATCATTCTGTTGTTTCAACTTCTCAAAATTCTTCCGCAATAGTTCATAATCTGAGAGTAAGACCGTGGGTGGAGCTATTCTTGAAGTTCCCCCGAGGTTTCAATTTGGAATTGAAGACTGCCCAAAAGAGTGTTGTTCCTGACTAGCGGGCACTGCATGTGGGACTTGCTCTTCTCGCACTATCACATATCTCCCCAATCCAGCTACGTGTGCTTCTCATTGCTCTAAATGCTCCATGCCTCCAGTTCGGTGGTATAGTTGCATTCGAGCACATGAAAGTTCTTGGAACGCGCTTCATTGTTAGGGTGATTTACTGAAAATTCTAGTACTGTAGCGTGCACCTGATGAGGGCTTTTCGTGGCTCCCATCCTGGTACGAGTGCTCCTTCGGGCGGGGTCAGGCAGGTTCACCCAACCGAATGATCTTGTCGCTCTTGGCATATTGTGTTAAAATTAACTTTTTGTTGCATTTCCCATAGACGACGCCAAATTGTTGTTTCCAAAATACAACAATTAAAAATTGTGATGTGGGGTCTACTCGAGCTCGGTGTCGGTGAAGTTAAGTTGCCGTAAGAGACGTCGCCTCAAGGGAGATTGCAGTTAGGATGCTCGCCGCAAGGATTCGCCACTAGCTCTTGCCATAAGGTTTTGCCACTAGCGCTTGCCACTAGCTCTTTCCACAAGGTCTTGCCACTAGCTCTCGCCACTAGCTGTTGCCACTAGCTCTTACCACAAACTCTCTCCACAAGGTCTTGCCATTAGCTCTCACCACTAGCTCTTGCCACTAGCTCTTGCCATAAGCTCTCGCTACTAGCTTTTGCCACAAGCTCTTGCCACAAAGTTTCGCCATTAGGTGTCACCGCAAGCTTTTTCCTTCGCTGCTAGGTCTCACCGCAAGCTTTTTCCTTCACTATGAGGCCTCGCCGCAAGTTTTTTCCTTCACCTCTAGGTTCACCGCAAGCTTTTGCCTTTGCCGCTAGGTTCGTCGCAACGATTTGGCCCTGCTGATGCTCAAAAAATAGGTTAAAAGGCTCGCGGGAATCTTCCCCCGTGAAGACCCTCCGATGCCAAAATCAGTCTCGAATCCTAATGACTATTCACGAAAATAGTAAAAGTGCATTCAAAGTGTCTAGATGTTACCAAAATTGGAAGTCCTTTTCAATGTCCTGTAGCTGGGTATTTATAGGGCACAATTCTCAAGGATACTTGGTACTGACACGTGTCGCTTGTTAAATGAACCATGTTCAGGGTGTGTGGCTGCAATCAAGTCTTTGCCATAAGGCCTTGCGGCACACTACCGTAAGGCCTTGCCACAAGGCTTGCTGCAACTCAGCAAGCCTTGCAGCACACTACTGCAAGGGCTTGTCGCAAGGCCTTGCCACAAGGTTTTTTTGCCACAAGCAACTTCACCACAAGGTTTCGCCACAAGGCTTTAACTTCGCCGCTAGGTCTCGCCACAAGCTTTTTTGCCACAAGATTTCACCGCAAGGCTTTAACTTCGTCGCTAGGTCTAGCTGCAATGATTTTCCTTCGCCACAAGGTCTCACTGCAAGTTTTTGCCACAAGGTTTCACTGCAAGTTTTTGCCACAAGGTTTCACCTTCGCTCTTTAGCCACAAGGCTTCACCACTAGCTCTTGCCACAAGGTTCTGCCACAAAAGAGGCTCATGGCACACTGTCGCAAGGCCCTTGTGGCAAGCCCTTTGCCGCAAGTGAGCTTGTGGCAAACTGCCGTGAGCCTTTTTATTTTTTCTTTAAAAATTCTTATTTTTTCTCAACCTATTTTTCATGGCACAATACATAAGCATACTAAGAAGCTGATGTTAGGCCATATGGTGCTTGTGAAATGGGAAACATTTCTTATGCATGTTATTATATGTTATTTGTGTGCCAAGGCTTGGGTTTAATTAATGGGCCTCAATGGGTGTATGCGAAGTAAGGGCATAGGCATTAAGTTGAGCTAATAGGCCCCCAAAATTTGTTTGATATGTATACATAAACATAAGTTTATATGAATTCAAGATTTGTGCACTATATTCATTAAACATATGGAAGTGACGCATGGCATGGATGCATTTTATGTGGCTGGTGGTTTGGTTTATATGAGGTTAGTTATTATTGTAGTCCTCCATCTTTTGCTCTTTCATTTCATATTATACTTATTGGGTCTTATGGCTCATTCTTTTTTTACATCATTCCAGGTAAGGGCAAGGCTAAAGATGGGGGTAGTCCTAGTAGTGCTCGATTTTGTGGTTAGATGTGTACAGAGCTCACTTGAACAAAAGATCCTTGGGGGTTGTTTGTGAATGTTGAAGATGTTGGCTATATTTTTTATTTTAGGCTTGTTGTACTTTACTTTGAAGAGGCCTAATGTGTTGTCATATATGATAGATCTTTTACATTGAATGTTAAATGCCTGTTAATGCAAAGAGGACGGTAATGGATTTTTCTAATCATGGTAATGTTATGGTGTTTCCTTTTGAGACTAGCCATGTATCCACTCTTTAGCACCCCCTCTTGGACTCCTTGGTTATTGGGACTCCAGGAATGGGGTTATTACACCTTAGTTTAAGGAGGCTATGAGAGCATGCCATCTTATATCATGCAACATATTTTGATAGGATAGATATTTATTTTGTTGGGTTGTATTTGATGTTACATGGACTAGGTTTTGATTTTAATGGATTTAACTTTGATGGAACTTTTATTGTACTTAAAAGAATGTCTATGTTGGAGATTCTTATTTTGTGGGTAAAAATGAGTTTTCTTTGAAATGTTGAATTTCAACAACAAAGAGTCACTTTATATTGATGTAGAGATCCAACTTAATAATTAAAATGGATATCAAGGTTTTGCAAAGAATGATTTTAAGAAAATGAGAGGGTTGGGAGCAAGTTGGATTTTTGGCATAAACCAAAATGTTTGTTGTGACTAAGAAAGATATTGGGCTAAATGAGGTTGGTTTCAAAAGTATGGTAGTAAGGGGTAAAGAGTACACTAGTCAACTTTGGTCAACCAAAGTGTGGAAGTGAGCTTAAAGTCATTTGAAGTGGAATTTTAGTTAGCCAAAAGGGTACAAAAACATATGAGACATTATAGGTCACCCAAACCACTATCTAAACCCCATAAATCTAACCAAGGACGGGGTGTGCTCACAATTACAAAGGTTTAAAGTTAGAGAATCAAGGTTATGGGATATCAAGAAATAAGCTAAAATGCAAAATTAGATTAACCATTCATGTTATAGAGAATTATCCCAAACAAAAGCACTAGACTTATCTCAAATGCAAGTTGGGTGATTGGGTAGCTATTCAGGAAACAACGAGATTTCCCATTGAGTAAAACCCGCTATGAAAAATCGATTTAAATATAAAAAAGGCCTTTCAAAATTAATGAAAATGATGGGTCCTTCATTCATACCTAGAGGTTATTGTATGGGGTCTACATGATGGGTTCTTAATAGGGTTGTTCTTGGGTGTGATTTGAATCACATAAAGGTAGGTGAGTGTGCAAGATGGGATCTACCAACCCTTATGACAAAAGGTGATATGCTTTGTGTGAATGATAGAGTAATGGCTTGGGAAATCCTTGGCCAAGGTAGAGGTTGAAATTAATAGGAGTTATTAGTTTCACCTACAAAGTTATGCACTCAACATTTAGACACATAGAATCAAATATTAGGGTTTTGATTACACCCTAGTCCAGTTGGGACATAACATGATGGAAGGAATGTATAGCATTGATACATGTTGTAGAAAGATTCATTTTAAATGTTTGTGCAATTCATTATGATATGGGGGTCATGACACATTGTTAGATGTCAATCTTGATTTGAAGGCAAAACTATAATTAATTACATGATAACT
Source organism: Diospyros lotus (assembly GCF_014633365.1). Lineage (NCBI taxonomy): Eukaryota > Viridiplantae > Streptophyta > Magnoliopsida > Ericales > Ebenaceae > Diospyros > Diospyros lotus. Next base: position 16,075,281 of record NC_068349.1, on the reverse strand, counting down.
AATTGAGGTTATGATTAAAGCATTTAATAAATGGAAGAATTTAAATTGTTAAAATTACAAAAAATGGATTCTTGAGCTCTCTATCATGTTTATAATGAACTTATAAGGTCATACACAAATAGTATGGGGGTATTCTTGGAAATTCACAGTCATAAAAGCATTTATTGATCCAATTGAATTAGTGGACCTTTTAGACAAGCTGACACTTGCATTAAGGCTTACATGATGTCCATTTAAGGATTATGCAAGCAAAGCCTTAATTGTCTTAAGACAAGGAGTTGTTTTAAGACATGTTTCCTTTTAAGACAATTTGTTGTTTAATTATAACTTGATGTATTTAAGGCTTATTAGGATTGACTTGATGTATTTAATCCTAGGTGACATGTAACTTTGTAGTGGATAAAGTAAAAAAATTGATTTTTACTTTAAGGATAGTTATAAATTTGTTTTAAATTATTTAAAACAAAATCTTTGAAATAATTATCCTAACATATCTACGAGATTGGAGAGTTTAAATGAAATTTGAATTAGATTTAGATTTCAATGTTGGTGAAAGATTTATCTTTGATTTATTTGAATGGGATTCAAATTTGAATTCAAAATTTGAAAATTAATCATATTTTAATGGTCGAATAGACTAATATATCCTAAACTTTGGATCAATTTTCAATTTTATCCAGTTTTGACCTTTGCTTCAATTTGTTATCTAACTTTCATATTTGTTTCGATTTTATCCTCGAGGTTCTGCTAGCAAGGCTAGTTTTCCTTACTTTGTTCAGTTGATGTTAGATGGATTCTTGCTGCCCTATGTGTGGTGATTTCTTGATAATTCAATTGTTCTGGGTTTGGATCTGTTAGAGTTTTGTTATGGTTCGCTGGATTTTGAGGAATCTAACATTGGTTTTCTCTTCTGCCATGTTGGGTGCAAGTGCTATAGCAGGTAGATTTTTTCAGCTTCGGTGTTCTGCTCGCTGGTTGGATTTCTCAATTGGGGATGTTTCCAAGCTGGGTCTGATTGTGGATTAGGGAGTCCGAATGGATTGTTCCGACTAGGTGTTCTTCGATTTGAGTCTGATTAGGGGATGGGGGTCTGCTTACTGGTTGCTCGTTTGTTTCTGTGGAATCCAACAGTGTATTTATCGCTTATGCTCTCAATTGATTTTACAATTGGGTGTTCTACTAGCGGGTTGAATTTCAGATTGGAGGTGCTGCTAGCATGTTTGGATCTTGTGGTCACTATGTGCGATTGGGTCTGCAAGGATGGTTGTCTATTTCCGATTTGGATATTTGCTCATGGGTTTATGTTTAGGAACTCTATTTTGATTTTAATTTTGGGTTTTGCTCATGGATCCAAATGGAAATTCAGGATGGGTCTTTTGATTTTGATGGTGTTGTTTGCTAGTGTGGCTTCTGAAGGATTAGCTTTAGAAGCCACACAGATTAGTGTTCTACTTGTGGCTTCTCCGATAGGGGGTTTTAAGCTAGCAGGTTGGGGCGGGACGGGACGGGTCGGGTCAGGTTGGGTATTTTGCTGATGTGTCCAATAATGGACACATCAGCAAGCCACATCAATTGCCACGTAAACTGGGGCACATGCTTGGCCAATCGAGGATAAAATTGAAACAAATGTGAAAGTGGATAAAATATGAAACAAATGTGACCAAATTGAAGTAAAGGTCAAAATTGGATAAAATTGAAAATTGACCCAAAGTTCAGGATATCTTAATCTATTCGGCCTATTTTAATTTGAACTGGATGTTTTATTTCAATTTTGAATTGGATTCAAATTGTAATTTAGATCGAATTCATATATAGTTGTTTGTGAAACTTATACCTAGGACTTGTATATTTTTTATTTGAGCTTTGAAAATATGATTTATAGTATTTTCCAAAATTGAAATTAAAAGTTGAAAGATCACCCAAGAAGGGGGTGAAGTGGGTGTTTTGGATACTTCTAAAAATATCTTAAAATATGATGCAGTAAAGTTATTCAATGATAACATTTTTCTTAAACTATAAACATTTGCAGTAGAAGATTATATATATAAGGATACATATGCACAATATAGAGTTTTTCATAAAAGATGTTTTCAAAAACTTTAATCGTTTAATGGATATAAAAATATTTATATGTTGATGTATGCATTTTAAGAAAGAGGTTTATGAAACAGTTTTGTATTAAGAGAAATCAGTTTGAAACATAACGAAATAAATGTATGCACTGAGAATTGAATGTGCAAAAAGACTTTTGTATATTCAATGAGGACTAATGATTGAAAAGCTTTTTATGCATTCCATAAAAGCTAAAACAAATATGTTTGATGATGGACATATCATGTGAGTACATAGTATAGGATAAAAGAAATGTTTTATGAGAACTGAATGCAAGAAAGTTTATACATATAATTTTTGTGCAAAGATTAAGACAAGCTAGTAAAACATTTGTAAAAGATGTGAACAAGTATGATTTTTTAAGATGATTCCAACTAAGAAAACATTTGAATGACAATTAAAAGAAAAATGCTATGAATTATTTTTATGAATGAAAAACATTTAAATGACTCATGGAGAATGATGATGTTAAAACATAAATAACAAAAACAGGCAACATGAACACAACATTTTTGAGTGGTTCGGCCAACATGCCTAGTCTACTACTGTAATGACCTGTTGTTGAGTTCAGAGTTGCAATAGCAGGTATGGTATGTATTTGCATGAACATGGGGGTGTTTTTGTTTTGAATTTAAGGGCTAGAGAGTGGTATTTGAATGCATGTGTGGTCTAGGGCTTGGTATTCGAATAGGGTATGGCATATCTGAATGGGGCTTGTCATATTCGAATGTGCCTTTAACTTTTGTGTCTTGTATTTGGATGAGGGGCTTAGTATTCAGATGCCCTATGAAGTAATGCCTCTCGTCTTCATATATATGTCTTGGCATTCGGATATGTGGAAGTTTCTTGAGTCTAGTATTCGGATATATGGTGTAGTATTCAAATATGCTTTATATTGCCTCTCATATTTGGATATGAGGCTTGGCATTCGGATATGGTGGGGATCCCTTATCTCTTGTATTCGAATAGGTAGCCTAATATCCGGATATCCCTCTCAAGTATTTGTCCCTTGCATTCGGATGGTTACTCTCGTATTCAGATAGGTCTTCCCATATTCGGATATCACCTAGGCTATTCAAATGAGCTTCTTTGAGATCGCCTTCCCAGGCCACTTTCTCGTCCAAACCGACTTTAAGGCGGTGATGGAGGCCCTCCATCCAAATTTGCCACGCATCTATACCCACTTTCATTTGTCTCTTACCTATATAAATCGAGTGAGGGTGAAAAGAGAAGGCATTCTCAGAAGTGTTTGGCCGAGAGGTAGAAGTACATAGAGCTGAAAGAAGAAGAGAAAGAAGGAGGAAGATTTGGTTTCTCTTCATTACAGGCAAATTCTTTCTCCTCTTCTCCTTCATGTGCGAGTTTCTACCCTTCGTTCATTTTCATGTCTGTTGAGTTGGACTCTGTCTAAGTGGTTGGCTATTATGCTAGTTTGGGAAGGCCTCGGTTGGGTTTTGAACATGGTTATGGAGAGTTAGTTTCCCTCTCCAAATCTTTGTAGAATGAAGGTAGGTCACCGCGGAGACAGGTTCTAGTTGTGGGCGATGCCTGTCGTTGCTTTGTTTTTTGTACTTTTCCAATTCATATGCATGCAAGGGTTGGGGATTGTGCATTTGGGGGTATCCATGTGACTGGTGTGCTTGGCCACGGGCATACTAGGTTGGCTCCATTCTTAGGTTAGCTAGGCACGAGCATTGCATCATATGAGTTTTCCTATGTGGGTGATGGCGATTTTTCGCAAGTGTACGGATCGCACAAGTAATTGAGTAGTGAGTAGAGTATTGTTCTTACGAGGATCGGGTGATAATTACCAAAATTATATTAACCCAAATGTTATTTAAACAATTGATTAAGGGGAATTAATTTAAGAAAACAAAATAATAACACAGAATATAAATATGGAGAATTTCAAGATTTGGAGAGCACTAGGGTATTTTGATTTCACCTAATTAATCTAATTTAATTTAAATGGTTCATAATCCAAATTTAATTATTCATACAATGATAATTAACCACACAAGTCAAATTTTTACTTCCATTCCAATTATATTCTTGTAGTGTTTATTATCTAGATCAAGTTATATATTTTTCCTTCTGACCTAAATCTATATCAACATATCAATCAAATATTGGCCAAGTATTTGATAGCATTAAGCATAATAATAAACATTTGCATGAATAAAGAAAATGAATCCATGAAAATCAAATTATCATAATTTGACTACATCAAATCACCCTAGTTATAGAGTTTAGTTCATATTACAAATAATAGAATCCATGTAAGACCCCAATTCGGCATAAACACATCATTTAAGTGAGATTAAAATATCGAAAAGTGGGTTTGATAGTAAAATAAGTGGCTGAATCGATCGAAGGGAGTACCCTAAAGCTTAGATATCAAAGGAAAATAATATAGTATTAATGAGCGATTCAAGAAGTGATTTTAGCATCGGAAGAAATTGAATTGGAAACAATTTTCGGTATAGCTTCGGATTTGGCTGAAAAATTGAATTATCGTGAGGGACTTTTGAAATGTTGACGGAACCCTTGAGAGACCTTGATTTTGTAATTAGAACAACCCTTAAGTGATTTTGGGTTTATTCAGGAGAGTTTGCAATCGAAACAAAAATTCGGGCCTAAGTGTAATTTCTTAAAAGGATGATTTTTTGGAGTCTTTGGGGATGAAATGAGGATTTTGGAACTTGAGGGTCTCATTGGAAATGATAGAAAGATCAGGGGCTTGAGGATAAGGGCCAAAGTGTAAAAAGTCAAAAATGGAGGGGCAAAAGTGCAAATACTAAAAAATAGGAGCTGCCATGGCCGACTAGTAGCTGAAAGGTCGTCGATCGAGGCCATCCAACCATTGGGATCTTGAGATCTCTGGTTGAGGAAGCTCAAGGACCAAGCCTGGATCGACGATATGCAGTGAGATGGCCAGAATTTTAAGAAAATCGACCACAGTTCGGTCGGTTGGTTGCGGCCTGTAAGTGGGCTTTTGAGGCCGGTTGTCGCCAGATTTTGGTCATCCGAGGGCAGGGAGAGTCGTTTGAGGCATTGGGTCGAACACCCATGACCGTTTCGAGGTCCAATTTGGCTATAAATATAAGGTAATCTGGTCGAGGGTTTTTGCACTTTGAAGCTCAAAATCGAAGGTGTTAGTGAATGAATTGAGGAATGAAACCATAGGGCTTTTGTTGCCCATGATCTGAGGAAGGTTTCTGGAGAGTTTGAGGCATTTTCGTGTGCGTTTGAGGGGTATTCAAAGCTTGGCCGGAGATGGGAGGCGGGCAATGAGGCCGAGGCATTGGTTGGCCGGTTGAAGGCCTTCCAACGTGTGCGTTTGAGGGGTATTCGAAGCTTGGTCAGAGATGGGAGGCAGGCAATGAGGTCGAGGCTTTGGCCGGCCGGTTGAAGGCCTTCCAGTGCTCGTTTCGGGCAGCAAGAAGTGGCATCAGGATCAACTGGACCTGAGGATCGTCGTGGTGCAAAGATCTAGCAACTCCGGTGTGTCGTCGCCGGAGAAGAAGCCTGAAGCGTGGCTTCACGCACAGGCTGTTATGCGTAGGCACGTGGCAGATCTTTTGGGGGTGCGTGCGGGCGCATGAAGGCTTGAAAAAATCTGAAAAAAAATCCTAGAAAATCGAGAACAATAAGATCTATGGGGTTGTGCAAAAGGTTTTGGTGTTGAATGTTACACCCAAGATTTTTGTTTCTTTTCTTTCTGAGTTTAAATATGTAATATCTAAGAAATTTAAATTGTGATATATACCAGGGATCTTTAAGTTCAGATATATGACAAAATGAGACAGTTTCAAGGGGTTACGAAAGTCCTAAGACAAAAATTTAGTTTTTGAACTAGTGGCAAAATCATAATTACTAAGTCCGAGTAAAAGTGAAATTTTTGGAAAAACTCAGGCCAAAAGTGTAATTTACTAAAACCCTAGGGTATTAACGTAATAAATCATTTCTCCAGGGGAAAAAGTGAAATTAAAAGATGGTCGAGAACCAACTTGCAAGGGTCTAAGCGCAATTATCCAAAAAATTAGGGTCAAAGTGTAATATTAGTAAACTAGCCAAAATATCAACCAAAAATATCAAGGATTACCCAATCAACACCCTCCAAATGTCCTTGTGAGGTGGAAGCATCCTATTGGGCATTTGAGGATAAGATCAACGATGACGTAGCACAAATCTATTGGTTCGAATTTCAAATAACTTTCAAATTCAACTTTGGATTTCAAATAATTCTTCAATTCTACTTTGGATTCCAAACCTTATTTAAATGTAGCTTAAGACACATGTCAAGATTTGATTTAGGCATTATGGCAAGCTTTTATTGGCCACACTTGGAAGTAATGATTATATAGGACACATGGCACCATTTGGATGGAAACACATGGAAGTGATGATTATATGGGATACATGACATCATTTGAATGGAAACACATGGATAGAAAAGTCTTCTCCATGTCTTTACTTAACCTCTAAGTTTGGGACACATGGAACCATTTGGATGGGAACACATGGAAGTAATGATGAGTCCCAAATAATTACGGTGACACATGGCATGTTATGATTTGTCGGGTAATTCTACAAATAAGCTTGAAATCTATTTTCCCAAGCCATTTCAAAATTTTGTGAGCCGAATCCATGCCACCTTGAGAGCAATTTTAGAGAGAGATAAGATCTTGAGTGTGAGGGGGAAGTTCTGTAAAAAGAAAGAGAGAAAGTCAGTGAAAAACAAGGGAGAAAGCGAAGGAGAGGCAAAGGCTTGATGAAAAGCGGGCAGCCTCCAAAGAACTGTTGTAACAGTCAACAACTTGGAGAGGTAATTCTGATTTCTTTCCATAATCATATAGAGGACTCAAATAGGAGTTCGTAGCTTCAAACGGAAGTCGAATTGGAGTTAAAATGAGGGAGATATGGCAAAAATACGAAAGGGTGTCGAATCTACCACCAACGCATGCAAATACGCACCACCTCTTCTTGGGGCGCGTGAAAGCCCCTTTTCCCATGAAAATTTTCAGCTTTTCTCAAATTTAAATGACTTAAAACTTTATGTAAAAACAATTTAAGTTTGGCTTATGAAACCCATGTTTTCTGCAGAGAAACAAACCCATTAAGGTGTGAAGGCCTTAAAGCTTAGAAAAATCTTGTCTAACCAAGTTGAAGTAAGTACATTATGAACTATTTGTGATGTTTAAGTATGCCCATGAATTATGTTATGTGATCCCTCATGTTATGTTTATGTTCACATAAGTTTCGGGACCGGAGCTCGATAACGCTACGCACAAGGGTTTGTGGCCCCGTAGTTGGTGCAACGTCTCGTGTCTCCTTATGATATGTTATGTTAGTCTTGCTTAAATACATATGATGGTTCTCTTATACTTACTGAGACTCGCATGAATCTCATCCCATATTCCCCCCCCCCCCAAGTGATAGCGAATGAGGAGATTGGAGAATAGACGTGGAACGTGGTGGCTTCTTTAAAGAGGGATTTTCATAAATCTAAATTTAGTCTTTCTTTCCTTTATCGAAACAAGTTTTCAAAGTTAAAATCAAAATGTTATGAGAAAGCTTGTTTAAAGACTATTTTTGTGGTTTATGTTATGTTTTCTATCTTGATAAATTCGGATAACCTTATTGTCCCTTTATGAATGAAAATCCCACTTCCTTTGACACTAAATTATAATTTTGTAATCAATTGAAGCCATGGGATTATGAGGGTGTTTTTGGAATTTTCATCTAAGATTCTCAAACAAAGTTTTAAACTTCTTGTATTCCTGATATCTAAAATCTATATATGTACCTATACCTCTTATTTTTCAAAAAGTATAAGAGTTATAATTAACACATATATATGTATATGTATATATAACAAAAGAAAAAAAAGAATATGAAGAAATTTGACTGCTTGCCCTATGTTTTTATGCTCACGCAAGTTAAGAGTGTCACATTGAACTTTCCGGTTTCTCGATTTTCTCATCTACCAGCCTCGTTTTGCGTGAAATCAAAGTATCGAGGTAAGTTCTATAATTTTCTTTTGAAGTTATTAGGATGTTATGAATTTTTGTGGAATAGGATTTGAGAAAGTTATTCAGGAAATATTTATTTGGAATATTAGTGAGGAAAGATAGGAGAAAAATAAAGAAAATTGAGGAGATTATGAGGAAAAATAGGTTCTAATGTTTATTGAAATGAATATGATGATTAGGGTGCCTTGAGGCTTGAGGTGAAGTGACTTGTGCGAAGTTTGAGGTTGGCATGGAAATCGAGGTTATGCACGCTAATCGAGGCATTCTGAAATTTGTCGAAGGAGAGAGTTTCTACCCTAACTTAATTTATTGAAAGTGGTTATTCTCTAAAACTTGATGTGATTACAAGCAAAAGATGTTTTGATGCATGTGAACAGTTTTAACCTGTGATGGTTGTTTTCACAAGGGTGGTTGTCCCTAAATGTTTTATGCGTGTGCATTAAATTTTGTGTGATAAATTATGTACATGAAATGGTGTTTAAATGATGCATAGTTGATGATGTTGGCATTGACATGTTTGTGTGATATCCATGTGGGATGTGTGTTGTCAACTTGTGTGATGTACTTGAGTGATAGCACTAGGGAAGCGTGCCAAGGGAAAATGCCCATTGGGGACGGGGCTGAGAGCGGACTTCACCCTATGGGACCCAAGTGGAGGGGTTGAGAGTGGACACCACCCCGGACGAGCTCAAAGTGGTGGGGCTGTGAGTGGACACCACCCCGGGACCATTGAGCGGTAGTGTTGTTCCCGAGGTGATTGTGGATTCCCAGGGATAGTGTTGATCATCTTGTGGCTAGGGTTGTGTTGAGATCTGGATGATTTGGAGTGTGAGCGTAATGCCTTGACATGATATGGGGGTGATACCCGGGGTCATGTGCTGAGGTTGTCCCTCCTAAGCAGGATTGCGTTATGCCAATGTGTCGATGTGGTTGTGTTTCCTTTAGAGAAATTACATTTTTCCCGGTTAGGGTTAAATAATATGTGGGATTCTCTTGGGTTGGTGCATGTTGGGATATGTCGATGTTATTCATGGTCTCTGCATACATTCACGAAAATGTTTTTGAACTCTCGCTTAGATAATTCATCATCTAATTTGGACTATGTCCTTGGAATATTCAAACGTTTTAGGTGAAAGCAGCGACGCTAAAGGAAAGGGGGTTCTCGAGATGTAGCCGTTGGTAATCATTAGTATATATTTAGTCTATTCTCAAGGTACTAGTAGTTATTATTGAGAGATGAAACTCGATGTATTTTGCTTTGAAATGTCTTGTCAAACAATTTCTACGTTATGAATAAAGTGAATTCGGTTATGTATTTCGAGGTTTTGATTCTGCTTCAGCTGATGTGATGATATTGCTAGTCTTAGCTTATTCTTAAGTTAATATGTTGAGATAATGGATTGAGATTGTCGGGATTTTGATTATGTATTGAGGAAAAAAAATATATCCCCAAAATTTCAAGAGTAATGCTCGCTTCGAGAAAGCGGGGTGTTACAATCCATAACAAAACAAATGAACATAAATATAGAATTTAAAGGAAATGAGAGAAGAGAATAAAACTCTTTTGATGTGTAGGATTTCCTTCTCCAAAAATATTGTCACCAATTCTTGAAGAAATCTTCCACCAAGAATGCTCCAATTTTCCAATCATTCAAGTTCTCTCACCTCCAACTCTTCCAATTTTCTAGCCTTCCTTCTCTATTTATACTCATTCATTTCTTCTTTTCCTTAATTTTCTCCTTAAAACATGGAATACCCTACCTCCATGTTTTCCTCTCCATGTTTTTCTCTTCCATGTTTTCCTTCTCTATGTTTTTCTCTTCCATGTTTCATGCCACCCATGTCCACTCAAAAGTTTAGGTCACGTACTTAATACAAAATAATCCCTCAAAATATCAATAATTACAATTTAGGGATTTTTGGAAGATATGGGCTTCATTTAATTAGACTTTTGGGCTAGGCTTCTTAGGTCCAATTGGGCCTAATTCTTCATGAAATAGGAAGCCCAAATAACCCTTAAAAGGCCTCTTAATCCATCTAAAAATCAGCCCAACTTGGAGAAAATGGAATGCAAAATTCTTAGGTAATGCTGGATTTTTGACAACTTTAACCTTTTGTCACTCCAACAACCATAACTTTCTGTAGAAAATTCAGATTTATACACCGTTTGAAGCATAGAAAAGTATACATATAGAGATTTCACATACATTTTTTCTAGAATTTTTTGACATTCCAATTGGTATAGATTTTATTTTTAATCGGACCCTTGAGTAGCAAAATTCCATAACTTTTGCTATTCTTTCTCACTTTTCCTTCAAATCCTATCAACATGATAAATTACCTAAAATTAATATATAAAACATATATAAGCATAAGAATTAAGAATAAAATCGAGTACGAATGGTATAGAAAATATATAAAAAATATTAGCACATCAGTGGGCAAGCGTGGCCTGATGCACGGTTTATAGCGACTATGTATCATGTTTATGCTCATATGCCACTGTATTATATATGTGCATTGTGTGATTTCTAGCGTTGTATGGGTGTGTACTACTGCTTATGGACGCAATTAGTGTGTTGGGTTTTATAGACAATTATCCAATGCCAGATTTATTTATAGACGTGGTCAGCGTGTCGGCTCGAGTTTCAGTAGAGCCAGCCTGAGGGAGCTTTGGCTCAGGGAGTTGCACATGTGTTGTCTTTCAGGGCAACAACAGGTTTGTGACAAGGTCTTAAGTGCCGTTATGTCTTATGTAGGCCCCAAGTACAAGTATGTGTATATTTTATTATGCAACATTTCTCTTTGTCTATCATATGATTCATGAACATGCCTTGCATGGTTGTTGCACGTGGGGTGCGATTTACTCTTTAGTTTCCATACTCTTGTCAGTCTTTCCTTTCTTATATGCTTGTTGAGTCTTGTGACTCACTTTTGTTTCTCTTTATTCCAATTAAGGGCAAGGACAAGGTTAAGGGCAAGCTTAGCAGTTTTTAACCTATCTTGGTAGATGGTGTACAAAGCAGTTCTAGCAGATCCTGTTTTGATAAGTATCTTGTGGTGTAATGCCATGGTTGCTTGTCTTTTGAGTTTTTGGCATTGCTTGTATATATATATATATATATAGACCATATGACCCTGTGGGCCGATTATCTTTTGTATGCATGCTTAGGATGAGAGTTGTGCTTTCGTTGCTCGTTTCTCTTTTGTGAGTCAGGTGATCCTAGTTGAGCATGCATGGTAGGCTAGGGTGGTTCCTTTTTTGTTTCTCTTCCCTTCCTAGGGCTCTTGCTCTAATTCTTCAGGTTGGCTGGGGCATCCGGGTAGGGGTTCTACAATTACATTAGCTCCTCACTAAGGATTTTAAAACATTCAATAAGGATATTAGTTTTTATATGTTCAATTATAATTCCACTTTTATGAGCTAAGTAGGAACCCCAACTTTTACAGGCTAAACAGTAACCTCCACTTTTCACTAGTTGAGTAGGAACCTTTATTTTTGCAGGCTAAAGTAGTAACCTCCACTTTTCATGGGCTGAGAAGGAATCCTTACTTGTATGGGCTTAGCAGTAACCTTTTACACAAGGCCTTTTAACACTTGGCTCAGGCACAAACAAGACATTGCTTTTCAAAGACTCAAGCATAACCTTTACAAATTTCACAATTCATGTGAAAGGATTTTTCAAGTGAAAAATAGAAGATTATACAATGATACTGTGGTGCCCTCACCCTTAAGTACCCTAGCTCAAGGACCCAAGGAGGAAGTGTCAATAAGGATGGTATCTACCACTCACATAAACAGAAATGTCAAACAACTGAACTAGAAACCCCCAACAAGGGTACTTAAATAACATACATATATGTGGCAAATCTGTGTACATCAGGGTCATATATCCGTAATAAGTCTCAAAATACACTGATTTGACCCATACATAACAAAACAGCAGAAGCTGACAACAAAAGAAGCCCTGAACTCTGGACTACTCTGTACACGTCTAAGATCAACACTCAGACTCCACTAGGCCGGGCATCAGCTCTAGCCTTGCCCCTGCCTGGAATGACGCAAGTAAAGTGAGCCGCAAAGCCCAGCAAGCAATATAAAATAACTGGAAGCTGGAATAACTGAACTGAAGCATAAGATGGCGAGACATAAAAAGATAACTGAATCTCACGCATCACAAATATGAAATATACCATACTTATGGAAAGCTAAAAGCCACTCAATATTGGCGTGGGCCATGATATCACATGCAATATACCGCTGACACCCACAATAAACTGAAGTGGGACTCTGTATTATTATACAACTGAAACATGACTCATGTTTATATAATGAATACATAATCAAGATGCATGTAATACATAAATAACCTCTGGAGCCAATAAGCCCCGCACTGATTTGAACTGTGGGGTTCACATACCACACAAACCTAGCCCCTAATAGCCTGTGTATATGCCCCAACGGAATAATCCATAGCATGCTTTACCCACTCAGCGCAAAAATATAGGCGCGCTAATCTTGATAATAATAATCCATGAATAAACCCATGCTTGCACACCTCATCATGAACCCATGAATGTATAGTAAATATTAGACTTTAACCATGCATTTAAGACTTTAACCATGCATTTAATCATACTTAAATAAGATAGCAAGCTCTAATCATGTAAAATGCTCCATACAATACCCCATATAATTCTCTTGCATTTATATAAATCATATGTGTAATGCATAGTTGAACATGGAGATTTTCATGAAGCAAATTCGGCCATGGGGCATTATTTACAAAAAACGGAAGTTTTACAGTTTTGACATCTCTCTGTATTTTGGGCATAACTTACTCATATGAACTCCGATTTATCTGATTCAAGTTGTTATAAAAAGAAAAGAGGAATATCTACAACTTTCATGTTTTAATTTTTGAGAGATTCGGACTTTAACAGGGTCAAAACCAAGCTGCAAATCAAAAATAGAGTGCTACAATTTTACTGTTCATCGTCTTCTTCGACGAAACCGAGTTTAAAACTTCGCCAACTCTTAAATCCTACCAAAAATAGCATCATCCCCAATGGAATAGAGGTAAACAAGACCCCTTGGACCAATTACAACAAAGTTTAACCAAAAAATGAGATCAAACAAAGCTTTTGAAACAAAATGATATACCTATATAAACATATGAATAATTGGAACAAATATGGCTATATGGATGAGGATGCTTGCCTTTTGTTGCTTCTAGCTTGTTGATAAACACCTAATCTTGATTTTCCAGCCCCCCCTTGCTTTCTAACTCATGAAGAGACAAAGAATCAAAAACCAAAAAAAACCTCTCTGTTTCCTTCCTTTGGTGATGGCCGAGAATGTCATCTCTTTCTTAGATAAATACCTATATATGGGCTCTTTGGTGCAAATAATTCATATAGAATGATTCCAAAAGCTAAAATCTCACGTGCTTGGAAGCTTTCAGAAGATGGGAGAAGAAACTTGGCCGCCACTCACGCTCACTAGTCTCTGCCTCCACAATTAAACCCACATAACTTATATAAAATAACACTTACACCATATTATTAACCTAATAACATAATTTTAGCTTTAACAATTTCACATATTACATAATTCACCATATACTCTTACACTAAATATCAGAATATTTCTGCGGCGTTACAGATACCAAATATTCCCTTAAACAAAAGAAAGTTATAAGAATAAATGAATGAATTAAGCACTCAACTTTCTTATGTATAACTAATATCTGGTTTAAGGATGTCTATATGAAGAACATTATCAAATATTTGCTTGAAGTGAAGAAAGAATGAACATGGAAGAACATTCACTCAAGTAGTGAATATTAGCCATAAAATGAATCCAGTTGTGTCTAGAAGTAGATTGGCTCTACTTTGCTTGGATATTAGCGGCTTAGATATTTCTTGAATGGTAGCCTCATCTCTTGCTGCACTTGGTCTTTTATAGAAGTTTGAGACTTTGGGTTAAGCATTGAAACTTACATAAACTCACAGCTTCTTTGATTTGACCAACAACAGTCAAATTTGTTAAAAACCATATGCATAAATAAAGATAAACATTTAGCATCTTATGCATATTCATTTTTATCTTTCATATATAAAAGAACACAGTTAAACATCATAGAATAAAGAAATAAAGCTCCAACGATCAAAATTGTTCTCTGAGTAATGACTATATTTTTTAAAATTTGATGTCAGTTACTCAACTAACTCCTAGAGATACTTGACTAATATAAGAGCATACTCGATTGGATATCTAACGTAATAAATTATATAGAAGCCTCACTTGAGTAAGACCAATTCATTACTCGACTAACTCAGAAGCCATAGAGACTTTTTATTAAGCACTCGATTAACACAAGCATATCTTCAAATACAAATAATTGATACTCGATCAACTCTAAGCACAGAGATTTAGCCAAAATTCATCCAACCTTTATTCAAATAAGATATACAGATACTTGATTATGAAAATACTTTAGTCAATTGATGAGAAAGATATACTCGATTAAGAAAATAATTGGAATTTTGATATCAAAAAGATACTAGATTGAAAATAATCCTTACTTGATTGATTTTAGAAGAACAAAAAGTTTGTAAAAATTTCTCGAGTAGGAAACTTTAATTTTGCTAAACACATAATCAACTAATTTGAAGAGCACACAAAGCATTACTCGATTGAAAATATGCTCAGATTTCATAGCTATAAAGATACTCAATTTTTCAAAAGCTTACTCGAGTGTTGAAGAATCAAAACTCAATTATAGAAATACCGTACTCGATTATAGCTTTAAGAAACATAGTTTTATAAGAACATACTTGAGTAGGTTTTTATGATACTCGATTGAAATATATCAATACAAGATTAATATGAAAAATAAATTGAGTAATACTCAATTGACTCAAAAATCATTCTAAAATTGAAAACAAGTTTAGAAGCTTTAAAGATTATTTGAATACTTGACATTGAAAAGTTAAAAAATACATATACTTGATTGAATGAAAGATTTTTATACTTAGCCGAACTTCAAAAACATTTTCTGAAACGTCTTACATCAAGCTAAATTAATATAAAGTTATATTTTATTATTTTGAAGAATATAAGAATGTATGAACCTGAAGTTCTCCAATTTAGAAGAAAATATTTTCATAAGCTACAAAACACCTCAATCAACCATGCTCGACTTTTTACAAAACATATTTTGGCTAATTTGGAATGGGCATAAAGTTTTCTAATTTATATAAAAGACATTATTAATAAATCAAATTTACTGAAAATATATTTTTTAATATTATTGTATCCATAAATCAAAATACAAATTTCTCAATAGAAGTTAATTTGATCCTAAAAGTAAATGGTTAGATTTTCATTTTTAATTCAAGTTAATCACAAAAATATAATGTGTCATAATTAGAACAAAACTAGTATGAATCTTGGATTTAGACAATAGTTGCCTAATTTGTATCTATCATTGTCTAGATGAGCATGGTTGGCCATGGGTTGGGGAAACAAAAAAACTTGGGTTGTAATTTTATATTTTTTTCATGAAATGGGGTCTGGGTACCTCGCCTTATCTTATTCTAATGTAATTTTCCCTTATCCCCCAAATGTAACTCCACTTGAGCTAGATTCAAGGTTTCTATTCATATTATGTAATTTGATTGCGTTTTGGACATGGAAGATTTGAAACAAGGAGTTGGAGATGAAGAGTAGGATTAGAATTACAATCTAGGCCTTAGTTTATGTGATAAGCGTGTAGTTACAGACCTAAGCATAACTTGGGGAACTACTTGGGCTCGGTGGTTCACAAGCCCATGACAATACGTTTACCTTACAACGTCTATTATTCATGTGATATGAATGCTAATCAAGATGAGACTAGGTTAATAAATGTTATGGGCTAAAGAAAGCCTACATTAATTAAATTAAGTGGTAAGTGTAAGGCATTAAGAATGCCTACAAAGCTTAGTTATCATTTGTGGGTAGATTTAGTTATGATTTCTTGTGCAATGGCCTTCTCCCGAAGATCCCGCTAGCATAAGACATTCGAAAGAAGGTCGTTAAAAGTATAGGTACAGATAAGACTCAACTTAAACCATCCACTTTGAATCTATAAATAACATAGCCACAAAAGATCATATACATTTCTTTACAAGTACATCATTCTTTTACCAACTCTATAGGGTTGAAGCGCCCATACATTACAAAATAAAAGGGAAATAATGTAAAAATACATCATAAGCTATTATATCTTTTCCCTTAAAATACCCTAAGACCTTTTGGTTGGAAAAGCCCTGTACACACCTATACTCAAGCCCTGCTCGATCCGGCTCCTTCTTTGGCCTTACCTTTATCTGGAATGATAACAAAGAAGTAATGGATGAGCCATAAGGCTCAACAAGTATACAAATATATAGCAAGTAATGAGTGAAAAGAATGGAGGCATGAGTAATTACAACAAAATGAAATAGGGTTTTCTCATAATAATTCATGCATTCTCACCACTTACATATCAAGTCATCATGCCTCATCATTTTTCATACCATATGCTGATGCAATGCTTAATAATATCAACCCACCATATTGTGGACCATTGTCCACCCACACTCTAGTATTATACTAGACGTGCCTTATGAGCCCAAGCACCCACAGTAGGTAAGTGCCTACCGGCTTGCTAGGATATCCTTTCTTGCAACTGCAGTCATAACTGCTATGCAAAATAATAGGTGCGCTATGTTTTCGCATAAATAAAATGCCATGCATATGCGATACACCACAAGCCAAACGTATGGTTAAGACCGAAATAAACACCTAATTTCATGTTTGGGATTACTCATTTTTGACATGCACACATTGCAATCCCCATTCATTAATCAATTATAACATAAACCCAACAGATTTTGCACGCATTCCCACATAATAGATTTCCCACCCTCCAAGAATAGCAATTAAGATCATATATTGATGAAGTAGCTTATTGGAAGCTCACATGGTGAATTGGAGGTGGATCAAAAGCATCAAAAGGAGGAATAAACCACCAATGGTATCAATTGGTCGACAAATGGAAGGGATTTGTCAATAGCCAAAATCCAATACAAGCCATTGGTCTACAGATGACCCTCAATCTATCGACCGACGGAACCAAATTCAAGCATCGATCGAAAGATGCTTCTCATCTGTTGACCGACAAAGTACCAAACCAAGATCGGTTAACAAATGAGAAGAATCTGTCAATCGACAGAATACAAAACAGGGATTGATCGACAGATGTAATGAATCTGTCAATCGACAAAACACAAATTTTCAAGTAGTCGACAGATATAACCAAATTAGTCGACAAATCACAACAAAAATGCCAAGAATGAAACAAACTCATCATTCCTTAAAAAAGATGGAGTGAACCAAGGCTCCATTCAGGTATTTAAACGTTTTTCCAAGATGTCAAGAAAATCAAAACGAGATACAAACAAACGGTTAAAAACCCTTTATATCAACAAGGTTTAGAAATTCAAGACTCAAATGTCCAAAAATGAAAAATCAAGGGATACCGTAACAAAAGAAGAATCAAGCTATGAGGTTGTAAAAGAAAGAAGAGTTATAAAAGCTTACACAAGAATCAAAGAAAAGAATCTTGCTATATCAAAGAAGGAGATTAGGAACTTGCCTTTTTTATGAAACCAATGAGGGACTTGCTGCACAAATTTGGAAATCCAACCACTTCAAGCTCCAAGCCAAGAAGAAAATGGAAGAAAAAGAAATGGAGAAGGAGAAGAAGAAAATCGAGAGCCAAGAGAAAGAGAAGAAAGAAAAAGAGAAAAGTGAAGTATGAGGGTTGGAGTGGCTTACATGCCAAGTCCACTTGCCCCCTCTGTTTTTCTTTCTTTTTTTATTTAATTTCTCATTTGATTTAACCCACAAATACAAGAAAATACACACACATCCACCAATAACCCACTTCTCTCCTTGAGCCTCACATTTTGACTTTTCAACCATTTTCCACTCTTGATTTTTCAACCATATCACCATGCATTTAACTTATTTGACTTTTCAACCTTCACTTTATTATTGCTTTAATAATCCTATACATTCAAATTTAGCTTTTATACTTATTTCCTTCCCATTATGTAACACCCCATCTCCTAGAACTGCCCGAGAAGAGGTCCTACAAATAAAATAAAATAAACTCTATGATAAACTGAAATCTAATACCATAATTGAGCATCTCAATCAAATTGAAATAAACTCTGAGTCAATATAATCTGTAAATCATAAACTCTGTCTAAGGGACAATCCCTTAACTAAAATATAAAATAATCCTAAACTGACAAGACACTAACAAAACTCCCAGACATCTTTGATCTTGAGAGGCTCCACATACACACACTACTGACCATTGCTGCTAGGCCCCACATCTAGTACTCCCCCTCTAGGACCTGGAATGGTGAAGAGTACAAGGTGAGCTACAAAGCTCAGCAAGTAATAAAGTGCAAAGAATACTGAAGTTAAATCAAAGAATATCGATACCAATAAAATACTTACTGAACTTGTACTGAGTATAACCACTATTTGTTTGCATTCACAAAATGTAATGCACATAAACTTTAAACTAAATGCATGTATGTAATTTTAGTACATAGGCCCACATAACTGTAAAACATACATGTCTGATCTGAATCCTGTATACATAAAAACTGTAAGCACATACTGTGGGCAATCTGTCTCTAGCCCCCTGGTCGTCACCAGGCGAGCAACACATAAACTCAAACTCAAACTGGTGGGATCCCCGTGGACTAAACCGCTTGGCACGCATAATGCAATGCTCATATAAATGCTAGCACACGATATGTAGTGCTCCATATAAAGTCATGCTCAATGCTCATACCTAAATGTATGCACATAATCTCACGAAATAATGCTAAACATGTCATAATAAATACTAAACATCTCGTCTGATCTTCTATATATTGGAATACAAAGATTCTATGAATTATGATTTATGGTATGGGCATATTAGACATATCATATTTGGCATGAAAATTCAATATTTAGGAGTATTGAATACTTTGATTTAATTAACACTAGATTTGGAACTCTCTGGAAACATATTGGAATTTCTGGAAAGGTTATCTAAATATGAGGAAGGATATCCAGATATGAGTGGGGACATTCGGATGTGAAGAAGACTCATCCGAATACACTGGTGATCAAAATAAGCTATTCTGACATGCTAGGATGGTGTACAGATATGACATAGGACATCTGGATATGATTTAGGCCATCCGAATACCTCACTGATGCATTTGGATGTAACTGGAGCTACTTGATTATATAAAATTCAACTTTTGAGAGGGCCATCCGGATATGAAACGAGACATCCAGATATCAACTTGACTCATCGGGATGTATGAGAAAGGCATCCGGATATCACACTGAACCCACCGGTAAGTATGAATGAATAGCAAGGCATCACTACCTTCCAAACCCACATGTTCGAGGCATTAACCTCCCATATTACCCCTAGCATGCATCTAGTCTCTCCCATTGCCATAGGAGTCCACTAGACCACATATAGAACATGCACAACACACAACTACACATAACATATATTATTCGATTTTACCAGACATTCTCAAAGCCGCCACCCTTAGGGTCGTCCTTTACCTAGCTCGAAACCTCTCCTGCCAAAAGCAAGAACGTCAGCTTGAACTTCAAACCCTTCTAGGATCACCGTCTCCACGATAAAACCTAGATGCCACACAAAACCCAACAATATCATAAATTAAACCAGGGCCTTCAGTTTTTCCATACACTGCAAAAATCACCCATTGATAATTTTCCACCAACCCCAACTGAAGGTTTAATCCAACCAACAATTATTCTACATTATCTCGCATAATGTAAATAACTCGAACATAAATAAACTAATTACCTCAACTAATTTGAAGGAGAAATCTGGTAAAATGCCCATACCAGCGTTGCCCCCTTGGCTGCCACCTTGCGCCTAGATTCCATTCTCCTGCCTCTGGCACACTCCTTAAGCCCCAAATTAATTTTCATAATTTTTCTAGATTTTTATAAAAAAAAAAAAAATTAGCATTTTTTCCTATTTTTCTCCTATTTTTAGAATTTTTTTCTATTTTTCTTTATTTCTTTTCTTTTTTTTCCACCTTCATCTTCTTCATCGCGCGCTCACCTGCACGCACCAGCGCCAGCCGACCTCCGCCGCCACTGCCTACACTACCATCACCAGTCACCTCTGATTGCAACGCGGTCACCCTTACCAATCGCTTCCATCGTAGCTACCCTCAGCCGGCAGCCCTCGCGCATATCGCCGTTATCGCTGCTGCTTCTGCTTCCAGCCGCCAACCAACCACAACCATCCTTACCCACTTCCACCAAGAGCCACTAGCCCGCCTTCAGCCACTGCTACCATTAGCCACTAGCCCGCCTTCAACCACTGCTACCATTAGCCGCCTGTCTTGCTAGCCACTACTGCCATTTCGTCCAGCCTTCATTGTCGACTACCACAGTTGCCTCTGCTACTACAAATCCGGCAGACCATCGGCCACCCAACGACTCCAGCTCTCTTTCTCTCTCACCACTTCTCTCTTCAATCTCATGGCCACAATCCCAAGGCAAAAAATCATATTTCAATTTGAATTTGAAATCCATGGCTCAATGCTTGGCCTCCCAGCCTCACGTCCATATATATATACATATTACACATGTAACCCCAAACTCTCATTAATTACACTTGAGGGATGGATTAATTACAATTTAACCCCTCATAAAATTTCTTAATTCCCCTTGAAGAATTTGTTAAATACACTCGGACCCTCTAAGGCCTTAATTAAATTACCCTTAAGCCACTCAAAATCTTGATTGAATAACAATTAATTACTGGCATTTACTCAATAAAGACCAATTTCGTACCTACGCCTGGACAAGACCTTTATTCCACTCAAAAATGCTTTAGGGTTGACTCACACACAAAATCGGACCACCCTTAAGGTCCCTTCGACTTCCCGGAGGTCCTTATAACCATTCAATCTCATCAACAATTCGGGCTTATACAGAAATTATTCCAAAAACTATTTTCGATCTGATTCCTTTCAGCGTCATTAGGCTCGCCTCGAGACACTCGCCATTCTCATACCCTCTTTCTTGAACATCCAAATCCCTGGGCATTTCATGTCGTCGATTCGATAATTTTATTAATTAATTTCTTAAAACTCACTTTTTGGCCTCTCTAGACCACGCAAGGTCCTTTAAAAATAATTGTAAATCTTATATTTTCCAACACCATGTAATACTGGGTATTACATGTACTCAATTCAGAACCTCAACATATGTTAGCCATCATATTTATTCAAGGATATCAATATTTTATTTTTCCTAATTTTCTCATAATGTTTCTCTATTTCTTCCTATTTTTCCTCAATGATTCCACACTAAATAATTCCTCAAACATTTTCCTAATTTTCCTACCACCATAATTCATAAAATAATTTCTGAGAAAAACCAATCACCTTGACTTAGCCTCTCAGCCTTCCGCGATACGTGTGCCTTGACCTTGAAACATGTGCCTGGACAATTTCCTGGCTTCAAGCATGCTCCTTTAACTCCAAATTAATTTCTTGAATTTTCTAGAATTTTTCAGAAGATTTCCCCATTTTTTCTTTTCTTTCTTCTTCCTCATTCTTCTTCCCCACGCTGCCACTCCAACCGTCGACCACCTCCTACACGTGTCAGCCGTCGCTGTAACATCCCAGAATTTTGGAGAGTAATAGAAATTATTAATTCTGGTATTTGACATTAATATTGAATATTAGGAAAATATTTATGGTGTTAGAAAATTAAGGTAATTAATTATTTTATGTGGGAGTATTTATGGAATTATTAATTTGGGTGTAAGTGGGATTCCTAAAAGTTTTGGGGTGCTAACGTAATTATTAAAGAGGGTGTAAGTGTCGTTTCTGGAAGTTTTGGGGCGCTGTTGTAATTTCAGAAAGTGGGTAGCAAACCCCTTTAAATATTTTTGGAGCAATATATTTAGTGAAAGAATCGCTAGAGTAAGTGTAGTGCGAGCATGCGTGAGGTCTCGGGTTCGAGTTGGTATGCGAGCAGGGAGAAAAATGCAGGATTTTTTTACCAACTATGAGGCGCCCAAAACGGCACCGTTTCAAGGCGCCAGGTGGCCCCATACGCGAGCAGGAGCATGGCCACACAGGCCGCATACGTGCAGCTGCGCAGCGGCCACGAGCCTGCCAGCCCCGCCACTTGTCTTTTATTGTTGTTATGCCCAAAATTTGTTCCCCTTGATGCCTTGCTATCTTCCTTCCCCTTGGCCTAGATATAGACAATGAAAGGGGAGAATTTTGGAAAGATTAAGCTTGAGAGAAATGTGAGAATTTTAGAGAGAAATTAAGGGAAATTCTGGCGGTGTGGGTTTTAGTTGTGACGTCAACGACCCCAGTACATTACGAGGTTAAAGAAGAGTAAATAAAAGGCAAGTTCCTAACCCTCTCTTTATGTTCTTTAGTCCCTATGCAAGTCTTCGTGGTTTCTCATATTTTATACGCTCCCTTATTGTGACTCGATTCCACATATTAATAATGAAAATTCGTGTGGCAACCATTCTATGATTTATGTGTTATCGATGGATCTATTATCGATGAAATAAGTAAGTAAACGATTACTTGAAGTTGTTGATTACGTTCGTCATGGGGCTTTGTATCGCTCTGCTTCCTTGGGAATGATGCTTATTGGCTAGGGTCAGATTTATGTAAGGTATTGTAACATCTTGCAAAATGAATTGGTTACGAGTTTTCCATCTTGCTTTATGTTTTGTGATTCTTGTATGAGTAATCATGTGTCAGCTATATAAGAAATGTCATATTAAACATTCATGTTATGATGATGCATGGAGCATGTTCATGAAAATGGTTTTAAAATGTGTAAAGGCTTCATGATGCGTGCAGCGGACGAGTCCGCAGGATATATCCGCAGAGAAAGCTCCAGCTCAGAGATGGACTTCGGTCACAAGGTTTCGGACTTCGATCCCATGGTTTTGGACTTTGGTCCCATGATTACAATTTTAAAAAGATTGCATGTGAGCATAATGCATGTTTCATCTCGTGTCATGAAAAACAATGTAATACCTTAAATGGCATCCATGATTCTTTTGTCCCTCGATACCCATGACTTCGATGCTCGCTTTCTTTCAGTTATATTTGCTAGACCTTGTGGCTCATATTTGCTTGCATCATTCCAGGTTAAGAAAGGGAAAGTTTGAGGTCAAGTTTAGTGGTATCAGATCCTTTCCGATAGCCATGTGTACGAGGCTCTCCCAACCGAAAAGATCCTGAGGGTGTGTTAGAGATAGAGGTGTCGATTTCATATTTTTCATGGTTATCGATATGTTTTAGTATAGTGCCACCTTGAGGTTTGTATTAATAGTTATTTGCGCTTCCGCTGTTGTGAAAAGAGATTGGTATCAGAATATTATTGTGTAGCAATAAAAGAATTTATTTCCAATCGTTAGAGCCACCTCCTCCTGCACGTGCCACCACTTACCACCGTTGTATGCCACCACCGTCACTTCTTGTTGGCATAACTTGGCCGTCGTTGCACCACCGTGGTTGTTGCCTGTCGCTATGGCTGTCACCTATTGTTGCAGCCAATTCCAACGCCTCCGGCCAATTGACCACCCTTGGCCACTTCTTTTTTTCCCTCTTCTTGATTCCTCCTACCAATTTCATCTCCTTTCTCCCTCAATTTATAGGCACTTCGTGGTGCACCACGTTATGCATATATATATTATACCATATAACATATTATTAATCCTAATATACTCTACTGAGGCTTATCTTTATCACCAAGAAACTTAGCCTTAACGCACACACATATACATATAATATATACCTCACTGTTGCTCACTTCATCTCCACTCATACACATATATTATATATTATATTTTAGCTACACACTAATTAATTAAATTATATATTTAATACCTCCAAATTTTCTTAATTAACTAAGGAGATTGATTAAATGCAATTACACCCTCAATCATTGATTTAATAATCATTGAGATACTAAAATTCCAATATTAATAACTTAAGCTTACTCGATAGGTATGTTTTTGCCCCGGTGTCCTCACAAAACCTTTGTTTCACCCCAAAACCACTTTAGAGTTGATCCTTACATAAAATTAGAGCCCCCTCAGGGTCTCGCTGACTTTTTGGAAGTCCTTTACGACCGTTCAATTTTTCAGGCTATATCTTAGCTGTACTAAAAACTGTGCATGTTCTAATTACTTTCAGCGTAAATCTCGTCTAGAGACGTTCATCAATCTCGTCTTCCTTTTCTTTGATATCTAAGTTCTAGGGCATTCCCTATAGTTGATTTGGTCACTACAACTCTAAGAAATTACACTTTAATTCCAAAGTTCTTGAGAATTCCACTTACACCCAAAATAATTACACTTAAGTCCTCAAAGAAATTTTTGGGTATTACACTCGAAGTCAGGACCTTTGATCGCACCATGTCTTGCCTCTTTGGGAGGGGCATAAAAACCATAAAAGTCTCTAGGCCAACCTCCACAAACCACTTTTCGTTGCCCTCGTTAAACAACAAATTAACAAGTTCTCAACCAATAGACCCTAGAAAGTCTAATATCTTCCTGGCTAGGTTTGTAACAACCCGCTAGTGCGTCCACGTGATATGTTTGGGAATAGAACATTTATTTTATTAGAGTAATAATTCTTGAGGAATTATTTGTGGTAGTTTTAGGTGATGTGCAAAGGAAGTTGAAAAGTCAAAGATTTGACTTAAATGGTATCAAGACTTGTAATGAATCAAGGTATGTAAGGAAATATTATTGGGAATTTGTGGAGTTTAAAGAATGTTCAAACTAATATTTGAATATTTCCCATTTAAGTTATTCTGCAATAAGGGTAATTAAGTAAATAGGGAGATATATATCTATATATATAAGTAGATGGCTCACTTTGCATGGGAGGAAGAAATTAAAAGGCAAAGGAAGAGTGAGGAATGAGAGGCGGATCGGGAGAGAGAAAAGGAAGGTTAGGATTTCTCTTCTTCTTCTTCTTATTTGATCTTTGGTGCTCTAAAAAGGGTTGTGAAAGTTAAAGATCTCTTCGTCTTCTTCTTCTTCTTTTTCTCTTCTTGCTAGTTTCTATTGTTGGGTGTGAGAAGTAAAAGGTTTTCTTGGAATCATATCACCTCAAGTAAGGTCATTAAGAAGAGTTTCTTAAGGCAAGTTCCAATCCCTCCTACATCTTTAAAGCATTTGATCATAGTATTTGGGGATTTAGGCATAAAATCCTATGTTTTCCTAAAAGGTTGCTCTTGTTGAAGGTTACGTGGAAACCTTTGTAAATCTCTCATGCTTCTTGTTTGACTTTGTTGGTCTCCCTTAAGTTTCAAAGTAGGGTTAGTTTCACCCTATAATCCCAAAAGGAATGATAATTTCTGATTAAGGGCTTGGTTGTGTAAGCATTCTTGAGTTTGGTTTGCATTTGGCATGAATTGGGAGGGGTTCTGTTTTGCATCTTGTCAACCATTTTGGAGGAAACCATCGACCGTTTGTAGCACCTATCCACCAAAGGCTCAAAGCTGTCAAATTTTTCCTTCGGGTGAGGTAACTGTCGACCATTTTGGGGGCAACTATCGACCATTTCTGTTGTTTTTCTTAAAGTGGGTTTAAATCAAGTTTTGAATGAGTTCTTATCGGTTCCAAAGCATGTCTAAATGTTCTTAGGAAGTAGTTATGCATTCATCAGCATGGCATGGAGTGACTTTGCATCCATGTAAGGTTTAGGTATAAAGGGTGGACCAAGACATTGGGTCGGAGCTGATTGTCCTCAAGGGTTGTATGTACTCGTGAGCATAGTCCTAGTAGTGGAGCTATTTGGCCCCAATAACCTTGGGTGGGAGTTGATTATCCTCGAGGGTTGTATGGGGAAGGAGCATTACCCTAAGAGATGAGCTATTTGGCCCCAAGTGTCAGTTGTTGTAAGTGTGAGACTCAAAGTTTCAACGTGCCTGCTTCATGAATATATCTACTCATGGGTCTTGTATCCATGGCATGGGCATGATTCATTTGGCTTTATTCTCTTCTTTCCAGTTGGGTCACCTGTGGTGGGTTATTGTAGCTTATTCATATTAGATCATGTCTTTTGTTGTTCGTTGGTATACTTGCTAGGCCTTGTGGCTCATTCTCTTGCTTTGTATCATTCCAGGTAAAGGCAAACATAAGGCTGAGGGGTGAGTCTAGTAGGGGCTAAGCTCTTGTCAATAGATGTGTACAGAGCTCACCAAAATAGAAGGTCTTGGGAATTGTTGTGTTTGAATTTCAGGAGTTGGTTAAGGTCTTATGCCATAAGGGTATATGTATGTTTCGTGTTATGACTTGTTGTATTACATTCAGAGGATGTATCTTTTGTCCCGATGGGATGTATATGTAACAGCCCCTCTCCTAGAACTGCCCGAGAAGAGGTGCTATGGGGAAAATAGATAAAATAAAATAAAACTCTCTAATAAACTGAAATCTGATACCATAACTGAACATCTCAATCAAATTGAAATAAAAACTATGAGTCAACATAAACTGAAAACTATAAACTCTGTTTAAGGGACAATCCCTCTACTGAAATATAAAATAATCTTAAACTAACAAGACACTATAAACTAACAAACTCCCAGACATCTTTGATCTTGAGCGGCTCCACGTACATGAAGGATCATGAACGAGGATCAAAAGCATGCAACGGAAGCGTTTTAAAATCAAAAACGATCCTCGTATTGGTTAGAGTCTAGGAGACTTACTTTTACGGCGGATTACCGGACGGAATGGAGCGATGGGAGCTTCTTCGCGTGGTGGAGACGACGGCTGTTCTGCTAGCCTTCGGCTCCGTCGCATCAGAACTCAAACGCACCCTTTCGATCTTCCGGAGTATGACTCGAACTCGTGGCCTCTCTTCGGTGAAGAAGAATGAAAAACGACTTGGATGAAAAAACAACTAAAGAGAGATATATATAGGGAGAACCCTAGGGTTAAAACCCTAGTGGGCCAAACCCTAATGGGCCAAGATCTTTTAATTAATTTTCTAATTGGGTTAGCCCAATTAATTAATTAAAACCCTAATGAACTATTATTTTATTCTAGCCCAATGGACCATTCTAAATAAAATAATTCTCTCTCAATGTAATTCATCCAACAAGCCAAATGTATTAAAAATACATGAGTTACATCGAGCTACCCCGGGGACCAAAAGACAAATTATTCACGGCTACTAAAATGACCAAAATATCCCTGCTACCTAGTAGCTATATTTTGTCATTCTAAGTGTTCCAACTATCACCATATGGTAACACTGACCCCACGAATAATTTTGCATATGCCATGTCTTTGACCTACTAGTGTAATGACGAAAATACCCCTCTGCGTAACACCCATCATTTAGAAAGGAATAATGTACTAACACCTTTCTAAATGACTTCTACCATCCTTAGATCACTAGTCCAATAATCCGTGACTACTCGAATGTACTTGCTTATCACTGGGAGCTACCCAGAAGCACACACTCATAAGTCACGTTCCCAGGGCCCTGGATTATTCGATTATTCTTGGACAATCACAAGGGGGTGAATCACAGAAACTATCTTGTATTAGTCTGTCTTAGCTAATTAGAAACCATACTCCCAACTCAAAAGGATATTGATCTTTGATAGACCTCACCTACAATGAATCTAAGAATATAGCTCTAGGTTCGCTAGACCACCAACTAATACTCAAGTATTAGAGTACTCGTCCACGTAGTAGCAGTGATAGACTAGCTCCATGATAATTAGTACTTTGTCATTAGCTTCTATCACAGGTCCACTCTACGCATTCCAAATGCGCTTGTACAATTAGAGTAAACGGACTGTTTACTGGCTAAGGCAAGCCATCCTCCATTAGGATCTATTGCACAATGATCTTATCATGATAGAATGCCCAGTTCTATCAAAAGATCAAGAGTAATATTTTCTTGCTTATTAAGTACCCATGATTCATGCCTAACTGTGAAGAACGACCCATCACATGAATCACTTACTTAATAGCATGGACACTTTTCCAACAATTAAATGCAAATAATATATGTGCCATGAACTGAATAAAAGAAACATCATTACCATAAATTAAACAAAACATGTCTTTAGGGCATACATTTCCAACAGTACACACACTACTGACCACTACTGCTAGGCCCCACATTTGGTACTCCCCCATTAGGACCTAGAATGGTGAAGAGTACAAGGTGAGCTACAAAACTCAGTAAGTAATGAGCTAAAAAGAATAACTGAAGTTGAATCAAAGAATATCGACAGGCAATAAAATACTAATTATCCTTGTACTAAGGAAATATTATCCACTGTAAGATTGCATCTACAAAAATGTAATGCACATAAACTGTAAATAAATGCAAATATGCAACTTTGTCTCATAAACCCACATAATCTGTAATACATACCTGAGTGATCTGAATCCTACAAACATAAAAACTATAAGCACATACTGTGGGCAATATGCCACTAGCCCCCTAGTCGTCACCAGGCGAGTAACTCATAACTAAGCTATAACTGAAATTAGTGGGATCCTCGCGGACAAGCCGCCTAGCACACATAATGCAATGCTCATATAAATGCTAGCACACAATATGTAGTGATCCATATAAAGTTAAGTTCAATGGTCATACCAAGATGTATGCACATATAACCACATCAAAACTTCACACCAAAGTATGAAATGCACGAGCTGTTAGTACTATTATTGGAATCCAAATATTACTCGTATTTTCCCTTAAAATACCAAATTTATTGATATTTATTTATTTATTTATTTTGAGGGTTGCCCATGAAGACTTCCCAAGGGGGTCACCCATCTTATCACTACCCTCGCCCGAGCACGCTTAACTTTGGGGTTTCTTGTAATATTGGTTGCAAAATTGGATATAGAGCATGGAAATTTAGGTGTGAGTGACTTACACCCTAGTTCCATTCGAATGACTCCAAAATTCATTCACATGAATTTGACAGAACCCAAGCAATTTGAATGAGAAAATGCAAGACATTCAAATGATACAGTACCCTATTCGAATGAGATGAACGGAATACATAAGGGTCATTTGAATGATAGAAATTTTCATTCGAATGCTAGATGATACAATGCAAAGGCTATTTGAATATTTCAATGACTCATTCGGATAACACAAAACTCATTCGAATATCTAAAACATCATAAAAATAAAACTTACGATAACAGAGACTACATCTTGAATCGAAACTTAACATTACTACACCATTCCAAAAGAAATCTTGGGAGTACAATCCCAATCGATGTAGAATAACATCAAGATGAATCAATAATCATATTGGGAAGGAAAACGCTTGTGAGAAAATCATGCATAACTTATCAAAACTCACTGTACGCTGATATATTGCATGTATGTATATATATATGAACATACTGTCTGATTAAACTAGAACCAAAACAAAGAGTCTTGGTATTCTAAGATCACTGTAAACATGGATCCTAAGTCAAAAGATTACAAGAAGGATACTTGCACAAGAAAGTCACTGATACTCTGATATAGACATATGTATATGTATATACGTGTATTGAAAACTGAGAATAGATCTACTCAAGGAACCCATAAGAAAGGATTATGGGGTCGGATACTTGCTCATGACTTCACTGTTATACGCATATATATAGATATATAAACATATATGTTCACTGATACAGAACTGAAAGCTTCAAACAAGAGTTCTTGAATAATCTAAAAACGAACTAACAATAACCTGTAATGGAAGGGATTACAAGGAAGATACTTTCCTTATGATGATCCTGGATCGACTCTAACGATTTCAAGGGAAATCTTCTATGCCAAAGCATTGTTGCAACCCTTCAATCCTCTGCTACTACCTCTCAAGCTCTATGTTCTTCACGGTGTGAATAAACCCAAGCACTATGAATGTATATATATAATGGAGAGGCAACCCTGAAAGCCCACATCTCTTTCTCCAATAACAACTAGGAGACTCTCCAATCTCAATTTCTATTCACGCCCAAGTTCTCCAACATAATATCACTCAATATCTCTATCAAAAATTAATTCTAATAGTATGAGACTATACTTAAATTATGAAATTACTATCATACCCTTGAATTTATATCCCACATATTTAAATGCCTTTAAATGTTATTTTCTCAATTAAAAATCCTAAATTTCCACATTAAATAATTAATTGACAAATATACTTTTAAATAATTTTAAATAAATTCTAGACCCTCTAACAGGTCATTACAGTATATGGTTAATGTAAAAGAAAATTTAGTTTTATTGTGTTATGTCGCTTTCAAGTATGAATTTATGTGGTATGATAAGAGTTCTATTGTTCAAGTTGCTTTTATATCATTATTATTAATGACCCTCTCATGGATCCTTCATGCTAGCAGGGGCTCCAGGAGGCGGGCCATTACAATTTGGTATCAAAGCAAGGTTTACGATGAGTCTCTATATACATAGGCATGTGGAATAGAGTTAAGAATATGTCTTATGGTTTGATGTAAGTTTGAATAAGGGTATGCATTATGAGTAGATATGGATTTAAATGTGTGGGCTTAAGTTTTAAACATATTGATTGTGCAGGAAGAGGAAGGCCACCAAATTGGATTCAAAGTCGTGGTCGTTATGTATCCATACCTTCTGCTGCCTCTGAGTCTCCAAGAGAGCCGAGTGGAGACTAGTGGCAGAAGATGGAAAAACTGTAGACAGCTTTATCAAGGATACAAATGGAAGTGGAAATGCTTACTGCTGATTGTGCGAGGCAGGACCAAGCGCCCCATGATGTCGGGGGAAATTTGGTTGAACATAATGCAAATCAGGTCCATGGTCCAGTGGTATAGGGGACAGGGGGTAGTACAGGTGGTCAGTTGCTAAAGGACTTTATGGTGCTTCGACCCCTTGAATTCTATGGAGGCGTTGATGTTTCAACAATTGAGAACTGAATAATATCTGTGGAGAAGCATTTGCGCTTGATGGGATGTGATGATATTCAGAGGGTACGATTAGCTTCTTTCTTGTTGAGAGGTGATGCGGAGTGATGGTGAGAGACAGTGAGGCAGCGGCATAGTGGTAAGGAACCTACATAGACAGAATTTTAAGGAAGCCTTTAATGGGCATTTCTTTCCTGAATGGGTGAGAGAGTAGAAGATTTATGAGTTCATAGAGCTAACACAAGAAAACAAGACTGTGGCGCAGTATGAGTCTAAGTTCATCTCCTTAGCACAATTCACCCTGGACATGGTATCTATAAAGGCCAAGAAAGTGGCCAAGTTTCAGAGGGGCTTATGCTTGGAGATCCAGCACGCTTTAGCAAGTGCACGGATCACTGATTATTCCACCGCGGTGCAAAGAGCCTATGCTATAGAGTATAATAGAAATGAGGTGAAAAGTAGTCAAATCAGTCAGAAAGGAGCAAGTTCATCATAGGGTTATAATGGTGATAGAAAGAGGCAATGGGAATTTAGTTCTCCTAGGTATGCAGTAGGACCAACAGTATCCAGCGCTTGTGGGAGGCAGCACAGGGGTCCGTGTCATGGGGTCTCAAGAGAATGTTATTTATATGGTTAGGTGGGGCACATACAGAAGGTTTGTCCTCAACAGTAGGGAATGGTGACTGCTCCAGATATAATATGTTACAGATGTGGCAAGAGGGGACACAGAGCTAATACCTGCTCACAACCACCACAGTTTAGGGACCAAGGGTCAGGAGGTCAGGGCCAGAGACCTACCCAGTGGCCAGTAGGGGCTAGGATGTAGGGGACAGCCCCACAAACGGCAGCACTATCTACTCGAAGGTCTGTTGCTACAAATCGACCTTATGTGTAGGGCAGGGTATTCACTCTAACAGCCGCTGATGCAAAGAGGAGCCATAAGACTATCCAATGTATTTTTTATTTGTATGGCAATGATGTGCGTGTTCTTTTTGATACAGGTTCTTCTCATTCATTTGTCACACCATGGGCTGTATGCCACATTCCTACACCTAAAACTGCATTGCCATATTATTTGATGGTGAGCACACCTGGGGACATAGTGTTAATTGGTAGTTACATATTACGAGATTGTGAAATTAAGGTCCATGATAAGGAATTGTTTGTTGATTTAGTAGCACTTGATATTAGAGAATTTGATCTTATTCTTGGAATGGATTGGTTATCTCGCCATTATGCTAAGGTGGATTGTCGAGGAAAGGTAATTTGTTTTGAACTACCTCAGTAGCCCGTTGTTTTATATAGGGTGTTAAGTCTATGAGTTTGACCCCGGTGATATCAATGATGAAAGAAGAGCTATTGATGTGTCATGGATGTGAGGTGTATCTAACATTTGTGACTACCAACTTGGGCAGTAAGGTAAAACTATCTGAGATTCTAATAGTGTGTGAATTTCCTAGTATGTTTCCAGGTGAGTTGCTAGGACTACCACCTTAGAGGGAAGTTAAATTTTCCATTGATCTAGTGCCAGACACCCAACCCATTTTGAAAACTCTTTATAAAATGGCTCTAAATGAGTTAAAGGAGTTAAAGACTTAGCTGCAAGAATTAATTGATAAAGGGTTTATCCGCCCTAATGAGTCTCCATGGGGTGTTTCAGTGTTATTTTTATGGAAGAAAGATGGATCCATGGAATTGTGTATCAATTATTGCTAGCTTAATCAAGTGATAGTGAAGAATAAATACACACTACCATGGGTGGATGATTTGATAGATCAGCTTCGAGGAGCATCTGTATGCCCTAAAATTGACTTGAAATCTGGTTATCATCAAGTGCGTGTTAGAGAAGAGAATGTGCAGAAGACAACCTTCAAGACCCGCTATGGACATTACGAGTTTGTGGTGATGTCATTCGGGTTGACTAATGCTACAGCTATTTTTATGGACCTAATGAACAAGGTGTTTAAGGAGTACTTGGACATCTTTGTAATTTTCTTCATAGATGATATCTTAGTTTATTCCCTAAGTACAGAGGTACATGAGGAACATCTTAGAGTTGTCTTGTAGAGACTCAAAGAGGAGCAGTTATATGTTAAGCTCATTAAGTATGATTTCTGAAAGTCACGGGTGGGATTTTTGGGGCACGTGGTCTTGAGGGATGGTATTTTTGTTAACCCAAAGAAGATTAAAGCAGTAGTTGATTGGTCTGGGCCCATGATAGTGATTGGGATCTGCAATTTCTTAGGGTTGCCTAGCTATTATAGACGATTTATTAACGAGTTTGCTCGTCTATCTTCTTCACTGACGAAACTGACCCGAAAAAAGTGACATTTAAATGGAGTGAAACTTGTGAGCAATGTTTTTAGGAATTAAAGCAAAGGCTAACTACCACCCTAGCGTTAGCCATTCCTAAGAGTGGAGAGAAATTTACTATATATAGTGATGTTTCTTACTTAGGACTGGGATGTGTTCTAATGCAAGATGGACGTGTAATTGCCTATGCATCCCAACAATTGAAAAAGCATGAAATGAACTACCCAACACACTATTTGGAATTAGCTATTGTGGTATTTGTGCTAAAAATATGGAGGCATTATTTGTATGGCGAGAAAGTGGAAGTTTACACTAATCATAAAAGTTTAAAATATCTCCTCTTCTAGAAAGAGTTGAATATGAGATAGCATCGGTGGGTAGAGTTGTTTAAGGAATATGATTGTGATATCTTATACCACCCGAGGAAAACCAATGTCATAGCGGATGCCTTGAGTCGGTGAAGAGCTTCCATTGTTGTTATGATGGTACAAGAATGACAATTGTTGGAACAGTTGAGTGACCTGACTATCTCCTCTCTCAAGCGAAGACCTGTTATGTTTTGTGGTTATATGAAGGTGCAACCGGATTTGATTAAGCGAATTCGAGTATCTCAACCTATCGATGAAAAGTTAGCTACAATTTTATCAAATATGGGGAAATTTGGTGCTTTGGGATATAGTCATAGGGATGATGGGTTATTATTATATCGGGGACAAATTTATGTGCCTAAGAATGAAGAGATGAGACAGGAGATCTTGATGGAAGCTCATAAGGCTCGTTATACTATCTACCCAGGCACGACCAAAATGTACCAAGGTTTGCGGCGTCAGTTTTGGTGCGATGGCATGAAAAGGAACATGGCTAAATTTGTTTCATAGTGTCAAATATGTTAGTAAGTGAAAGCGAAACACCAGAAGCCCACTGGTTTGTTACAACCAATACCAGTTCCAAAATATAAGTAGGACCACATTTTCATGGATTTTGTCATGGGCTTGCCTAGGACTCAGAAGAAGCACGATGCAATATGGATGATAATAGATCGACTGAGGAAATCAGCTCATTTTCTCCCAATTAAGAAGACCTTTCCCTTGAGTCGATTGCCTAGATTATATATTGAGGAGATTGTAAGGTTACATGGAGTCCTAGTCAGTACTATGTCAGATAGAGAACACAGATTTATGTCCCATTTTTGGGAAGCTTTACATAAAGCTTTGGGGACTCAGTTGAATTTCAATGTTGCGTTCCACCCACAGTCAGACGAAACGGACTATACCCTAGAGAATATGTTGAGAGCTTTCATGCTCAACTTTTTATGGAAACTGGGATGACCATTTGCCATTGGCGAAGTTTGCGTATAATAACAACTTTCACTCAACATTCGGATGCCGCCTTATGAGGCATTGTATGGTAGGTCGTGTAGGTATCCCATTTGTTGAGAGGAGGTTGGAGACAATCTTGCTAGGGCCTGAGTGATGAGGAGTTAATTTTTTCTAAATTTTAATGAATTATATCCCTATTTTTATCTTATATTAATATTTAAATTGAATAATTATATACATTATGTACTATTGTCAGGATGGTATGAAGAAATTGACATTTGCTACGTAATTGAAGATGTTAAAGAGTCAATCGAATGGCTAACATTACTACTCAAATTCAAGTGCAATTGGATCAATTATTAAATGGAGTCCAACCAAGGAAGGCCCAAGCATTTTAATCCCAAGAAAGGCCCAAGCATTTTAATCACAAGGAAGACTCAAATCCAACATAAAGAAGACCAAAAAAACCCAACTTGTAAAAATCTATTTTTATTTTTATTTTTAAATATTTATTTTATGAGTGCTTCTTTAGGTGTGTCTTTTAGTTTAAATCCATTTAACTTTAGGTGTGTCTTTTAGCTAAAATCCATTTAACTTTAGGTGTGTGAGTGCCCAATAGATATAATTATGTCTAGTTGTATAATTTAAATTATCTGATTTGTATTGCATCTTATAGGCTATAAATAAGTCACTTGGTTGCACTCGTAATGATCTATTATTCTTGAATTAAAGTTTAATTGTGTTCGTAGAGTTTCTCTTTGAGAATTGTTCTTGTTCTCTCTTCTTTTCTCTCTTATCTTCTCTTGTGATCTTACTTCTTTTCTTTCTTCTCTTGAATTATCATGTCATTTATTATTACTTTATTATCCACCGCTTAAATGGCCGGTTAATTTCTGTCATTAAATTTCTACAATTTTAATTCACGTCTCTTTATTATCCACCACCTAAATAGTCGGTTAATTTCTACTGTTTTAATTCCTGTTATTTAAATTCTAGCATTTAAATTTCTATCAATTAATTTTCAAATGAAGATGAGTAGCTAAATCCAATCTTGGGTTAAGGCAAGGACAGTGTCTAATGCCAATGATTCCCAAAGAAAGCTGCGCTTTAAATAATTGACATTAATTTAAATTTCAGTATGAGTGTGTATTAATTATTAAGAAATTACTAGATTTAAATTGGAGCGTAAGCCTAACTTAGAGCTTTCATGCCATGTATGGGAGTTACTAAAATTGGAAACACTATCATACCCAAATCCGGATGATTAATTTAATTATTTTGTGTATTAATTGCAATCATATTTATGGCAGTTGCTTAAACTAGAATCCCGCATATCATGTATGGGAATTGCTTAAACTAGAACTATCATCATCTCTAATTGCATTTAATAGCAGACCCTCATATCTGAAATTAAATTAATGTTGCTAATCTTTTCTGCTAAAAATTGTGGATCAGCAGGTTAGTGCTGAAATTGTCTTAACTCAAGTGTCATCAAATTCTATATTCTCACATTCAGTGTTTATTTTAATTTCTATTTTGTTTTATTTCCTAACATCCGTTATCTGAAATCCACAAAAAAATCGTGTTGTCAATTCATCTAGATGCGTGTGTGTGTGCGTGACATTCCTTTTATTTTTTCATAAATAAATCTCTCAGTGGACGACCTAGACTTATTCAGAAAATAAATTAAATTTGGACTACAACTGCACTCGTACACTGGCGAATATAAAGCTCTCACCAAAATAAAAGAAAAAAAAATCTAATATAAATTTTGTTGTGTTTTAATTGCAGGGTGAGATTAAGGCAAAAATAAAAAGAAAAAATAATAATAATAAGCATCTCCTGATCAATCCGGTAACTTTGTTTTTTTTTTTTTTTGTTAACTTTATTTTTATTTGTGCATAGTGTATGATACTTAGGTCAGGTAGAATTGTAGAATATCAAAATCCGCTATATAGCCCTATTGACTCTCTATCTACCACTAAACTATCACTAACACAATCACTCATGTCTCAACATAACAAGAACATGTGCCTGTACTTGGGAGTGATCATGGTGATCAAGATTATTTTGAACCTGATACATGTAGGCCTCTCATGCAATATCTCCACCCTCCTAGGGAAACTACACCATCTTGCATAGTCCTTCCTGTTAATCATCATACATTCAATCTTAAACCTAGCACTATCCAACTATTGCCCACTTTTCATGGGATGGATTATATAAATCCTTACACTCACATCTCGAAGAGCAGCAGCTCTCTCGGCAGGGATGGCGACTTTCGGCAATGCTGGTCTCTCTGCAGCCCATCTCTCGGGGGGCTCGGCTACCTCTTGCGGCCATGGATCTTGGCCATGGCTTCCTTTGGCAAAGCTCCCTCTCGGCGGGGTCTCTCCGAGAGACCCCTTTCCGAAGTCTCTCGGGAAGCTTCTTCCCGAGGCCCCTCGGTGAGGCCCTCTCCGAGATCTCTCAGAAAGAGTTGCTTCCCTCCCTCCCCCCCCCCTCTCTCTCTCTCTCTCTCTCTCTATTTCCATCCATGAGCATCCCTCTCCCCTGCAACCAATATGTATATATATATATGTATAGCTTATATAAACGCTGGAAGCAACCAAAGTGAATGGACCTTGAGATTGTGATAAGGTGCAATGGCATCCCATGTTCTTATGATGCATTCTCGGGCCTCCCTATCCCATTATATTTCAGATGGCAGTACATATATATTACTTACACATTTATAGACTGTTTACATGACTTACCACGTGGCAAGCCTATAGGATATAATATGGTATGTTTATGCCCATAGAGGGTGATGTGGCCGTAAGGGAGTAGTGGTTAAGTAAGAGCCACCTTGAAACATCTCTCATTAGGAGCTGCGCTCGAGCAGGTCCCTTAGGGGCCGAAACCCTGCTTCTACAGCTCGCCGTGAGGCCCACCTTCTCCCGGAGAGCCCCCTAAGTCGTTCGGCCCTCTAGGGGGGGATTCCTTTTAAGCTCGTCCAACTTGAATGTAAATAAACACCTTACCAAATAGTTATTACAAACCCATTGGTATGGAGTGAGGAAAGCTTGAAAGGATGAGAGCTTTGGTTTCAATTTGCTTCTCCTTTTCACACCACAATGCACACCAAGGAATAATTAAAAGGATCTTCTTTAAGAGCTTGTTAAAAGAGTTTCGTTTGCTTGTGCTTGTGGAAAAAATCTCTTGTAGATGTCTAAACTTGTGTATGCTTGTAAGAGGTGTCTTCTTGTCTTCAAAAACTGATATATATATATATATATATATCAAAGAGATAGCTTTTTGGCTAATTATAAATGTTAGAGACAAGATAATAAAGTAGGTTTTGAAACACATATTTTAGGTTTCAAAATACCACATTTTTACACATGTTTCGAAACATACAGCCTTTACAGCTGGATATGCACCAAGAGACAAAATGAGTGGGAAACATCTTTATAAAAACAAAATGATTTTGTTTTATTCTCCACTTATAACATATCTGAAATTAAAACATTAACGTATGGAGATTATTTCAAAAAATAAGCTTTTCAAATAGCTTTTGAAATAAAGTGCAAAAGCATGACAGATTTTTAAATATTCTTCTGACAGAGTCGGATGTTTCAAAACATGATATGAAGGTTTCGAAACATACTTCAGAAACATGTTTCAAAACATGTTAAACAAAGATTTTAAAAACACTACTGTCAGAGATGACAGAGGTTTCGAAACATACTATATAGGTTTCGGAACATATGCTTAGTTTTCAAATAGATTTCGAAATACAGCATATAAACTTAGTAAAATTTGATACCTTATCAATATAAATTTCGAAACATGTATAGAAACATGACAGACTGATATTTTGAAACATGATGTATAAATATTGAATTTATTTCAAATATAACAGAACTATGTTTCGAAACATAGAAAGATGGTTTCGAAACATGATACATGAATTTTTTATTTTTCAAACATTTGAGCTTTCGCGCTAAAACATTAATCATGCATATTTCGAAATATGAAAAACTTATTTTGAAATATGAGATTTTCATAAAAAAAATTTATTCTAAGGTTGGTTTTTCATCAAACACATTTTCTCATATATCAAAAAAATGATACAACAATTCTCCCCCTATTTTTTGATAATGATGAAAACCTTTTGAAAAAATCGATATGCACTTAGTATACACATAACTCTCCTGTAACCTTATATCGGGATAGAAGTATAAACCTTTGAAGTGCCACATCCTCTTTTGTATTTGTTTGAAACTACATATC
The DNA here is from genome assembly GCF_014633365.1 of Diospyros lotus. NCBI lineage: Eukaryota > Viridiplantae > Streptophyta > Magnoliopsida > Ericales > Ebenaceae > Diospyros > Diospyros lotus. The sequence continues at coordinate 16,036,137 of NC_068349.1, read as the reverse complement.
ACAAAGGTTTTCTTGATACCAAGAGTTAGTGTTTCAAAAATGAATAGGATTGCTCAATACCAATTGTTAACTTGGACATCGGAAAACATTTTTCATACCAATTTTTTCTAAGCATACATTTCATGCATCATACATTTTTTCTTATTTTTCTCCCCTTTTTTATCATAAGCAAAAAATATGATAGTAAAGATAAAAAAAAAAAAAAACATTTATGAAAGCAGGCAAGATAGCAAATGAAGAAAATGGAAATTCAATGCCAAAACATCCAACAGGTAATACATGTCAAAGTATCCAAAACATAAATACATCAATGTAAAACATCTAAAATCTAGGGGATCGGGGAATGAGGAGAACTATCCCTCAGATGGCTAACTACCAACTCTTCTGAATTTCCTATTTGGTCTTTAAGACTGTCGAGGTACTCCTTCGTTTGGTGATGATTTTCATCAACCTTGTCATTTAGAGATTGCAATTGATTCCCAAAAGAAGCTTGTATAGCCAAAACGTCATCAAACTTCCGAGTCATGGAGGCAAAGCCTTCAGCCATGGTGGACTAAAGCGATGCTAGCATATCATTCGTGACTCGATTCGATGGTCTGGCATCGGAAGCGGCTGGAGCGTCTTCATCTTCTTCTTCCTCAGCTTCTTTCTCATCTTCTTCTGCAGGTTCTTCCTCGGCTTGCGCATCCATCTCAAAACTAAATCTTTGGTGACAATGAATCATTTTGGTGTATCTTTGATTCACATCATCATATCAATATCCCATTTTGGTAAGAGATGTGTGATTAAAGAGAGTAAGTTTTGATTCAGGAAGAATGGATGAGGATTGGATATTGGGAAATTTGGATTTGATAAATGCTGAAAGTAAGCAACCATATGGAAGTGATTGCTTGTGGTGAGCACAGGCATTTACCATTTTGTTGCACATAATGGAAGGAAGATTAATTGGCTTATTATCGATAAATTTTTTCGTGAACCATAAGTCTTCAGGATAAAGTTGAGCATAATTGCCCTTCCTAGGGTGCAAAACTTGGCAAATGATAAGATGCAAGATACGCAAGTCAACAGATAAGGTGTTAATGGTTTTGAAAGCCTTTTTAAGATTAGGGTTTCTCGAGATTTTCTTGCAAGCATCTAAGGATTTGAAAGTATAGGGAATATAGACATCGCCTGTGTTGGGAATGTCCAAAAAAGTAGCGAGATTTTTAGGGTTTAATTCAATTTTAGTGTTTTGGAGAAAGGTTTTAAAACAATCAGTATAATCATGCCCATTAAATGAAGTTTAAGCATTAGAGTAGAAAATACGAACATAATCTTGAAGCACCGGAATTCTTAGTTCTAGAAGTTACAACCAATTTCTATCTCGAAGAGTAGTGAGATACGAAAAGATAGCCTTTCCTAATACATCAAGATCAAAAAGGCGACCGGGGTTTACCTCTCATTTTTTGAATAAAGATTTGAAGATCTAGAAGGATTGAACAGTAGGAAAGTCGTTGTGATACTCTTGAGAAGGCAGAGACGGCAAAAGTTGGGTACGTTGACGCTTGCCGATGGATCTCTTCGACCTTACCATGATTGATTTGAAAGAATGGAGAGAGAGATTGAGAGAGATTTCGAGTGGGTGAGAGAAGGAGAGTGGTTTCGGAGGCTAGGGTTTCGAAATAAGGAGGAAATTTTGAAAGAAATGAGGTTTCTAAAATGGTTCGGGTATTTATAATCCCGACATTCGGTTTTGAAACATTATGTACATGTTTCAAAACATACCTCTCTGGAAATAAGGTTTCAAAACATAGATCAAGTATGTTTCGAAATAATGCTCTCTGAAAAACAGGTTTCGAAACATGGGAAAACATGTTTCGAAATACAACTCTCTGGAAATTGTGTTTCGAAATGAAATGATATGATGTTTTGAAACATGATATTCTCGGTACAACACATGTTTTGAAACTTGAAAGAGATGTTTCGAAACTTCTTTAAGCAAAAACACTTAGATTTAAATTTTGATATAAGCGAATCTAGAATTTGATTTCCAACAAATTAAGACACGATCTAAAATGTTCAAACTTTTTGTTATCCAATCGTTTGGTAAAGATATCAAGGACTTGATTATTTGTATCTATGAATTCTATTGTGATATCTTCTTTTTGAACATGATCCCTTAATAAATGATGTTTGATTTCAATATGCTTGGTTCTTGCATGGAATACGGGATTTTTGGATAAGGCTATTGTACTCGTGTTATCACACTTCATTGGTATTCTTTCTAGATGAATGTCATAATCTTCTAGTTGATGCTTAATCCATAAAACTTGTGTGCAACACAAACTAGTTGCTACATACTCATCTTCAATTGAGGATAATGCAACGGTGTTTTTATTTTTTCTAGCCCAAGACACTAAAGAGTTTCCTAGAAAGTGGCATATTCCACTTGTACTCTTTCTATCAATTTTACATCCTACATAATTAGCATTGGTATAGGCCTTTAGCTTGAAATCTTTTGATTTTGCATAGAATAAACCTAAGTTTTCAGAACCTTTGACATATCTTAAGATTCTTTTAGTAGCTTTTAAATAAGACTCTTTTGGATCGGCTTGATACCTAGCACATATACCCACACTAAATATAATGTCGGGTCTAGAGGCCGTTAAATATAGCAAAGAGCTAATGATCCCTCTATATAGCTTTTGGTCTACAGATTTTCCTTTCTCATCTTTATCAATGACACTAGATGAACTCATAAGGGTTGATATAGGTTTACAATCTTTTATTCCAAATTTTGCTAAGATTTCTTTTACATACTTAGCTTGGCTTAAATAAGTTCCTTGAGATATTTGCCTAATTTGAAGACCTAGGAAGTATGTTAATTCTCCCATCATGCTCATTTTAAATTCATTTTGCATTATTGAGGCAAATTCTTCACACAACTTAAGATTTAATGATCGAAAAATATTGTCATCTACATAAATTTGGACAAGCAACATATCATTTCTTTTCTTCTTAATGAAAAGTGTTGTGTCTACCTTACCTCTTTGAAATCCATTTTCAATAAGAAACTTACTTAGCCTTTCATACTAAGCTCTTGGAGCTTGTTTTAAACCATATAGGACTTTAGTAAGCTTATATACATGATTTGGATATTTTGGATCTTCAAAGCCGGGTGGTTGTTTCACAAACACTTGCTCCGAAATGAAAACATTTAAGAATGCACTTTTAACATCCATTTGATATAAAGTGAAGTTCTTGTAGCATGAAAAAGATAATAGGATTCTTATAGCTTCCAATCTTACTACCAGAGCATAGGTTTCATCATAATCAATCCCTTCTTCTTGACTATAACCTTGAGCAACTAATTTAGCTTTATTTCTAATGATGTTACCACTTTCATCAAGCTTGTTTCTAAAGACCCATTTTGTTCCAATGATAGGATGATCTGATGGTTCAGGTACAAGACACCAAACTTCATTCTTTTTGAATTGGTTTAGCTCATCTTGCATAGCTTTAACCTATTCATCATCATTTAAAGCTTCTTGAACATTTTTGGGTTCTATTTGAGAGATTATAACTAGATCAGTGTTTAATCTAAGGGAAGATCTAGTTGATACTCCTTTACTAGGATCTTCTAAGATTTCATTTTCTTTAACATAATTTATTTCTCTTGGAAATGAAACTTCTTTTTGATTTTCTTGATCTTGAATATTACTTTGATCTATTTCCTCATTGATTTGAATTTCATTCATCTTATTTGGAATGACTTCTAGATCATCATCATTATTGCTTATTATTGGATTTTCATCAAACACTATAAGAATCGATTCTTCTATAACTAGTGTTCTTTTGTTAAAGACTTGATAAGCTTTGATTTGAGATGAAGAACCTATGAATATGCTTTCGTCACTTTTAGCATCAAACTTTCCTAATTGATCTTTTCCATTGTTTAGAATGAAACACTTGCACCCAAAAGGATGAAAATATGAAATATTGGGTTTATTGTGTTTGAATAGTTCATATGGGGTTCTTTTAATGATAAATCTTATTGATACTTTATTTAGAACATAGCATGCTATATTTACAGCTTCAACCCAAAAATACTTTGGCAAGTTACTTTCTAGCAACATGGTTCTAGACATTTCTATAAGAGTTCTATATTTCTTTCAATGACACCATTTTGTTGAGGAGTTCTAGAGATTGAGAAGTTATGATGAATTTCATTTTCTTCACAAAAGGATTAAAATTATTGATTTTCAAAGTCTCCACCATGATCACTCCTTATTTGCTTTATTTTTAATTCTTGTTCATTTTGAAGTCTTTTCCACAATCTAGAAAATGTTTTAAAAGCATTACTTTTATTTCCTAAGAATAGCACCCATGTAAACCTTGAGAAATCATCTACTATAACTAGGGTATAGGATTTTCCTCCTAAACTTTGAGTTCTCATAGGACCAAACAAATCTAGGTGAAGCAATTCTAGAGGTCTAACTGTGTTAACTGAATTTATGGATTTGAATGAAGATCTAGTTTGTTTTCCTTTCATACACGTATCACATACATGATCCTTTTTAAAGTTAATGTTGGGTAATCCTCTAACTAGTTGTTTTCTATCCAATTTGTTAATTAAGCTCATGCTTGCATGTCCTAATTTCTTATGCCATAACCAAGATAAGCTTGAATTTGATGCAATAAGATAATTTTCATGTTTAAGCACAACATCATCAAGCCAAATAACATATATATTACCATGTCTATTTCCAAAAAAAATAAGTTCATTTGATTTCAAATCATAAACTTTGCATTTGCTTGATTTAAAAGTGACTCTATGTCCTTTATCACATAATTGGCTTATACATAGCAAGTTGTGTTTTAAACCTTCAACTAGGCATACATTTTCAACTTTTGTTCTACATAAACTAGCTTTACCATAGCCAAGGATTTTACCTTTAGAGTTATCTCCATAGACAACATTACCTCCTTCTTTGTAGGTGAGAGAAATGAATTGATCCTTGTCTCTCGTCATGTGCTTGGTGCATCCACTATCAAGATACAACTTCTTTTTTCCTTCTTTGGATGCCAAGCTTATCTATAAGAAAAACATCATATTGGTACTTTTAGTACCCAAGTCTTTTTGGGTCCATCAATGTTAGTAAACACATCATTGTTAACTTTTGGAATCCAATGCAAATTTAATCTATGAGCATTTTTTCTATAAAAACATTGCTTGATATGTTGTCCTTTCTTGTTACAATAATGACAAGTTAAACTTGTTTTTCTATAGAAACCTTGATTATGTTGAACGTGTTTTCTAAATGAATGGGGTTTGTTCAAAGCCATTTCTTTAACAAACTTAGTTGTTGAGGTAGATGGTACATCGTCTATAAATCCAAGACCTCTTTTATCACCAAATGGTTTTTGATTTTCCAAAATTATTTTCAGCTTTTTCTTTCCTTCTAGTAATTTTTCAAATGAGTCTAATAAGTCATTATTTTTCTTTTCTAATTCTGAAAGTTTAATCTTTAAGTTTGCATTTTCATTATTCTTTTGTTCAATAATTTGCTCTACGTCATCATAAGCAATCTTAAGATCATTGCATTCTTCTTCTTTGATTATTGAGACATTTTTCAAAACTTTATTTTTAGCCAACACTTTGTTATATGTTTCTAAAAGTAAGTTGTATTCATCTTGTAAGGAATTAAATGAAAGAGAATTGCTACTAGATGAACATGAAGTTACCTCATTTTCTTCTAGTTCCATAAGACAAAAATTTGCAACCTCTTCTTGTTGACTTGAATCGGAGGAGAGGGAATCTTCTTCATTCAATGTAGCTAGTGACTTCTTCTTCTTGTTCTTTTTCAGCTTTTTGTATTGAGGACAATCTGCCTTGATATGTCCTGGTTTCTTACAGTCAAAATATTTTAATTCATAAGGAGTATCTTTAGAAAATTTCTTGTTTTCATATGTTTTTTCTTGGAAAATTTTCCTTTTCTCATAAACTTGTTAAAACATTTTGTGAGTAGAGTAAGTTCTTTATCTTCATCGCTTGTTTCACTTTCATCTTCTTCTTTGGCCTTGAATGCTAAGGATTTCATTTTGAGCTCATTTGATTCTTTTCTATTTAACTTAATCTCATGAGTTAATAGTAAGCCTAATAAATCATCTATTGTAAGTGTAGATGTGTCTTTAGCTTCTTCTATGGCTGTGACTTTAGGTTCCCAACTAGATGGTAAGCTTCCTAAGATCTTATGAACATTTTCTTCGGTTGTTATTGTTTTTCCTAAAGCTTGCAAGTTTGTTACAATGTCATTAAACCTTGTGAACATCTCCTTAATGAATTCACTAGCATTCATTATGAAATTTTGATACTCACTAGTAAGGATTGTAATTTTAGTGCTTTTCACTTTCTTGGTTCCTTCATGTGTTACTTCTAAGTGATCCCAAATTTCTTTTGCCGTAGTACATGAAATTATTCTATTAAACTCAGCTGGATTTAATGCACAATGTAATATATTGGCAGCTCTAGCATTTATCTCATTAGTTTGTTTTTGTTGTTCATTCCAAGTTTCCATAGGAGGCTCCGAAAGTGTAACCGTACTAGATATACATGTATATAGTTCAGTATTTTGCATCAAGAAATACCTCATTCTTGTTTTCCAGTAGGTGTAGTTTAAACCATCGAAATAGGGTGGCCTTGAGGTTTTTTGTCCTTCCAACTTGAAGTCGATGTTGAATGCCATTTGGATCTTTGCTCTTTGGTGGTTAAACCTACAAAACACATAGAGACCTTGCGCTCTAATACCAATTGTTAGTTCTATATAATGGCAAATATATCCCAAGAAGAGGGTGAATTGGGATTTGGGTAAATTTTCAATAACTTAAAAACTTTTGCTTACAGGACACTATGTTTCGAAACCTGAGAGAGTATGTTTCGAAACTAACCTTTCTGTTAAGTATATTTTGAAATATAGATGACTATGTTTCGAAATCAAACTTACTGGCATATATGTTTCGAAACCTATTATGGTATGTTTCGAAACCTTACTCTCTGATTGCAAATATTGAAACACCTTTAGTTTTTCAAAAATGATTCTTTTGAAAGCATGAACAAGGATAACAACAAGTAAGAATGAGAAATCAAGTACACACGAGATTTATAGTGGTTCGGCACTCGCCTACTCCACTACCTTCAAGCTTATCCACTTGAAGGATTTGCAAACCACAATCACTTTCACTAGCGATCAATGACACCAAGGGTTTTACCACAGTTCACCCTAAAACCTTACACAATGAGTTTTTACAGGCTCAACTCAAACCTTACAACAAGATAAATAACACTTATCTTTTATAACCCAACAATTTGAATATAAATAAACACCTTACCAAATAATTATTACAAACCCATTGGTATGGAGTGAGGAGAGCTTGAAAGGATGAGAGCTTTGGTTTCAATTTGCTTCTCTTTTTCACACCACAATGCACACAAAGGAATGATTGAAAGGATCTTCTTTGAGAGCTTGTTAAAAGAGCTTTGTTTGCTTGTGCTTGTGGCAAAAATCTCTTATAGATGTGTAAACTTATGTATGCTTGTAAGAGGTGTCTTCTTATCTTCAAAAACTGATATATATATATATACATATATATATATCAAAGAGATAGCTTTTTGGCTAATTATAACCATTAGAGACAAGATAATAAAGTAGGTTTCGAAACACATATTTTAGGTTTCAAAATACCACATTTTTACACAGATGTTTCGAAACATACATACCATGTTTCAAAACATACAGTATTTACAGCTGGATATGCACTAAGAGACAGAATAAGTAGGAAACATGTAGTGACCCGTTAAGGGGCCTAGAATTTATTAGAATTTAATTATGAATTTTAAATTTTTGGATTATGTGATGCTGGCCAAATAAATAAATATGGAGTTTTTTTGGGATTTAAGAAACAATAATTTATTAGGAATGGCATTATTGTAATTTTGGGAGTTATGTAATTAGGTGGAGTTTGGATATATGGGAAATATGGCCTAATATTTAAATGAGGATAATAAGGAGAAATTAATTTGCGATATTAAGGATTTAGAAATCCTATCGGCGTGAGGTTTAGGTCTTTGGGTGTCCAGGGTTTGCTTATATATATGGTTGTTAACTTTAGATTTACTCACGCCGCAGTTGAAACAAAGGGAAGAGGCTAGTAGCAGAGAAGGAGTTATTGCAAAAGGAGAGTTTCTGAGGGAAAGCTCTAAGGAATCAACGTAGAGAGTTATTGTAGCAGCTTTTTGATTTTATAGGCAAGTTTCTCCATCTTCATTTCATTATGTTACGCAAGATCCTCTGTGGTTCTTCTCTAGGGTTTATATGAACCCTTCCATTCTTTTATTTTGTGGTGCAAAGGATTGTTCATGCATGTTCTTGATATATAGAGGGTCTTTGGAAATTCGTATGACGCTTCTATCATATTTTTTCTACTCTTGAGGGCTCTGTATGTTGAGTAATATATATTTATATGTGCTTATGTTCATGCGTAATAGTGGAGTAATATTTTGCAGAGGATTAGCTATGGGTTAAATCTTGATGATTCTTGAATTCTTAGCATTGAGCGAAGTCATGATTTATTCTTTATCGTTTGGGATTGTTCTCCTAAAACTTTCTTTCGGAATGGTGTAGCTTATAGTGAGTTGATTGATATATATATATATATATAAGCACATGTTAAGTTGCAGAGAGTGCATTATTCCAAGTGGGTATGACCTGTAATTCAATCTATCCTTGTTTGATCTCATAACTCATCCTTTGCTATTGGGTTTGATCATCCCAAAGTGTTATTTTGAGTGGTGCAGTCGTTATAGGTGAAGTTATATGCATATATATATATGTATATAGGTGGCTGGAATTGCAGAGACGTGTTCGTAAGGAGCTTCAAATAATAAGCAGGGGCACTGTAGCAATTGCACTGTAGCGATGTTACTGTAGCGATTGCACTGTTACTATAGCGATTGCACTGTAGCGCTGGTACTGTAGCACCGAATTTGATTTCAATTAATTTAATTATTTTTAGTTATAATTTAATTATTCCTTCTTAACAAGTTTTAAAATTAAATTTAAAATTGTTATTAATAAAGTTTAATGAGATTTGATGAACACTTATAGTTCATAAATAATTTTTAAGCAAGTTTTATACATCTAGCTTATCCTTAATATCATAAGACTTGAGATGTATTACATATCATTGAGATTTAATTAAATTAAATACTATTGGATCCATTACTCTAATTAAGATAATTATGTTATTGAGACAATTGAGAAATATGACACATGCATTTACTTGAGATTATTTGAGTTTATGTGCATTCATGTTGTATGAGCATGGAGCATGAGATTACTTGGAGCACTTCATATTGTGTGCTAGCACGTATTTGAACATTTGGCATTTAAGACAGCTTAGTTCGTTAAGGGAGGATCCCATGAGCTCAGTTCTTTTGAGATTATCCACTACCGATAGCGAGGGGCGGCAGCCCTAGTAATACTATTGAGTTGATAATTCTTTTTTGTTCGCTCCTAGATATGGAGTAAGGGTGTTTGACCCTAGTGAGTATTTGTTTGCTGGTTATGGTTACAGGTTCAGCAACTGGCAGGTATGAGATTTCTACTTTATATATATGGGCCTTGGCCAGTTTTGCATACATACTTGCATGAGTGATGATTATTTATTCCACATGTATATGAGAACCTACGCAACCATACAAGATATTCCAATATATTAATTCCATCAAATTGAGATAAGTTATCTCTCAGTTTATGATCGATTATCCATGAGTTGTAAGATGAGTCAATCTCGATAAGTTCGACTTTTCTTTATCTCAGCTTTAAATTTCTTTCATTGCTTACTACTTGCTGAGTCTTGTGACTCACCTTGTACTATTCACCATTCCAGGTCATAGCGAGGTAGCTCTTGAGGCAGGCCCTAGTAGTAGCAATGGGGGACGCTAGCAGTGTGTACGTGGAGGCCACTTGATGCCTATAAGATTTATGGGTCATGGTTGACTAGTTTAGAGATTGTCATATATTTTAATTTCAGCATTGAGGGATATTTCACTTAATTTTACATTTTGTTGGTTGAGTTTCTCTTTCCTTGAGATGTGGCACAGTTTAACAATTTTATTTCTAGTTTATGAGATCTAATTATTAGTTTTTGTATGGGTTTTCTCTTATTAATTATCGTAGCATTTGGGGGTGCTACAAAACATCTTTATAAAAACAAAATAATTTTGTTTTATTCTCCACTTATAACATATCTAAAATTAAAACATTAGGGTATGGAGATTATTTCAAAAAATAAGCTTTTCAGATAGCTTTTGAAATAAAGTGCAGAAGCATGACAGATTTTTAAATATTCTTCTGACATAGTCAGATGTTTCGAAACATACTTTATAAACATGTTAAACAAAGACTTTATAAACATTGTTGTTAGAGATAACAAAGGTTTCGAAACATACTATATAGGTTTCGAAACATATGCTTAGTTTTCAAATAGGTTTCGAAATACAGCATATAAACTTAGCAAAACTTGAAACCTTATCAATATACATTTCGAAACATGTATAGAAACATGACAGACTAATGTTTCGAAACATGGAAACTTAGTTTCAAAACATGATGCATAAATATTGAATTTATTTCAAATATAACAGAATTATGTTTTGAAACATAGAAAGATGGTTTTGAAACATGATTCGTGAATTTTTTATTTTTTATTTTTCAAACATTTGAGCTTTCGCGCTATATCACTAATCATGCATGTTTCGAAATATGAAAAACTTATTTCGAAATATGAGATTTTTATAAAGAATTTGTATTGTAAGGTTGGTTTTTCATCAAACACATTTTCTCATATATCAAAAAATATGATACAACATATTCGAGATAGCTCTAATCTCCAACTGTCTATTAAAGGCAGTCTAGAAGGACATTATGGCAGTCTAAGAGGACTTTCCCTAGGTGGACTTCGTTCGAGAGAACTGCCTTGCTATATCTGTCAAGTATCTTCATTGCTTGGGAGTAACGGGGTGAACGCACAGATGAACCTTTTGATGAATTCATAGGTGGACCTTCGGGTGGAATCTCAAGTGAACCTTTGAGTGGAATCTTAAGTGAACCTTTGAGTGGAATCTCGAGTGAACCTCCAGGTGCAATCTTAAATGATCCTTTGGGTGCACCTCTGGGAGAAGATTAATCTGTCTAGGAGAAACACCCTAGGAATCTGGACAGAACTGCACTCACGAGAGCAAGTTAGAAGGCACACATGGCTTCCTCATATGCGTATGCCCTCCAATTCTTCAGTCAGTATGTGAAGGAAATTGGTTATCTAAGAGAACTTTAGTGGTTCTATCGGATGCATAGTAAATAGAGAATGCAATTAATGTAGCTAATATGAATATGCTAAAGAAGTTCATTTCCCAATGAGAGAACGGCTATTTATGTGTGTTTTTACCAAAAATGACGAGGCTGGACATGTGTCACTCGATGTAAGGAATGTTATCTTGGGATTTGGACAGACTTAAAAGGAGCACGCGCGGAGGACTTAGTAGCCTAGGGAGTCCTTTGGGAGAAGGAGGGCTTCACGATGAGCTATGGGAGTAGGTTCTTAGCCTTTATGTGACCTATTCAGATGAAATTAGGTGTTTCCATGGGAAATCTGTTATTCCAGGGAAAATATATATTTTTTGGGCGAAATGCAAAATATGGCTTTTTAGAGGGGAAATTGGGTTTTCTGAGTGAAAAGGCAGGTGAGGGCCTGTGTGGGGTAAGTCTTCCAAGGCAAATCCATGCGACTATGGCCCATGCAACTAAGGTCTTCCAGGGGAAAGCCCGCACGAGTATAGCCCAGGAGGCTGTGGTCTTCTAGGGAAACCTGTGTGAGTAAAGCCCACACAACTATAGTCTCTTAGGGGAAAGCCGCCCATGCGCAACTTGTTGCACCTTGCACGGGTTCACAAGAGTAAACTTGGGTAATTTTTTTGTCCCCTATCTTCTGAACTGTGACCCCCTATTTATAAGGGCAAGTCCTGCACCTTGCTCTAGACCATTTCTCCCTTGGATTTATTATTTTCATTTATTTATGTGGAAAATATACCCAAGTAGACGCTTAATAAATTTATGGCACAACATTAGATGATATGAGTCAAATAAAAGGAACCTCATACTTAACTAATTTAATCCCAAGGATGTTGAACTTTGTTAATCCAATAGTTATTTCTTCAACATGAAATAGAAAGGAAAAATGTAAGATGAAGAGAAAGAAAGGAGAATAAAAGGCAAAAGATAGTGTTGTCACTCGAACACAACAATAAATTTCTTTGGAGCAAAAACGCCATTGTCAAGCTCCCTAGAATCTCCAAGAAAGAGAACAATCAAAGTGCACAGAGAAGTCCACACACAAAGACAGATGTTTAAGTCAGACACTAAAGACTTGAAGGCCATATTGAAACTAGTATTAGAGACATATATTTTCTAGAATGAGGGCTTGTTTATTTATAAAGGAGCATGGAGCTTTCCTAAATCCCCTAGAATTAGGATTCTTACAAATAATATTTATCTTAACATTCTAGAATCCACTGGGACTAGTGTTGTGCCATGAAAAATACGTTGAGAAAAAATGAGAATTTTTAAAGAAAAAATAAAAAGGCTCACGGAAGTGTGCCACAAGCCCACTTGCAGTAAAAGGCTTGTCGCAAGGGCCTTGCGGCAGTGTGCTGGGAGCCCCTTTTACAGCAACGGCCTTGCGGGAAGCCTTGTGGCAAGGCCTTGCGACGATGTGCCGCAAGCCCCCCTTTGCGGAAGCGACCTTGCAGCAAGCCTTGTGGCAAGGCCTTACGGCAAAGACTTGATTGCAACCACACACCTCGAACATGGTTCATTCAACAAGCAACACGTGTCAGCATTAAGCATCCTTGAGAATTGTGCCCTATAAATACCCATCTACAGGACATTGGGAAAGACTTCCAATTTCGATAAAATTTAGACACCTTAACTGCATCTTTACTATTTCGTGAATAGTAATTGGAATTTGGTACTGACTTAGGCATCAGAGGGTCGTCACGAGCGAGGATTCCTGCGAGCCTTCTAACCCATTTTTTGAGTGTCAACAGAACAATATCCTTGCGGTGGAGTTAAAACCTTATAGCGAGACCTTGTGGCAAAGGTAAAATCCTTGTGGTAAAGGCAAATCCATACTGCGAGACCTAGCGACAAAGACACAATCTTACGACAAGACCTAGCGACGAAGGAAAAACCTTGCGGCGAGACCTTGTTGCGAAGTTAAAGCCTTGCGACGAAAACCTAGTGGCAAAGACCAAACCTTGCGACAAGAAAGCTTGTGGCAAAGACCAAACCTTGTGGCGAAGACCTTGTGGCAAGAAGGCTTATGGCGAAGACCTTGTGGCAAGAAAGCTTGCGGCAAGAAAGCTTGTAGCGAAGACAAAACCTTGTGGCAAGAAAGCTTGTAGCGAAGACCAAACCTTGTGGCGAAGAAGTTTGTGGTAAAGACTAAACCTTGTGGTGAAGAAGCTTGTGGCGAAGACTAAACCTTATGGCGAAGAAGCTTGTGGCGAAGAACTTGTGGCAATAAGGCTTGTGGTGAAGACCTTGTAACAAGAAAGCTTGTGGCGAAGACCAAAACTTGTGGAGAAGAAGCTTGTGGCGAAGACCTTGTGGCAAGAAGGCTTGTAGCGAAGACCTTGTGGCAAGAAAGCTTGTGGCGAAAACCTTGTGGCAAGAAGGCTTGTGGCGAAGACCTTATGAAAAACAATCTTGTGGCAAAAACCTTGTGGTGAAAGAGCTTGTGGCGAAACCCTTGTGGCGGGCATCCTTTCGGCGAACTCCCTTAAGGTAGCTTCTCTCACGGCAACCTAACTTCACCCAACACCAAGCTTGGATGGACCCCACATCATAAATTTTAATTATTATATTTTGGCAACAACAATTTGGTGTCGTGTGTGAAAAACGCAACTAAAAGCCAATCTTAACACCAGGTGCCGAGAAGGATAATATCAACTGGCTTAGCGAACCTGCCTAACCCCACCCGAAGGAGCGCTCATACCAGGACAAGAGCTACAAGAAGCCTCAGTCAAGTGCACCCTACGGTACCAGAATTTTTAAAAGATCACCCAGACAATGAAGTGCATTTAGGGAACCTTTCTATGCTCGAAGGCAACCAAACTGCCAAACTAGGGGGCATGGAGCGTTCAGAACAGGGAGAAATACACGTAGTTGGATTGAGGAGAATCCCACATGCAGCGCCCGCTAGTCAGGAACAACACTCATTTGGAGAATCTTCAATTCCAAATAGAAATCCCATGGCGACTTCAATACCTCCAAAACCCACGGGGATAGCTCCACCCACAGTCTTACTCTCAGATTATGAACAATTACAGAGGGATTTTGAGGAGCTGAAACAACAAAATGATGAACTTAGGGTGAACAATGAGGAGAATATGAGAAGACTACAGGGAATTACTGCTTTGCTACATGAACTGATGTCAGACATTCACATTCCCCACATGGGACAAACCGATGCGGGGGGAGAACACCGAAGATCCCAAGACAACCCTCCAAGGACCACACGGCATGGGATAAGAATCGAAACTCCAGGGTCAAATAACCAAGTCCCAGAAATGGAAGATCAAGAAGGATACATGACAGGAGGGCAAGGAAAGCTCCCATGTATAAAGAAATAGCAAAAAACACCCACTTAAGAACTCCTTATGTCCCATCTATTTGCAAAAATGAAGCAAAACAGGAAACACTCAGGCGTCTAACATCAAACGCCTCATAGAAGAGGTGCTAGAGAAAAATAGAGTAATGATGATGCCAAAGGAAACTCCCCGAAGGGGTTTCCTCTATCTGAAGAACTCCAAAGGCAACCAGTGCAACTAAGGTTTGAACTGCCACAACTTTTGGTATACTCGAGAAGGGAGGACCCAGAGAAGCACCTACAACACTTTGTCGCATGGGTCGTGTTGCATGGATGGAATGAGGTCAGTAGGTGTAGGGCTTTCCCGCTTTCCCTAGCAGGACAAGCTCAGTAGTGGTTCACTGAATTACTAGTAGGATATATACGATCGTTCGAACAGTTGAAGAAAGAATTCCTAAATGCATTCTCCGTCTATCTCCCGAAGAAGAAGAGTGTTATATATTTAATAAGCTTGCAGCATAAGCCAAATGAATCCCAAAACCAATATATCAAGCGATTCAAAGCCGCAACGCTGGAAGTAAGGGATCTCCCAGTCGAATTGGCAGCATCAACCCTACTAAACAGAACTGCATACGCCCCGCTTAGAAGATCCTTAGCCTTCTCCGATCCAAATTCAATGACTAAATTATTCGATCGAGGATAACAATTTATCGTCCAAATCAAAATTTTGAACGCAAGGGAAGGTCATAGAAGAGGAAGGGAAACCCAGCCTGAATTGCGAAGGACCCTACAAAATTCAAAAGATGTTAGACCCCAATATGTGCACACTACAGATGCTACAAGGCGAGGCGATAGAAAAAGCTTGGAACACCGTGCATCTCAAGAGGTACTTCACAGCTTCATCAATCATTAACCCTAGGGAAGGGGAAGAAGCATGAGACGCAGTGTTGAGCCTGTCACCAGAAGCGTTACTCGACCCGGCTGGGGGCCAGGATTGTCTTTAATTTTTCATTGTAATAAAATCCCCCAATAAATAAAAGAGTATACCCCCTGTATTCCCGTGGAGTAGGCAAAACTATAAGTCAAACCATGTAAAATCTCCATGGACCTAGATTATTTGTATGTGTTATAGAACATAATGCAGGTATGGCGACTCAGGCACAACCCGCTCTTGAAGGTCTAGTCGCCTAGTGGAAATCTGGTGCCGATGACCACGAGCTGGCCCGGGATCACCAGAATATCCGATGCCTATGCTCACATACTCACCTAGATCTCTCATTTGAGTTAGGTGCTATGCCTTTTTGGCTAGACCCAACTCCTTGGTTGATTTGGCGCCTAGGTCTTTCGACAAACTCGGATGTCTGGTAAGTATCCTGCGCCGGACCACTGGCCAAACCTAGATCCCCTGAGGTAGACTGGCCCTAGGAAAGCAAAAAAGAAATGAATTGATCACATGATAGCTCTAACATGAGCCCGCTACCGAAGGTCAAGTCGCTTAATGGCAATCTGGTGCCAATGACCACGAGTTGGCCTGGGATCACCAGCAGATCCGATGCTTATGCTCGTAGACTCACCCAGATCCCTCGTTTGAGTTCGATGTTATGCCTTTTTTGCTAGACCCAACTCCTTGGTTGATCCAGCGCCTAGGTCTCCCGGCAAACTCAGATGTCTGGTAGGAATCCCGCGCCGGACCACTGGCCAAACCCAGATCCCCTAAGGTAGACTGATCTAAGAAAGGCGTGAAGAGAGATGGAACAACCATATGATAGTTCTGCCATGATCCCGCTTATTGGAGTTGAGTCACCTAGTTGCAATCTAGTGTCGATGACCACGAGTTGGCCTGGGATCACCAGAACATCCGATGTCTATGCCCGCAGAATCACCCAGATCCCTCGCTTGAGTTAAGTGCTATGCCTTTTTGGCTAAACCCAATTCCTTGGTTGATCTGGCCCCTAGGTCTCCCGACAAAACTTGGATGTCTAGTAGGAATCCCATGCCGAACCACTAACCAAACCTAAATTTCCTGAGGTAAACTAACCCCGAAAGATGAACATGGAAAACACAATAGCCAGTGCATTATGATCCCTCCTGGGATTATCGGATGCACCAAAGCTTGTGCCCGTAGGCTCACCGGGATCCCTTGACTGAGTCCGATGCTATGCTCCCAAGCTAAACCCGATTTCTTAGCTGATCCGACGCCTAAGTCTCTCGGCAAGCTCGGATTCCCTATAAGAATCCATCAGCGGAACCTATCTCTCGAGGGCCTAGTTGCCCAGAGATAATCTGGTACCTAAGCCCCCGCCTGACGTAAGATCTTCAGGTATCCTGTAACCCTTAATTGAGTTCAGGTGCTAAACCCGCCTCCTTGGCTGATATTTTACTCTTCAATTTTTTTTAAAGACAAAACAGAAGAGTAGGGGGAAATTGTTGTGCCATGAAAAATAAGTTGAGAAAAAATGAGAATTTTTAAAGAAAAAATAAAAAGGCTCGCGAAAGTGTGCCACAAGCCCACTTGCGGTAAAAGGCTTGTCGCAAGGGCATTGCGGCAGTGTGCTGTGAGCCCCCTTTACGGCAGCGGCCGTGCTGCAAGCCTTATGGATTAGGCTTTAAAGTTGAACCACTCTAAATCTGTTATGTTGCATTCTTACATTTTTATTTTACTTTAGTATTTAAAGTTTTTTTAAGGGTTAAAAAAAATGCTTAATTCACCCCTCCTCTTAAGCTAATTATTTCAACACAACCTTATCTTACTTTTTTTAACAAATGCTACCTCAGTTGGATAGTTAGAGAAACCATTCTTGAGGCTACGGGGATTTCAGATGGAGCAGTCTCCCATAGTCTAAAATTAAGATGGCTATTGACATTAGGACCCTCTTTGTCGTGTATGTTACTTATGGATTAAGATCATGTAAGAACCATTATAGCATCTTTAGGCTTTTTGAACATTTCTCACAAACGACGCTAATTGTTGTCACTCAAACACAATAATAAATTTCTTTATAGGGGGAAATGTCGTCATCAAGCCGCCTGGAGTTTGTAAGAAAGAGAACAATCCAAGGGAGTAGGAAAATCACCGTGCAAGCATTCTGATACTTAAATCAAATATTGAAAACTTTAAAACCATATTGAAACTAGTATCAGAGACATATATTTCCTAGAACAAGGGTTTATTTATTTATAAGGGAGCATGGAGCTTTCCTAAATCCCTTGAAATTCGGATTCTTACAAATAATAGTTATCTTGATATTCCAGAATCTACTGGATTAAGATTTTTATGGATAACATTTATCTTGATATTTCGAGACATTTATCAAAATTATAATTCTTTATGGATAATGTCTATTCTTTTCGCATAACTCTTGGAAGAATTTTCAAATGTCGAAATTATCCAATTCATGTGTTGTGTGGGACTCCTCTCCATCCCCCCCCCCCCCCCCCCCCCACATACACACACACCTATTAGGGGAAAATTACATCTTTTTTAGCCCAAAAATTTATTTTGGTGCTATTAGGCCTTTTTTTAATCTTTTAATAGGTTTTTGCAAATGACACAGTAGATAGAAAATCATAAGAGGCATAGGCAAAGTAAGACAAGGTAGAAAATCTTGAAATTGGCAAAGAAAGATGTATATATGCACATAAGAAAAAGAAGAAGAAGAAGAAGATGGTACAACTGCAAAAAGAAAAAAGGTTATAATAATAGTGTAGTCACATAACTGGACACAGGAAACCAAAAAAGTAGTTGCACGTGCTAACAAATGGGGTGTGTCCAAAATTTAGTAAGTGCAACCCTAGAATTAACGAAGCATGATTAACATAATATTAACTTACTAAGTCCAAAAAAGTTAATATTAGACTAAGGAAGTGGATGAGTCCTAAGGATGTAGAGAAAACTAAAGAAATCCACGTAGTACAAAGGGTCAAGTTACTAGAGCCACCCTAGAAGTCAAATGCCATGCTATAAGTCAAACACCCGGTTGACTTACAATTTGACTTAGACTATCACGAATAACTCGGATCAAAATTATAAAAAGAAAAAGAAAAAAAGATAAGACACCCAAGAGGGGGTAAATTGGTTTTTCAAAAAAAAATCTTAATTTTAAAGATTCTTTGAATAAATCAGTTTGGATTTTTCAAACTATGAATTCCAATGCTTTAAATATAACATTGATAGAAAATGATATGGAATAAGTGTAAGATAAATTCAATACAGGAAAACTTATCATTTTTAAGTTTTAGAAAATTTTTGTTGAAATATTAACATTGATCTTCCTACAAAATAACTCTTGCTAAAAATAGAATGAAAATACTGAAATAAAAGATAATAAACAATGCAGCATACAAGGAATTTATTATGGTTCGACTCACCCATTCTAATCCACTACCTTGTCTCCTCACCAAGGATTTCAACAATCCATTATAGCTTTTTCAGGATCAGCTAAAACCTCAGCTTCTTATAGGTACAGTTGTAACCTCTGTTTTTCAATGGCTCATCAGTAATTGAAAACACACAACTTTTACAAGGAGCAGCTAGAGCCTCTTATACTATGCTTTTTAAGGGATCAAGTACCAACCACAAAAGGATAAGAAAAGTTTTACAATTTAAACACCTTGATAAGTTCTTACAAGATAGAAAACAAATAACAAGATTAGCTTCTCACAAATAAAAGAGAGAGATATAAAGAATGTAAAGAATATAAACACTCATTCTCTCTTTTTCTAATTAAAGATGAAAGCTTGAAGAATCTCTTTAGCTCAAAACAGTAATAGAAAATATTAGCACACCTGCCTTGTTCTTCATCTTTATCTCGTTTTATACTTGTTGTCGTGAGAATGAAATCTCCAAGTACAATATTCTTTTTTCATAAAATAATCATTAGAATATTAAAAAATCAAGATAAATGAATGAGCTAAAATTTAGAGCCATTCTGGAGCCTTAACAGTCAAATATGTGCATTAAAAGCACTTGCAACGGCTAGTTCAACGACTATAAATTTCAACTTCAGCACAAAAATAATCGATTAATATAGGTCTTCACTCGAGTAAGATTTGACTGTACTCGATTATACTCAATAGATACTTGATTATACTTGACTGTATACAGCTTTATAGAGACTTGAATTAAATATTCAATTATTGTTCAATAATAGTCAATTATATATCAACTTTTACTCGATTGTTCATGAAAAATACTCAATTTAAAATAGAATAAAACCTCATAATCTCTGTTCAAGAAAAATCACTCAACTATTGAATAGAAATATTCGACTAATACAAGATTTTACTTGATTTTGCTTAACTCATAGTCAATTAAAAAAGTATGACATTCGACTATAACTTTGATCACTCGATTACTTTTGATATAGCCGAAACTTGCAATAAATACTCAATTACTAAAAGTATTCCTCAAGTGAAATTCAAACATACTCGAATTATTCTATGGCTTACTTGACTATCATTCAATCAAAGTGTTGTTTGTGAAAGTTTGATAAAATAAACTTTTCAATCACATTCACTTGGTTACATAGAAAGGCTTAGAATATAATGGATATTTTAAAGCACATGACTTTGACAACAAGTTGAGAACAATATATGTTACTCAATTAAAAACTTTTTTTTTTCTAGATTTAAATAAGAATCATTCTACAAGACTTATACATCAATTTATAGCATGTAACATAAAGATACAACATACATATTCACAATTACTTCATGAAACATACTCTCATGAAACATTCATAAGTCAAGTAACTCACCATTACTTGACTGAACTAAAACACATAAAACATTGCAAACATATTGAGCACAAAATATGTCACTCAACAACAAGGCACATCATTTAGCCTAAAGATACTTTAACTTGAACATGATGATGTTTTACTTATGCTTACCAAAATAAGAGCACATATATAAGATAAACAAAGCATATATGACTTATACTCTATAAGCTCTAAGCCATCATACATTTATACTACTAATGCATACTTTGAGTAATTCTTGAAAAATAAAAACTTTAAAATTCGATTACTCAAATGCATTGAACCTAAACATGAGCAACACTAAGAAGTATTACTAGAAAAATATACAACAATTAAATTCTTTCAAGTTCTTGAATGATTTTGTTTATCAAGCAACATACATTCAACTTAGCAAGTTCTTCAAGAGATCCTTCTTAAATTTAAGGATTGGAGAACTTTAGGTATTTATGCTCTAGAACTTAGGATCACTTACCTATATATATGTATATATATATATATTTACTCAAGAGCGAAAATGATTGATACTTATTTATTAAATAAAACACATTGCTCCTAGATTTGAGAAATGCTTCCACATAATTTGAGTACTTAAGATATTTCTCAAGCATAAGGTTACTTTAAGTATCATGAGGTCCATATGACACTCATGTATTATGGATAAAATTCTAGAGCAACCTATTGGCATATCAAGCATATTGTCAAATAAGAAACAAGATTAATCTCAAATACTATGTTGAGGTTATTAGCTCAACCTTATCATAAAGGATAAGTCAATATAAATCCTATGAATCAAAATTCAAGTATCATCACTTGAGTATATGATCGTTTACTCAAAAATCTTGATATCAACACTTAAACATCATATATGAAATATAGAACACATTACTCTTAAATTTTGAGTAATATTGCCACATAAAACACTTAGCATATCATGAGCTCTACAAAATACTCATACATTATCTTTAGGATGACCCTAAAGAGAAACATATTAAAAGACATACCAATAACATATAGCTAAAACAATTTTAACACACGTGAGAGCATAAATAGATAAATTATACTAATAGATAAACCTATAGAGGTTCTTAATATTTTACTCTTAGTAATAAAATGGTTTTGATAATGACTATATGAAAATCAATCTCTACAATATGGATTATATAAATGAGAAAATAACTTTTAATATGTGAATTGTGAAGCAAGGTATGGATTATATGAATGAGAAAACAAATTTGTAATACATGAATTTTGAAGCAAAATATGAAATCCTATAGAAGAAATATTGAGTTTGGTTGAGTGATATTTATTTCAAAATATACTTTTGATAATCTCAACATGTTTTCAAAAAGATCAAAATGAGGATTTGTTAAAGTTTTCTATGTTTTCAAAAGGATAGTCGACTATGTGTTTCATTCTGTTGACTATGCCTTAGAATAGTCGAATATGTTGTTAAAGATAGTCGACTATGTATAAGGATAGTCGACTATGCTGGTTTGATCTGTCGACTATGTGAGGCATCTGTCGACTATTTCTTAATTTGTCGACTATCAAGTAAGGATAGTCGACTATGCTTTTCATCTATCGACTATTTTTGTTCTGTAAATTCAAAATTTTCTTCACATTTTCACATCTGTCGACTATACATTTGTATCTGTCGACTATGGGATTTTTGTATTAAAAGATAGTCGACTATCACTTTCTGTCTGTCGACTATGCTTAGCTTTATTTGATAAAATAGTCGACTAACCTATTTTCTCTGTCGACTATGTGTTTCACAGAAACTTATAACGACTAGTTTTTGGCGCATTAAATGCTCGCCCAACCACCCACAACGGTCCAAATTTTGAACTTGCCCACCATCAACTATAAATAAGTGGTTGAAGACACATTGAAGGCTGCTGAATCTTATTGAATATCAAAAACGACCGTGCCTTCACTATTACATCGAGCGTTTACTTTTTTCTCTATGTATTTCCATTTAAGAGGCTTTGATATCTTATTGTTCTATTCTTTTAAGCCTCGGTCAATTCATTTAAAGAGAGAGCTTGTAACTAAGAGTTGTACTCTTAGAATCTCTACTTCATTTTCTGTATTTTTCCTAGTAGTAGCTAGAGGGCCCATTAAATTGGGAGGTTATAACTCTGCCTAGTCAAGGACTAGAGGACCTGCTCATATTGAGTAGGGGTTTGATAGTGAAATTGCTTTTAAAATCCTTAGTGGATAGCTAAGGTAGTGGACTAAGCTTGGAAGGCTGAACCACTATAAATCTGTGTCTTCACTACTATTCATCTTTTCTGTTTTATGTTTGCATCCTTGCTCTTTTGACTTAGCTTATTCATTGATAAATTTTTCTTTAACCAAAATATTTTTACTTCTCAAAAGAATTTTTTAATTACACCAATTCCCCCCCCCCCCTTTTTGGTGTGTGCCATATCAGTTCAATTCTATCAATTCTTTGACTAAGGAAACCTCCATATATAAGATAATTTCTAAAGCATATTACTAAACATATCATAACATAAGAGGATATTAAAGTTTAAACATAATGTAGTCATCATCAAAACATTCAGAACATAAAGCTCAACAAAAAAAGTGAAAAAACAAAATCCATGTAGAAAACAAACACAAAAATATCCTTCAAGGAAAGATATAGGTAATCCTGCAAATATAGTTCAAGTAGAAGAAGGTGATGAGAATCATGGAGAGCTGACTAACAATGATGCAATCGGCAAGTCAACCTAGTCAACCATGTCGAAATTGGATGATTGACAAGATTTGATCGACAAGATTTGAACATAAAAAGGAATGGTTGTTGATTAACTGGTTGATTGCAGGATTTGGGCGCATGATTGATTGATTGGTTGGTTAATTGATTGACAAGATCTAGGAGCATAAAATAAATGGATGATTGATTGATTGCCTAATTTATTGATTAAAAAGATCTAGGAGCATAAAAGGAATGGATGATTGATTGATTGCCTGATTAATTGATTGAAAAGATCTAGGAGCATAAAATGAATGATTGATTAATTGACCAAATCTAGTTATTTATTTATTTCTATGTAATTTAGAATTTTTATTAGTTTCCAAGTAGAATTAGGATTTAATTATTCGCCTATTAAAAGTTTTTCCATTGTAAACATTAGAAAGAGATTATTATAAATTTTTGAATTTGAGAGATCCCTCTCTTCAATTTTGTTCTTCAATGAATAAAACTTCGAAC